>NC_040904.2:75584412-76784412 GCF_004126475.2 Phyllostomus discolor | reverse complement strand
TTGATTCATGAGTCATCAAAAATATTTTAAATAGTCATAGCTGCTTTTGTTCATCAACTTGTGCTTTTAATGTCCAACAGATCCTTGAAGAGCATCATTCTGTTCAATGTTGCTTTGGTATAATGGTGACAAGATATCGTAGGAACTTAATCACATCAATTGGTCAATAGTAAAATTGGTTTTGTCATATGTTATTTAGTTTAAAGTCACGGAATCTATCAATGATATTAATCAATGATGTTAAGCAAAGAGTTATTGTATTCACTTCCATTATGTGTATACTTAATGCTATTTTTTCATTTTCTCATAATAGCGTAAAAGGGTTAGGTAAGTATGAAAACATTAACCCCATTAATTAATAGACAAGACTGCTGGGGTTAAAAGAAGTCTATGCACTGTTTTAAGTCACACATTAAATAACAGAATGGGGCTCTAAGTCATGACTTACTGCTCAGTACAAATGGCTTCAAAACATGGCCCATTGCTGAACAACCATGTGCTCTGTGTGTGACTGTGTATGTATGTGATAGATAAACAAAATATTCAAATAGCATGTTTTAATTGATATTTCCAAGAAATATGATGACAGAAAACTTAAAGGACAAAGTGTTGTAACTATTTTGTTTTAGGCAAATATATTTTGCCTTTCTTTTCAAGATAGTGTAGTTAATATAGGAGAAAAAAAACACTGTTTTTAGAAGATAAAAAAGGTTACAGTTTCTCTTAAAATATCACAATATGTCCATGCTATGATGGGAAAATACTGTATATGTTTGGTTTAAAAAAGAAGGCCCATAGTCATTTAGATAAAATAACAGCCCAGAATTTTCTTCACTTCGAACCTAAGTTTTGTTTTTCCTAAATGAACACATATGATCACCAGCAGAGAGCTTGATTACAGCTTATTTGTAAAAGATTTAAAGTTTCTTTTTAAAATAATTAGTTCATGTTGATCAGTCAAACCAGTCAAATGTTTTGAGCCATGAAGATACTCTGCTGTCAGCCCCTTTTTTGCTGTGCTAATGTTCTCAGTATTTAGGATGGCTGAACAAATAAAACAAAATAATGATGAAATTATATATGACTAGAGCTAGAAAGGAAAGGCATATGGGAACACCTTCATATTACACCTCATAACAGAACTGTAAATTTTAGGCTGCCCTAAAGAAAAGTGTGGATTGTGCTGGAGAGAATCTGTCAGTATAATAGAGAGAAGTTCCATAAACTTTCTGCTCACTGGCAGTTTAACTTGCTCCAGGTTTGAAAATCGCTGGCCTCCGTGACAGCTTCATCTCTCTTTGAAGAGAAATCAAGCTTGGGGAATGTGAACAAACAAATGACAACGTAAAATTCATTTTACTTTCATTCAAAAAACATATTTATGGGTAATATAAGTGCTATGAACATTTTACCTACCAATGATGGAGCTACAAGAAAATAGAAAAATAAAAACCAAATAATTTTATTTTAGGAAGGAAAATTCACTGGAAGTAAAAAATATTTTTCAGATTTTTTTCTTTTACAATAAAGCTAGAAATAATATACCTTTTCTATAGGGTTTTGAAAATGAAAAAAATATTTTTGAGGTTAAAATTATATCATAATTATATAAGATTTCTGAATCTTAATCAAATTAGTACAAAGTCATCCATGAACAAAAATACATTTATTTGGCAGTTAAACTTATTCTTTCATTGGATAAATTAAAAAATCAATTTATAATAGAATGAATTGGATACTATGTCATATTGGTAACAATTAGTACTTTGGATGCATTCTGTATATTGCTCCAGCATGTGAAAAAATTTCAGTTAAATAACAAACAAAGATCAGGCTCCTTTGACATTGAGTTGTGATCAATGCAGCCTGAGCTAATATCTTGCTGATAAACAATGTTCCAGCTGACAGCCTTGTTTGGGAAAGGTAACCTATATATTGTGTTCATATCAACTGAAACTACATTAATTTAAAAGTGAGCTCTTATTTCCATTTATCTTTCTGTAATAAATGTTCAGGCTTAGGGTTACATAAACCATCCCCCTCAGCACCAGTTCTTCACTATCTTAATCATCCATTTCAGAGCACGATGGATGTAGTGAATGCTGAAGGCCCACAAGAATGTAGGCCTTCTTAACCTATTTTACATATATAAATTTTGCTGAAAAGTGAATTATTTTCTTAGACCAATTCTTATCACCTTAGTAGGTCCTTGAGTAACCTACATGTCAATAGAAAAGCTGAATGAAGTGGAGGGATTCCAACAATTACATGGCTGATTCAAACAAAATGAAGAAATCACCTTTGTTTCTGAAAAATAAAATAAGAGTGGAGAGGGGAAGAAGGGAAAGAAATGCTTCTCTGAATGATCCAGCTTACCTCCATATCCTTCTAAAATCTCTGGCTGCTTGTTCAGCATTCTTATCATTCTATATCTTTGTTCATCTGAGGTTTAATACTTACAGTTTTTTTATTTGATATTATTAGAATCATATTTATACTGAATTTATTTTAGACTTATAATCAAAACACTTATGATATGCCTAATATTAAAGTGTTTCCCAAGAGCTAAAACAATCTATACTAGATTAAGCAATAGTCTTCTCTATTGAATGCAAAGAAATAAAAAAATATAACCATTTCATTGATGATATGAAACTCAAGTATTAACTGATAGTTATAAGCAAGCTGTAATAGCTAACCAACTAATCATTATGGTGATATTTATATTTATAATTTTATTTATGTCAAATATTTTTCTTTATAATTAGATAACAAGAACATCCAATATAATTATTGTATCTTTCTTATGCAAAATTTATTTTTATTTTATTATGCAAAAATCTATAATGTATTTACTAAGGAAATGATCATTCTCTTATCTCCTCACCTCACACAAAAACAGCCCACAAGAACCCTCCTATTATCATTCATGTAGGTTCTGTACATTAAAATAAATGTCCTCTCGAAAAACTGTATCTACCTGTCAGCAAGTTATAAACTATTTAATAAAGCACATAAGGAAAGAGGAGCAAATAAGACAGATTTATGGATTTTTAGAAATAATAATTTTCATAAAATTATATGTTTTATTCAATAATGGCACACGTATTCTGATTATGACTCAGAAAAATTCTAAAGAGCATCAAATTATGTTTGCATAGTTAAAATTTTCAATATGGCTTTGATAACTTTATATTATTGGTAACACTTTCAAATTTACAAAAAACATTTTCACAAAATTGCACAAACATCATGCAAACATCATGCAAAAATTTATAAACATAAATTCAAATTTATCCAAATTTAACTTTTAAATGTAAATTTTATCCAAATTTAACTTTTAGTTAGTGTCTACTATTTTCTAAGTTCCTATTAATTTTCATAAACTAATCATAGTAGTAAGACTTGGGCTGACTCAGGTTCTGGCTAGTATAACCATGTATTAAAAGGCAGAAGGAATTCTTTATTTGTCTACATATTTATCTTTACTGGCAAACTATATATTTTCATATACTTTTGTGTTAATATCTGGAGTCCTTTCATCTCAACTTGCAGGATTCCCTTTAGCAAGACTTGTGACCTGATGGTGATGAATGCTGTCCACATATTTTTTTGTCTGGGAGTTTTTATTTCTTCTTTTTTTTTTCACTTTTGCATTGTAATGTTTCTATATAAAATTTACTGTCTTAGCCGGTTTAAGTGTACAGCTTATTGACAGTAAGTACAATCATAATGTTGTGCAACCATCACTACCATTCACTTCCAGAACTCTCTTTATCTTGCAAAAGTAAACTATATTCATCAAACAACAAGTTTCTATTTCCCCTCCTGAGCTGCCATTATACTTTTTGTCTCTATGATTTTGACTACTCTAAGTACCTCATATAAATGGAATTATAACAATTTTTTAAAATTAGCTTATTTCACTTAACATTACATCTGTAATGTTTACCCATTTTGTAGCATATGTCAGAAATTCTTTCCTTTTTAAGGCTGGTTAATATTCCAAATACAGTTGTTCTTTGGTATCTGAAGGGAATTGATTCCAGGATGCTCCTTGGACCCCCCAAACCATTGATGCTTAAATTCTTTTTCAAGACACTAAGTTTGGGGTAAGGTGATATGCAATGATAAAAAACAACTATATGTCTCTATTTCTCTATTCTCTTCCTTTCATTCCTTTGAATTTTAAATAAAGTGAGGTTATACTAAGGAAATTTTCTCATGCCTGGAATTTACTTGGTTTCTATTCTTCTTCAATTAATCTAGTCAAAGATTATGCAATATAAAATTGTTGGTTTATATGCCAATGTATATTCAGGAAAAGTTACATTTTATTGTGAAAATTTTATTCCACAGTTTTCAAACTTGATAAAAATCTAGCCATACAAATTGGGGAGTGGGAGGAAAAAACAATTTACCAATATCAGGAAGTTAAGAGGGACAACACTACAAATCCTCTAGAAATTAAAACAATTACTCTAGCTAACATAATGTAAAGTTTTGTTTAAATACACAACAAACACAGTGTGGCGTTGGTCTATATGCATGCAAATATAGATCACATGAATAGAATAGAATCACTATTCACTATGTGTACATAGAATCACTATGTACACTATATACATTAATTTGAAATATATAATTTACCTAAATGCATAGGTAAAACTACAAATTCCAGAAGAAAATATAAGGGAAATATTTGTAAACTTGTAGTAAGCAAAATTTTCATTGGTAAGGCACACAAATTTTAAACTATAGAAGAAAAAATGTGATAAATTGGACAATCAAAATTTCAAAAATTTTGTCTTTGAAGGACACTATCAAGAAAATACAAAAGGAAAAGAATAGGAGAATAATTTTGAACATATTTTATGAATTTACATTCACAATGTAATAGAATTTTTATAACTCAATACTAAAATAACAAAATGTTCAATTAAAAGGGGCAAAAGAATTGTACAGACACTTTAAGAAAGAGTTATAGAAGTGCTCATTGTATGAAAACATGCTCACCATGATCACTCACTCGTAAATACAAATTAACAACTATAATGATGTACTCTTATACATTCACTTGAATGTCTAAAATTAAAATGACTGACAATACCAAGTGTTGGAGAAATGTAGAACTAAAACTTTAGTATATTGTGGGAGAGAATACAAAATGATTCAGTAATTTTGGTTAATAGTTTGGCAGTTTAGCTTAAAGTAAACATACATTTTCCATATAATTCAGCTATCCCACTTCCAGGAATTTACTCAAGAAAAATGAAAATCTTTATCCACTGAAATGATTTTATATGATGGTTTATAGTCACTCGATATACTCTGTCCCTCCTCCCAATTAGAAACAATGTAAATGTTCATTAACTAGTAAATGACTCCACAAATTCTGATATACCATAATAAGGTTACTCTTCAAAAATATAAAGTAACTATGAAGGTATTGGGAAAGTTGGAATATAGCCTAAATAGTCAATTGTATGAAGAAATTACTTTTAATATGTTTAAGTCATAATAAGAAAAAATTATTTCATAGACAGAGTGTTGTGGAAAATCCATCCACACTCGGGAGATAACGAAGCACAAACTTTATTACGTGCGGGGCTCAAGGGGGGGTTAATTCCCAAATCCTAAGCTGAAAAAGCTGGGTTAGGGGTCCTTTTATATACCAGTTATACAGGCAGAAAGGGGGGGGGGGGGGAACCAGCTGCTGAAAGCAAGCATTCAGAAGCAGGGGCATAGTGACCTTCAGATAACGTTACATAGCAACGTCCTGCTAACCGGCTCCTTACCTAAAAATAACTTTTACTCAGCTTTTGTCCCAACAAAACTTGCAAGTGTTACAGAGAGCAGTTTCTTTTCCTGCCACAAGGGGAACATGAAGTCTGAAATTTGCTTCGAGATAATCATATATGTGGGGGGTTAACATGTAACAATTTGGTCATAAATCAATAACGGTTTGAGCTGAGTGTATTGGGTTAAGTACATGCCGTCTACTTTTGTAAATATGTAACATTTTTCGTGATAAAATATAAAATAAATAAAGTTCTCTACATTCTGTATATAAATCATTATTCTAAAAGAGCAGATGAGAATATTTTCTTAATGTACACTCACTAAAATAAACTACTTGTTTTTGCTAATGTAATTATTAAAAATAAATGTAATTTTGTGCTAATTTATAATTATTTGGTCACATTTACTGTACATTTTATTTTCTTATTCATGATTTATCTTTTCATGCCAATAGACTTTGATTCTTCTCTACTTTTTGTTTTCTGATTTACCATCTTTCTAAATTCTGTTGCAAAAAAAACACCAATAATATTACTTGGTAAAATTTACTGTATGTTATTAATAAAGGATTTTGTAAAAAAGTTATTATACACACAAGGTCTGTACAGAAGGTATCCAGCCATGTAATATGAAAAATAGAGACATTTATTAAAGAAGATACATGATACAAGAAACATTGCACTTAGGACAATGACACCTCAGTCCCCTTCAAATTAGACACCCTGGGACCTCACACAGTTCTCCCAATCACCATCAGTTGTCCCATCATATTTTGCTGAATCTAATCAGTGGTCTGAAATTTCTTCCCTTACAAAGGTGATTTTAGTTTTGGGAAAAGCTACAAGTCACAGGACACCAAATCTGGGCTGTAAGGAAAGCTGAGTCACCTGGGAGATTTGATGTTTCACCAAAAAACTCTGCATGAGACATGCTGCATGGGTGGGTGTGTTATTGTGATGATGCTGTCAATCACTAGTTGCCCATAGCTGCGGCATGCTGAATCATCTGTATAGTTTAGCCAGAGGAATGTTCAAGCTTAATGCAAAACTTGATGCAGGTTCCTTGCACCACTTGCTCAGTCATTTAAAATGCAAGGGGTCTACCACTTCCACTGTCTAGTAGTGAAGTCATCATTGTTCATGCATGTGCAGTTCAGTCCACTCTCCTTGGTTGCCAGGAGATGTGGCATTGATGTCACACAAACTGCTCTCGTTGTATTAACAATGACTGGCCTTCTAACAAACCTAGTTCACCTGCTCAATGCGACAGAGCAATCTGATGGATAGAGCTTCATTGCTATCAGTTTGTATAATTTCCTCAAGTTTGCACAGCCAAAAAGGAGCCAAGAATTTAAACTTTGTTCAACTCCAATCACAAATCTGCATTAAACAAACCATTCTCTGCTTCCTCTTTACTACTTTGAATTTGTTTCATTTTTTTCATGCTCACTTTAATACTACAATTTAAGATCTAATTCCTTACCATGGAAAGAAAGCCTCTTTCTTTCACTTTGTGTCTTTAATTTTGCTTTCCTCTGTGCCTGTTTTTCTACTCATTACAAAGTGTGAAATTACAGTTCAAATGAAACTCCCTTCATAAATGTGTATAGTGAGTGGTTAATATTATTGATTGTGTAATAATTATCTGGATTTGAATAT
The DNA here is from genome assembly GCF_004126475.2 of Phyllostomus discolor. Taxonomy (NCBI): domain Eukaryota; kingdom Metazoa; phylum Chordata; class Mammalia; order Chiroptera; family Phyllostomidae; genus Phyllostomus; species Phyllostomus discolor. Next base: position 76,776,952 of record NC_040904.2, on the reverse strand, counting down.
TGAATGTATCTTTCATGGGGTATATGCCTTTGGCCAATTTGCTAAACTATGTCTTTTATTTTTTTCTCATCTGTAAAATGGGACAATTAAACCCAAGTTACATTGTTATTTTGAAGAGTAAATTATATGAGTTTGACAATGTTTTTAGCATAGTGATTGACACAAAAGTAATTATTAAGTACAAAATTCATTCCAAGAAGTAACAGAAGTATAATTCATCATGATAAAAAGAAAATATTTTTTTTCACATGCTGTTCTAAGCTTCTGTGGTAGGCACTTTCTAAGATGGCCCTAAATGACCTCAACTTCTCATTATCAAGAGCTTTATGTAATACCTCTCTTTGTGTAACTTGCTTCTAAACAATAGAATACAGCAACATTGAGAGGACAAAACCATGATTAAGTTACAAGAAATTATTTTCACCTTGCAAGCAGTCTTTCCCCCTCCACTTCTCATTGGCTTTGGTGAAGCAGACTACTAAATGAGAAGAAATCACAGAAGTCTTCAGCCAACATCTAGTAAGAAACTGAGGCTCTCAGTCCAAGAACTATCAAGAAACTGAATCCTGCCAACAAATGAATAAAGAAGATTGAAAGATCATTTCCCAGCCCTGAATAACATCTTAACCTCAGCCTTATGTGAGATCATAAAGCAGAGGGCCAAGCTAAACTATGCCCAGATTTTTGACACAGAATCTGTGGAATCATAAATACATGTTGTTTTAAGTAAAATCCTAGGGTTGTTTATTGCATTGCAATAGATAACTAAACCATTTTAAAATTTTTGAGTTGTGATTAAACCACACGGCATGCACTCTTGTAAGTCTGTGAATAATTAAAGTAAATTATTTATGATTCATTTTTATTTTTATTTTATTTTTTAATATATTTTTTAGAAATTTTATTTATTTATTTTTAGAGAGGGAAGGGAAAGAGAGAGAGAGAGACATCAATGTGCAGTTGCTGGGGATCATGGCCTGCAACCCAGGCATGTACCCTGACAGGGAATCAAACCTGTGACACTTTGGTTCACAGCTCACGCTCAATCCACTGAGCTACTCCAGCCAGGGCTATGATTCATTTTTAAAGTCAACACTTTTTATTCTGTTTATTTGATGGCTATTTTGATGAATGCTTGAATGGTTGTTACAACACGGGCTTGCATACCTTGGGTGCCTAACTATCCCCAGATATATCATACAGTTTAATTTCCAGAGCATTTTCCATTAATGTGATGCCTCACAGGATGTCTGTTATGGAGTCATGCCCTGAAAAATGTTTCCTATTTACATTGGTTGAATGCACACTGAACAAGATGTAGTGATCCAGATGGCATGTGACTTAACTTGAATCAATATACTTCTTCCTTCAGTGTGTCTTAAATATTTTTGTTCAATAGTAATTAAGTTCTGCTATTATTGCACAAAATTGCCCATACATAGGGTTTTGCAACATTAAATGTCATTTGTTATAGCATTGCTAAAGAAAATCACAAGCTCTGCTATTCAAAATTTGTTTTATATACATATTTAATTTTTAATAAAACAGTTTCATGTATAATTTGAACTGCAACTTAAATTTTTTACATTCTTGATTATTTTCTTTAAGAGTTGGAGATTTAACCTTTCTTATTTCTTTCCCTATAGTGTCTACCAACACTATATAGAAAAATATCTATTTTTCAGACATGACCAGTTGGGCTCCCTATGGCAAAATATCTTTCTTTCTGGCTGAAGTATTTTCTTTATCATTTTCACTTTGTGAAATATCCAGTTATAGCTCTGAAGGACTTGGAGATGCTTCACATAGAATAATGTTATATGTCAGGATAGAGTCTAGGACACTGGTTTCTAGAACTGTAACTGACTAAAATTTACTAATACATATGTGTTTTACCAAATGGCATAAAACTTAATCATTTAAAACCTACTAAGTCTGCATTTTATTTTATCCACTATTATAGGCACATTATGTCACTGTAATTCTTACTTATGAAACAGAGTAAACTTGTGAAAAGTAGCAGCAAAATGTATATATAAGTACTACCTGATCCAATTTCCTAGAAACCATAGTAAATGTTCTATTTAACACTAGATATGACTAAACTTTATTAGACTTGAAATGTATTATGGGTAATTGTCCAGTAATAACATTTTCTAAATTATACCAAGCCTTTACTTTACTTAACAGAGAACATAGACTCTCCAGCCTCTAATATTATCATCATTCAAGATAATGAGCAACACAAACTATTCTATTACCAATCTAAATGCAATAAATGTCAAAGTAAAGAAGTATGCAATATTCTGGCCTGAAAGAACAAAAGACAAAAGTAATGATAATACCTCTTTATATTTTCAGTCTATTATATCATGCATAACAAATGATGCTGTAATTGTAGACAGTGTTATTTTAGCATTTGATTAGAGATCATGGGGGGAGTTCGAGTGTATTTTGACTATTGGGAAAAATGTTTTAAGCTTCTTAATTTAAAATATCCAGCAAGAAAAGGATATCATTTTTATAACACATTTGGTTTTACTTCTTTGAATCATATAAGCTGAAGATTTCAGTGTCTGATTAACCATCCAATTCACTGTATTGGTGAATTCAAGATAATCGGAGCATAGGGGCAATACAATATATTTCTTTCCAACTAAATTATCATCAGAATGAACAAGGAGCAGATAAATAGTTTCTTAACTGTTCATTTCAAACTGTCTAGTAGAAACCAATGTTGAAAAGGCAGATGTATAGCAAGCAAAGCAAATCCTGTTTCCTTAGTGAACACTGAACAATAAAAGTGATGTCCTATCCTCCAACATTACAGCTCACACGTGTCTATGTCTTTATAGTGTGGGAGAGGAGCACACCTCCCTTGTACTCTCAAGGTTCTTTGGGCTGGCCTAACAATTATGTAGACAAGAGGCAGATTAGCAAGATAAATGACCAAATTTAATACATACCTACATATGGGAATCCAGCATACATAAGAGATTCAGAGAGCCCACATGCAGGAGAGGTTCAGAGATAGAATAGGAACATGGATATGTATAACACATTTTAAGATAGGGATGAGGTAAGGTGACTTGGGGGTTTCAAAAGGCCATTGTAAGGTTATAAGAACAGTTGTTTAGTAAGTAAAACTTTGCTTTGTAGTTAATAATCTCTTACTATGGACAAGGCCCTTAATTCAAGTTCTATATAGTTAAAGGAAGGGGAAGAAGTTTCTCTTGAGCCTGAAGCAAATATTACCTTTAGCTCAAAAATATCTGCATACCATAGAGGCACATCTTGTGGTGACTCATTCTGGACCCCCACAGTGAGAACCTTAGGTTTCAAGACTGCAGGGAAAGGCTGCTGGGGGTACAAAGGAGGAAATATTGGCTCAAGCTCTGACTTCTCCTTTGGGTAATATTTAAAATTATTCTTAAAATATTTTTAATTGGACAGTGATTCAAAGGTTCTGTAGTCCTCCTAAATTACATAAAATACAAAGATATCTGGGAAGTTCTGATTTATATGAAGTTTTTCACATGTATATGAACTTTTTATGCTCTTTAAACTTATTCTGTCTAATTTATCCAGGAACATGGGGTGATGTGTAGGTAAAGTCTATTGATATTTGAGGGTGATCTCCCCTTTTTATTAAGGCTTCTGCAGCATTCTGTAGCGGCAATGCTATCAGCCTCTGTCTTCTTTAGGTCCCTGACCTCCCTCTGGGCAGCACACCATTGATAATCAGGACAATATAATTCTTTAAGTACAGGGTCATAAGGAGAGGTTGAAATTCTTAATGTTTTTTCTTTAGTCCACAAACATAAGTATCTTTGTAATTTGTGATTATAATGAACAACACCCATAAACTGCTTTTGATAGCAATAAAAATGTATATCTACCTTCATAATATCTACAAGTGGTTACAATTTACATGTGAGTGATTAAATTCATCTTGTAAATAAATCACTGATTGCAACTGCAAAACTCACTAGGAGAACAGAAATATTTTGCTTTATAATAATTGCATTTGCTCCACCCTGTGAATGTGAGATTCTCTTAAACATCCTCCCAGCTGTACAAGTGTATGAGTTCATGCCTCACAACTTCATAAATGCTCCATGTGGTTAGCCTATCCCTGCCTGCCTTGCTCCAAGTGCCTCCCTGTACTGCATAGTAAGTGATATTTTTGCACTTCTCTGTGCATTAGTCTCATCTTGTACAGAAGTAGTGCTTTCTTTAAAAAATTATGAATGAATAATATGTTTTCATAGAGTTGGTATACAAATACATTCTCTATATATTCAGAATAATATTCTCAGTAATATGATTTTTGTCTCAGTATAACTACTATATGGGGAATTTTACTTCAGAATTACTGGGATAATTTCTTTTAAAAAGAGCTTAATGATCTACTGAGAACAGAATTTTCTAAAGTAAAATACTCATAAAATAATACTGTTTTTTTAATTTTCAGCCAATAAGCAATGTAATGTTTTTAGGACTAGCATATTTTAAAGATGTCTTTGGAGGTCATAATTATTTACTGATTACATATTTTTCTTTTTAAAAAAAGTTTTATTGAAGTACAATTTACATATCTTTTTCTTTTCCCATTTTTTATTATTGTTCAAGTACAATTGTCTCCATTTCCACCCCAACATGGCCCCCCATCCCACCCACAACCACCTCCCACCCTCAAACCTACTCCCTTTGGCTTTGTCCGTGTGTCCTTTATACATGTCCCTGGATGGACCTTCCTCTATTTTCCCCCATTATCCCTCTCCCTCTCCCCTTTGGTTACTGTCAGTTTGTTTTTTATTTCAATGTCTCTGGTTATATTTTTCTTGCTTGTCTATTTTGTTGATTAGGTTCCACTTAAAGGTGAGATCATAATGGGATATGTCCCTCACTGCCTGGCTCATTTGACTTAGCATAATGCTCTCCAGTTTCATCTATGCTGTTGCAGAGGGTAGGAGCTCCTTCTTTCTTTCTGCTACATAGTATTCCATTGTATAAATGTATCCTAAGAATCCTGAAACATCAATTTAAAAGAACTTATGCACCCCAAAATTCATAGCAACACAATTTACAATAGCCAAGTGTTCATAGCAACCTAAGTGCCTGCCAGTAAATGAGTAAAAAAAAACACAAAAAACTATGGTACATTTACACAATGATTGCATTTTTTATATAATTCAATATATTTGCTTTTCCCCAGTTTTAGCTTTTTTAGAAAAATTAGTAATCTGGAGTAAGAATTTTAGGAGTATTCATCTCTGGCAGTTACAGTCTAAATTTAACCTGATTATATTTACTTTGATGCTATCAGATTCTCATTCAGTCATCTGTGGGGTTCCCTCCAGAAGACTCCCTTTCATCTGCCACTTGACAACAACTTAATCAACTTGTTTAGAGATTAATAATTCAAATATGATTAATATTTTTATAGCAAATAATCTGCTAGAGTATAAAACTTTATAACTTCATTTTCTCTGAAAAACATCTTTGTGGGAGGAGTTTTGAGCGTTAAATCAAAGTCTTCAAGATATTTTGGGTCACACATATGGTGATTTCCTTTTTAGGACCCTAAAACTATACCACATATATAATCTAATGAGAATATAATTTGCCTTTCACTAGATATTTCCTACTTGACTTTATGTTCATTCAAGGCAGGAATCTGCATCTTTTACATATTGTATCTAATACTTAGAACTTATAAATATTCTGGATTCATTGCTCTATATAACAAAAATGAAAGAAAGTCTTGTCATTTGAGATTAATGTGCCTTCTATGGTTAGACAGAGTAACAATTCAAGACCGAACAAAATGTTTTTGCTTTTAGGGATTTTTCACTGCTTAATTCAATTTTTAGATTGTAAAGCTGGACCTGAGGTAATTAAGAAAATAAAGCATTACAGAAACACTGGGTTAAACCAATAATATTTAACCCAACACTTTTTTTAATGATGAAACCACTAATTCACAATTTCTCTGATCACAATGAGCCAAATTTTGCTCTTATTTATTTCATTAAAATTATTTTTGATTACTAGAGGGGTTCAGAAGAAGTTCTTGACAGCCAAATTCAGCCTGGTAAATTTAATTACAATTAACAACTCTTTATGGTACAGTCACTGTTTGGAAGGATAGAGGTAAAACTGCAAATCCAGACTTTAATAAGATAATAGGGGAGGAATAGCTTTGGTAATAAAGTGGTTCACTGATGAAGCTACTTTGAGTTTTAAATTTGCTTTTAATGTTTCTAAAGAAAATAGCATAAGTTATTACATTCTTTTTTACCTGAAGCTACCAATTAATATAGTGCTTGCATTTTGAATTAACAAAAATCTTCCCCATTCCAACTGAAAAAAAAATTAAAGTTTATGGAATTTAAAACATTTCTAGCATTATCTTAAAAACTATCTTTCTGGTACTTATTGCTGTCCTTCCTATTTGTCTTGAGATTTTGTCACAAAGGTATAAAAATAGTTTAATAGTTAGATTCACTCTATAATTTTCACAGCATTTCCAAAAATGTATTTTCTTGTTTTAAATGAAAGATTCTAAAAATAAATACCAACTTCACTTTATTCTCTCAGAAAACACAGCACATTTTTATAAAATGAGCAATTTGGGTTGGGGGCAGGAACTAACATGTGTGTTATTTCTAATCTAAGAAAAACAAAACAGCCAAATAGTTATTTGTTGTTGTTCTGTTGAGTAATAAGAGCTACCATTTCTGAAACACTTGGTGCTAGATAATTACTGTACACATAACCTGGAAACAGAAATTATTTCCCATTTTACAGATGAAGAAATTGAAGCTTAAAGATATACATATATATTTTTTTAATGGCTCAAGGCCAGATCCTTGATGTAAAACCCAGTTTTGTGTAAAGTGAACATCTCTTTTCTAAGCATGACACCACATTGCCGCAAACCAGGTTGTGTACAACTTTGTTTGCAGTCCCTAACGTGTGAGTCACCACACCTGGAGGAAACACACTGACTCAAGTATCAAAAACCTTCAGGGAACAATGGCCTAACAAATTACCTCAGACAGATGTAAATTTAGCTTCAGTATAGTATATGAGAATCTATTGAGAGAAAATTTGCTTTTATTTCCCCTCTTTTTGTGTTAGTAGAAGGTGGATCCAGACTGTTTTTCCTGAATTTAAAACACATTGAACATTTTGATGCAGCAAATACAAGAAATAACATATTTAACACAATTATTTTTATCTTTTTGTCTTTATTTTTATTGTTGACACTCTTGTGGATGGCCCCATTTTCTCACACTTTGCCCCCCTCCTTCCAGCCCCAGGTCCCTCTTCCCTCAGGCCATCACCACACTATTGTCTGTGTCTATGGACTATGCATACATGTTCTTTCGCTAATCCCTTCACCTTCTATTACCCAGTTTCACCCTCCCCCTTCTCCTCTGACAGCTTTCAGTCTCCATCGTGTATCCACGCCTTTGTTCCTATTTCATTCTTCAGATTCCACATTTGATACCATATGAGTGAGATCATATGATATTTGTCTTTCACGGGCTGGCTTATTTCACTTAACATAATAATCTTAAATTCCATCCATGCTGTCACAAAAGATAAGAGTTCTTTCTATTTTATAGCTGTGTAGTAATAAAATGATCTTTTTAAAATTTAAAAACACATACTTGCCTAATAAAAAGCAAATAATATATAGGTTTCTTCTGGGTATTATGCAGTACTTTGTGAGTCTGAGGATCTCTTTACAGAAATGAAATTGCATGTTCCATTCTACAAATATGTATAACCATTTAAAGCAGAGATTTGTTTGAATGGTGGGGCCACCATCTTTCTGCAATGATTGGGGGGTGGGGATGTCTCTGCAGAGTAATTTGGTGCTTCACATAAGGATTGTGTAAGTATCCTTGAGTCAGATATTCAAAATGTAAAATTTTAATATCCTAAGGATGTTATTGACATTTTAATTTTTTCTATAGGACAAAATATAAAAATCACTAAGGTAGCCAAGTAAAACTTCTGTATTCTATTAAAATCAATAAAGGCCAAGTCTTCATCAGGTAGACTATGTTCCATAATTAGTGGGTAAAGTATATTCAATAGTTCCATTAATGTGAATCCTTGATAAAGTCTCAAGACTGAGAGAAGAAAGGACTGTAAAAGGAAGATTTAGAAAGACCAGATGTATCTCTGGGACTAAGATGATGGATCCTACAAGAAAATATGCAAACAAAAAATGAAATAATAGACCATTAGGTGATGTTTCTATAGTATCTCTAAGCTTTTTTCCTTTGCAATGCCTTTTTATTAGGTTGGGCTCCTTACATTTATCATATAACTTTTTTTTCTTTAAATAATTCAGCCAAATTAGTTGGTAATTTAAGGAGAAAAGCTTGGATGATTGAATTAGTTTTCTGTAGCTGCTGATACCAATTACCACAAACTTGGCCACTTAAAAAATACAGGACTTCCTGTCAACATGAGGAGTAGGTAAACTCTGTGCTCTCTTCCTCCCATTATCCTTCAAAACTACAACTGAACTGTAGAACAGTCATCACTGAGTACTGCCTGAAGTTAGCAGAAAGAAGTCCTATAACTAAGGATATACAGAAGAACTCACATGGAGACTGATTAGAAAGACAGAGGCACAGAATAGGCTGGTCCCACACTGAAGTGTGGCGATGAAAATTCTTGAGGGACATCTAGACTATGGAGGTCACTTCTGGGGACCCAGACCCACACCAGGCTCCCCAGCCCAGGGTTCTAGTGCTAAGAAAGGAAGTCCCCAAATTCTGACTGTAAAAACCAGAGAGGATTGTGGCTGCATGAGACCAACAGTTACTGGAGTCCCAAGCATTCCTGTTAAAGGGCCTGCATGCCAATTTACTCATATTTATTCACTCTGAGCTCCCATGCTGGGATGGCAGCTGGAAAGGTGCTAGGGATATATGTGGAGGAACTCCAGGTGAAGGCTGGAATGGCAGATTTCTCCAAGACAGAAGCTTGGGCAGAGACTAGTGGAAAGTTTGAGTCTCCATCAACAGGACTAACATTGCAGGTCAGTCCTAGTAATTCCCTGAGACCTTGTCCTCTCCAACTTTCAGACCTACCCCAAACTGCTTCCAGAATCTTTTCTATACAGATATCTCTCTCAGCTCATCCTAAAATTCCTCAAAAGTTCAAAAGCCGCAAACAATCAGCACTTGGCCTTGACATCCCCTATATTTCTTGTTAGGTGGCTGGAAGCTCAGCACTAGTGGCAGCTGGCCTCAGTTTACTGCTTAGCTTTTTCCAGATGCCTCCACACCCCAGTACAAGTGTCCATTACCTGCAGGTCACTTTGTAGATCATACCAGGTGGCTCTGGGCTAGGCACAAGCAGTAGATGATCTTGGTCTGCAAAAGAGCCCCTCCCAAGAGGCACCAAAAACAATACATCCAGTGGTCAACTACAGACCACACCAGAGCACTACCAAATGACCTCCACAAACAACAGACGTAAAGAGAAAATTGGGCAGTCACTTGAACCCCACTAAAGCAAATCCTTTTCTGTGGAGTCAGCCCTTGTATAGTAACCCTCCTGTTGTAGTCATGGCCATTCCTGATAGCCAATCAACCTAAGGGTCAGTTCCTCCCCTCAACATGCCAATGACAATCAAGGCTCAACTACAAAAGGATGAGACATAAAACCCACATAAAGGATACCCCTGGAGCAACCAGCTCAGGTGAGCAGAAAGACTGTGTCACTGGGCCCCATATGACACCTACTTCATAAGGCCACACTACCAAGACCAGGAGATGTAGCACTTTCACCTAACACATAGAAACATATACAGGGAGGCAGCCAAAATACAAAGATGAAGAAACATGTCCCAAATGAAAAAATAGAACAAAACTCTAGAAAAAGAGCTAAATAAAATGGAGATAAGCAATCTACCAGACACAGAGTCCAAAACACTGGTTATAAGGAAGCTCAATGAATTTAGGGAAGAGTAGATAAACTCAGTAAGAACTTTCACAAAGAGATAGGAAAAATAAAGATAGAGATAGAAGACATAAAAAGAACCAGTCCAAAATGGTTACAATACAATAGCTGAAATGAAAAAAAAAAATACATTAGAGGAAATCAACAGACTAGATGATGCAGAGGATCGATCAGTAATTTGAAAGACAAGGTAGCTGAAAACACCTAATCAGAACGGCAAAAAAAAAAAAAAAAAAAAAAAAAAAAGAATCCTCCCAAATCAGGATAATTTAAGGGACCTCTGGGACAACATCAAGTATACAATATTTATAATGTAGGGTAACAGAAGGAAAAGAAAGAAAGTGAAGTATTGAAAACCTATTTGAAGAAATGATGACAGAAAATTTTCCTAAACTTGGAAAAAAAATAAGCAAACAAGGGTAGGAAGCAGAGTCCCAAATAAGATGAGCTAAAGAGGACCACACCAGGACACATCATAATTAAAATGCTAGAGGTTAAAGATAAAGAGAGGATCTTAAAAGCAGCAAAAGAAAAGCAGTTACCCACGAGGGAGCTCCCATGAGACTGTCAGCTGATTTCTCAAAAGAAACTTTGTAGGGTAGGAAGGACTGGCAAGAATTAGGTCTTGATCATAGGTCTTTGCTTTTCATTCCTTCTTAACATGAATTGTGTAGGCCAAAAGGGATTGCACAAATATTCAAAGTAATAAAAACCAAAGAACTATAACCAAACCTACTCTAACCAGCAAGGCTATCATTTAGAATCATGGGACAGATAAGAAGCTTCACCAAAAAGAAAAAAAGCTAAAGTCTTGACTTCACCTTTCTTCTTTCAAAAATGTATCTAATCAGTCTTAAAATTCTAAATAATGTCTCCTCTATATTATTTTAACCAATTCATAATTTTCTAACCCTACTACCACAGCCTTAGTTTATTCCCTCCTAGGTCTTCTTGGACTTTATAACAAACTACTTAACTGGTTCTCTGCTCTGACATTTGTCTTCCACAAATCCTTTCCTCCCTTAGCTTTCAAAGTCAATCTTTTAAATTTCAAATTGTCTGTGTCATTTCCATGTCTAATATGTCCAAAGACTCCCTCAGACCTACAGAATAAAAGACAAAGAAGTTAACATAATTTTCAAGTCAACTCTTAATATCTCCACTCAAGTCAACTCTTAATATCTCCACTATCATTCTTGATAATCTCTATTTCACTTCACCCACTACAAGCAAATCATTTTCCTTGTTTTGTGCCTTGTATCCCTTCTTTCCTTAAAGACTTTTTTTCCCCTTTCCAACCGTATTTGGTCTGGCTAACTCTTGTTTGTCCTTATGAGTCAGGTCAAACACGAAGTCCTAGGGGATGTCTTTTTCATTGCCTCCCTCCACATTTCCAGGCATGATCGGGTACCCTTTTTCTTGCTGCACTTGACATCCCATATAATACAAATGCATTCTCCTTACAGAAGTATGTTTAATCTGTTAATTTAGCTTTCTAGACTACACTGAAATCATTGAGAAAAGAGAACATGACATTAATTATTTTTCCTCCACCCAGTTCCCAGCACAGTACCTCGTGTGTGTAATTATTTGATAAGTAAATAATGCGTGTTGAATGGAAGAATGTCTTAATGAATAAATAATAAGTGGTGAAGTGATTATATATCACTTTAAAGGCTAAAATTGGCTATATTTATAGACTAAAAATACCCAAAATGAATCCCACAACTCTAATTAAGATTGTATCTGTAACTATAATATGTTTTATGAACTTTGCTTTGTAAAGTGATTCAGCATAGCAGTTTTTTTAAAAAATGTGGTGCCAGTAATGCAAATAGAATAATATATCTTTTGTGGTATATAACCACTTCTACTTAATTTAGTTTTTAGAAAAATAAAATTAATTCTACATTTTGTTTTAACTGTATCTCATTCTCCACTTTAATGTGAGGATTAAATATTCTGTCTTTCAAACTAAGTTCTTTTGATTCCAAAACTTGATTGTTATCCTACAAGTCATGTGTTCTTGACAATTTACTTAATTTTATTTATATTAATTTTCCAAACTAGCAGTAGGAATATTAATAAACCTCCTGCAAAGAGTTGTTATAAGGGTTGAAGATTACTTGAGTCAAAATCTTGCAATAGGCCAAATAACATTCACATTCAAACAGTGTTTGACATAAATGTTAACTATTATTATGATTGTAATTATTTTAATATGAGTCAATAAATTTGATAATTTTAAAATATGTATTATTCAAGTAAATTAGTACATAATTTATTAAAGTAAATGATATCTTAGGAACCATGAACTGTGAAATTGAAAACTCCTAATCTAAATTCTCTTATTTATTATCACCTTTTTAAATTAATATCTTAGTTTTCTATTATTTTTAGCCTCTCAGCTGTCATATCTTGGTATTGTCAAGATCCAAAGTTATAACATCATTTCCTGTCAATGAATGTATTGAGATACACAAACAGTTAAACAATATTGTCAGAGTATAGCTGCCTAACCAAAGAAAGAAGCAATAGGGAAGGAATTGATTAAGTCAAGGTGTCCTGCACAGTTTATTGAATGACTATTTACTTCAACTAATTTAGAATATAGCTTGATAAGATTTGATACAGAAGCCACAGGAAAATAAAAAAGACTTTCATAAGTATGAAATTTAAATCCTTGTTTTCTCTTTATTTATACACGCTATATATTAAATTACATATACTGATGTTTATGTATATGTATATGCATATCATTAATTTATTATAACTCTGTTTTCATTACCCAATGTCAATTTTAATCAATCAAAGTAGCAACTTCTAGAAGAAAATAAAATTCACTTTCATTTCCTTAAGTTCCTGTATCAAAAATTGATCCTTCTCTTTCTGGAAATTATATTGCTTACTTGTATTTGTTATTTTTCCTCAGATTGGAAAGGATGTTGAGGCAGCAGGTTTTTGCTGCTCTGTGTCTGAGAATTCTCCTAGTAGCCAGCCACGGGCACCTGCTTCAGGCGCAGTCTAACTTCATAGGTATTTCATTTCTCTTCTTCCTATATTCTTCCAACTTTTGATTACTAACAGCCATTTCAATAGCTAAGGAAGAGAAATAGAAAAAGAGAGTGAATAGGAAATTTTATTTATTGGCTTATTAGTTTTTCTGATAAAAGCTTTTTTGGTAAAGTACACTAGAATTTATCATTAGTCCCACTTTGTAATCTATACTAGCACTTTAGTTATCTGTGTCATCAGTTTTTATCAACAAGGCTAACATTATAAAAACAAAAAGAAAAAAACTAGTGTTTTCTAGCAATATTAATTTTTAATTTTTACAATGATTCATACTTATCCTTATTTTAATATTCCACTTAATGAGATCTGAAATATCTGGGACTATAATCAGAGCTTATTTTATTCCATGAAAACTTGGGAGTGGCCACCTTTTGGGACATGTTTAGGAAAATAAGCTTCTTTCCATAAGTTATACTCTCTGTTCTTCCTTTTTCTTTATCTCTTCCTAAAGCTAATTTGTGCTTATGCATTTCTATGACACAGCAAATCAATAAATGAAAGATGAAATACAGTTAATGATGATATTTTCTTGACCTGCATAAAGTCAACCACCTCTTATGGATTTTTCCCTGTATTAATTTATTCTTCTGGTGGGGAGTCAACATAATCAATAAGAATATATATAGGCCAGAATTATGTTCTTCAGTTGTGTGTTTACATTCCTCCCAGATGGTTATGTATTGCCTCCTCAAGCTTGTAACACATTTTCAAATAACCTCTTAATTACTTTATCGGGCCACACACATAAAAACAACATAGGTCAAATAAACATTTTTATCTTTTCCCATGTCATTCCCTGAATAGGCTAAGGTGAACATTTCTTGATTTGCAGTTTATCACAAGGTTTTGTATTTTTAAAATCTATAATGGAAATATATGTGATAATATTATTTTAAAGTAAATGTTTTATTAGAAAGTGCTGGAATTATTTTGACATATTGAAATGGTGTTCGCCATTTTGCAAAGTTTGATCCACAGCAGGTACTGAAAAACAATAAAAGATGGATACAGAGTAATATTTAGGTAATGAAAAGTAATGCAATTAGAAAATGGAAAAACTTATATATTATAAACATTAACCAAGGAAATTCATCACAATTAGATAATGAGTTTGTTTTACAGAAATCTATAAGATTAAAAAAAAAAGAAAACTAGCTTGTTCAAAAATGTAAACTTGGAAAATATGTGAAGTTCAGTGTCAAAAATAAATATATAATGAAGTGATGAAGTAAATGATGAAATTACCGAGTTTTGAATGCAGCAATTTACTATTTTGACTTATGACTTAATATACATTATCACATTTAATTTACATTTAAATTCAAATTCAAATTAAACAATATGGTATTCTTTAATATTTGAATTTTTATCATTATGCCTTATTGACCTATTGTCTCTCAGTTCCAAATCTACTCTACTGTATTTTGCTTTTTCATGCTGTAGTTGAGAACTCTACAAATGCCAATTCTTCTTTTCCACTTGGCCTTTTTTATATTCTACTAATAAAGGGCATCTGAAACAGAATGGAAAGCAAGGAAAGGGATAGAAATTTTGTATTTCTGTTTGCTTGCTGCAAAGTATAACTTTACCAGAGTTTCAGCAGCTTATCACAGTTTCCAGTGTTTTTTGGCATACTCAGAACCAGCCATCTTGGGCCCACACGCTGCCAATGTGGTCAGAGCCCACTAATTAGCCTGAATTCCAACTCCTTTCTTCCTCGGGCCTGTCGGTGAAAACTGCTCAATACAGCTAATAATTCTGGTTGTAATTAAAACCTAGACAGTAAGATCCTCATCGTACTCATGTAAATGTTTCCCTATTTTCTCTGTTTATATACCTACTGTGATTTCTGTTCTTCCGACTAGATGCTGATAAAAGAATTATGTATATATGGCCTGATCCTCCCGTATTTTTATGTTTAATTTTTTCTCATTTATTATATATCAGATAACCAGAAATGATATAATCCTTGGTTTTTCACATCCTCAAATTATGGTTCCACTTATGGTCTATTTTCATTTATTTCATTGTTTTTGATAATGTGATCAGCACTTCTAATTCACCACCCAGAATAAAAAGTGGTACAGTGCAGTGGGAAAATGGCTGGTCTTCAGTGAATGGAGTCAGGTCAGATAGATATTCATGTAGGGAAAATATGTATGTTTTCAGTTCAGTTTGATCACTACAGTCCACATATGACTGAAATCATATGATATGTGTCCTTCCCTGACTGGCTTATTTCACTTAACATAATGTTCTCCAGGTCTACCCATGGTGTCGTAGAGGGCAGAATTTCCTTCTTTTTACAGCCGAGTGGCATTCCACTGTGTAGATATACCACAGCTGTTTTATCCACTCACCTATTGATAGGCATTTAGGCTGCTTCCAAATAAATCTTGGCAGCTTATACATAACACTACAATGAATATAGGGGTGATTATATTCTTTCGAATTAGTATTTCAGGTTTCTTTGGATAAATTCCCACAAGTGGAATTACTGGGTTATAATGCAGTTCCATTTTTATTTTTTTCAGGTAACTCCATACTTCTTTCCATAGTGGCTGTACCAGTCTGCACTACCATCAACAGTGAAAAAGGGTCCCCCTTTCTTTTCATCTTCACCAGCACTTGTTGTTTATTCATTTATTGATGATAGCCATTCTGACAGGTGTGAGACGATACCTTATTGTGGTTTTAATTTGCATTTCTCTGATGATTAGTGATATGGAACACCTTTTCATGTCACTAATTAATGAACATTTTGGCCATCTGTATGCCCTCTTTGGAGAAGTGTCTATTCAAGTCCTTTTCTCATTTTTAAATTGGATTGTTTGCTTTTTTCATGTTGAGTTTGATAAGTTCTTTATAAATCATATATATTAACCCTTTATGAAATGTATCAGTGAATATGTTCTCCCATTAAGTGGGTTGTCTTTTTATTTTGTTGGTGGTTTCCTGAGAGGGTAGAGGAAGTGAGCAAAAAAAAAAAAAGAAAAGAAAAGAAAAGACTCATGAACATGGACAATAGTGTGGACAATGGGGGGGCAGTTGGGTGAAGTTGGAAGCAGATATAAGGGGGATAAGTGGTAATGGAAAAAATACAATGAAATAAACTATTAAAAATAAATGTTAAAAAATAAAATCTAGTGACTCAAGCAAAAAAACTGAAAATTTGTATCTTTACTCTTATTGACACTGCAGACATAAGTCGAAAGTGCAAAGTATATTTAAAAAATATCTTAGCACACTATCAGTGACTTCAGAAAAGTAGTTCTTGAACAAAAAGCAAGATCAATAACAGTAAAACAAAATTTTGCACATTGGTCTATAGCAAAAATTAGATATTTAATAGCTAAAAACACTATTAAAAGTGTCAACAAGAAACACAAATGAAAATATTTGTAATATATATATATATGTGACAAAGGATTCATATACAGATACAGAAAGATATGTGAACAGGAAAAGCACAGAAACCCAAGAGGATAATAGTAGATTTGCAGATGAATTTCACAAAGAGTTTATCTAATGGACAATTAATGTATATAAAGATGTTCATTTTATTAGTGATAAAGAGAAGGCAAGCTTAATCCATAGTGTTTTCTTAAAAAAGGATAGAAACTAACAAATATTGACATAGATATTTGTCAATATTTGTTAGTCAATCAATATGACAGTGATGACAGAGGAACATAACAGTGGAAATTGCTACAATCTGCCTGGGAAGATCTACTAAAACTGAACATATGCACACCCTATGACCCAGAATTGCTCTCCTAGACATACATTCACCATATACACATGTACACATGTTCATCAAAAGTAGGTGTTAGGTAGGATAGGTAGTAAAATAGGGTGAGGATGAGGATGGAGACATGTCTCACCACTTGATTCAGCAGCCCTGAGCCATCTAATAAGATTGCCAGGCATTCCAAACATCACGAGCAAAGACAGTGCAGGAAGAAGGGAGTCCTTGAAACTCTGTGTACTGGGAAAGGGAACCTCTGTAGCAATTTCATTAACTAAGACAAAGAATCTTCACTAACTGAGAAAGGAAGCCTTTGTAGATATATATATCGCTCCTGAGATTTAGAAGGGAGAGAAAGAGGGGAAATGTAGAAACTCACTAAAGTATATAATCTCTGAACCCCATTAGTTGACACACTCAGATTAGCTGAGTGCCCACTTGTAGCCTTGGCTCAAGTGTATAGAATCAACTTACTAACAGCTTTATTTCCTGTATATTTGGGGCATTCAGACTGGCTGGGTGCCTGTTTACAGCTTCTCGCTCATATATGTTTCATAAATAAACTTGCTGTCTCTTTCCACTATATGTGTTGTCTCTTCTTTTAATTCTTTCTTGTGAGCAAGGCAAGAACCAAGGACAAGCTTGTGGGGGAGGCCCTGACTCGGATTTTTCCCTGGTAACATAGGTACTAGTATTATCTGCACTAGCATTATTTTTAATAGCCTCAAATTGCAAACTATATATAAAGGCCTAGTCACAGTAGAGTAGATACATAAATTTTGATATGTTCTCTCTCACACACACATACAATATGCCACAATAATTAACCCTTTAGAACTACTTCTAGAAAATATATGTGGATTCATGTCACAAGCCTAGTATTGGGCAAAACAACCCAGACATTGGAGTACATTCTGTCTGATTTCAGTTATATGAATTGCAAAAACAACCAAAACCTAATCAATGGTGTTAGCAGTCGGGTTAAGTGGCTGCTCTTGATGGGAGTGGGAGATAATGAAGAAAACAAAAAGAGGATTTGAAGTTTGTCCTTAATGTTCTATTTCTTGATCTGAATGTTAGTTACAAACGTGTGTTTAGTTTATAAAAACTTAGTGGGCTATATATTTGTGAAGAATATACTTTTCCATAAACATTTTATACTTCAGTACAAAACTGAAGGAAAGAAAGAAAGTTCAGACTTAGACAAACCTATATCTAACCACATGCATTCAAACAACCTATTTTTTAAATCTCTCACCAGCTGAAGTATTCATTATTCAGAATCCTATGTCACCATTACTTTTTATGGAGTTTTATTTGCATTCCTATGTATTCCTAAAGGTATTTTTAGGAATACATAGAGTTATGAATAGTTTTTAACTTTATAAAAGATACTATTCTGTGTATGTAATGGCTGATGAAATTCACTGCTTTATTCCATATGATATTATATTGTTAAAATCCAGATTTGAATACTAGGTTAGCACTATGCAGTGTCTATCCAGGCATGTATGTGTGCCTATATAAACACATGAGTTTATCTAAAATATTTAGATTATTTCTAAGTTAAGTTCAAATCTTGTGATTTGCTCTCTGACTTCTTAGGTATATTGTTCAATGACATTATTAGAAAACTTGTTTACATAAGTAATGTACTTGTTTACATATGTAATGTACATTACATAAGTAATGTACTTTCTATCTGACTTCTGTTCAGATTTAAGTACATATAAATATTAATTAAAAATAAAGTAGTTTTTGAACTTAAAGAGCTACAGTTAGTTTCCCATTTTCATTAGCATTATTTTTCATTAGTATACTAACATACACAGACAGATTAACAATCACTTTCTAGGTCATAATACTTCAACTTTTATTGATTATAATAACTAGATATGTTGAGGGCATAACATGACTTATAGTCTATATGAATTCACAATACGAGGTCTGTCTGAAAAAAGTCCAGGCATTGTTAGTACCAGAATGGTTTTCACGGCATCAATGTAACCTGGCAGCCAAGGAGAGTGGACTGGAATGCACATGTGTGAACAATGACAACTTCTCTGTACTAGTCTGTGGGGACAGTAGACATCATTGAGGGAGCATGTGTATTGTGTGGCTGTTGCATTCAAAATGACTGAGCAAGTAGAACAACAAATCTATATCGAATTTTGAGTTAAGCTTGAATGTTCCGTCGCAGAAACTACTTGGATGACTCAAGAGGCCCACAGCTATGGACAAGTAGTGATTGACAGCACCACCATGACAACATGTCCACTCACCCATCACATATCTTGCAGAGTTTTTTCTAGAAACATCTAGTCACCCAAGTGTCTCAGCTCCCTTACAGGCCAGATTTGGCACTCTTTGATTTCTGACTTTTCCCAAAACTAAACTCACCTTAAAAGGGAAGAGATTTCAGACTATTAATGAGATTCAGGAAAATATGACGGGGTAGCTGATGGCAATGGGGAGAACTGTGTGTGGTTTCAAAGTGCCAATCTTGAAGGAGACTGAGGCATCATTATCCTAAGTACAATGTTTCTCGTATCTTGTATAAATGCCTCTTTTTCATACTACATGGCTGGATACCTTCTAGAAAAACCTTGTATGTTTAATAAGTTTTAGTATATACAAAAGTTGAAACTAATTTCTTAATTAATCATAACAACTAATAGTGTTGTACTTCTGTAAGAACATACTGATGCATTCTGAGCATAATTTCTTATGCTAAGTGCAAAAGTCCTATTACTATATTTTTAGTCACCTAGTATATAATAGGCTAAAATCAGAATTTTAAAATATTTGTATTGATTAGAAAAGAAAAGGAAGAGTCAGCATACACAGTGAAATACAAAACTGACAGTGGGAAAATGCCATATTTAAAGCTGTCTTTGACATAATGGATCATGTACATAGGATCCTAGCAGTAACATTTATTCCTAATAGTAAAATTAATTTCTAGTAGTAACATTTTCAAGGCTGGCTGGAGATGGAAATATGTTTACTTGATGAGAAATAGTGTTTCTTGAAGATTTTTACATCTACAGAAAATAGAGACATTTAGTCATGTGGAAGTTTGTGTCAAATACTATAATTCATAAGGAAATGCTTAAGTGAAACATAGTTTATTTCACAGACCTTCATTTTTGTATTATATGCAAAATGATAAAAAATTCATAATTAAATATATATCTGCCTTTGTTTTATTAATACAATCTATTTCCAACTGAGCAAAAAGTCCTAAAATTGGTATAAAAAGTGGGTATAATCTTTTTAAAAATTTGTTCAAACCTGCATCAGGAAGTAGACAAGATTCCTATTTGTATATGCTTTTAATGGAATTTCTATTAAGCCCTTCCTAAAAGGCTGTATTAAATAATTTACTTAAGAATGAAGTTAAGAAATTTTACTAGATTTGGCAAAGCCTTACCTAAGCAGATTTTCCCTCCCAGTTTTTGCACCCTGTTGATAACTAGTTCTTTTGACAAGGTGAAAAACTAACATATGTTTCTTTGAATCATGGTACAATTTTTTTCGGACAAATATATAGAGAAGATACATGTGAATTGAAGTGAAGCCAGAGACTGCTTTCAAACATATTGCCTTCAATATTTTTTCCACTGGAGTCATGTCTTTATACTTCTGTGCCTAGAATGATGATAATATGGTATAATAATGCATTAATAACCGTTTTACTTATCTTGTTAACATGCGGTCAATTTTTATAACAACCTGTTTTTACTATTGGGTGGCAACTCTGTATATAATTTGACATGGGTCCTGGAAGGAAACTCAGTTCAGAATGCTGAAATAATAGAAAAGATCCGATGGGAAATTAGACTTTCAAAAAGTGGAGCTCTTACCCAGAATCAGCATTACTAATGTTTCAGTAATACTAGTGAGCATAGCACACAGAAAAAGCAGGGACATGTCTGAGACAACCATTGCAGTCTCGTCCTTCCTTGTCTCATCAGAATACACTTTTCAGCATGGATTAACAGGAGAAAAGCTGAAGTTGTCATGGGGCTATACACTTTCACAGAAGGGAGCCATCTCAGCATGACACACCCTTATGTTATACTCACTTCATAACTTATGTGACATTTTCAAGAAAATCATGCTCCTGAAACTCATAGGTTCCATGTTAGTTAAGATAGGCAAGCCCAGATGTACTAGGGACATGCTGGCAAAGGGATTACATATCTAAGGACTCTCGGGCTGACAAATTCCACTAGTTAGTTTTCAGGGAAGTCTGTCTTTAGAAGGTTTATAAGGGAGAGGGTATTAAACGGTCTCTTTTTTTCTTTGATGGGAGAATCTCTCTTTGTAAAAAGACAGAAAAGATTGAACACCTATTGCTTATCATTTTGTCTAAGCATTATTGGAAGTGGAAGAAAACCAGATGAAGTAATAGAAGCTGGCAGTAAAAAGAGAAATAGTTTGCCTAAGAAATAAAATACCAAAATGAGGGATAAGAGTGTGGGGAAGAAAAAGGAAAGCATTTAAGAAAGTATTTGCCTATTTTCAAATCTACCTATATCTACACTATAAATATCTACAATATAAAAATACATGATTAGTGTCACTTCCCTGTGAAGAACTTTTTAGTGGCATGCCTTGGTTTTATTATTACTCTAGTTTGTTGTATTGTTTCCTTGATGAATATTACTTAGGGTTTTAAATCCTATGCCAGGGTACTAAAAACATAGTAGAAGTGATGTGCAAAATGAATAAATTGTGTTATGTTTTGCCAGGGCAATAGCCACTGAAATGATTGAGAACATTTTGTAATTATTTCATTGAGAAATGTTACATGTTGATTTTAATTCTTTAAAAAAATAGTACAAAACAAATACAAAAATTGTATAGTTCTAAAGTACAAATTATTATACCTAAAATCATTAGGCTAACATACTTTATGTGGGTGGGTGTCCTACATGGTATTAAAATCTTGTCACAGTAAAATCAAAGCAATAAAGAAATAACATTCTTGCATATAATGTTACTCTTGAGTTATCCCTAAGAACAAAATAATGGTGTTTAAAGAGAAAATACAGGAAGTTTTCATGAGATCTGTCTATGTACATAGACTGTCTAAATAAATTTCCACCATGCTTCCAATGCCTGTCTGAAGTACCTCTGCCAAATATAAGTCATTTCCTCCCTTTCTCCATACAATATCAGAAGAATATTATTAAATGCTAAGGAATTGGGTGAATCTCTATTGGGACTCTCTAAAAGTAGAAACAGTTTGAAACAATTTTAATTAGTAATTGACCAAGAACATAATAATGTGTATATGTTTATTCAATAAATGGTTAAGTTAATGGCTGTCTTAATATTTCTCATTAAGAGTAATATGATCCTTTGTGGTAGGCATTATGTTGTATTTAATTGTGAAGATATTAAAAAATTTGTAAACTTATAACTACAATTGAGTTAACCTCTTTGATTTTTCTATCTATGTAGAGTACTTGATTCTTCATATATTTGATATTTCTATAAGACATTTTTTAATCTTTCCTTCTGCCCAAGCTGGTGTGGTTTGAGTGTAGGCCTACAAACCAAAGGATTGCTGGTTTAATTCCCAGTCAGGGCACATGTCTTGGTTGTGGGTCAAGATCCCAGGAGGGGGCACTAGAGAGACAACCACACATTGCTGTTTCTCTCCCTCTCTTTCTCCTCCCCTTCCCCTCTCTCTAAAAATAAACAAAATCTAAAAAATAAATCTTTCTTATGATATTGTAAGGTTGTGTCTAGTCATATGTTCTTTCTTGATTTTGAAATTTCCCATAAACTGGATAACTGCTCAAAAATCAGACCTTCTTATTTGCAATCCAGGAAAAAAAAATCTATAGTTCATTCTCAAATGCCAAGTGCTGAAACACAAGATCGCTAAGCAAGATGACAGTTCAGTGTTTAATGAAAGGATTTGAAAAATACTGACAGAAATAAAACATATATGTCATATCTAAAATGCTATCATTCCTTCTAGATAAAAGTGAGTCAGTGGCAATACCCTTATTATATTTTATTGGAAAAAAACATTTAAAAATTATTAGAATAAGTAATAAAACATATCTCAATAATTTACATTGATTGATTAATAATAATAGTGAGGAAAGGAATAATGAAAGTATAATAAGTAATTCACATCAAAATAAACATGTAGAATTAATAATAAATTTATAATGGTAATAGGCAAGAATTCTTATAAAGTCTTAAGTTAAAAATAGTGTACTAGTAAAATTGAATATCCTTACTTTTTATAATCACTACTACTGCTCGAAACTGGCAGAATCAACTACATTTTAAGGTATATTTTACCACCCTTTGTCAGAAATAGATGCAGCAATGGAGATGTGCAAGAAGATGACTTATTAAAGGGGGCCCCTGAAATAAATATCAATGGGAGATAAGCAGAATTGGATATAGGGAAAAACTGAACTGCAAAATATTTGCAACAAAGGCCTCAAGGTATCCCATGAGCAGCTCTGAAGCTAGAACATGCATTTTGAGCCCAATGCTCCCTCCCTGGAGGCAAGAGGACAGGTTTTTGCAACCTAATTTTGACAAAGTTTTGGATACAATTCCCCTGAGAAAGGGACTTACACTTGAGTGAAACAGCTAACTTAAATCTAGAATAATTTCTGGAGAGAGACTCAGCAGCGAGATGTCTGTAGTCAACACTCCTAACAGCTGGAAATAAATTAATTAATTAAAAAAAAAGGGAAAGGAAAGGAAAACTAATGCCTTGGTCCTGAAAATAGAGGATGGACCAAAAGCATAACATTCACCTCACCCTGTATTAAAATACATAACATAAATTTTTTTGAAAAAGCAGTAAGTATTAATAACCATAGATTCTGTTTACAACTGTTCAGGTAAAACTTGGCAGGGAAACCTATATGCTGTAGTCATATAATGAAGTCTTTTGGGGTATTATAAATGCATTTCCTTATCATTGTTTCTCACATTGAATTTCAGTTTCATTTATCATTAAAGGAAAGAAAATATTTACATAGTATGATAGTTAATTTTATGGATCAAGTTGGAGGATTTTTTTTTCAATGAGATTAACATTTAAATTGTGAGCTTTGGTAAAAGCAGGTTGCCCTTTATAATGTGGGTGGGCCCTATCACATCAGTTGAAGACCTGAATAAAACAAATACCAACCTTCCTGAAAGAATGCTATAGCAGATTTCCTTTGGACTAAGACTGCACCATCAACTCTCAGTTGGAGACACAGAGAACCTTTTAAAGGACCAAAATTTTGTTTGCAGCCTCTTGTGCTGGGTGCTGGCAAAGTAAGGGCAGAGTGGACTAGAGATGCTTAAGAAGAGTCTGGGGTTGGTGGCTCTGGGGAAAGAACTGAAGAAACAGCCTCTATGATCCCTGTGCTGAGTCATTCCCTAAACTGTAAGAACCATCTTTCTCAGAGCACTGCCTTCCCAGTGGTATCGGCCTGAGGAAAAGCAATAGCTCTGCCCACAGAAATTATCCTGCCTCACACTGTGGTGCTTAATCTTGACTGCTAATTACAAATCGATTAGATTAACAACTGATCAGATTAATGGCTGATTAGTTTAGCATCTAGGGTAGAAAATACAAAGAAGCAGCCAAAGTAGGAAGACCAAGAAATAAACCTCAGATGAAAGGACAATTTTCCAGAAGAACTAGATAATATGGAAGTAAACAATTTATCATATAGTTTAGAGTAATGATTATAAAGATATTCAACAGCATGAAAAGACATAGAAATCATAAGAAAGGATCAGTCAGAAGTAAAGAATGCAATATTTGAGATAAATAATACACTGGAAGGATTAAACAGTAGATGAAATGAACCAGAGGATCAAATTGGTGATTTGAAAGACCAGGTTAAAAAAAAAATCAGGCAAAGCAGCAAAAAAAAAAAATAATAATAAAAGAATTTTAAAAAATGAGGAGAGCTTAAGAAACATCTTGGACAACGTGAAGCATAAGAATATCCACATCATGGGAATACCAGAAGGAGAAGAGAGCGAGCAAGGGATCGAGAACCTACTTGAAGAAATAATAACCAAAAAACTCCCCTAATCTGGTGAAGGAAAAAGTTGCACAAGTCCAGGAGGCTCAGAGAGTCCCAAACAAGCTGGATCCAAAGAAGCCTACACCAAGACACATCATAATTAAAATGACAAGGCTTAAAGATAAGGAGAGAATCCTGACAGACACAAGAGAAAAGCAGGTAGTTACCTACAAGGGAGCACCAATTAAACTGTCATTTGATTACTCCTCAGAAACATTTCAGGCCAGAAGGGAGTGTTGCGAAATGTTCAAGGTGGTGAAAAGCAAGGACCTACAACTAATGCTACTTTACCTAGCAATGCTATCATTTGAAACTGAAGAAGAAATAAGGAGCTTCCCAGACAAGAAAACATTAAAGGAGTTTGTTAACAACAAACCAATACTGCAACAAATGTTAAAAGGTTTGTTTTAAGAAGAATAAAAAAAGAGTACAGAGAAAAACAGAGGAAAACAGTCAAACAATAAAGTGGCACTACATATATAACTATCAATAATCACCTTAAATATAAATGGCTTAAATGCTCCAACCAAAAGACAGAGGGTAGCTGAATGAATAAGAAAAAAAGACCCATATATATGTTTCTTCCAAGAGTCCCATAAGATTGAAAGATATACATGAACTAAAAGTAAAAGGATGCAAAAAGATATTTTATGCAAATAGAAAGAAAAAAACCTGGGGTAACCATACTTACATCTGACAAAATAGACTTTAAACCAAGATTATAGTAAGAGGCAAAGAAGGATACTATGTAATGATAAAAGGAGCAATCCAACCAAAGGATATAACTTTAGTAAACATTTACACAACCAACATAAGAGCACCTAAATATGTAAAGCAAATCTTGGTGGACATAAAAGGAAAGACTGACAGAAATAGAGTCATAGTTGGAGATTTTGACATGCTATTGACTTCAATGGATAGATCTTTCAGGTAGAAAGTCAACAAGGAGACAGTGGCCTTAAATGACACACTAAATCAACTGGATTTAATTGATATTTTCAGAGCATTTTATCCCAAACCTGAAGAATATACATGCTTTTCAAGTGCATGTGGAATGTTTTCTATGGTAGACCACATGCTAAGACACAAAACACATCCCAATAAATTTAAGATGGTTGAAATCATATCAAGCATCTTTCTCTGACCACAATGCTATGGAACCAGAAATCAATCATGAGAACACTGAAAAACACAGAAAGACATGTTATTTATAACATGTTATTAAACAATGAATGAGTTAACAATGAGATCAAGGGAAAAAATCAAAAGATAACTTGAAACAAATCAAAGTGAGGACACAACAATCCAAAATCTGTGGGACACTGGGCAAGTAATCTTAAAAAAAATTGAAAATGGATCTGCCTTTTGACCCAGTAATCCCCTTCTGGGATATATCAGAAGGAACCTGAAACACTAATTTGAAAGAATATAAAACATCATTTCGGTGTTATTTACAATCACCCAATTTATACTTGGGAAGCATCCCAAGTGTCCATCATTAGATTAGTGGATAAAACACCCATGGGACATTGACACAATGGAATTCTACTTGACCATAAAAAAGAAGAAAATTTTACCCTTTGTTACAGTATGAATGGTCTGGAGACCATTATGCTAAGTGAAATAAGCCAGTCAGAGAAAGACAAATACCATATGATCTCACTCATATGTGGAATCTAATGAACAAACTGAACTAACAAGCAATATAAGGATAGTCTTATAGATGGAGGGCAGATGACAGCTGGGGTAGGGGAGGGTAAAGGGTGGAGGGATTGAGCAAAAAGGATAAAGGACTCATGGATATGGACAACAGTGATGTGATTGCTGGGGGGAAGGAGATACAAAGAGACTAAATGGTAATTGAAATATATAATAAAGATTAAATTTAAACAAAATGAAATAGGCAAAACCATAAGCAGAGTTGGAAACATTAACATTCCTCTCTCAACACTAATCATGTAGATAGGCTATTAAAAGGATATAAATATTTTACCAGCACTACCAAACAATTTGATCTAATTTATACTTGACCTAGAGGACTGACGAATTAAATACACATTACTTCCCAGTACACATGATACACTCACTAAGTTAGAATCCTTGGCCATAAAAATATTCTAAATAAATTTAAAAGCACTGTTTTCATACACTATTTCTGTCTACAATAAAATATACCTTGAAAATGATAGCAAGAGGATATCTGGGAAATCTTCCAAATATTTGGTGACTAAATAACTCAGGTTACAAAAAACAATCTGAAGTAAAATTAGTAAACATTTTGAACTAAATGAAAATAAAAACCCAACACATTAAAATTTGGAATAGTAAAAATTGTGCTTACAATGAAACAGATATCATTAAATGCTTTCATTAGAAAAGAAAGCAGCTTAATCAACTATGAATTTTTTACCTTAAGAAACCAGAAAAATAAAAAATGCAATGTATATAAAACAGATTTTTTTAAAGAAATTTGGTTACTGATCACAAACAATTACACTACAAGGCTACATCCTTTTTCTTTTCTTTTTGGACCTTTTATGCTATTCTTCTCTCAAAAATAAGCAAACAAACATCAAAACATATAAAACCTCTCATTATTGCAAATAAAAAGTTTAAATTCCTTTTTATATTACATTTTATTCATTATGCTATTACATTTGTCCCAATTTTTCCTCTTTCACCTCCCCCACCCAGATGCATACTACCTACCCTCAGTAACTACCACATCTTTGTCCATGTCCATGGGCCATGCATAGTTCTTTGGCTACTCTATTTTCTATGCTGTACTTTATATTCCCATGACTATTTTATAACTACAAATTTGTACTTAATCCCTTCACTGTTTATATTTCAAAACTATTATTTATAATAAGATATTACAAAGCATATTTTGGATTTAAAAACAAGAAGAAAATGTACTTTTCTTCATCTCTGTAGTTTCAGTATAGCAAAACTAACTCTCAATGCAATCTACATGTGCCTAAAGGGTAGAAAACGGTCAAGCAAGAAGGAAGTATTGGAAGAAAAGCACACTGACACGTATTTCAAGATACATTCTCATTACATTTAATGTTATATTTTAAATGTACTTTGAAGTGGAATTGACTGGGCCACACACTACACCAATTATTCATATACCAAGTTGCACTAAATACATGTCTTTTTAAATCTCATGCAATTGCTGAACAATCTGCTATCATTTATTTGTACCACAAAGGTTTTGACCCAGGGAAGGATTTTACTTCTAACCCTACATAATTTATTTTTTAATCCTCATCTATGGATACATTTATGGATTTTAGAGAGAGAGGCAAGGAGAAAGAGAAGAGAAACATCAATGTGAGAGAGAAACATTGATCGATTACCTCCCATATATGCCCTGACCAAGCATTGAACCTAAAACACTTTGGTGCCCGGGATGAACTCCAACCAACTGAGCCCCTCAACCAGGGTCGTAATTTATCTTTTTAGATTCAGTCCATTGCTACAGCTTTTATGATCACTGTTAATTCTGATTCTGATATGAGTATGCTAGGGCCACTATGAAAGGGTACCACAACTGCGTGTCTTAAACAGAAATTGATTATCGCACAGTTTTGGAGGTAAGAAGTTCCAGATCAAGGTGACAGTTAGTAGGCAGGGTTGGTTCCTTGGCAGGTCTGTCAGGGAGAACCCATCCCATGCTTCCCCCCAGCTTCTGGCGGTTATCTGGCAACCTTTGGTTTCTGCTGCATCACTCAGATCTCTGACTTCATCATCACATGGTGGACCTGTGTGTGTGTGTGTGTCCAAATTTCCCCTTTTTATAAAAGCATCAGTCATGATGGATAAAGTGCCCACCATACTGCAGTATGACCTCATCTTAATAAATTAAATTGGCTACAACTCTGCTTCCAAATATAATCACATGGTGAGGTACTGAGTCGAGACCTCAGCATATTGAATTTGGGAGTGGAACACAATTCGATCTATAACAGGCAGTAAACATATTCACTGTTTCTCACAGCTTTCTCTTACTTTATTATAAAAACATTTTAATGTATTCCCATTGCAATTTGAATAAAATTCAACATATTCAGCAAAAACTTTATATCATCTGACCCCTGCTGATATCTCCAGTCTGTTTCCAAACCACTCTTTGCTCTTTATGTTCCATTTATATTCTTAAATTTTCTTACATAATGATCTTGGCATCAAAATAGCTTCATAGTCACTGTTTTCTCTACCTAAAACACACTCCACTACAGCCATCTCTTTATTCATTTAGCTAATATAAGTATCTTCTAGGCACATCTTAAAGCATCACTGACTCTTGCAAGTGTTTCTTATGCCTAAACTCTCATCTAAACCAATATTTTTATCTGGATAGTCCCGTGGATACTGACTTTGTAAGCATATGACACATTTGAAATCATATATACTGTCTTCTCTGGTGATTATAAATTACATGAGAGCATGAAATATGCCTGTTTGTTCATCAGTGTATTCCCAGTGCATAGGAGTATGGCATCTGACATGTGATTAATGCTCAAAAATTAATTGCATAAATAAGAGAAGAGTCATATAAGCCAATAGACAACAACAATGAAGCTGTTCAACCAGTTATTAATTCACAAAATAATATAATAATCACATTCATATTTCTCCCCTATGCCTAATATAGTCCATGAGAGTTTGATAAGCAACTTATAGCATCTACATTCAAATAGCATTAACTAATGTCAGTGCTTAAAATATTTCAATAGCCTACCAGCATAATAGTTGCAAAGAAATTTCAGGTTACCATAGTTGGTTTTAATTGAACCTATATTGATTCCTGGTGATTATTCTTTTCATTTCAAATACCCGTAAACCAGAACACAATAAATATTTGAGAAATGCATGTCTCCCATATGTTAAATTTATCATTCTTTACTTTTAAAAAATATAATTGGGTCTATTTTTGAAAATGAAAACTGAGCATTTCAAATCATTTTGTAGGCTGTTTGAAGTACATTAGAAGGAACAGTTTGAAGGTAATTAATTATAAGTTAACATGGTTCTTACAAATCATGAGATTTTAACTAATTTTAGAACAATTGATGTCATAAAATCTGTACTACACAATTAATTAAACTATGTTAAGCATTGTGTAGATTTCTAGGTAAGTTATTCTTAAGGCCTCATAGAATAAAAGCACTTTATTATACAGAGTAGAAAACATAGATAATATAGCTATATTCCTTATAGAATTGGTGCATGCAGTGTAGGAGTAACACCCACTCTGAATAACACCTCTTGGGATTTAACATCCTATCATGCTTCTCCTCTCTCCCTTTGCTCCAGCCACACTGACTCTCCTGGTATATCTTCTATATGACAAACTGATGCTTCCTTGGGACCACTGCCCTTATTCTTCCCTCTGTTTCATGCAATCTTTCCCCAAATACCCACATGGTTTGTGGGTGTGTACTGAGACATCATGTTCTCAAGAGGCTTTCCTGATTACTCTCTAATTGCTTAATATTTTTTCAGCTATGTTTATACTCATAATAGTTTCAGCCATGTAGCATATAGTATGTTTATTATCTATTTACTCTGTGTTCCTTCCAACTAGAATGAAAGCTTTGTGAGGACAGGAAACTGCTGTTTTGTTGCTGTTCTATCCTCAGTGCCTAGAACAGTTTACTGGCATGACATAGTAAAAGAGCCCTTGCTGAATAAATGAGTGAATGGTGAAAGAATAAATGAATGCATTGAATGTTTCCAAGATGCCATCATTTATCCAGATTCCATGTTTAATTGCTAAATTGAACAATTTTGGTCAAACTATTGATGGATACAATGATACGAGATTTGTAGTGTAGTTACAAAGTAGCAAAAAGCAGTTTTATTGCTTTTTTTATTTGGCTATTATTATTTGCAAGTTTTCACTGCAAATAACTTGTCACTAAGATACTATAGCACAAATCTTGTGATTTTTCACCAGAATTTCATACCTGTCTTTAATCCTAGTTGTTCTTCATTTCCTGGGTCACATCAGATTGGCCATGGTAGTTCATTTTTCAAAATAACTCAAAATAAATCCCTTTCAAGAAACCACAGGATCCTGATACTGGTAGTAACTAATCCACAGCTTTTAGAAAAGTCAGTTTAGTATTATCTGTATAACTATTAGCAAGAAAATCATAATTGAGTTCATTTGGTTAATAAAGCATGGCTTCAGAAAATTAAGGGAAATGATGGAATTGTGAGTGGTCACAATTTGTAGCCTTTTCAAAAACAACATGGACTTTAAAAATGGATTTTAGGGGAAGCTTAAACATTATCATATTTTTTGCACTCATAAATGAGTTTTATGTAGTATACAAAGAGTCTTCAATAACATTGAACATTTCCTTGCCGTTATGTAGATGGGAAATCTAGTTGTATTTTACATGGACTTTTTCATTTCAAAATGATTTTAGTAACATCACATAGAAATGAGGGGATATAAGGAGGCTAAAGTGTAATGGAAAAAATAGAGTAAAGATTAAAAAAATAAATAGTTTAAATCAAGTAAAACCACTTCCTCTTCATTTCTATTTTATTTTTGTTTTTTATTAAATAAAACACATAATACATGAAGAAAATATGATCTCTATAGTGCAGAAGTAAAAATACTATTAAAGATATCATAGCCCTGGCTGGCGTAGCTCAGTGGATTGAGCATGGGTTGGGAACCAAAGCGTCCCAGGTTCAATTCCCAGCTAGGGTACATTCCTGGGTTGCAGGCCATAACCCCCAGCAACCGCGCATTGATGTTTCTCTTCTCTCTCTCTCTCTCTCCCCCTTCCCTCCCTAAAAATAAATAAATAAAATCTTAAAAAAAAGATATCATTATAGTTTTGTGCATTAAAACATTTGAAAACATAAAAATTTGATGGCTTAAGTGTACATGAATGGAACAGCTGAAATCAGATATTTCTTCCAGTGTTTAGTAATAAAGGAATGAAATAATAGATAAAATATTTATTCATGATTTGCATAGGTATTGCATTATAATTAGAATCATAAATTATTGATATTCCGCAGAAAATACAATAGATTATTAGATAAGTCATTTAATGTATGTTTTTCTTTTTAGGATCTAAAATAATATACTCTGTAAAGTTTTTCATAAAATACCCTACAGTTTGAAACTAGGGACAGGGAATCACTTTCATAAAAAATTACTTTTGTATAAAATAGTATTTAATGCTAACTGTAATTGAAAAAAATAATTAAAGCATATAAATCACCATTCATGGGGTAGTT
Source organism: Phyllostomus discolor (assembly GCF_004126475.2). Classification (NCBI taxonomy): domain Eukaryota; kingdom Metazoa; phylum Chordata; class Mammalia; order Chiroptera; family Phyllostomidae; genus Phyllostomus; species Phyllostomus discolor. The sequence goes on along the minus strand of NC_040904.2, from coordinate 76,744,783 downwards.
TAGTTGGGCTAAAGAAATTCCTTATTACTTCATTAAACGTCTATATTATCAATATATGTCTCTTAAACATAATGCTTCAAAGGGAAAGAAAAAACCTGTATTTCACAGTTTGCTAGCAGACTCTAATTTCAGGTAATATTTTACAGATGTTAAGTTTACCTCCACTCCTTACAGAGCAAAGTTTTATTCACAGCTAATATTAACAGCGATATGTACATGTAATCATCTTTTAAAAAATTGTCTTCAACAACTGTATTGGGAGTGGTAATCAATTATTTTAGTCTTATAGTCCTCTTCAGGTAATTTAATTTTAAAAATAGATTTTCTCATTGTCTGCCTCTTGTTATGGTTGAAAATGTTACTGAAATTTTTACTCTGTGTAGTCAGGCAAAATGTGCATTCAGCAGTCAGAATTCACAGAACATCTTTCCTCACTCTCCCTGCCCTGTTCCCCCCACCCCAATCATGCCGCATTTTTCCCACTGACTGTAACATAGTTGTCTAATCAACAGTTCTAATGCATCTGAGCTCTGTATCAAGTTAATATTTTCTATAAACTATAAGGAGATTAAAAATAGAAAGTTATTTTCAGTTGTTAATAATTGGAGTTTCAGAGTCTTGGAAGTTATAAAGCACATATATTGCCAAAGTTCAAGTATTATTTTTATTTGCATGCCATCCTCTTAATCCTCTAGGCTTGGTAAAGGTAGTATCAGGAAGAAACAAATTAAGTAGAGATTCAAAAACTGTACATAATTTGTATTTTTCTCTCCTTCACCTTCTTTAATTGTTAAATCAATACCAGTGCTTTAACTGGGAATAGATTTAGATGGAATTCAAACTTTCTCTTTATTAATCAACAAAATCTTGAACTGTAGTTGAAATACATCTGAAATTATTCCAGTGGCAAAAAAAAAATACCTTGTCTCCCTTTCTGATCCTTTTCTTCTTGAATAAACATAATTAAAGAAGGCACCAGTTTTTGTTCCTTATTTCCTTAAACCTCAAGTTCTTTTTCTGCCTTGAGACTTGGAATACCATAAGAAGGCATAGAAAACTAGAATGTAGAAAAAAACATAATATTAGCTAAAATAGAAAACAGAACTATCTAGAGAAAGAGGGAATAATTTTGATTTAAAATTTATTAAATGACTAATTGCTATTCTTCCTGTGGATCATAAAATTATAAAGTATTAAAATTTAAGGGTTTTTAAAATTCCCTACTTTAACCTTTAAATTTTTGCAAATGAAGAAGGAGAGGAGGTTATGTATTTATTCATCTACTTATTTATGCATTTATTTATTTTTTTACTTTTAACTGAAAGTTTTATTGACATAATGGTTGATTTACATAGAGTAGAAAGAACTAGTACAGAATAATCTTACATATGAGGTCTGTCCAGAAGTTATCCAGCCATGTAATATGAAACAGAAACATTTATTGAAGAAGATACAAGAAACATTGTACATAGGACAATGATGCCTCAGCCCTTTCAAAGAAGGCACTTTTGATCAATGACAATATCCTTATTATGGTATTATGCAGTACTTTTACAAAATGTATGCAAGTAAAGTGTATGAGGTCAGTCTGCAAGAACTCCATATAACGAGAATAGTTTGTGTGACATCCATGTAACCTGACAGCCAAGGAGAGTGGATTGGTATGCACATGTGTAAACAATGATGGCTTCACTGTACTAGTCAGTAGGGGCAATAAACACCATTGAGTGAGCATGGGCACTGTGTGTCCATTGCATTCAAAATGACTGAGCAAGTAGAGCAATGAATCTGCATCGGATTTCATTGTTAAGCTTGAATATTTATTATTTCTTAACAGCCATCATTGAAAAATTATTTATTAAATGCATGCTGCATATCCAAATATTTTTGTCCCCTCATAAATTATATGTTGAAATCCTGCTGTTCAACAGTGTGGTATTGGTACTTGGGGCCTTTGAGAGGTGGTTAAGTCATGAGGGCAAAGCCCTCATGGATAGGATTAGTGCTCTTATAAAAGATACCCTGGGCTTCCTAGCCTTTTATATCATGTGAGCATACAAGGAGAAGTCTGCAACCTAGAAGAAGGCCCTCACCCAAATGTGCTGTCATCCTTGGACTTCAAGTCTCCCTAACTGAGAAATAGATTTCTGTGGTATTGTGCTATTTTTGCCTGAATTGACAAAGACAATGTCGAACGTTGCTCTGGCATTCAAAATGAAATACAAATATATATATATATCCTCTCATGCCCAAATGCAATTGATATCCTTTAGCAAGGAGGCTCTCAGGATCAGCTTTTGAGTAAGAATGAATTAAGGTAGTGAACACCTGTGCACCCTGGTTTTGCACATGTTTATATAAGACACTCATAAACTGCTCCACATTTCTGTTTAAATCTGACAATAAAGTTGGTCCCTCCAGTGCTGTTGCTTTTGACCCCCTTCTTTAGGTGCTTTTTGCCCTCTACCTCCAAGTGCTTTGATCAGACTCCAGTTTTCCTACTAAATGGTGGTATTCCTGCCAGGCTCTCCTTGATTTTCCTAGTGCTTATTAGACCAGATTGAAGGCCAGGAGACCAGCTGGAAGTTGGTTGAAATAAGCAATGATGGAGGGTGGAACTGAGTCAGTGCTGAAGGGCAGAGAGGAGTGTCAAATGCTGTCAGCTATAACCAGAAAGTATGCATAAGCTATAATCCATGGACATCTCCCTCCAATACACTCACACTCATGGCACTGCTGAGTCTTCAGGGAGTTCAAACACCTCAGCTAAAGGGCTACAGAGGCCAGGAATCAAAAGAGCATGCCACCAGTTTGCTGGCCCATGATTTGCCCAGTAAACTGGTATCCTTAGGAGTCAATCATGTCCAGTTGCTTCTAATTGCAATAAAAGTTTTAGAGAGGGTTCTTGCCTTTAAAACAACTGAATAAGCCATTAAAGAATAACTAAATCCCCAAGATAACGTTCTCTTTCTCTCCTGTCACAATTCATGAGCCACTGAGAAAACCTGCAAAGAATTTTTTTTAAAAGAATAATAAATTCAGGTAAATAAGGGACCTGGGGTGGATTTTGAATTAGCAGATATAATTATAATGGACTTGCATAAGAACCAAGTGCTTATAATATAGTAAAAAGGAGCACTGTCCTGAGGCTCTAAATGGACAGCTATTCAAACATTTGTGAAATAGTGGTGATTCTAGTCTTGTCTGCCCTCTGCAGAAGGTATTAAATGCCTAGGGAGTGCCTCGGCAGAGCATAATAAGATATAACAACGCTTTAAACAAATATCAGTGTGGGAGTGGGTGCCAGACAAGCACGCATTTACAAGTAAAATAAATCTGTTTACCACTTATTTGATACCATTTTCAGGGATATAAAAAGTGATGTCATTACCTCACAGATGACTTGTTCTGGGCATTGTATCATTTATGTAAAAGAGATGGCACTTCTCCTGTAAGAGCACGTCTGGTAAGTGTGGATAGCTTTCAGCCTGAAAAGTTTTACAGTAAATTTCAGGTGGTCTGAATGAAAAGGACTGTTTCTCTTGGCAGCTGTAATAAAGGCATCTGCTGCTTTATTTAATTCTGCCTTTTCTTTTCCACTTTTTTTTGTAATCACCATGATCAGTCTTGATTAACCAATCATAAGTATTATTATTATGAGCACAAATACGATTATGATTATTTAAAAGTTATCCCTCTGGTCTGTAAATTGGTAATTTTGTGATTTGAAATTGTACTTGTATAGTAAAGCCCATCTTAGCCATTACTCACAGAGCCAAAATGGTTCAGTGTAATGCAAGCAGCATTTCTAATTAATTATGGCAAGACTTAAGAAGAACCTGAAATATGTTTGTACTTGCAAAGAAAACTTGGAGTTTTAGCCTCTTACTATTATATATAAAGTCTTGTATGTTAAACATGAAAAAGGCAATTCCCTCCACAGTATTTGCTTTCCAGCTGGGTCAGTGACTTGCACTATCCAATGTTCAAAATAGTAAACCTATTAATTAAATGCAGGATATAGAAAATAAATAAATAAGAAATGTATTAAACAACACAATTAGCATCTAGAGTTATAGACAGCATGTGTAATAATGGGCCTTTTCTATGGAGATAAAATTTAAAATAAATGAAAATTTTATCTGAAAAAGAAAACATTCAAATTTGACATGAAGATACAGTCATAACTAAGAAGCAGGACAAATAGAAAGTTCCAAATAGTAGCAAAATGTGTTCACCACAAAAGCAGTGTCACTTAGGGAAAAGAAGAATGATTGTTATATTTCCCTGTGTGCGATAATAACATATATGGAGGACTTTATAAGTGACAAGCATTATACTAAGCATTATTTAATTTAAACTCACAATTAAGGATGTAGATACTCAAATTATTTCCATCTACCATCAAGGAAATGGATGCAATAAAAAGCAAAACATTAATAATCAGATCACATTTGGCATATTGTTAGATAGGATTTCATGGTCTGGACAGTTCTTACTAAATGCTGTTGGTCCTCAATGCTGAAATGTAGAACAGTGTTTTTCTGATGCTGCTGCAACCAGATGAGCTGGAACTGCAACCTGATAAATTCAGTTAAGTGTAAAGAAGAAATCAACATGTAATTAACCCAGTAATGTATGTACACCAAGGCTAAGCCTCCCTTTAGGGAGACAGAGCTTTGGATGAGAATCCCCTGACTCCTTTATTTGTTGCAAGTAAATAAAACTACCCAAGAACAGCCACATCTCTTTCTTGAATAAAACATCCCAAGGGCAAACCCCTTGAATTTGGTAAGAATATTGCATCAGTTTGGGAATAACAATTGGAAGGAAATAGTAGAAGTTGTATACAGAGAAGTGAGAAAAGGACATTAAAAGTTTAAAACAAGGTTCATTTACTTGTTTATTAAACTCTGCTTCCTGTACTAGATGCTAACTTCATGAACCCAGGCCCAGATCTTTCTAGTTAAGGATTGTATCTACAATGCCTAGCCCGATATGTGGCACAGAGAAGGTACTCAATATGTTTTTATAGACTTAATAAAATTAGAATTTCCTTCTCTATGCAATATTTTTGGATCCAGAATAGTTGTCCTGAAATAATTTAAAAACTGTTCTGTGAAAGCTTAAATATAATTATGTTAACATAATTAAAATTATGTTAGTGGTAGGAAGAAAAGACAGAAAAAATGTAATTTAAAAAGAAAATTTAATAGTCATTTTTGCCCAAAAATAGAGAAAATGGAGTGAGAAGCTATTATTTTTCTGTCGCTAGATGTTCCAGCATAATCCCACAGACATCTTACGTGATAGTTGACTTTGCCTACAGGCAAGAATTCCTCCAAGGGATCTGGGTAGAAGCTGCAAAGATCCTACTGAGCTAGTCCCAGAATTCTCAAAATATTATTCCCATTGTATTTAAAATTTTTTTATTGATTGGTTTTTAGAGAGTAAAAAAGGGAGAGAAATAGAGAGAGAAAGAAAGAAAGAAACATCAGTTTGTTGTTCCACTTATTTATGCATCATTGGTTGACTTCTGTATGTACCTGGTATGGGGATTGAACCCTCAAACTTGGCATATCAGGATGACATGCTAACCAACTGAGATTTTCAAAATAGATTTAATGATTACTTCATTAATGGATAATGAGGATAATGATGGCTTCTGTAAATTGAGCTTGAGGTCTAGCACCTAATTTTAAGTGATTGTGTAGAGATCAAATACTAGATACCAGCATGTTTAGATTGCAAAGCACATTCACCATTCTCATATATAAAATATAGAGTAAAAGAAAATATGTTTTAACTTTATGAGTACCATTAGATTATTACTTGATATATGGAAGGAAAGCAATTTAACATACATTTTATTACAAACATTTTGTAGTTAAAGCCAGACTTCTTGCTGGGATTATTCCTGCATGGAGATAAGTTTAGAGAATCCACTATGTAGTTCTCTGCAGGATATATTAGCAAATGGCTGACTTGTGTTTGTTGAAAGGCTGAGTCTCAATATCACATGTTACAATGATAAACACTTGTGCTTCTTCCTCTGCACCTTGAAAATGGCAGGGGGAGAGGGAGTATAAATGCTGCTGATGGAGCAATTCTGTGTTATCTTCCTTAGATTTTCCAGTTTCTGAGAGCAGCTGCAGTTGTAAAAGCAAAACAGGGTCACATAGTGTATGAATCATCTACTCAAAATAAGGAAAGCAGTGAAAACTGTTAGACTTCAGGGGGAATAAAGAGTCTCATTGCTGGAAAGAACAGGGGTGAAATTTTTAGAAAATGCAGGCTCTAGCCCTTTTTTACCTTTCTGAGTTGTGTCTCCTTCATGAAATAAAAGGATCAACCAGTGAGTATTAATATTCCTTCCAATTCTGGAAACTCATAGATAATTTAGGGAAAGATTAGAGGCCAATTCCTTACTAATTCCTTAAGTGTAAACTTTAGTCACAATGAGTAGAAACACGTTTACCAAGAAACCACGTTCCAAGAGGACAAATCTCCCAGAAAAAAAAAAATTTGTCTTCAGCCAATGATATGTAAGAAGTCGTGCTGTACTCTAATACTGAAATAAAATGAAATGTACAAAATGAAATGTATAAAATATATGGAAACAAAGAATCAGGAAAAAGGTGTATGTTAAATGCCAAATGCAAACATGACTTCCTACTAATAAATGTTTGTGAAAATTTGTTTTGATTTATTAAAGCCAATTATGCAGTGTATTTTACTCTGTAATGTTTGTGAAAAGTACCGTATTGGCATTTTAGAAATGTTACATGATAAGATATCCCCTAGATCCCACATGCTGATAGTATTTTTTTTCAAAATACTGAATTATTTCCTGAAAGGTCATAGAATGGGAGTGTTTACCCTCATGTCAGCATATGTTTTATGTGAACTTAATAGAAGTAAATATAGTAAATTTTGAAATAGAAAAAAAATCAAGCAGGACACTAGTGATTTTCCCATGGTCACTAATAAGAAATCCTTGATGAGTAATATCTTATCCTTTTTTACAAATATTGGTAAAACTGTTTCTGAACAGATTTCATAATCAGATTTGACATCTAGTTAAAACTGTTGTTTCTTAATTAATGAAAATGTGAATGAATCCTTCCAAATGTTTTTTTTCCTCATGTGAAACCTCCAGCTCGTTTTCATAAAGGTTGTAAAAGGAGTCGTTTGGGAATAGTTATGCTGCCAACAGTTTAGCTAAAATAAGACTCATCTTTTCCTGTTGAACAGTCCTGGCATTTAATCCCAGTATAGTAGATGTTAAAGTAGACAAAGGGATGATCAGGACAGGGAACAAAACACATACTATCCACCAACTCTGGGAAATGTCAGTATCACAAGATTTATTTAGTGTGCGAGCTTCAAGAGCAAATGATAAATGTGTACCTTTGTCAAGTTGTTATGGGTTATGGTCAAGATCTCCCTGGTCATTTCTTTAAAAGTCAGGCTTCTTTATAGAATGAGGGTTGAAGAATTATCTTCTTTGGGGAATTTTATGAAAAGACCATTTTAAAGGATGATTACAGCTAAGTATGTAATATATATAAAAAATTTCCAAAGTCTCATCTAGCTCTATAACAATGTATAGGGTTTGTGTATATATACATACAAGATCAGAAAATTTTGTAATTGATAAAAGGCATAGATTAAGCAATAGAATCTTCTAAATTCTAAGACATAATTATGCAAGTAATAAAAGTAGAGAAATAATAATATAATACTGTCAATGAAGATGCACCTCTAGACAAATTAATACAGATAACATCAAATAAGACAAAGCACAGGATTGTTATTACTATTTTTTTGTTGAATTTATTGGGGTGACATTGGTTAATAAAATCATACTGGTTTCAGGTGTACAGTTCTACAACACATCATTTGTATATTGTATTGTGTGTTCACTACCCCAAGTCAAGGCTTTTCCCATCACAATTTATGCCCCCATACACTCTTCTTCCTACCTCTACTCCCCTTTTCCTCAGATAATCACCGTACTGTTGTCTGGTCTATGAGGGTTCTTTTGTTTTTGTTTCTGTTTTGCTTAATCCCTTCACCTTATATACTTACCCCACAATCCCCCTCTCCTCTAATAGCTGTCAGTCAGTTCTGTTTATTTTGTTCATTAGATTCCACATGTGAGTGAAAACATATGGTATTTACCTTTCTCTGACTGGCTTATTTTGCTTAGCATAATATTCTCCAGGTTCATCCAATTTATTACAAAGGTAACATTTCATTTTTTTTACAGCCAAGTAATTTCCATTGTGTAAATACACCACAACTTTTTTTATGCACTCATCTACTGATGCACATTAAGGCTGCGTTCAAATCTTGGGCATTATAAAAATGTTGCAAAGAACATAGGGGTGTGTTTATTCTTTCAAATCAGTGCTTACAGTTTCTTTTAATACAGTCCCAGAGGTAGAATCATTGGATCATAAGGCAGTTCCATTTTTAATTTTTCGAGGCAACTACATACTACTTTTCAGAGTGGCTGCACCAATCTGCATTCCCACCAACACTGCCTGAGGGTTTTCTTTTGTCCACATCCTCATCAATACTTGTTATTTGTTGATTATTGGTGATAGCCATTCTAACAGGTGGGAAGTGACATTTTGTAGTTTTTATTTGCATTTCTCTGATAAGTAGTGATGATGAGAATCTTTTCATGTATCTATCGGTCATCTGTATGTCCTCATTGGAGAAGTGCCTATTCAGGTCCTTAGCCCATTTTTCAATTGGATTGTTTCTTTTTTCTCCTATGGTGTTGAGTTGTATGCGTTCTTTATGCAATTTAAATACTAACTCCTTGTCAAACATATCAGTGACAAATATGTTCTTGTTGGGAACCGCCTTGCCTGGTATCAAGCTGTAACCCCCACCAAGGCTAAGGCTGAGGGAATGACCTTGGACCATAAGCCAGCAAGGAGACAAAAGCTTATCTCCCTGGCAGGAGCACCGCTTCTGCTCCTTTTACTTCACCCTGCCTGGCCCCCAATGCTTGGTCAATTAGCCAATGATGGGTAAGATTCCCCAAGGGGGGAACGACCTAAGATAGGCACAATCCTGTGGGACACCCCCAAGGAAAAACTTTGCGGGCTACAGCAAAAGGGGGTGATGGACCCTCGCCCCTCGGCTTTGACATAGCCTAAGTCCTCATTGTCTGTGAGAACATCTCCTAATCTCTTGGCAGCCTTATTTCCCTTGCTCCACCTAAGCCTGCAACAATGACAGAGGGTAGTACAGCCCTGTGCTGGAAAGGGTGGGTTCCCCAGGTGATCAGGCCTAAGAAAGAATATGTAAAATTCTGTGAAAACTGCTTTGCTTAGAATGCTCTCAATTAAATGATAAGGGTCCAAGGAAGAAGTAAGTTTGTTCCTTAAAGTGTTTTACAGCTCTTTAGCTATCTGACCCTGACTCAAAATAGGCCCTCAGAGTTCCTTGTTATTTGATCCTTACTTCCCGGCAATGAGTAATGAGCTTTACCTGAATTCCTGTGTAACTAAAGAACCCAATAAAAGCCGCTGAGGAAAAGGCTCTTGGTCCTTCTCCTGTGAGAGATCGGCCACCTTTCCTCCCCAAGCAGATCATGTCTTGGTAGACTTACTCTCATCCGTGGTGGACGGTGGACGGGGGGCTCTTCGGACAAAGCTCCCCCACACGTTCTCCCATTCAGTGAGTTGCCTTTTTATTTTGTTGGTGGTTTCCTTTGCTATGCAAAAACTTTTTAGTTTGATGTAGTGCCATTTGTTTATTTTTTTTTTTTCCGTGCCAAGGTAATATTGCTATGAGAAATGTCCAAAATTTTACTGCTTAAGTCTTCTTCTATAACTTTTATGGTATCAGATCTAATATTTAAGTCTTTAATCTACCTTCAGTTTACTCTTATGTATGGTGTTAGAAGGTAGTGTATTTTCACTTTTTCACATGTATCTGTCTAATTTTCCCAATACCATTCATTAAATACACTATCTTTACTCCATCAAGTGTTCTTCCTTCCTTTGTCAAATATTAATTATGGGTTGATTTCTTGTCTCTCTGTTCTGTTCCATTGATCTATATCTCTATTTTATGCCAGTGACATGCTGTTTGGATACTATGGTTTTGTAGTATAGTTTGATATTGGGCAGAATTATTCCTCCAACTTTTTTTTTTTTTTCTCAAGATTGCCATGGTTATGGGGGCCTTTTGTGATCCATATAAATATTTAGAACATTGTTATAGTTCTGTGAAGTATACCAATAGTATTGTTACAGAACACAACAAGGGGGGCCTGGGATGATATACTATTATTGAAAGAAGGCCCCGGGTCCATTATGTCCGCCGCCAGAGGAAAGACGTCTCTCAATGCCAGAGATTCGTGAAAAGGAAAGGAATGTTTATTTAATGCTATACAGACTTAAAGTAGTGATCTAATGTCTTATCAAAAAATCCTAAAGTCCCTAAAAACACCCACAAACACCAGTCCTTCCTTCCTTCCCCCTTTGCCCAGTCCAGAGTACCGTATCTCAGGAAAGGAAATAGAAGTCCATGGCTCAGGCAGTCCTCTGGTTCTTCCCAGTTAGAACTCCATCTCAACTGGGAGAGCTCCCTGGATCCCGGCACCCTTGGCTGAGTTGCCGGGATCTCTGCTAAAACCAGGTGGTGGTTCCCCTTCTAAAGCTGTGGGGTCCCCACTCTGCCAGGCCACGTGGTTTCTCTCCTCAGGGGCTGTGCATGATTCTCCTCCTCAATGGCCCCCAAATCCGGGTTTTAAATCCCTGCGGCAATCTTCCTCTGCAGCCTCATTTCCGACTCCTCCCACACTCGGCTTCACATGCCAGAACTCGTATCCTTCCAGCTTTACTGGGCTGCCATCATGAGTCTGGCAGGTGTGGCCCCATGTCCTGGAGCAATCCTCTTCTGAGCTCCCACGCAGGCACTGTAACTCAGGGGACCCGCCCCCCACCCAGTTACATCTGGGTGGGGAAGTTACTTCCATTCCCCTGTCTTAGAGCCGATCACAGCTACTTAACATATCTATGCAACCAGTCAAAGGTTATAGATATGCCAAATGACCACGCCAGATCTTAGCTGCAAGGCTGTTGCTATGCTAAACAGTTCTCAATGGCCCTGCTCCATTTGTCCCTTCCCCCAACCCACACCCCGGGGGGGGGGGGGGTGGGATGGAGACATCCCAAAATCTCCTAGACACCTTAAGTTCTGGACCCCATTTCAAATGCCTATTTGCCCCCCCCCCCCCTTGGCTGCACCCTGTAATAGTACTTTATAGGAATTGCATTGAATGTATTGATTGCTTTGTATAATATGGGCATTTTATGATGTAAATTATTCTTATCCAGGAATATGCTATATGGTTTTACTATTGTATCTTTCTCATTTTCTAACCTCAGTGTTTTATAATTTCCTGAATATAGGTCTTTTACATCTTTGGTTGCATTTATCCCTAGGTATTTACTTTTTTTTGAAGCAATTGTGAATTGGATTGTTTTCTTACTATTCCTTTCTGATAGTTTGTAATTAGTGTATAAAATGTGAATGATTTCTGGATATTTATTTTTTATCCTGCTATTTACCGAATTCATTCATCAGTTCTAGTAGTTTTTATGAAATGTCTAGGGTTCTGTATATACAGTATCATGTCATTTGCTATTAAGGACAGATTTACTTCTTCTTTTCCAATATGGATGCCTTTTATTTCTTTTTCTTTTTTGATTATGGAGGCTAGAACTCACTTTGTTGAGTAAAAGTTGGGAAAGTGGACATCCATGTCTTATTCCCAATCTTAAGGAAAATACTCGTAGTTTTTGCCCATTAATTATGACGTTGCCTGTGGGTTTGTCATACGTGGCCTTTACAACAGTAAGTTATGTTCCCTCTATTCCCACCTTGCTGAGAGTTTTTACCATAAATGGATGCTGGTGTTTATCAAATGTTTCTTCTGCATCTAATGATCTGATCATGTGGTTTTTATTCTTTATTTTATGTATTGTATGACATTTATTGATTTGTGGACACTGTACTGACTTTGCATTCCCAATATGAAGCCCACTTGATCATGCCATATAATCTTTTAAGTGTATTGCTGGATCCAGTTTGCTATTATTTTGTTGAAGACATTAGCATCTATATTCATCAGGGATATTGGCCTATAATTTTTTCTTGGTAGAGTTTATTTGGTTTTGAAAATACAATAATGCTGGCCTTATAAAATAAACTCGGGAGTCCTCTCTTTTTTATTTTTTTTTTTAATTAGTTTAAGGATAGGTATTAGTTCCTTCAATGTTTGGTAACGTTCATGTGTGAAACAATCCAATCCAAGACTTTAGTTTGTTGCAAGTTCTTTGATTACTGTTTCAACTTTACTATTGTAATATGTCTATACAGATTTTCTAATTATTCCTGATTCACTTTTGGAAGATTGCATGTTTCTAGAAATTCATCCATTTTATCCAGTTTGTGCAATTTTTTGGCATATAGTTGTTTGAAATATTTCCTTACAATCCTTTGTATTTCTTTGGTGACAGTTGTTACTTCTTTTTTTATTTCTGATTTCACTTATTTGGGTCATCTCTCTGTTTTTCGTTAAGTCTGGTTAAAGGTTTGTAAATCTTGTTTATCTTTTCAAAGAATCAGTTCTGAGTTTCTATATTTTTTAGACTTTTTTACTTATCATGTTTTTATCTTTATTATTTATTATCTTTTACTCACTTTGGGCTTTGTTTGTTGTTCATTTTCAAGTTTCTTTAAGTATAAAGTTAGATCATTTATTTGAGATTTTTTGTATTGCTTGACATAGGCAAGTAATGCTATACATTTACCTCTTAGGAATGCTTTTGCTGTGCCCCATAGATTTTGGGTTGTTGTATTCTCATCTCCATTTTTTTGCAAAGTATCTTTTGATTTCTTTTTTGATGTTATTGTTGCCAATTTTTTTTTTAGTAATGTGTTATTTAGCTTCTCTGTGTTTATGGGTTATTCAGTTTTTCTTTGCAATTCAATTCTGATTTTATACCATTAAGATCAAAGGAAATGTTTGGTATGGTTTCAACCTTCTTAAATTTACAGACACTAGTTTTATGGCCTAAAATGTGATTTATTTTAAAAAATGTTCCAAGTGCACTTGAAAAGAATGTATATTCAGCTGCTGTAGGATGAAATGCTCTTAATATCTTTATTAAATCTTATTTAGTGTGTCTTTTAAGGTCACTGTTTCTTTGTTGATATTCTATCTGGAAGATCTATCCAGTGATGTCAAAACAAGCATTAAAATCTCCTGTTATGACTGTATAATTATCCATCTCTCTCTTTTTGTCCATCAAGATTTGCTTTACATCTTTAGCTGCGTCTATATTGGGTGAATAATGCTTACAAGGGTTATATGTTTTTGTTGGATTGTTCCCTTTATTATTATGCAGTATACTTCTTTGTCTATTACTATAGCTTTGTTTTAAAGTTTATTTTATCAGATGGAAGTGTTGCTACTCAGCTTTTTTCCTTTCTATTTACATGAAATAACATTTTATATCCCTTTACTTTTAGTCTGTGTGTATTTCTTGTTCTGAGGTGGGCCTCCTGTAGACAGCATATATATGAGCTTTATTGTCTTATCTGTTCAGCTACCCTATGTCTTTTGTGTGGAGCATTTAAGCCATTTGCTTTGTAGACAACTGTACTTGAACAACAAATTTTAAAAATGTGGAAAAAAAAAGTAAAGAAAGAGTAGACATTGTTGACCTTGCCCACATTACAGAGACAGAATTTCAAGAAATTTTTGGCCAAGAAAACTCAGTTTCTTCTTACTTATGACATTGTATGACTTTTTTTGAGGTCACAAAAGTCAATACCTGCATACTATAAAAGTACATTAAAAATCTAATGTACAAAATAGGAAATAAAAATCAATATAATCCCATGAACCAGAAATATGGGTCATGGGTCAAAACCCAGAGAAATGTTTGTTCCCCCAAGATGTTGATGTAATGAAGAATTTCCAAACTAAAAAAATAAAGCTATTATTGATAAATTCATATTTATTGCCATTTAATTTTTAACAGTGTTCCTCTATTTCTTTTCTTATTCTTTAAGCAGGCCCTTTAATTTTTTTTTGTAATACTGGTTTCATGGTAACAAATATCTTTAGCTTTTTCCTGTCTAAGAAACTCTTTACTTCTCCTTCAATTTTCTTTCTTTCTTTTTTTTTTAAGAGGGAGAGAAACATTAGTGTGTGGTTGCCTCTCACATACCCCCCACTGGGGAACTGGGCCACAATCCAGGCATGTGCCCTGACTAGGAACCAAACCAGTGACTGGTTAGTTTGCAAGCCGGCGTTCAATCACCTGAGACACACCAGCCAGGGCTCTCCTTCAGTTGTAAATGGTAGTCTTGCTATGTAAAGTAGTCTCAGCTGTAGGTTACTTTATACTTTTTATTACTTTTAATATCTCTTGCTAGTCCCTTCTGGCCTGAAATATTTTTGTTGAGAAATCAACTGACAGTCTTATGGGGGCTTTCTTATTGCTAACTAACTGTATTTATCTTGCTGCTTTTAAGATTCTTTGTCTTTAAATGTTGCCATTTGAATTATAATATGCCTTGGTATGGGCCTCCTTGGGTTTTTCTTGTTTGAAATCCTCAGCACTTACTGGACTTGTGTGGTTTTTTTTCTTCACCTGCTTAGGGAGGTTTCCAGTTATTATTATTTTTTTAATTTTATTTATTTATTTATTTATTTTTTTAGAGAGGGAAGGGAGGGAGATAGATAGAGAGAGAGAGACATCAATGTGTGGTTGCTGGGGGTTATGGCCTGCAACCCAGGCATGTACCCTGGCTGGGAATCGAACCTGGGACACTTTGGTTCCCAGCCCGCGCTCAATCCACTGAGCTACACCAGCCAGGGCTTTCCAGTTATTATTTATTCATATAGGTTTTTAATACATTGCTCACTCTTCTCCTTCTGGTACCCCTATGTTGAGGATGCTATTATGCCTCCTGTTATTCCAAAGATCCCTCAAACTATTTTTTTAATTCTTTTTGTCTTTTCCCTGCCCTGACTGTGTATTTTTCCTACTTCTTATTTCAAATCACTGATTCAGTCCTCTGTGGTACCCAACCTACACTTATTCTTTTCAGGGTTTTCTTCATTTCAGACATTGTAGTCTTCAATTATGACTGGTCCTGTTTTATGGTTTCTATGTATTTTTTTCTTGCTGTTGCATATGCTTATAACCATTGCTTTGAACTTTATATCTGATAAATTGCTTGCCCTCATTTCATTTAGCTCTTTTTATTGAGATTTCTCCTGTCTTATATCTGGGGCCTATTTCTTTGTCTCCCCATTTTGACTGTCTTTTTATATTTATTTGTATGTATTGGAGATTTGCTATGACTCCAGGTCTTCATGGTTTTTCTTTATGTAGTAGGTTTCCTGTGCTGTCCAGTATTGCAATATCCTAGGTCACCTGAGCTGAGTGCTGCAGGAATATCCCTTATGTGGGTTATGTTGGCCCTTCTGTTTTAGCTGAGTCTTGATTCTTATTGGTCCATTCATGTGGAATTATCCCTCAGGTTGGCTGACTCTGAGGCTTAACTCTGACCCTCCCATTACATGGGAGCTGCTGTGTAGGTGTTAACCACACTAAGTCAGCAGATTTAGTGCTTGCCACAATCTCCCATTGAATATGCTCCTGATGAATCTTATTAGATCTTGCTTTGATGTTGCCAGAAGCTGGCCACTTGATATTTTGGTTCTGGCCTCTTGGGAAGACTCTTGTGTAGAACAATATTAAATGTACCTGTAACTGGCCCTGGGCAAACTGTTTGGAGCTACAAGTATCCACAGTTTATGGCATTCTTTGTTGGGACTGGGTGCATGCAGGAGGACCAAATTACACACCAAGATGAGCTTCAACCAGCACCAAGCCCAGGGATAGGTCAACAGAAGTCCCAAGTCACCCCAAGATTCACCTTTGCCTAACTCTGCCTATGAACTGCTTATTATAATGATTCACTGAAAGACTATCTGACAATAGTTGAGTTGCATGAGGTAGAGTCTCAGTGAGTCACCAGGTAGGGGTGAATGGTGTTCACCATATTGATACATGTGCCAAGGTTGGGTCTGAAGCAACTCAGCAAAAGTCCCCAGGTATACCAAGTCTAGCTCCTACCCACTGGGTGCTCGTATACCTTTATACTGGGGCAAGGTCTCAGAGAGTTGTCAGGGTGAGGCAGCAGAGTTTATCAGGCCCAGACAGATCAAGGTTTGGCCATATTAAATGAGGGCTCAGTCCCCATTGGATGTGTAAGGGAAAATGTCTCTTGTCCTAGAGACACAGAAGTCATTCTGTCCCAAATTCTTCAAGAAGGAATTGAAACTCAGCAGGGTGGGGCTAATGGGAGTTGGGATGGTGGGTCTAGTTTATTTGAGTGGCACCAGTCAGGCTTTGGGGAGAGGGGTGCATGTGGCCCCTGCTCCATAGCCACAAACTCAGTCTTTTCAGGATTTTGTCCTGATCTTGGGTGGGCAGAGCCACTAGGAGTTGGGTGGGTGGGGCCTGCATAGTCTGAAGGGTGTATCAAAACTTGAAGGTTGGTTCCAGTGGATCTCATGTAAAGGAGAAGCACCAGTCAGGTTCACAGGGAAGTGGAGAAAATTGCCCCTGGCCCAAAACCACACAACTCAGTCAACTGAGATCCCTTGAGTCTTCTCAGACCTCTACACCCTGGTCAAGGCAGCTAACTCCTCACCAGGACATAAGTTCCATTTGGTGGGGCAAGAGGGAGTCCAGAGGGTGAGGTTATTGCATTCCCTCATATGAAAGGGAGTGCTCCACTCAAGAAAGATGGCATGACTATGGTATGGGGAAATAACTCAGCCCAGGGATCTTGGTGGCTGTGCCTTCAGCTTGCTCCCCAGAGCTGCACACCACAGACTCTCCTTACACTGCTCTAGTCTACTCCACTTTCCCTCCATTCAAGCCCAAGGTGAGTGGTTATGAACATTTTGTGTTGGCCCTTTAAGAGATCACCTCTATCTTTACTGAACTCCTGTCTCTCCCTGATGGACAGATCCCTGCTGCTTTTCACAGCCAGGTGTTATGTGGGCACTTTTTTCTGGCTCTAGTGCTCTACACTAGGGAGCTCAGCTTGGGGCTGAGACATCTTGCTTCTCAGGGAGAAACCCCCTCACCTGAAATATCCCTCTGGAACTTCAGCTGCCACTTGTGAGAGCAGGTCCAGCCATTTTTATGTTTTCACCCTCCCAATCAGTCTTGAAATGGCTTCTTCTGTGAATACCTGGTTATAAGATTTCTCTTCAGCTAGTGTTTAGTTGTTTATACATTATGATTGTTCTATAATTTAGTTGTTGTTCCTGTTGGTCCTGGAAGGAGGTGAGTGTAGTATAGTTTTCAACTACTCTGTCGCCATCTTGGAGTTCAGGATTATTATTTTTAACTAAAATAAAATATGTTGCTCTTTGATTTAATAGAATCATTACCTCCCATTCCAACATGTTGTTGCTAAAACTCTAATATTTTTTTTCATAACATTTGAAGTAAGGGTGAGAGGAATAGAAAACAATAGGATAAAAGGAAGTATTTAAAAATTAAGAGTTTGTCTTGGCTGGTGTAGCTCAGTGGATTGAGCTCGGGCTTCGAACCAAAGCATCTCAGGTTCAATTCCCAGTTAGGGCACATGCCTGGGTTGCAAGCCACGGCCCCCAGAAACCACACATTGATGTTTCTCTCTCTCTCTCTTTCTCCCTCCTTTCCCTCTCTAAAAATAAATAAATAAAATCTTTTTAAAAATTAAGAGTTTATGCCTGACCCAAATTTTTGTGGTGGTAACAGAAATTCCAAAAACATATTCATCACTATTCTATTCATCTCTGTCAAAGCTTCCTCAGCTATAACTTTTTTCTTGTTTTTATTGAAAATGAATACTGACAATATAGAATCACCACTAATATTGGGACAAAGGACTAAAACAGAAAATCCCTGTTCTGAGGTTTAAAAAAATGTTCTTGGAAGTCTAGAAAAATTACTTTCTGGGACTGTGTTTACATGTGCACAATAGTCTTTTCAGCAACAGACAGAAAGACTTGCTTTCACCAGGCTCATAAATCTGAGGAAACAAAAGGGTAAAAAGCACCTCAGAAAAACTAGCTCCCACCAAATAAAACAATGAATAATTTCTCTCTTAGTTGGAACAGAAACATAATGTGAATAACAATAATATTACATGCAAAAAGTGCATGAAAACCTGTGATAGCTTAGAGAATTGGATTCAACCACAGAGCTTTTTTTGTCTATATACTTTACTATATTTGAGATAGTTGTAAAAATTCGATCCTAGACTTAATACTTTTCAAAGCCCCCAAATAGTCAAGACTGAATTGTATCACTATTTTAAGCATGGATATTCTACATAAATAAAATTCTCTACATAATAGATAATGCATCAATGATTTCCATCCAAAGACTATGAAGAATCTAACTGTAGTTGAACAAGGAACCAGGAGGTTTCAGTAAAAAGATTTTAGGAGGGCTTATTACAGTATTTTTGCTTTGGGTAGATGATTTGAGGAAAGGCTGAAGGAAGCATAAGTTCACTCTGAAGTAGGTGATGTCAGAAAGTACAGATAAGTCTATGATGGTATATCTTATTAATCTTAACTGGAAGTAGGGAAGATAAAAGCAAGGTTAAAATTATACTGTGCAAAGAAACATTACATCCTCATGTTACATGGGGGTGGAGGGTATGCATTGGGGGGTACTGCTGGGACAAAGTTGTCTTCTTTTTTGTCTCATTTTATTAAGGTCACACAGTGGCCTTGTGTGATGTTGTTGTTCAATGAGGTCATTTTTGTCCAGCAGAATTGGACAATGCCATGACCCAGCAGCTTTAAGTGCCAGGTCAGATCCTAGCTGCCAAGAGAGCTTTTCTAGTTCTTAAGAAAACCATGAAGTAACAAATAAAAGTGGTCTGAAAAGCACACATACATATGCACAAATTAAGTGAATCATTTAATGGACTTAAAAACAATTTTAAAATAATTATTTTATTTTATAGAACACTTATATTCTACATGCTTTGGGCCAGGAAACTTCTAAATATTAATTTATTTAGTCTCTATAAAGTAGGTAGTGTCTCTACCTCAATTTTAAATACTAGGAAACTGAGATACAAACAGATTAAGTAATTTGCTTAAAGATACCCATCTAGAAGAGAGTAAAATTGAAATTTAAAACCATGCACCTGGCTTCAGAGTTTAAACTCCCATACTGAGTGTGCTATACTTAAAAGGTAATTTGATTCTTCTGGACTTCACAATTTTTTAAAGATTTTATTTATTTATTTTTTTAGAGAGAGGGGGAGGGAAGGAGAAAGAGAGGAAGAGAAACATCAATGTGTGGTTGCCTCTCACACACCCCCTACTGAGGACCTGGCCTGCAACCCAGGCATGTACCCTGACTGGGAATTGAGCCAGTGACCCTTTCGTTCACAGGTCTGAGCTCAACTCATGGAGCTATACCACCCAGGGCTAGACTTTAAATTAATGTTCACATTATACATGTGGAATTATTGTATTAGGAGGAACAATGGAATCTTCCTTATCACCAAACTATTCACATTTTGCTTTCCTTAATATTTAATTATACCCACATCCTGCTCATTACTGATGTTCTACATACCTTAACACACTTTAGAGTTGCTTGATTAGGAGTGAGATACAATAGCCTACTTTTGGTTCAGTTGTTGTTCATACTGGCCATTCAACCCAGAGGGGTGACTAACGTGGATAGGTCATGCAGAGGAAATAACAGAGTCTGAAAAACCTTGACCAAAACCCATGAGGACAAACATCTGGATTACCTAAGTACTTCTACTTCTCATTTTTTATTGTTTTCCTTTTAATTTAAGGTTTCAATACAGTTAGTCTGCCTTGGCCTACCACAATTAGATGATTATTCGGCACTTTCAAATGTTCCTGTAGTTCTCAATAATATCTATTTATTTGAATTAAAAAATAAAACATAGGCTTAAGTAATGGCTCGGTGCTACTGTTTCAGCTGCTGCTTCTATAGAGCCATTCTACCAGCTCTGCCCTGCCTGTGCCAATACTCGTCTTCATTACCATCACTTATTCACTAGCATTATGATCTACACAGCCTTCACACAACATTGATCCATTATACCATCCCTTAAATTTAATTTTAGATCCCTCCAATATGATCCACACATTCTGGAAATATATGCATTTCATAGGGAGAACTAAGGTCCTTCAGGTTATGACACAACATCTACGAGCTGCCTGTACCAGCTCTTGACTTTGCATTTCCCCCAGTTTAACTGTTGAGGTCTTCCACCTGCAAGTACAGTTCATCACAGTTCCTATGACCATGAATGAGACATCTAAATAGAATCCTCAGGTTTGTCCTGGGTTCTAAAAGTCACTTGTGGCCCAAAGCTTCTGAACCAATGTCTTTGGCATAAGCACAAAACATTGAAGTACAAGCATACCTCAGAGATATTGTGGATTTGGTTCCAGGTCCCCACAATAAAGGGAGTATTACAATAAAGCAAGTCACAGTCTTTTTGCTGTTGGAGGGCCTTGGCTTCAGTCTGTTAAAACACACACACACACACACACACACATCTGTGAAGTGCAATAAAGCAAAGTGCAATAAAATGAGGTTTGCCTCTATACAACAAGTTGTATCTTCCTTCTGTTCTGCTTTGTGGCCCCATTGCTACCACATAGCTCCTGAAACTGGATTCCACTAAATATTTATTTTCTCAGGTGATCTTGTATTGAAGATTATGCTTAACAACAATCACTGGAGATTACAATAGACCATTATCATGGCAGACATTTTTCTATGCACCAGAAATAAAACAGGATACAAAGTAAACAAAACTCTAAACCCTTGAGTCCACATTTTAGCGAGAGATTATGTTTGCTTGAGTAGGCAACCACTGAAATAAATAAAACTCCAAATATATATTGACTCAGATAAAATGGAAAGTTATTTTTCATGTATCTCATAGTCAAAAATGTTCCTATGGGCCACAGAGGAAGGGAGACTGCTTTGCTCCATGCATTTACTCCACATGTGGCTTTAAGACTGTAATGGAATAAAATATCTAGTAAATAGAAGAAAAAACAAGGGAGAGCATGTGGGATATTTGTATGTCTTTTTCTTTTAACTTTAATTTATATTTTCAGTTACAGCTTACTTTCAATATTATTTGGTATTCATTTCAGGTGTGCAGTATGGTGGTTAGACAATCATATACTTTACAAAGTATATTTCCAGGACCTGGCACCGTGTGTGGTTATTGCAATATTATTATTGATTATATTTCCCATACTGTACTTTACATCCCCGTGACTATTGTGTAACTACCAATCTGTACTTCTCAATCTCTTCATCCTTTTTAACCAGTCTTCCACCTGGAAGAATTCCTCTTCACTTCTGCTTATATTCCATTGGCTAGAACAAGTCCTCCCCTTAGACATGGACATTTAGGGGACTCTGTCTCATGTCCTGCATTGCAGGGGGCCCATGTTTTAGGGTACTGTATTTGAAATTTTTAGGCCTCCAAATGCTTGGGACTGGTAAGGAGGACTTTCATTGAAGGATGGCTGCATCCCAGACTAGATCCTATTCCTGTTTCTCACCTTGTGTTACACAGTGACCTTCCACCTCATGGTGGGGTAGACTAGATACTGCAAAGAGCTCTAGAATTTAAGTCCATGAGGTTATCCTGAGATCCTGTGCCCAGGTTTTGGTTTCAGGAGGGTGGCCTGATGAGCAAATTACTCTAACTGGCTGGTATTTTTTAAGGGTTTCTAAGTTTAGGGTGCCTCTATTGTTTGGTATGCTGATGTGGAGTATCTCTCTCTCATGTTGGATACATGCTGAATTTAGAGATTTAGACTACTTACAATTAAAACTACCACTTGGGCTTGAGCCACAAGTATGGGCCTATGTATCAGCTGTTTCTTCTCTATCAGCTCTTACTGGTTCACGTTCTGTCTATGGTGCTGCCTCTGGTCTGCATCATCCACAACTGGTAAGTACTGGCAGAAAAAATGTTTCTCTTTCTGCGATACCCTGCCTCCTGGTACCTAGTTCCATGTGTCATACCATCTTCCAGGAGTGGCTACAACTATGCATTTCAAAATATTTTGAGGGTATTTTTCCACAATGACTAAGTGTCCTCTGATTGCTGTCTTCTTGCTTCCAATAGAAGCAGTGGCACTGTGTCCATCCAACTTAGTCTTAAGCCATACCAGAGGACAGGTGGGCACTTCTTACATAGAGGTAACTGCTCTTCTTGGTCCACCCATACACCCCTCATCTGTTCTCATCTGTCCTCTCCACTGGTGGTGGTATGTGGAGAGCAGTGATGTAATTGACATTGAAAGAGATCGCATTTCAAGAATATAATGCTATGGCTTAAAGAATTAAAGAGAATGTGTGTTTGGAAGATGTACTATTATACTCTCCAAATGGTAACTTTAAGGTAAGCAGAAGATGAATGATCTTTCACACTCTTCTGCATTCTCTGGATAATGGTTGCATTTGTGGTCATCATCAATGAAGCACAATAAGAACCTCTCTGAAATTCATTGAAAGCTGGTCATCTCAGGCAGCATGATGGATAATGCAGTGTCTTGGATAATGATGCAATCAGCATTGAATAAATGGTATTAGGACCTGCAGAGGCAAGAGGATATATAGAATTAAATAGGAACAGGTTCCAAAAATCCATGGCATTATTAATAATAACAGTGTCACTACTTATTTCATATAGGAGATAAAGAAATTAGACTGGAGCGTCGTATTTGACAATAAAGAATCCAGAAAGGTTTCTTAATCTTAGCAGGAAGAGAGGGTGCCTGCACACTGTGGAGAACATTTGTATGTATTTATTTAATTTAATTTTTTAAAATTTATTGATTGAGTTTAGAGAGAGAGAAACATAAATTCGTTTTTCCACTTTTTAATGCAGTCATTGGTTGATTCTTGTATGTGTCCTAACCAGGGATTGAACCCAAAATCTTTACTTATCAGCACAATGCTCTGTCTGTCTGAACTACCTGGTATTTATTGGACAGTAAATCAATACAGAAGTAACTCTTCTTATTCATTATTCTAAATTTTCATTGATAAATCACTATAACTCACATGGGCCCATGAATTCTGTAATACATATTTAATCAAATCATTTAAATAAATGAGGGCCCCACAAAAATATTTCCAGGGTCTTGGCACACCCCAAGGTTGGCCATACTACAGCTTATTCATATGGGAACACCTAATCATAAAGAACAATGGAAAATGCAGTCAAACTATAATTCAAGCAAGAATAGAAAGCATTTCTGTGTGTGTTAATACACATACACTGTTAGCCATCCTGTCACACCGAGAGTCAGACAATAAATATGAATATGTAAGTTATCAAACATATTTGAGTAGAAAATGTGCTATGGAGAAAAACCAAGCTGAGACAAGAAACAGGGAATGTGTAATCTGTGACAGACCCTACACTTGGAGCTAAATGCTGTTCACCATACTGCTAGCTTTGATCTTGTTTTTGTGCATAAGGGACTACTTTCTTATCTCCATATAAGTGTGTGTCTATGGCAAATTCTTCTCTTCTTTGCTTACCTAAATTTAATTTATTGTTTAAAGCCCAGATCAATTAGCATTTATTTGATTGCCCTTCCCCTTCTTATTGATCCTTTCCTCTTCTAGTTTTCCTGAAATCTTTGCTTATGTTTTTGTTATACTGCCTATCTCATTCTATACTATGACACATTGACAATTGAATTTTATTGTATTTGAAAGCAGGATCCATAAGCTTTCTTTCTCAGTTTGGAATCTTATGATGCTTATCATTGATTTAGTTTAACAAGTCCTCTGCCAATGTTTGTCAAATGACTTTTAAACTACTTCACCTTGGAAAGCTACAGAGGCTTAGCTTCTATTAAACAGATGTGTCTTAAGAAAATTCATTTAGCTAAGTTTCTAATGTTTTACTATAAAGACATCAAATATTAGGGTAAATTGATTTGAAATGTTTCTTAATTGTCAGCTACCACAGAATTAACCAGTAAATATTATTTATTATCCTTTGTTTTTCAAAATCCTTGTATTTAGGGTTATACTGAATGTAGAGACAGTAAGAATTACTGAAAGAATTCAATAATTTATTAAAGTATGCCTTTTTTCCTAGAGATCAGTTCATAAAGATATATTATGAGCTTAGCCCATTATTTTGAGTCACTAAATATCCATGAACATTTTATAAAATGATCTTTCCTTGTTTACAGACAAAATTTCTGGGAGACATGTATAGATGCTAGAAACTTAATTTAAGACTATTGATGTCAAAATGCCAAAATGTTTACAATTCTTATACAATATTTGGAGATACAGAGATGGGGTTGAGATCTCACATTGTGAACAAGGAATAAATGTCAGGTAAAAAATAAAAAACTGGGAAGTTCATTACCAAGCCCTTTTGCCTGGACTACAGAGAACAACTATGTTATCTGCTCAGGGAACACAGGACAGCCAGGAATTCTGATTCTTCCCCTTCTCCTCACTTTTTCCCCCATGAACTTCAAATTGCTGAAAAGGAAGAGGGAATCAGTACATAACCTGTCATTCCTGGTGTCACAGGATGCACAACAGCTGATCCAGAGTATAGTTTTTCCCAAGACCAGACCTCCAGTTTTCAAGCTACAGGCACACTGCTCTATGTGGCAAGTGGCTTTGTAAGCCACCAAACACCCCTTAGATGCAACAGTTTACAACATCAGCACTTTTTACTCTCAACTAGCATGTGCATTTACTACATTTTGTACAAAGTATTATTAATTATATTATTAATTTACTAGCCTTTGACAGGGAAAGGATTAAAATATTATCTTCCTATTTCTTCCTTTGTTGAAGACTAAAAATGCATTTTTCCCTCTTTCGTCTTTAAAATGCTGGCTATAATGTGACTACAGTGTGGGCACTGATGCCAATCTTCTTTGTCATTTGGAATCCTCTAACTTCCCATGCTCATTAGAATGTTTACTATTCCGAATAGCAATCATCATTTGGTCTCAGTGCTAACTGCCAAGCTCAACCCCTCCATTGTCCCTGCTTAACATTTGGTTTCTCAGCTGGATGTGATGTGCTTGGCATTTGTTTCTTCCTTTTTATAGTTGTGAGACTTTTGTATGCATAGCCAGAGACCTTTAGCAACAGATCTTCTCATAAAAACAAAAAACAAAACAGTAGAGTAAATAAATTCACTTAGAGTTCCTTATATCATACTCAATATGTAGGCTTCATGTTGATGCAGGAGCAAAATCACTGACATGTCTCCTGTCTTGAATTTTATGTTTATGAAAAACAAAGACTGGTTGAGTGGGAGTGGTAAAGTAGGTGGAGGGTGGAGGACCTGAGAAATAAGAGGGCTGTTTAAGAAGGTAGAACAACAAGAGGACTGGGGGAAGATGCTGGTCAGCTGGGTTATGGGCTAAGTGAGGGGGGTTTGGTTTTTAAGGCTTCAGAAGACAAGAGAAAGGGGAAGTTTACCTACAAAAGCCTGCAGTTGCACACCCAGTAGCGAGCAAATGTAACCCTTGAAAGTACATTGCCTGGACTAAGAAAAATAGAACACAAACAGAAAATCTTTCCAGGTAATGTCAATATATTACACAGACCAGAAATATTCACCATAAGTAATATCAGTAACTTGAGCTAGTAGAGATTTCAAATGTATGTTTTCATGTGCATAAATTAACAAAACTTAGTTACTTTCAGAAACAATCAGAACTTGGACCAGACAGATTGGTTTACATTACAGCAAGTTTCCATCTACTTGCAAATGTACCCTTTACCTGTCACTCACTGTTATTATGAACTGAGCTTTGAAGTGTATCATCATTTAATATGTAATAAAATTATTCTCTTCACTACGTGGTTTCTTTTCAATGATGTTTGGGAAATTTTATCTACAAGTTCACTTCAGAGAGATGTGTAATTCAACTGCATCTGTTTCAGGCTGTAGTCCCTTGTATCTGGAAACTCCTAAAAATGGGTAAGTTTGTGACATTGTTTACTATATATTTTTTCCAGGGGAGAGCACAAATGCAGTCCCCCACTATCACAAACTATGCAGATGAGTTTCCCACATTTGGGGAAATTGCAGGGGTCAGCACATCCAAAGTGAAATGGGTAAGCCTTGCCCTGGGAAAACCACCTTCGTGATCATAGTATCTCCACTGCCAGGTAATGTTTACTATATTTTAATACCAATGTAATAAACTTAAAATGAAATATAATGTCAATTTTTGACACCATATCTCTGGTCTTAACTCATGCCAGTCTATTATTGTTTTTATTTTATTTCTAAATACCATTAAATGTATAATTCTCTATGTATTCTAAACAAAAGGTTTTCATTTACAACTCCCCAAATCCATAGTATTTTGTCTTTTAAATGTTTATAAAATATATATATAATTTTGTGTATATATAAATTAATATATAATGTAAGCATCAAAATATATAAAGTATAAGTATATGAATACATATTAAATTTTGTACATGTAAATTTTAATATATATTCATATACATATATGGCAATCTACTACCTCACTGAATTTGTATGGTTCTAATGAGAATAAAAACAAAAGTTTCGTGAAAACATATTTTAATAGGCATTATTTTTACCACAGATTTGGGTTCACAGCAAAATTAATTAGAAGGTTCCATATACTCCCTGCTCCACATATGCAATGTCCTTTATCATCAAAATCTCACACTGGAGTGGTATTTGTATTACAAATGATGAACCTACATTGACACAGTGGTTTTGCCCAAAGTCCACGGTTACAATAAGAACCACTCTTGATTTTGTACATTCTATGGTTTGGGGCAAATGTGTAACAACACACAAATACCTTATACTATCATACAGAATAGGTTCACTACTCAAATAGCCTCTGTGCCCTATTTATTCATACCTCCCTCTCCTAACTCCTTGCAACCATTGATTCTTTTATTGTCTCCATAATTTTGTTTTTTCCAGAGTGTCTTGTAATCTGTATCATACAATATGATTCCTTTTCAAATTAGTTTATTTCATTTGATAATATGAATTTAGGAGTCTTTCATATATTTTCATGGCTTGAGGTACATCTATTTTAGTGCTGAATAATATTCCATTGTTTGGATATACCACAGTTATTTATCTATTCATCTACCTATGAAAAGATGCTTGTTTGTTTTCTAGTTTTGGCAATTATTAATAAAGGTACTACAAACATCAGTGTATAGGGTTTTGTGTTGGCATACATTTTCAAATCCTTTGGGTTAGTATCAAGGAACACAAGTGCTGCATTGCATGGTGAGGTTATGTTTAGTTTTTTAAAATAACAGTAACTGCCTTCCAAAGTAGCTGTATTATGTTGCATTCCCAACAACAATGAATGAGAGTTACTGTTGCTCCCCATACTTTACCAGCATTTGCTGTTATTAGTGTCTTACACTGTGGTCATTCTCATTAGTGTGTCTTTGCATCTCATTGATGTTTTAATTTGCAATTTCCCCAATGGTATATGACCCTGACCATCTTTTGTAACACTCATTTGCTATTCGTAGATCTCCTTTTGTGAGTTATCTGTTCATATCTTAGATCATTTTAAGTTGGTTTGTTTCTTTTTTTATTTTTGGATTTTAAGAGTTCTTTGTATATTTTTCATAATGGTCCTTAGATGTGATTTTGCAAATATTTTCTCCCAATCTTTGTCTTATCTTTTCATTCTCTTGACAGTGTGCTTTGAAGAGCAGAAATTTTAAATTTTAATGAAGTCCAGCTTATCAAATATTTCTTTCATAGATTGTGCTTTTGCTTTTTATCTAAAAAGGCATCATAATACCCAAGGTCATTTAGATTTTTTCTATGTTATCTTCCAGGAGTGTTATCATTTTACATTTAGATCTATAATCCATTTTAAGTATTTTTTGTGAAAGTGTAGAGCCTATGTCTAAATTTTTTTTCTCTTTTTTTCTTTTTTTGGCATTCTGGATATCCAGTTGTTCTGGCACTATTTGCTGAAAACATTGTATCTGTTCCATTGTATTGCCTTCTTCCTTTGTTAAAGGTTAGTTTACTATATTTATGTAGGTCTATTTCTAAGCTGTGTATTCTGTTCCATTGATCTGTTTATCTATTCTTTCACCAATACCAACTACCTGGTCTTAATTACTATAGCTTTAAGCTAAATCTTGAAGTTGAGTAGTGTTACTCTTCTAATTTTGCTCTTCCATATTGTGTTGGCTATTCTGGGTCTTTTGCTTCTGTATGTAAAGCTCAGAGTCAGTTTTATGTATATCAACAAAAAAATTCATTGGAATTTTGGTTGGGACTGAATTAAATCTGAATCCTAAACCCCCAATTAAAAGAACCTATGCACTCAATGTTCATAGCAGGGTTAATTACAATAGCCAAGTGCTGGAAACAACTTAAGTGCCCATCAGTAAATGAATGGATCAAGAAACAGTGGTACATTTACACAACAGAATATTACACATCAGATAGAAAGAAAGAGCCTACCCTTCACAACAGCATGGATGGAACTGGAGAGCATTGTGCTAAGTAAAAAAAGCTAAGGGATTAAAGACAAATGCCATATGATCTCACCTATAAGCAGAACCTGATCAACAAAACAAGCAAGCAAGCAAAATAGAACCAGAGACAATGAAATAAAGAATAAACTGACAGCAACCAGAGGGGAGGGGAGGGAAGAAGGATAATGAGGGAAATGAGGAGGAGAGTCAAATCAAGGAACATGTATATAAAGGACCCATGGACAAGGACAATGGCAGGGAGGATTGACTGTGGGATTGGGGGGTGGAAAGAGCAAGGGAGAGCAATGGAGGAAAAATGGGAACAACTGTAATTGAACAGTAATAAAAATATTTTTAAAATAGACTATATGAACCCATATGTTCTTTGCAGCATTATTTGCAATAGCTATACTAGGGAAGCAACCCCAATTCTCATCAATAGATGAGTGGATAAAGAAGTTGTGGTTCGTGTGTATAATGGAACATTAGCTGTTAAAAAAGAATGAAATCTCACCTTTTGCAGCAGCATGTATAGACCTAGGTGGTATTATGCTCAAAGAAAGAAAATAAGTCAAAGAAAGGCAAATACCACCTGATTTTACTTATTTGTGGAATCCAAAGAACAGAATAAACAAAAAATCAGAATTGAAACAGACTCATGGATACAGAGACAGAACTGGTGGTTGCCAGAGGGAAGAGGGTTGGGGAAATGGGTGAAATAGGTGCAGAGATCAGTAGTTACAAATGGAAGTTACAAAACAGTGATGGTGAAGTAAGTAAATCATAGGAAATATAGTCAATAATATTGTAATGACTAAGTTTGGTGCCACTTGGAGTACTGGAATATGGAAGGGAGCAGTAAGTGAAGTACATGATTGTCTAATAATTGAACTACATATATGAAACCAATACATATTTTTTTTAAAGAATTGACTCTTTTAAAAATGGTTTGTGGTTAATGTACCTGGATTATAGTCAGAAAAAATTTTTGGATTTTCCCCTTCTCCAGTTCCCCAGAGAAAGAAAACAGTGAACTACCCTTCTCTATAGCTAAGTGCCACTTTTTAAATGGCATGAGTTTTTTTTTTCACACAGTTTATGTCATTCATTAAATGACACACACTTGATAATCATAAAATTTTAGAGAAAACACTCTTTTATCTGCACAGCTTTCACTGAATAGCTTAAACAATTTTCTTTTGCCTATTTTTATTTGTTTCTTAAGATATTTTTTCTAACCTTTGTAAAAAAGATATTGAAGAAAATCTAGGTTTCAGATCTTGTAGTTAATAGCTGTATCTTAGAGAATAGTTGATAAAAGGGTTAGTCATAATTTCTTCCCTAGTAATGGGGTCATTCCAGGACAAGAACCAGAGAAACTAGGAAAGTTAAGGGGAAAAATCAATAATAATGACATTAGAGAAAGTACTTTTGGGAAGTAATATTAAGACAATAAGCACTGATTAATTAGAAAAATTTTTACAGCTAAGCTTCTAAGGATGCCTTTCATATTTTTCTTATATCATCTCTATAATATTCCACAGTTTTAGAGCATAGTACATTTCATAGGGCCAAACAAGTGAAACTAGCACCATTATTTCCACAACACACATGTGCTCACATGTGTATAACCACACACACCCACATAAACATATATCACACACATACCATGCAGCTTTCTGTCCACATCCCCCTTGTTTCTCCTTAGTGAAGACCACTGGCTTCCTTAATAAAATCAAACCGAGAGCCCCTAAGGTTGGCTATAGCCATGCAGGGAGAAAACTGTGGACCTTCCACGACAGCACTGAGCAATAGAACTTTATGTGATGATGGAAGCATTCTTTGTGTGTGTTGTTCAAGAATGTAGTCACTAGTTCCTTGTGCTATCAAGTATGTGGAATATAGCCAGAGTGACTGAAAGAAAGCATTTTAAATTTTGTTTAATTACCTTAATTTAAGCTAAAATTTATACAGTGACATGCAGTTGGTAGCTATCATATTGACAGAATAACATAGGCTCCAAACATCCATTCCTTATGATTTCTCCAGAAGTGAGTTCCAGCCTTACTGTGCCATCAAAGTTGTACTTAATTCTGACTAAACATTAGATTAGCCAAGGGAGTTTTGAAAACATTAATTCTTAGCATCATTTTGATGATTTTATTGCAAATCCAAGATCTGCAATAACTGCTGCAGCCTGTGTGTGGACTCACGTAACTTTTCTTTCCTCTGGTAGTACAGGTGCAATCATTTAAACCAGAAGTTATTCAAAGCTTTGCAATAACAATGAGAATAGGCCCAGAGGATACATCCATCCCAATCAGTGATTCTCAGAATGTGGTCAGTGGGACACTACATCCATAGGATGCTAGAAGAAGTTTTATTATCCATTAGTTCAGGATATTTGAAATAAAAGAAATAGAATAATTTTCCCTACTATAGGGTTTTAAGAGATTTTAAATACTAATGCATTGGGGAATTTTAAGAAGAATAATTGTACCAAAGTTTCTTGTTCCCCACAATTTACTTGTCCAGGTTAATTGAGGGCCACCCTTCTGGAGTGGTGCTTTGTCCACTATACCTTGGAAAACCAAGATATTGATAGGGTGACTTATGAAGTAAAAAAAAAATTCTACTGACAATCTGGGAATCAATTTGATCTTACTTGACAGTTACTAAGGAAACTGTCAAGTTTACACATTATATTTATGCTAGTTTCCTTTCAGCTGGCTTCCTCAGTAGACATTGTATGATATTCAGATTCTTGGTTTCAAATCAGGTCTCTAGAATCAGAGTGCCCAAATTCTAATATTCAAGAACTGCAAGGACATTTTCAAGAACTGGGATTCAAAATTTTACCCTGCTTTTAAGCTGACAAGTTAACATGTCACAGTGTCATAAACACTTGCAAAAGACATGAAACTCTTGATTCAGAGACAGATGATTTACTTTTTAAGATTTAGTTT
Source organism: Phyllostomus discolor (assembly GCF_004126475.2). NCBI lineage: Eukaryota > Metazoa > Chordata > Mammalia > Chiroptera > Phyllostomidae > Phyllostomus > Phyllostomus discolor. The sequence continues at coordinate 76,713,147 of NC_040904.2, read as the reverse complement.
GTTTATTTTTAGAGGGGAAAGGAGGGAGAAAGAGAGGAAAAGAAACATCAGTGTGTGGTTGCCTCTCACACACTGCCATCTGGAGACCTGGCCCACAACCCAGCCATGTGCCCTGACTGGGAAATGAACCTGCAACCCTTCGGTTCACAGGCCAGCACTCAATTCACTGAGCTACACCAGCTGGGGCTGAAGACAGATGATTTATTATGTAAGGCACAGCAAGCATAACAAACTTAATGAGTTCATCAGTTCTTCTCAACCCCAAGTCCAATAGGTGCCATGCAGACAGGCACAGGTGGATGCTACATGCACAACAGGTTTGTGTCACTGTGAGAAATGAAGAACTTAGGAAGCCCCTATCTTATAAGTGGTTGCTGTCAAATCTGCCCATTTTTGCCCTATAGGGAAACATTATCCTTATATTCATGGTCTAAAAACAAATCTGCCTCTGGTCTTGGAAGAAGACACTATTTCTATCTTCCAAGGCTGTTTGTTCTACTAACACCCTTGAATAAATGATCAGGGACAGAAGTTACCAGTGCCTCTCCATAAAAAGTGCAGAAATTCAGTATCCATGGAGCATTATTTCCCAACATAATTCACTAGCTGCGTTAGCTCTCTAAGTTTCCATTGAAATAACAATTGAAATGAAAAACAAAAAGGACTCATGGACATGGACAACAGTGTGGTGATTGCAGGGTGCAGGGCAAGGGGGGTATAAGGAGACTAAATGGCAATGGGAAAATAACAATAAAAATTTCTTTAAAACAGAAAATCACACCTGTTTCATAGAATTCTTCAGTGACAAAAAAAAAAGTGTTCCAGTGCTAGTAGGAACTCAACTCAGCCAAATAAATAAATAAATATTAGTGAAATTCTACAAGAAGGCTAAACTCTTAGTCTTCCAATTTTGCTTAACTGTAGTAACCTATTATCAAATATTTATTTACATTAGTTAACATATATTTATTATCAAAAAATAAACTGTTAGTTTCCTATTGCATAAAAACTCTGTCAATTCAGAAAGATTCCTCTCTGTCTCTTTTCTTCCAGTCCTTTCCCAAATATGATCCAAGACCCTGGGACCAGATGTGTAGCTCTGGCATTAGAACAATATATTTGGCTGAGAGTTTCCAGAACTCATCTACTGTGGTTTTACCTAACTTATGAAATCCTCACTTGTCCTTTGGATATCAAAACCTAATGTGTGTTGATCTGTGATGAGACACTGTTTTGTCTCTCTGATCTTTGAAATTGATTTCTGAAATTTTAGAGTTAAAAACAAAAACATGAAAGAAACAGAACAAAACCTTTCTTTCTGAAACACTAGTCCCAGTATTTTTTGCTGTGATTTCAAGAACATCTATTGGAACTCAAATCCAAAGTTTTAACACAAATTTTTTTTATTGTCCTCGCCGTTAGGGGTTATAGGTGCTCCCTAATGGAATATGTAAGGGGGTGGTCGGTCATAAAAGGTGGGAATATATCTCAGTTAATATCTCAAAATGTTTTCTGTCATGTATGGACAGGACATTGAGGTGGGAATATTAACCTGGTTTATCTGCGTGGACCCAATTTAATCATGAATCCTTATAGGAGTGAGGCAAGAAGGCCAGTGCTATAAAAGGCTTCATGACCAAAGCAGTGAGAGAGAGGCTGGAGGACACTCTACTGCTAGCTTGGAAAATGCACAGTGGAGCCATGAGCCACGGAACAAAGGTGGTCTCTAGAAGCTGACAAGGCAAGAAAATGGATTTTCCCCTAAGAGTTTCCAGAAGACTTATAGCCAGCTCTGCTGATACATAGATAGTAGGACTTCTGACCTTAAGAACTCTAAGATAATAAATCTGTGTTGTTTTAAAATGCAAAATTTGTGGCAAGTTGTTACAGCAATCATAGGAAATTAGTAAAGCATGTTTGCTTCTAAGCCCCTGTACTGGACCATGGTCATATTATGGTAGTGGGGCTCTAAAAAATGTTTGCCATCTCTGTCTTCAGTTTTCATATCTTCATTTCTTATCTTCCACATTCTGTAGAAAGAGATATGGGAAGAAGCAAGAAATCCAGATATTTCGATCTTAAAACTATGTTGTGGCCGTTAAAAAACATGGGCCACTCAGGCCCAACTGAAGAGAGGACTGTCAATAGAAATGTGCTCCTGACAAAAGCAGCAGCTCACTTGTTCGAATATACACTGGCAGTGTGCAGGGTCTGCCTGATGGAGGGATGGGGATCCTGGCCAGTGCCGTGATTCAGACATTTAAACAATACAAGTTAAATAATAGACATAAAGACTGAAGAACTGGATGTTGTTACTAAATTGCTTTGATTTCTTGAATAGATAATACAAATTTGAAGGCAAGTAACTAAGTATTGGAAACTTAGTGGGGAACCAGAGTCTCTGGAAACCCTGAATCTCATGAAGCTGGCAAACAGAAGAAGGCAAGTCGACATAAGGCTCAGTAGTCAAAATGGCTGAACACTTAAGAAGGTTGAATGTTGAACTGGGGTAGGCCTGTGATGCCAAAAGCAGGACCCAGTTGGAAAAATCTGGGGCCTTGACATATAATTTTGGGACATTTTTGTGAATATCTCTGAAGATTTTTGACTCTTCAAATTTATATGAACCACTTGAGCCTAACTGAAAAAAAATGGCCCACCTTCTTCCATCCCTGTTAAGAGTTAGTACTTGCTTCTGGAGGAAAATGCCAATTTTTTCTTTGCTACCTTCCAGAGATGCCCCCCCACTTGCACTGCTGCAGGCCTATAATTAGATCTAAATGGTTACATAACCCATCCATACCATGCTGGAAATAATACCAGAGCAAAGAAATTATACCTACAAGTAACAGCTGGAATGAGAAAGCATTTATTCCTAGGAACAGTGAGATAGGAATCTGAGGGTGTTTGATCAAAGGAGCTGGAACATAGCCTGGAAAAGGGCAGTTTATTAATTTGGAGCCACTAGTTCAGTATTTATACAGGATTTCACATTCTGGCAAGACCCTCAGGGTATCGTGCAAACTTGCTGTTAGGACTGGATCTCGAAGCTGAGAAAACATAATGGCCACACTGAGTGCTATTAAAATGCCTGAATTATCAGAGCAGATAATAAAGGGATTAAAGGCCAAGGAAAGCAGGCATATTGGATTGAATATATTAAGTGAGGCCTAAAGATTATGTGATGTCACACAGAGAATTATGAGAACATCCAGAGAATTATGTTCCATGACCTTGAAGCCATACTATTCACCCACAGCTGTCAGAAATACACTAGTGAGAAAAATACTGAGTGGCAGTCATCATTAAGAGCTTCAGCTGTGGCTCTCCTCTGACAGTCTGGGCTGATTGCAGAATGGCTTTTATAGAACTTGGCAGCTTACTGAAAGCAACAGGAATGGTGATATGGCCTCAAAGTAGTAGAAAGCAGGTGGCAGTGTTGAACCATCAGAAGCCATGGGGTTGTAGTTATCATAATGATAGACACTTTCAGAGTGACCCTTTTGGTCAAGGGCCCCTGACACATGGAGAATCATAAAGATGTTTCAAAGAGCAGGGCATCCCTAAGGGTTAAATATAAGACAGTGAACAAATGTACCAGTATATTGTATGTGCATGCAGAGAGTGTGTGTAGAGAAAAAGCACAGAGCTGAAAGCAGTTGCCCCAATAAAAATTATCATACTATCCTCAGTTTCCAAATCAGAGTAGATTTTCTGACTTGATCCAGAACATTCTACCTGAACAGATTACCTGATCCCCCAAGAAAAAACCCTGAAATACCATAGCTGCTATATTCTGCAATAATTTCCCCAGCCTTTCTTTAGCACTAAGGACCTATGGCTACTTACCTGAATGATTGTACACTGGGTTAAGAGGAATGTGCAAACATTTCAAGGATCACTGAACACAGGGTTCAGTCAACATTGATACTACAGACTTCAAGCATTATCATAGTTGCCTCAAATAACAAATAAAATGTTGGCCCAATTCTACCTGCAGTAGGTCATATAAGTGTGGAAATCCAATCACTGCTTATTTATATGGTCCCTGATGCATTTTTGAGATCAGCACAGCTGGCAGTTTTAGTAATGCCCACGTTGGATTGTTGGGCAATGAGCTAAGAGCTAATAGTGGTGAAGGCCAAATGGAGGCCTCTGAAACAGCATTCCCTTCCAATCAGGACAGAATAGTATTGCCATTTCAGGATGAGAGAAAAAGTTGAGATGAATGCCACTCCTTAAGATCTCAGGAATGCAAAATAGGTGATTTTTATTACATTTTCATTTCATTCATCAGTCTGGCCCCTGCCAAAATTGAATAGACTTTGGATAATCACTTTGGACTACCACAAGGTAATTAAATAGTAGCCCTAATCACAACTGCCATATCTGACAAAGTATTGTTCCTAGGCAGACTAATACACAGGCACATGATAATATGCAACCAATAATTTAGGACTTTCTAGTCTATACTAATTAGGAAAGAAAATCAGAAATAGTTCACATCCACATAGAATGTACCATAATGTGTATTTACTTTTACCAATGGCTAGCCATTCTATCCATTATTTTTATAAAACCCAAAAAGATATAGGCTATCTGAACATTTCACAGAACACCTGGTTGATTTATTATAATGATGGATCATGCTGATTAGGCAGAATAAGCAAAAGGCGCTGTTATCTTGTTAAATTGTATGTGCTCCAAAGGGTGAGAAATTAGCACCATGAAGAATTGGGAATCTGATGCTTCAGCAACAAAATTGAGAGATCCAATGGCCAGGGGCATGCAGATACTTCACCTTCAAAGCAAAAGACAAATTACTGTATCTTCTGCCCCTTCATACTGGAAAGGAAGCTCAATGCTAGGAAAGACTCTTAAGTTCTACAGATAACATATTCCATACCTAGGAATGTTATTCTGGCCCAGGCATAGGATGACATGGGATGCTGCCAGCTTAAATAAGAGCTGGGACAAGAAAGGCTGCAGTGCAAGTACTTCTGTCACTCAGATGTTCCAGCATAGCATATTGTGTCGGATATTTTAGTGGTGGAAAAGATTCAATGTGGATATTATGGCAAGTAGCAGTGGAAAAATCACAGGCCCTTAGGTTTCTGGAGTAAGGCCATGTCATTTCTACCAGAAAATTACATATATTTCAAAAAACAGCTACTGGCATGCTGTTTGGCCCTGGTCGAGTTGAAATATTTGACCATAAATAAGCAAAGAACCTCTTTTGCAGGGAAGGAAATGTAGAATTAGTTCAATGAATATAGAACCCACTGGTTATATTCACCATCAACAAGATGGCAGCCATTTGGTGTATGTGTAGCTGAAGTAACCTCAGATTCAATACCAGAATGAACTGGGTAAACAGTTATAACTATGCATGAATAAGTACAGCAATTCTGGCCTGAAAGAGCTATGGTTACCAAGAGCCCAGAATTTTAAGGAATGAAAGTTTGGGTCTTACTATGAGGCATCCCACCAAGACCAGCAGAGATGAAATCTTAAGGCAAGGGAAATTTATGGTGGGGAGTGATAAATACAGGTTGCAACCTTGAGACAAACTGCAGGGAGACCTTGTTCTTCCAAGTTTCTCCTCACAAAGAGGCCCCACCATGCTTGAAAGGCTGTTCCCCCAATCTGTGTGATTAAATGAAGCTACACAGTCCAAAGAATGAACTGTTCAGACATGGAGATGAGTAATTTAGATGCCCCTTCAGGAGAGAAGTTACTGCCCACTTGTGATTGATTACCTGATATATCTCCTTGTTAACTCATTAGAGGTTCACTTCAGATTTCAAGACAAAGCCCTGTCTGTGTCAGGATGGCCTTCAACCAATAATTGTGGAAGGTGTGGGAAACAGCATGGCCATTGTCTTCCCAGGACTCCTCTAATAGGCAATCTTCACTCTTTTGCTCCATGTTGGACTAGCAAAAACTTTGCGGGGTCAGCAATAATGTCTGGTAACTCCCCCTATTTAATCCTGCTTCCTCTCCTTTCTGTCCACAGTTTGTTTTTTTTGTTTTGTTTTGTTTTGTTTTGTGTTTTTTTTTTGCTAATAAGTCTTTCATACACTTAACTTCACCTTACAACTGCTTCCCAGGGAACCCAGCTGGTCTCAACTAGCTAATATCCATACATTCTCTGAAGTAATTAAGGGAATATCTAATATATGATATTAGATGTACACTAATATCATATTATTTTGCAACATTAGTAGAAAGCTATGACATGGGAATGACAATTTTAATATGCATTTATCTAGTTACAGGGACAAGCTGAGATTTTAGTATGGAAATGGTCATATATATGTGACATTATATATATACACATTAGCATGAGAAAGAAATGGTAATATAAAATATTTTACTCAATCTCATGATGTAGTGCCATATTGTCAAAAGAGGATAAAGAATATCAAAGGGAAGACTTATGACAGAATAATCAAGCTATTAATTTTCTGCTTGCTGGGTAAAAGAGCCATAATTTCATAACATTTTATTAACAGCTATCTTCCAGTGTAGGAGAGAAAAAATAATATTCATGATTAACACCTATAAATTGAGATAGGTATAAATTTAAAGCACAACAAAGACAGAAGAAATATATTTAGATCTTTAGCTCAATCCCATGGATCATTTTAAACAGAAATTTACAATTGCCAAATAATTAACATACATATTATTACAAAAATTGTCTAAGATAATAAAAGAGCCCTTAACGTTGATTATAAGACAATAAATATTGATTTAAAATATGCTAGGATCAAGTGATGATTCTTCATATAAAAACATAATGTATTTTACCCTCCCATAGTTATGATGAGATTATAATTTATTATACTTAGAAAGAGCACACATTCACAGAAATTATGCCCTTTATAATTTTTCCAGGCATTTATTTACCAGCGGTATGTATCGTTTCATGGACAATGGCCATTATGAAGGCTCAAACATTGATGTTTTAATTCATCTGCAAACTTATTCCAGAAATAGGCTATATACAATATGGTGTCTCTATGACATTTTCCATTGAGCAACTAGCAACTTTCACATGTAACTATACTTTATGGCTTCATCTCTTCCTGAGAATAAATATTTAACATAAGATTATTCCAATAAAAATATTTTAATTAAGACATTATAGTAGTGTATAATGATGTTATCAAAGGAGTGAATTAAACCAGGTGTGGAACAAAGTTTAGGCAAATTATTTCTAGGATAGTCAAGAGTTTTATCCCTTATTACATTAAAAAACTAACATAATCCAGTGTGAGGCAGTTGTAGAGGTCAATGTAAAAAGTTACTTGGCTGTACTAAAGTGTTTTCTATAAAAATTTGTTTTAACTTTCTAGAACTTGACAATTTCTATAGTAGAAATGTAAATTTCAAATGCTAGGATTTCTGTGAATGAACTATTTTGTCTATTGGCCACCTATTGGTTCATTGTAGTTTGCATTTGTGAAAAAAGAATTAAAGGTGTTGGGGTGCTTTCATCAGAATGAAAAAAAATAAAGCAAAGCAATAATTTACTTAATAAATAAACTAAAGTAGAGAAAAGTTATTTAGGAAAACCATTGATCAAATCACTCTTCAGAGCACACAGAAGTATTAATATACAGTAGTTTGGTGGGCTCCGAAATTAATTAAAATCTAGAATAGAAAAGGAAAGTGGTAGAATTTCTCTTCTTAGAAGTCTTTAAGGCTAGAATATATGCTTTTCTTTGGGTATCTTTTAGCTTTACACACCTTTAATTGGAATGTCTGTGGTATTTATTTCTTGAATATCATTTCAGTAGTTACCATCTACTGCATTTAACAAAAACACCTCATGTATGGTATGCTACCTTTGAAAATTAATTAATACACACTATTTTTCAGAGCAGTTTTAGGTTAACAGAAAAATTGAGTAGAAAGTACAGAGTTCTATATACCCCTCTCTCCCTCTGCCACACACATTTTTCTCTATTATTAACATCTTGCATTAGTGTGGTGCATTTCTTACTTGATACATTATTATTAATTGAAGTCCCTAGTTTACATTATGGTTCAGTTCTATGGGCACAGAACAATGCATAAAGTCATATATCCACCATACACACAATAGTTTCACTAACCTAAAAAATCCCTGTGCTCCACCTATGCATCCCTCCCTTGCAACCACTGATCATTTTACTGTCTCTATAGGTTTTCTTCTTTCAGAATGTCTTATAGTTGGAATCATACCATACTCACATTTTCAGACTGGTGCTTCCTTTTCAGTGCTGGATCTTCCATCCCTGCTTTTGTGCATCAGTGTGTTTCTCAAAACCCAAAGTCAAAACCCTTAGAAAGCATTATTTTATTGCATGATAAAGTAATTACATGATACTTATATTTAAGAACTCATCTAAATGTTTAAGGGTACTGATAATAAATAACATGACGTTCTCTCTATATGACCAATTGTGAGTTTATTTTATATTACAACCTACATCAAGATATGCTTCTTATAAACTAGTATACATTTTTACTTGGTATATTTAAGCTACTAATACTGCTTTTAACTTCTTTTGGTACTTAACATCTGTGGGAAAGTATTTTTTCTATGCAATTTGTATACAACCTGAAGCAAATATTACTAATATGTTGATTACATTGTTCATGATCTTCTTTCTCAATTTTGCTGTCTGCAATGGAATACATCATCTAATTTTAGTCAAGATCGCTGGACTTTTTTTTTAATATATTTATTTAGCCCTGGCTGGTGTGGCTCAGTGGTTTGAGGGCTGGCCTGTGAACCAAAGGATTGCTGGTTTGATTCCCAGTCAGGGCATGTGCCTGGTTGTGGGTCAGATCACCAGTAGGGGGTGGGTGAGAGGCAACCACACATTGATGTTTCTCTCCCTCTCTTTCTCCATCCCTTCCCCTCTCTTTAAAAATAAATAAATAAAATATTTAAAAAATAAGAACATTTATCTGTTTTTGCAGTTGTTTAAAATGCTCCTTTGTCCCTCAGTGTTTGAATATGATGGGTATGTGAGACTGTGACTACAAAGACTACATAAATAAATCACTAATTGTATATTGTGCTCTCTTCATAAGACCAGAAGATATTTAAATTGTCTGCTTTATTCTATTAAATGTAGAACCATGAGAGTTATGATGTCTTTATTTAATATTTAAAAAAATACATGCCCTGGTGGTGTGGCTCATTGGATTGAGTGCCAGCCTGTGAACCTAAAGGTTGCTGGTTTGATTCCCAGTCAGGGTACATGCTTGGGTTGTGGGCCAGGTCCCTGGTTGGGGGCACACAAGAGGCAACCACACACTGAAGTTTCTAAAAAAAAAAATACAAGTCTACAAGACATAGAAGGAATATGAATGCTAATTTACATTCCTGCTGGTTAAGTGGAATAGAACACTAATTTTTTCCCTCGAGTTCATTCCTAAAAGAGTTTTCAAGAAATTATGGAGATTTCATGCAAAAAATGAAAGCTCTTTTGAATAAATCATACCACACATATGGTTCAGTCTCCTCTCCCATCTTGTTATAGAATTAGAAGACAGATTATCTTTTTTTTTTATTGTTTCCATTTGGTCCGGTGCCTGGGAGAGGGTTCCAGGGTGGTTAAAAGGGTGAATAGTGGTTTTATGGAGTGGCTCAGTCAAAAGCCAGACACCAGGGAAATGCAGAGGGGTCCATCAAAGGTCTCTGGGCTGGGCTCCAGAGGCTCCTAGTTGTGCTTGAGGGTGAGCCTTTCAAAGAGGTACTCGCCCATCCCAGCCTGGGGTCCGGCCAGCCTATGGATGTTAGTCAGGTGGTTGCCCATCTTAATGAGTTTCACCTCCTCATCCAGGAAATGGTTCTCCAAGAAGTCACAGAGATGAGGATCTGTGCAGGCAGAGCCAGGGGAATGCAGATCCAAAAGGGCCTGGTTCAGGTTCTTCTCCAAGGTCAAGGCAGCTTGCATGGTGTCCTGAGTTTTACCCCCCTCATCTCAGGAAGGCTTCAGCAAGTCCTGTAATAGAATGCAGCCACTGTGGTGGTTTGGCAGCTTTAAGAGACCGCACCCTCACACTTCTCCTCCACCAATTCTCAGTAGTGGTCCATGCTCCCAGGGACGCATAGTCATGGTCGAAATAGAAGCCTAGAGAGAGATGGGTATAGGAGGCCTGCAGATACAGCTTGGCCAGGTGGTTGACGGCAACCTCCACCTTGATGGAATAATTCTAATGAATTTGTGAGCTCATGGCTGCTTGGCAATGCGCAGTTGATGTCAAAAAAATGGTGTTGGCTGGTTTCGGAGACTGAGGATGGCTGAGGTGGTTCCAAAGGTGGTGACTAAAAAAGAGGTTGGAGGGTAGTTGGAAAGAAGGGATATCCCTCTGTCTGTTCCATCCAAACCCTGTTGAAGTCAGAGACAGATCCCAGGACTGCAGAGGGTGCTCTAGAAGACAGATTATCTTTATAGCTGTGATAGGAAGAGTGATGTGTGCTTCATACATAGAAGAATAAGCGCTAGCCAGTGATTTCTAATATATAGAATAAAAACTAGTCAATTGCTACAGTTGCTAATTATATTTTCAAGATTGTTATAAGTGTTTACATATATAATAATCTTCACATAATCTCTACAAAGGTGGACCTAGTGTTATACACATTTTATATAAAAAGAAACTGACAAACAACAGGTTTTCCTTTTGCGGAGACATCCTAAGATAGAAGCAGTATTCAGACCAAGTATCAGGCCAGAGGCCACACACTTAAGCTCTATAACGTTGCCTATTTGCTCTTTTATTGACTTACTTTTATCATTATGTAGATAAATATATCAAAGAAAAATGTATCTAAAACATATTTGAATCTTTCAAAAGAGTGTTACAGAAGTTAGTCATTTTCAAAGCAGAGGAGGTAAATTGATAACAAAGGATTAATACGTCCTTTTAGAATGCAGGTCTTGTTGGATACGCCACACATTTCTGCAGGACCTCTTCCTTGGAAGATCAATAAAGCTCCCCATTTTGCTCACCATAAATTTATTCCTTATTTAAAAAGTCATTAGTTAGTCACATGATGTTTAAAACTTAGGTGGTTGTATATTTTGTTAACTGCTTATCTCCAAGGTAATAATTGGTAAAAATATATTTAATTTATATTTGTTAAAGGGTAAAAAATTTAATGAAAATGAGCCTTAGAGGGTCTTAGACATCTCCAACTGTGTGATTCTTACAATATCGTTCTTTTTTTTTTCCACAGAATTTACCATTCTCTCGTTCCCTTTCTAGATCTTACAAATGTTAGGAAGCTTGGTGATCTGTATATACTTTATGATCACAGAATCACAGATATGAGTTATGATATACTGTGCCGAATGCTCAGAAGAAGACAGAGATTCATGGTCTGGTTCCTGCCTTCAATGAATTTATCATTTATTTAGTGAGACTGTCCATATGAACAAAAGTAAAAATGATAACAAAAGACCATATAATAAATAAGCTTTTATTCATAGCTAGGGTCTGTAAATTTTTTCTGTCAATTTTCAGATATTAAATATTTTAGGATTTGTGGGCTCTATATAATTCCCTTTTTACATTCAATTTTTTATATCTTTTAGAAATATTTAAAAAAACAACTAATAATGCTTTTTTCTCTTATATAAGACACATGATACCTATACAGTAATAATAAAATCTTTTCTACCTGGAATTTGGCTAGTCAAACTGACCTCTCCAATGTACTTTCTTGAGATAAAATGTCAGTAAATAAAAGTTTCAGAGTGCACACATACATAACAAAATCAAACAAACAGTCAAAAAGAACCTGTTACAACACCCCAAAATCTGAGGACAAAAGTATTATCTTTATCTTACAAGAAATACTCTATGATTCTTGCTCATAAATTTTCCATTCACTAGGGTTCCTCCTTTGTGATTTTGTTCTGATTTCCCAATACACCCGTCCTTAGAAGCAATAAACTAGATTATAGAATATCTCTAATAAATAGGTCTTCTTACAATGGCCACATAAGAGGAGACTAAAAATAGAAAAAAGAAATTTTCACAAATGTAAATAAAACTAGGCTATAAATTACAGTAAAATAAAATAATGAATGTTCATATTGATAACTATTGTAATGCAAAATTATGTTCAATACTTTCTTTGAAAAAATAGAAAAGTGTCCAATATTTTTAGAAAGACTTCTGTTGAAATACTTAGGATTATGACATTTAAAGTTATAGTAAACTCAGGGATAGTATTTGAATCCTCATTTCTCTACATTCATTTAGTCAAATGTCCTTCCAAATATATATTTTCAAATCTGTCATCTCCTCTCCATTTTCTAGATTCTCTTTTGTTGGAACAGTTATAACTCCTTCCTAATTGGTTTATCTGACTCAAATCTCTCTCAGGCTCTAACACCTCTACCACTTAGCTATCAGAATTAAATTATTAAAAGAAAGATCTGATTCTGATGCATCTCACCTTAAATACCTTCAATAGCTATGTTTTCTCTACAGAGTCAACTCCAATGTTTCCAGTACTGCATTTAATATGTGTCCCAACCCATGTCCTCACTGGTCCCCACAAACTCCTTGTATAGGCTAAGCTCCAAGCAGCCCCAGTTCTTCCCGAAAATGCCCCTCTCCTTTCTCTGAGTGCTAAATTTCACTACCCACTTCCCTGTCTATAATCCTTCTAATAAGTCATCTTTCAAAGCACGGCTAACTGTCATAGTTTTGAAAACTTCTTTAAAACACAAGATTTAAACCATTACTACCTCCTTTTCATGCCTATAATAGTTTCTTTATACAATTAGTGCAACACAGGATAAATTGTGTTTTATTTATTTGGATAAACTTCTCTCTGGCCAGACTAAGAGGTCCTTTATGAGATTATGTTTTTTTCTTCAGATTTCTAGCATAATTCCAACACAAAGTAGGCACTTAGTTAATGTTATTAAATTGAATTAAATGCCATGAAAGAACAGTAATATCTGGATGCTTATATCTAGGACAAACTTTGCATCCATGTAGAACAGAAAACTGATCATAGGTTAAATGTATGGACCAAGAGAAAGATTATTCAAAATAATTATTCTCTACTGGTAAGTAAAATTGAAAATATATGTTGAGGGCTTAATCATTTGGGGTTATAAACCTTTTATTATTTAAATACAAATCCCTTTAAGAGTGGAGTGAAATGTTAAGCTCTTATTAGGAATTTAGTCCCTAGAGTCAGACAAAGAACTGGGAGCAGGTCGTGATCAAAGGTTTAAACAAAAGAAATTGGGAAAGTCCTAGGCTCTTTTATAAGTTGTGAGGTTACTTTTATGTGCCAACTTGGCTAGGTCACAGTACCATATGGTCAAAAACCATTCTCAGTGCTTCTGTAAGATATTTTTAGATAAGATTAACATTTAAAACAGCAGACTTTGAATAAAGCAGAGTACCCTCCATGATGTGGGCAGGCCGCATCCAATTAGTTATAGTTCTAAACAGAAAAAAGACTGAGATCCTCTGAGGAAGCAAGAATTCTGCCTCCAGACTGACTTTGGACTGAAACTTTGACAACAACTCTTTCTCGGGACCAATCCTGCAGATTTTGACTTGCCAGCTTCCACAATTGCATGTCTAATTCCTTTAAAAAAAAAAACAACCCTCTCTCTCTCTCTTTTTCCACACACATATCCGGTTGTTATGTTTTTCTGTAGAATACTGATCAACACATAATTTTTTAAAAGAGGGAGAGAAGTAGGTTACTGGATACTCAAAAAATATTTTAAAGTATTTACTACTAAAGCTGATCATGCACAAGCCTGATTTCCAATATAAGGCTTATAAAAGCAAATGTAAATGTCCAACGTCAAAATAAAAAAAACTGTCAAACTATCAAAATAACACATTTTACCTTGTCTCGCAGTTTCCCTTCTCAGCAATTGACCTGCATATGTTATCTGATTTTCCTCACAAGTGAAATCTTTGTCGCTGTTATGTGGTCAATTTACAATACCTAAAGAAGAATTATACATTTTGTAGCCTGTATTCTCAAACAGACTAGCTGGCATTCTCTCGTTAATGTAATCCACATTTAGTGCCTTCTTCCTAACATGTTTAAAATCCCTTAGGTTTCAGCATTCTTTATTTTTCTAGTAACTGTTTTAGTAGAAACTAGTTTCTAAGAACTTAGTTTTTTTAACCCAAGATCTAAAATGAGATGTTTCTCAGACCCAGTATTTTCAGGTATAGATTCTTATCACAGAATAAGAATGTCTTTATATTTTAATAAGAGCATCAAGCTAGTTTTACCTGCAAAAGGAAATCATACATTAGATCTAATTAGTGGGTCATAGCATTTTTTTGTTTTCTTTGTCTACTTCTTTCACCATAGTATACAATTTTCTGTAGCCTCATTAGAGCTAAGAGCTGTTAGTTTTATTGCTGAAATAATTTTTATTTTTCTTTTCAGTCTATTTCCGTAATTCACAAAATTTTAGAATTAAAGTGCCTCATTGCCTCTGCCAATGAAATCATACAAGACTCCGGCCACTCATGTCATTTTAGAATCATCTGAGAGCAACGATTTCCCAAACTAAATACAGTTTTATACCATAAACCTAATAACCCTATAAATTTCTAGAATATGAGCTATGTGTATTGTGTGTGGATATGTATGCATATAAACTTATACCTACTAAGTTTGTTAACTTATTACAGATTTAACATTAAAATAAAAGTAACTGTTAATCATTTTTTTTATTTTTGGCATTTTTAATAACAAATTTGTTGCCTCACTGTAAAGTTAGGAATGTTGAACAGTTTTTAGAGTTTTAGAAAGTTGTCTCAAATACTGAAATGAGCAGTTTAGTGGCAACCCCCCCACACACACAAATGGGCTATCCAAAATTATATCTGCCACCACTGCAGTTTTCTTGAATTCACCCCACCACACAAGTTTATATTGTAATCATTTTTAATTTCTCAGAAAATTATTTTGAAAATCAGTTAAATCATCCTCAGATTTCCATTCCATATTTGAGGACACCTATTCATTTCTTCAGTCTTTATAATTGGATTTCAATTTTTTTAAATTTTTCACTCCTACTGCTAATTTATGTCAATGATCTACCAAGTGTAGGCTCTCTTAGCCTTTGATCTGTAGCATTCTGCCTTCTTCAGTATATTAGTCAGGATTCATTTTAGGAAACAAAACACTCTAGGTATGTTTAAAAGGAAGGGATTTAATGGAGTATTGGGTGCTTACAAAATTATTAGAAGAGCTGGAGCATAGAATTTTAGGCTAGGCCTAGCTTTCCAGCTACAATTTCTGTCATAATCAGGGAGCTGGAAAATCAAGTAATCATATCAGAATTTGGCTTCAGGACCAAAACCCCGTAAGTGTTTGTGGTATTATTCAGTTTGGCTAGGTCATGTTGCAATTTAAAAAAAAAACAAACCTCAAAATCTTATAGGGTTAAAACAATAAAGCCTTATTTCTTGCTCATAAAATGTTCACTGTAGGCTGTGGAGATTCTCCTGGTAGCAGTCTTCTGTGAACTGTCTCATAGTTGCAGCTCTAAAATATGGGCTTGTGTGAGCACCATGGAAGGGGGAAAAACAGATAGAAAATAATTCAATGGTTCTTAAATACTTTCTCCCAAAAGTTACACATGCCACTTTTGCTTCATTTTCATCAACCAAAGCAAGTCACATGGCTCCCCTTAACCTCTAGCCAGCAGGGAAGTTTATCTATACCTCAGGTTGGGAAGGAGAATAATCAGCAATGTGGGTGAGCAGTATTCATAACTACCCTAGTCCTTTTAATGTCCTTAAGTCCCATCTAATTGTGACAATTTGCTCAAAGTCAAAGACTTCTTGATTTTTATGACAGTCTTTATATCACGTCCAGTTGTAGTTGTTCTTGATCCAGATATCTATAAACTAAACAGGCAGATTATGTGCACCAGCATCCAATTTTTAGGAGTGAACAGGACTATTTCAGTGAACACTTTCATTTTAAGAGGAGATGAATGGGAGACACACAGAAGACTCTGGTCTGTAGCAATTTAGAATTCTCAAGGGGCTTTCTACTCTGGAAGCAAGGTATATTCCTTCATTATACCCTTTTACCATTTGGAAAGAGTATCTCCTCTCATCGACTGTGGTCCCTGAGAAAAAATCTTTCTTTGTCATTTTCCTTCTTGGTTACATGAGAACAGGGAATCAGGGAACTATACCTTTCTTTGTGGCTGAGCAATTTTTTCAGACCAATTCCTGCTTATACAAGTTTGCACGCCAAGGGTTCACTCTGTCTTCAGCCAGAGATCACTTTTAGCTTAATCTTTGCTTCCTTTGGTAGAAAACCTTGTGAAAAATTTGTAGGCTCTTCGTTTGATTCCAATCAATAACACATGCTAATAGCCCAAAGCACAGTTTCCCTCTGGACATTGTTTTTAAATTTGCAGTATTTATTTAGTTTCTCTCTCTCCACCATCTCTCTTTTTTGCCTTAGTTGTGATTCCATGCACTTGATTATGGTAGCTTTCTGATTGATATGTACCTTAATCTCTTTTCCACAAGACATTTTAACTAATTAAAAGATTTACTCAGCCACCCTCTTAATTGGATCTTAAATCTGGGGTACTTTAATTCATTCAGAGATTATAGTAACAAATATGATATTCAGACCCTTAATTTAATTCTTCTCCTTCACAGCCTTCTTTAATGTTTACGTGTACAGTGATAGGCTGAGAAATAGCTGCCTCTTTCAACCTCAGAAATCTCCAAGTTTCCAGTTTATTTCTCTTCTTTTTCTATTCTTGTTTGTTAAATGGTCTGATTTTTTTCTGAACTCATTTCCTCATGCAATGCCTTTCAACCACAGTCAGTACTACTCATGTTCACTTTGCTATCTTTTTCCTCTAGACATACCAGGTCATTAAGTACATGATCATCCTTCCTTGTTCCCTCAGAACTCCACATTATGAGTTATCTGTCCATGCATAACAGGGACTATAAATTTTCAGGCTCAAATGATAGTTTCTTCATCAGTGCTGCCAGGACAATGCTTTGGTATCATAGCTAGCATTCCAAACCTAGGATCAATGCCTGTAGTATTGAGATTAGTCTAGGATATTTTTGGTAACAAATAATCTTCAGATCATGGTGATTTAGAACAATGATGGGGAAAAACATGAAACTAATATAATATTGTATGTCACCTGTAATTAAAAAATAAAAATTTTCTAAAAACAAAAAAACACCCCACGAAAATGAAGGTATATTTCTTGCTCAGATAAGATCTACAGCATGTTGGAAAGATTCTCCAGAGCAACTGTCATACACAATGTCTCAGCACCATAACTCCTTTTTAAGACGTAATCTGCCTTTGCTCCAGCCAAGTGAAGAGAAAAGATAAAGAATTATATGCAATTTCTACAGGTTTCTACCTAAAATTGATATACTTCTTTCTTCACATTGTTTTGGTCAAAGCCAGTCCACACTTACTTCAAGAGGTTGAAAAGGTGTTTGAAAAAAGAAGGCTTCAAACACTGGTGTACAGCACTGATAATTAACACAATGGTGGCACAGGAGTAAGAAAACTGCTCCTGCTATCTCTGTAACTGCCTTTTGGCTACTACAAGTCTGTGGTATGATTAGACATACCACAGTCTCCCACGCATAGGTCAGCGAGATACTTTTCTCTCAATCCCATGAAACAGACCCACTTCTGCTGGCAACATGGAGAAGTCATATTTGCCAGACACCAAACTTTCTCCACCCAAACTGTTTACACTTAATTCTTCCTGGGCTTTCTGAACATCCAAAGGTAAGTGTCTGCTTTCAAGGGTCCGCAGAGAATTCCTTCTTCCCTCACTAGTGATCTCTTCCCTTTAGTACCCGAATTTGGATGTTTACTCTGACAACGAGCAATACCTTACACAGCCCTAGTTTTTGTTTTGTTTTGTTTTTGTTTTAGTTTTTGTTTTTAAAGTATATTTTATCGATTATGCTATTACAGTTGTCTCAATTTTTTTTCTTCCCTCTATCCCCCTTGGCCCAGCACCTCCTCTCACCCTCCAGCATTCTCCTACCTGCTTTGTTCACATCCATGGATTGTATTATAAGTCCTTTGGTTTCTCCATTCACCATACTCTTCTTAACCTCCCCCTGTCTAGCTTGTACCTACCATTCATGTTTCTTATTCTCTGTACCTTTTCCCCCATTCTCCTCCCTTCCCCTCCCTGCTGATGACCCTCCCTGTCATCTCTATTTCTGTGATTCTGTCGCTGTTCTAGTTGTTTGCGTATTTTTTGTTTTTTAGGCTCAGTTGGTGATAGTGGTCAGTTTGTTGTCATTTTAATGTTCATAGTTTTGATCTTCTTCTTTTTCTTAGATAAGTCCCTTTAACATTTCATATAATAAGGGCTTGGTGATAATGAACTCCTTTAACTTGACCTTATCTGGGAAGCACTTTATCTGCCCTCCCATTCCAAATGATAGCTTTGTTGGATAGAGTATTCTTGGATGTAGGTCCTTGCCTTTCATGACACTCAAATACTTCTTTCCAGCCCCTTCTTCCCTATAAGGTTTCTTTTGAGAAATCAGCTGATAGTCTTCTGGAAACTCCTTTGTAGGTAGCTGTCTCCTTTTCTCTTGCTGCTTTTAAGATTCTCTCCTTATCTTTAATCTTGGGTAATGTAATTATGATGTTCCTTGGTGTATTCTTCCTTGGGTCCAACTTCTTTGGGATTGTCTCAACTTCCTGGACTTCCTGGAAGTCTATTTCTTTTGCCAAATTTGGGAAGTTCTCCTTCATTATTTGTTCAATAAGGCCCTATCTGTTGGGGTTTCACTGCTCTTCTACTTGTACCTCTTGGTCAGAGCTACTTTAATATAACTCAAATCTGTTTGTTTTCCCAAATGATTCATATCTGGACTATGTGAGTGTGGAGAAACACTTACTTCCTTGACAAATTCTGGGAAGGAAGATTCCCTTTCCCTAATCCGGAGACAGAGAAAGTAGTTATCTATCATTTCTCACCAATATGTAGGTCTCACACTAGTATTTAACTGACAAAGACTCCAAGAGATATAGGAAAAGCTTTCCAAGAGTTTGCTTTTAAGCTCCTGTTGCCTTATATAGGTGAGGAGAAATAAATGGAAGCAGGGACAGGTCAAGAAACAAGGGATTCATCACCAAGGCAGGGTCCTCATCTGCAAAGAGTTTGGAGTAGACATCTCATGTTTGAGTGCCTTGAATCTTTTTTAAATATAGTCCCTGTAAATCCTCTGTTAGATTCCACATATTCTTTCTCTGCTTTTTAAAAAATAAAGAATTGCTTTCAAATTTTATTTGTATTCTTAATAACTTTTTACAGACTTTTGTAAGAAAAAGTCATACTTTTTGAAACTCTTCATTGGTTTCAAGTTATCAATCAAGTATTCTTTGATGATTAGAATGGATTAAACAATATTCTTTTCTTATCTTCTATTCTTATCATCTTTTCAAGATGATATTGCATCTTCCACATTCCAACAGAAAAATTCCAGTGAGGTAAAATGAATATAAGAAATGATATATTTTAGACATAATAAAACTTCTAAGTGAAGACAAGGAATTTGGAACTTATTGCCTCCATCATTATTTTATCTGTATAAATATTTATTAAGGAAAATATCTTTTACACATTAAATATGACTAGATTGTCTACACTAGGACTACTCAAGGTAGCAATACATAATACGGAGCTTCTGCCAGAATGTAATTACTTTGCTGCTTCCTTCATTGATAAAGTCTTGTCACAGAAAGCAAATGTTAGTTGACCTGAGCACTATGCTTTATTACTTAGGTGATTTTCATTTTGGCATAAGCTCCTACCTCACTGTGCACAGGTAACAAATAGTTCATGGATTATTTGGCTAAATCACACCATGAGAAACACTGGTTAAGGTAGCAGATTAGTGATTCAATATAACATTTATTTAATCTTCCTTTAAGTTCACCCTCAAGGTAAAATAATGGATACCTAGAAACAAACATGCATAAAACCATTAACATATCCCCAATAGCCTTATAGGATATTTTATAGGAATTTCAGAAATTTTTAGAGCTACTCGCTTCCTAGGGAACAACCACAAAACAATTTTTCAATCATTAATAAAGACCATCAATGTCCAAAGAAATGATTACGCTAATATAATAGAAAGGAACTTTTATGAAGATCAAGACATCTCTCGCTTTGAATTAATTCTTACCCAGTCTTAGATTTAAAACATAAAAATTTCCCTCGCTAATGTGGCTTAGTGGATTGAGCAATGGCCTGCTAACCAAAAGGTTACCTGTTCATTTCCCAATCAGGGCACATGCCTGGGTTGTGGGCCAGGTCCCCAGCTGGGGCCATGAAAGAGGCAACCACACACTGATGTTTCTTTTCCTCTCTTGCTCCCCTTCTTCCCCTCTCTAAAATAAATAAATAAAATCTTTTAAACTGTTTTAAAAATAAAACATTATAAAAATAAATTTTACTTAAAAAGGAGGGCAAGTTATGTTTCAATTTGTTTTTAAGCAAGAAGATATGTTTCAATTTTATTTCCAATAACAATTTCATTTAAAAGCCTAGACACAGGGTTAATGAACTAAAAATGAATGAAAAATTTGTCAGTTTTCAAAATTTGTATTCAAAATACCTTATGACTAAAAGAAAATATTTGTTATTTCAAATTATTTTGAGTTTAAAGAAATTTAAATAGCAGAAAGAAAAACATCAATAAATCACCTGATTGTTAGATATATTCATTTATTTAACCTAAAAAAAAATACTATGCTGCTTTGAGAAAACAGGTAAACAAATCTCATGTAAAAACTGTTAAGACATTTCTTTTATAATGTTAATGTTATCAGGTTCATGAATCTCTGATTCCAGCCACAGCCCCTGCACTTTTCTGACTTTGATTTATGCAGAGGCTGACCTGGGTCTCACTGTCAGCCTTCATACTGAGCCAGCCTGTACAATTATAGGACTGTGATCTGGTACATTCCTTAAAGGAGAACTTTACAGAGGAATGTTGCTCTTAACAAATGATAAAGCCCTTCTCTTTCAGGTTACACCAAAGACTAAAATGTGGTTAAAATAAATTTAGAATAAGAACACAATATGATTTAAGAGATAAATAGAAAACTGTGTGTAAGAAAGCAAGAGAAGAAGAAGGGAGAAAAGACAGAACCTGGAAGCAATCAATTCTTATTTTTATAAAGATTAAAGTCTAAGAGAGTAATTAGCATCAAGGCCAGATCAATTCTTCTAGACACAGTATTTTATTAGACTGCTACATGACAGCATACTAATTAGAACTGATTGTTCTAATTAGAATCCCATTAATAGCAAGTAAGGCAAAGACGTATGTATCACCACATCCACAACGCCATGACTGATCAAATGCTTCAACATTTAAGCAGTTACCAATGTACTTGCTTTTTTTTTTTTGGGAGATATATATATATATTTTAAAGAAATAGAGCCCTGGCTAGTGGATTGAGCGCGGGCTGGGAACCAAAGTGTCCCAGGTTCGATTCCCAGCCAGGGTACATTCCTGGGTTGCAGGCCATAACCCCCAGCAACCGCACATTGATGTTTCTCTCTCTCTCTCTCTCTCTCTCTCTCTCTCTCCCTCCCTCCCTCCCTTCCCTCTCTAAAAATAAATAAATAAAATATTAAAAAAAAAAAAAAGAAATAATGGAAACCTGGTCACTGGGGTGGGAAGAGACAAGACACTCCACAGTAGGCTGGTAGTGAAGACTTTTTTAAAAATTAGTAAAGACCAAACACTAGAAAAATCTTCAATAAAATATCATTTCAAAAATTCAAGCTAAAGTAAGGATATACATTCTTTAAAGATTTGTAAGACAGTTTCCTTTCTTACCTAAATATCTTGTTAAAAGAGCAAAGATAAAATTAGAGTAGTTTTTTTATAATTATAATCATAGTTTTTTATATATCAGATTCTAATATTGAAAAAAGTAATTTATTTATGTTGTTTTTTAACATTGAAATACCTCTCCATATCCCCCAAAAATGAACAAATGAAACAAAAACCACTCACTATACATATTAAAATACAGCCTGAAGGGGCTAAGGCACATAAACAGAACATTTTTTTTATGTTCAGTAAATACTTATAGAGTAGCTTCTTTGCGCCAACCACTATTCCAAGTGACAGAGATATGATCTCTATCAAATATATTTTCTTGTTTTTTAAGGATTTTATTTATTTATTTTTAGAGAGGAAGGGAAGAACAAAGAGAAGGAGAGAAACATCAATGTGTAGTTGCCTACAGGGGACCTGGCCCACAACCCAAGCATGTACCCTGACTCAGAATCAAATCAGCAACCATTTGATTTACAGACCTGCACTCAATCCACTGAGCTACACTAGCCAGGGCTCAAATTTATTTTCAAAAAATAAGAAGGAAAAGGAGAAGCAACAGTGAAAGAAAAGCAGTAACTAATCAAAAAAACTATCTAAACGTGTAAACCCTTATTCCTGACTGGACTCTACTCCAGAAGTTCCCAAAGACCAATGTCTTCAAGCTCCTATAACCCCTACACTCCCATTCTATGGTCTATCATATGAACTATCATGGTTGAAAATAGTTATATATGGGTTATTTCCCAGGATCTAGGCATTTCCACAACCTCATTGAGAGGTAGCCTCTCACGTTCCTCTAGGACTCATACTACTTCCTGGCTGGTTCTGCCATGTCTCTGGGATACCTAGAACTCTTAGGCACTAACATTTTAGAGACATCATGATTTTTACAATAGCCATATAGTAGATTTGGCCTACATGACATACCTGTTTCTGCCCTACATATATTTTTTTTAATTCAGAAAGAATTCATTTGTGTAGAGCACTCTAGGTTCTAATTTATCTTTGAATACGCTGTTATTCTATGAATTTCAAAAGCTCAATCTAGACCTTTCCTGTATATTTTGTCCATGATTATATGAAATTTTCAAATAGGAGGAATGGGAATATTTTAAGTTTACTCCTAAATAGTTACATATCATCCATTCCCAGTAAATTTCCCACCTATAGGCTTGATCTCTTCTCCAGCTGACAAAGATAATATGGGTTTTCTAATTCATTCATGAAAATATAGTCAATCTGTGTGTGTGTGTGTGTGTATAACTGTATGTAACAGATGTTTCAGGAAATCCCAGTTTCAACCTTGTGTGTGTGTGCATGTGTTTAATAGAAAATTCTAACCACCTGAAAAATAAACTCCAGATATCAAAGACTTAACACAACAAAGGTTTGTTTTTTTTCTCATGTCACACTCCAGGCTGGGTTGCATGGTGGAGAGCAAGCAAAAGAAGAGGCTCACCGCAAGCAGGTATTCAGAGTTCCTAGTTCATTCCATCTTATCATACCACCATCTTCAACTCTAACGCTGGACCTCCAGTTTTGCTGCATAATGGAAAGATAGAGGGTGGCATCAGATGGATTTTTATGTAATAGGCCTGGAAGCAGTGTACTTCACTTCTATTCATATCCCATTGACCTAAACTAGGTTCCATCCTAACTGAAAGGAAAACCCTTTATGTATCCTAAAAGGAGGAAAACCATTAGTAAGCATTAGCTTTCTCTTCCACAGTGTATCATCAGCTATGTTTTTACTCCTATTTCACATATGGAAGACTCGTTTTCCCTTCCCCAAAGGAGACAACCCCAAACTCCATCTAGTCTCTGCATCCAGCTAAAAGACTAGAAATTTTAGATGTCATATTGCTCACTCATCTCTATTGGGATCAGATGTGGCTCCTCTTGGTTCAGGATTAAAGTTAGTATCCACTTACTCCACACCCTACTCTAAAAATTCAGTAATGAGTCAGGAATAAGATTCCCTTGGACGTATCTGAAAAGCCAATTGAGGATCAAAGCTTGTTTAAGAGCTGTACATATTTTTGTAACTAACTTCATACAGTAGCAAGTCTGTGGGTCTGAAAGGTCTTTTGTAATTAGAAAATTCAATCGATTTTAAAATCGATTTTCTGAGATCAGCAAATCTTTATCAGTATGGTTTCATTAAAATCTTCATAGGATTCTAAATTATTTGGCTTTAGATATTACATATACCATAAACACACTAGAAGTTCTTTTTATACATAAGTCTCAAATTTTCTAGATTATTTGCTTCCTTGCCTCTATGTTTTCTCATGTCACCACAGGTAACATAGAGATTATCAGGTGTGAACAAGAGAAAGCCGCCTTTTATTTGATTTTTAACCCAAGGTTGGGTCTTAATTTTGAAAATAACTCTCCCTCCTATTCTTACTATACAATATTGAGAAGCAGTGGGTTTTTCAATTTATGGAGTCCCCATATTTGTAAACGATTTTATTTTTTCTCCCAAACCACTCAACTTTTAATTCTCTTTTAGTTGTATCACTTGTTGAAATAATGAGTTAAATACAGCCAATATCAATACTCACTAATATTTTCTCTCTAGACAATTCCTTTGGAGAAACTGGCTAAACAGATGTAGAGACCATCTTCAGAGTTAATGTAGACAATATTTCTTTTTACCAAATATTCTGGTATTCTATTAATATATACTACCAAATTTCTATTATTGAATGTTTGCTTATTGCTCACTTTTATACAATTATGTCAATATTGTATATTTAGAGGGTTCTTTACAGTAGCATCCCAATTCAAGCTTCCAATTTTAATAGTTTATATGCTTTTATAATAAGCAACAACAAAATTTCAGTTACTTAACTCATTGATGCTTTACTTAATGACTAGATCTTTTTTTTTTTTTTGCTTCTTTCTTTCCATGTGTAACATAGAACACTCTCTCCAAAGGAGATAACCCCAGTTTCACCTCATCCTTGCATCCAGGTGAAGGACTAGAAATTGAAGGTGTTGTATTGCTCAGTCATATCCACTGGGTCCAGATGTGGCTCCTTTTGGTACAGTAACTCCCAAAAAGAATCAGTTGGGGAGGGGTTCTAGTCTTCATAAAGTTACTTAGGAACCCTGAAGTTTCTTTCATATACATTGTTATGATTTTCAGTGTTATCTCCACAATTGCCATGCAGTGGGAAAAGAAAGTCAAAATGTACACATAGGATTTTTATGGTCTGGGCCTTAAAATGGTTTGTATCACTTTTGTACATATTCCATTGTCTAGAACTGAGTTCTGTTTCTCTAACCTAAATATAAGGGATCTCAGAACAATTGAGGAGAACCGAACATAGGAAGATGAAAAGAAACACAGAGCCTGATGACATTACTTGTCCCACTATCCCTACAAATGTAATCATTTGCCATAGCAATAAAACACACTCAAAAGTTTCAAAAGCATTAACTGTCTTTTGAGAAAACCCAGTACCACATTTGGAGAAAAATTAGAATCAAATTGAGGAGTGAGTCTATCAGAGGGCTACTTCAAGGACATTGTATCTCTAATTTTTTTTAAAAAATTGATTAGTTTTATAATGAAAGTAGCATAGCCCTGGCTGGTGTGGCTCAGTGGATTGAGTGCTAACCTGTGAACCAAAGAGTCACTAGTTCAATTCCCAGTCAAGGCACATGCCTGGATTGCAGGCCTGGTCCCCAGTAGGGGACATGTGAGAGGCAACCACACATTAATGTTTCTCTCCTTCTCTTTCTCCCTCCCATCCCCTCTCTCTAAAAATAAATAAATATTTGTTTTCAAAGAAGAAGAAAGCAGCATAAAAATACTGAGGGTGTTAATTATTATCAGAGTACTTCTAACAAAAAAGTAGTTTATTTTTTATTGTATTAGTTGAAAGATAAGCAACACTGAAAAATACTCATAGTAGGAAAAGTCAGGCAAAAAGGCTTGATGGGTTTCTTTCCTGAAGGAGCTATATGAGCTGTCACAGGAAGAAGGTTGGCCATATCAGAAATAGACTGAACCCCAACAGTTTGCTGGAGTAAAACCCAGTAACTTAAAGCAGGGTTTGTGATATGTTGTGGCGACCTTGGTCAAAGCCTAAACAAGAATGGACATGGGTGATGAAGCAGCAGGATCCCAGATTTGGTCCAGGCTAAATCCTTGTTTGTGACCCAAGTACTAAGTCCTTGAGACCCCAGTAAAATAGAAGTGAACTCAGGTCTCAAAGGACTATTCACAAACTGCATTCAAATTACAACAGACCATAGTTGGTATGACATCTGGTAGGGTTCACATTTTTACTTTTATTTTTATTATTATTTTTTATTTATTAAAATTTTTTTACAGATTTTATTTATTTATTTTTAGAGAGGAAGGGAGGGGGAAAGAGAGAGAGAGAGAAACATCAATGTGTGGTTGCTGGGGGCCATGGCCTGCAACCCAGGCATGTGCCCTGACTGGGAATCAAACCTGTGACACTTTGGTTCGCAGCCCGCTCTCAATCCACTGAGCTACACCAGCCAGGGCTCACATTTTTACTTTTAATTTACATACTGTTTCTTTAGTAAATCTCATACTTATCATCAGATGCATATTCGGATGTCCATATTTGATACTTACTTATGCTTCCTTCACAGTGGTATTATCTATTTTAGGGTAGAAGAGTACAGCTGTATGTTGATTAAAGTTACTGGAACTCATTTTCTCCAATTGGTGATTCAGAATTTCATCCTTGAAGTCTGGGCAGGACCATACTCAAATAGCTAGAGTTACCAATCTGACCTCTAATAGTGATTTAATGCTAATATTTTTATTTCTAAATTTCCAAATATCATATAGCCTTGTAATATCATACTTTCTCCATAAGAAGCCATACTAACCTCTTCAAATAATTGTCAGTGAATTACATGAATTCTTCTATTTCTTTTCTACAAAATTTTGGTGCAACTCCTCAGCTACTTTGTGAAGCCACACCCATATCTGCGAGTTTGAATTTCTTCCTTCAGCCCAGGAGATCTTTGTGCTTCATGGAGATGAATGGGCCTTCTCAGGGCAGATATGTTTCATTCAAACTAACTGCACGTCTCTGCAGTTTGTTTACCGTCTTCTCAGGGCCAGACAGCTCAATTTGGATTTTGAGTCTAATAATACAGTAAGTAGCTGGCAAATAAAACAGAGTTAAGCACAGCACTTTCATGTGACATTCAGACAATATTATTAGTAAGAAATTTAAGAACCTTATGGAACAATACTCTCAAGGATTGTTTGTGCAAATAAGATTGAATCTCTCTACAGAACTTTGCTAAGATTCGTGTAAGCATGATATATACTTATAAAAGTAAAAGATTTCAACTGCCTTTGTACTTTATTTCTCCTCTATTCTTGAATGTTTATAGTTACAGTAATTTTTTCAAAGTTTAAATTTCAGTTTTTATTCCTAATAAATGTGAATTTATTTGATGAGAAATTCTGGTCTGCCATTAGGAAACATAGCACACTAAATCATATTACTGACAGATATCTCTGCACACAGAGTTTATTTATATAGTACAAAACATGAGGACAACATGAAACAATAAATTCTAGAAAATCTAATCTGTATGTTTCTCACTCCACTTAACAGTGTCAACATTGTGGTATATATGACATGGGCAATGTTTAATATACTCCAATAAGCTTTCAGTTATTTAGATACACCAGTAACTGATTTATGTTTGTATCTTTTATATTTTAAGGATTTATTTATTTATTTTTAGAGAGAGGGCAAGGGAGGAAGAAAAAGAGGGAGAGAAACATCAGTGTGTGGTTGCCTCTTATGCACCTCCTGCTGGGGGTCTGGCCTGAGATCCAGGCATGTGACCTGACTGCGTATCGAACCAGCAACCCTTTGATTCGAAGGCCACCACTCAATCCACTGAGCCACACAAGCCAGGGCTATGTTTGTATATTTTAAAATGTTAATTTTAATGCCTGAAATACAGTAAATGTTCAATTAAATAAATTATAATTGAAAGTAAGAAAAGGGAAAAATGAAAGAGAATGTTAAAAGAATTAAAGAGATGAAGAAAATAAAGAAAAGCTTCTAAAAACAAAATATATTTATTATTATTATTTGCTTTATTTTTTCTATATTACTGGTCATTCTGAGCTCTACATATATGATTTTATTGTAAACATCTGGATCTAGTTTTTAAAAAAGGAAATTGTGCCCTGGCTGATATAGCTCAGTGGATTGAGCATGGGCCTGTGAACCAAAGGGTAGCTGGTTCAATTCCCGGTCAGGACAGATGCCTAGGTTGCAGGACAGGTCCCCAGCAGGGGGTGCACAAGAGGCAACCATTCATTGATGTTCCTCTCCCTCTCTTTCTCCTTCCCTGCCCCCTCTCTAAAAATAAATAAATAAAATATTAAAAAAGAAAATTGTGTGGTACTGTAATATTTTATAGATGCTGAATTTGTCAAAAAAAATTTAAAGGTAATTCAACAGTGACTTTATAAGCTTTCCAAATGTAATTTTGTACTGAGGGGTTTTTGAAAATACCAAGTATAACTGAAAATAATTTTCATTACCTGTTTTTTCAACAAAGCAAAGATAATTGTTAGTATATGTGTAATTTTTAAAGGAAATTAGAGATTTGAAATCATAACTTGCTAGCTAAAAACATACCTTTGTTTAAAAGATATCTCAAACTTACATTTCTAAATAAAACTGTGGATCTGCTCCCAAAATTCTGGTTTTACTCAGAATATCCCACCCAAATCATGACTGATGGCAATTTCATCTTACAAAAAAATTGGGAACATTTTTTAATGCTCCTTTTTCTCACCATCCATATTCAGCATATCAGGAAATCTGTTTCGCTCTATTTTAACAATGTACCCAGATTCAGGTCATTTGTTGCCAGTTCGCAAAACTATCATAAACCATCATTATTTTTTCCTGGATTATTGCAAAAGCTTTTTTTTGGGGGGGGGGGGCTTGTTTAATTTATTTACTGAGGTATAATTCACATGTAACAACATATTTAGTGTCGAGTGTACAATATAATGACTTAATATTTACATATTTTGCAAAAATGATCACCACAATAAGTCTAGTTAACATCTGTCACTATACATAGTTACAAAATATTTTTTCTTGTGATGAAAACTTTAAGATCTACTCTCTTAGCAACTTTCAAATATTCAATACAGTATTACTAAGTCTAGTCACATGCTCTACATTACATTCCCCTGACTTATTTATTTTATAGCTGGAGGTCTACCTTTTGACTCCTTTCACCCATTTTCCCTCCCCTAACCCCTCTGCCTCTCTAGCAACCACAAATCCATTCTCTGTATCTATGACCTTAGGACTTACAGGCTGGGATTTTGTTTTTTTTAATTTTTACATGTAAGTCATATAAGTAAGATCACATATGGTATTGCAAGAGTTTTTAAATGTTTTCTTTATTTTCACTTCTTTCTTCCTATAATCTATTTTTAAGATATAGTGCTCTTTAAAAATATATAAACTAGATGGTTCACTTTTTCTTTAAAACTATCCAGTGGTAGACCATCTCACTTACAGTAAAAATCATAGTCCTCCCAAAAACCCACAAGGCACTACTGCACCTGCAGCCCACCCACCAGGGCCACCCCTTACCTCTTAGATTTCTCTTGTTTTCAACCCCAGTCACAATTATTTTGCACCAGCCACACTGACCTCAATATATTCCTAAAAATTACTAGACATTGTCCCACTTTAGCAATTCTCTTTATAATTCAAAATAATTATAATTCAAAAGTGATTCAACAGTGTCTACTATTTGGGAAATAGTAGGAAACCATTAAATATGTGATGGATATATGAGTGAATAAATAAGTGAATACATTTGATGTCATATATACTTTATGATGTTTTTGAAATATTCCAACTTGAGTATCTTCACATTTTAATTAATGATACAAGCTATATGATAGATTTTGTCTATCTTGGAAGATTTTATTTGAAATGTTTGTTTTCCCTATTTTTTATCTTTTTTTACTTTTTTATTAAATCATTTTTATTGTTTTGTTACAGTTGTCCCAATTTTTCCCCCTTTGCCCTCCTCCACCCATCCTACCATCCCCCACCCCCACTCCCATAGTCAATTCTCACACAGTTGTCCATGTCTGTGGCTCATTCATACATGCTCTTTGTCTAATCCCTTCCCCTTCTTTCCATAATTATTCCCTTCCCCCACCCTTCTGGTCACTTTCAATCTGTTCTATGTTTCCATGTCTGTGGTTCTATTTTGTTCATTAGTTTACTTTGTTCATTAGATTCCTCTTATAGGTGAGATCATATGGTATTTGTCTTTCACTGACTATTTCATTTCACTTGGCATAATATTCTCCAGTTCCCTCCATGCTGTAGCAAAAGGTAGGCATTCTTTCTTTGTTTGAGATGTTAATAACCAATAATGACATTGGCAGCATTTCAAAAAGTGTACTCAGAATGGTGATGGAAATTATTTTTAATTAAGTCAAGTATTGGATTTATACATTCAACAGTTTTCATACATGCACATTTTTACAAACAGAATACCCCCACACCTGATCAAAACTTCAGTAGCCTTTAGGGTAAACACCAACCAACTTTGTTATCTTTCAAGTATTATTGTTCAAAATTGTTTAAGTATGAACACAAGTCATTTTTATCTATTTTACCAAAATTTTCTAAGTTTATTCTTATATAATAGGAACTCTCATAACTTCAAAAAAGAAAAATGTGTTCTATGATTTAGCCATGGAAATTGTTTTCCTACATACAGGGTCCAGAAGAAGTGAGGCCTGCTTGAGTGTGGTTGGTACAGTAATAATATGGGTATAATAATTTATAGTTTTAATTTGAGCATTTCACCTTCAATGTCATATGGTGTGCTTGAGTGTGATATTGTTATGTTTCACACTCAAGAATTGCATGCTTATGAATTTGTAATAAAAGATTTTGTAATAGGCCCTGGCTGGCGTAGCTCAGTGGATTGAGCATGGGCTGGGAACCAAAGTGTCCCAGGTTCGATTCCAAGCCAGGGTACATGCCTGGGTTGCAGGCCATAACCCCCAGCAACCACACATTGATGTTTCTCTCTCTCTTTCTCTCTTCCTCCCTTCCCTCTCTAAAAAAATAAATAAATAAATACAATATTTTAAAAAATTATCTGTTAAAAAAAAAGATTTTGTAATAAAAAAGGGGAGTTATTTGTGCCGGACCCTGTACTTTGAGCATTCCATTCTCCTTGCCAAAAATTACCTCCTCTTTTCCTCCCTTGCTCACTTATCTTAATACAACCCAGATTTGAAGTTCCAAATACCTCTTCCTACACCTTTCTGCAATTTACATCTAATATTTTGTAGTTAAATTCCTACTGTTAGAGGTACATATTTTGCTATATAGATAATTTATATTTTATAAATGTTTTTTTTCCTAAATAGATAAAACGCCTTAAGATTAAGTACCTATTCACATTTACTGTTTTCTTTTTTCCTTACTTTTTAAATCGTTGTTCAATTACAGTTGTCCCCTTCTTTCCCCCATTCAAATTTACTATTTTCTAGTATCTAGTACATAATCTTCAAAATTTGGGAACAAAGATTAGAGTTCCCAGGAATTCTTAAAACTCTTGAAATCTTTAATTTTTCTGTATGTTGTAGTACTTATAAAGAGAGCACTAATGCTTATTATTTTAGTATTATTTGTAGTAATACTGTTTTTACTACTTTACTAGTATTTTATCTTTATTTTTATTTAATAGTTATTGTAATTTTTTCCATTACTATTTAGTCCTCTTTACCCCCTCCCCCAGCAATCACCACACTATTATAATATCATTGACTCCTTTTCCCTTTATGCTCAATCCTTTAATAGTATTTTAGTTATATTTACTAAGAATTATAACTTAAGCAAAAATTCAAATACTGAAAAATACAAGTGTATATTACTGGGAAGGTTTGTAATAACATTCTGTTCGATCACATATCAAAGTAACAGCAAGATAGAGAATCATATGTCAAAACTGTGAATTTATATATTTAGTTATTTAGCATCCTGAACTTGTCATGTGTTATTTCTTGGAACACCATTCCTAAGATTTGTACAAATCTGTCTATGTATGTATGTATGTATGTATGTATGTATCTATCTATCTATCTATTTGCAAGAATGACTCACTATTAGTAATAAATAAGGTCACAAACACACACTTTAACATATTAGCACCTATAAACAAGACTGACTGCCTGATTATATGGTAAACAATTCTTTCCTACATGGTCCTGTTCCATGTCTTAAAAATGTTGATTTTAACTTTCAGTGTGCATCAATGTTTCCTGCTCTTACCATTGACTGCTATTAACATATTCCTTCAAATTGGTATTCTTTACATTTATAGTTACACATTATTTCTCAAAGAAGAATTATAAATACTTTTTTTAATTTTCTCAGTTTGCCAACTGCTTGTTGTCAGGATTTGGGATTTAGAAGAACATATAACTTTTCCAGGAGAATGTTTCTGCATGAACACTCTAGCTAGATTACTACATCCAGGCATTGATAAATACTATCCAAATATGTAATATGAGCCATTTAATGTGGAAGGTGTCAGAGATGAAAACAGCGAACAAGACGTGTAGTCCCTGAGGGAGCTGACATTCTAGCTGAAAAGACTAGCAGTTAACCAACAAAGTACAATGAGGTATGACAGGAATACAGCTGGGGAGGTTCTGAATGTTGGAAGAACACATATTAGGAGTTTGGTATCTTTTTATATTAAAATGGAATATAAACAATTAGTATTTACATAGGCTGACAATAATATTGGGCATTTATACAGTTAAGTATGGAAAATCAAAACTAACAGCAAGTGCAGTGGAGGGATACTTTCTGGTAAATATTTCTCAACCTGTCTTTCACTTTTCCATGAGAACCAAATAAAATTGATTGTTTCATTGTTTTACTTCAGAATGATGACATTCAAAGATGATTTATTTATAGTTTATTACTAGATATCTACCCAGTAAAGGAGCTGAGTGGATTGCCCATAAGTGAAGCATGGTAATGATACTCCAGGCGAACAGAATCAATATTAAATCTCTTTTTAAAAAACTCTGAAAGTTACTCTGATATACAGAGTTCCACAGCTTTGAGTAAAAACAGTAGTCAAATTAATCTGTGTGAATTCTTTACTACCCAGTGAATTACATATCTTTTACTGAATTATAACAAGCATCCAGATAAGTACAATGTTCTGTGTTCAAGATCTCTGCACAAAGTGAACACCTTCATGAATGGAACACTTACATCAAGAACTACAGCGTCAGTGTCGCAGGTTTGATTCTCAATCAGGGTACATGCCTGGGTTGCAGGCCATGACCCCCAGCAACTGCACATTGATGTTTCTCTCTTTCTCTCTCCCTCTCTCTCTCTCTCTCTCTCTCTCTCTCTTTCTTTCTCTCTCTCTCTCTCTCGCTCCCTTCCCTCTCTAAAAATAACTAAATAAAATCTTTTAAAAAAAGAAGAACTACAGCATCATGGACAACTGAAACCCTCTTGTATCACTTTCCCATTGCTACTCTTCACCCAAGGGAAACCAATATTACTACTTCTTTTAGCATAGATCATTTTTGCCTATTTTAATACTTAACAAATGGAATCCTTCATCATATATTCTTTGTGTCTTGATTCTTTGGCTCAAAACATTTTTGTGTTTTTTTTCTCTTTTGTAGTTTAGTAAACATTTCATTCTCATTGCTGTTTAGAGTTCATTTTACTCACTATAACATAACATTTATTCACTGTAGTGCTGGTGCCTTTCCAGCTCTGGTTATTATAAGAAGTATTTCTATGAATATTTTAATACATGCATTTTGTGAATAAGTACAAATATTTAGTTCGGCATGTATCCTTAAGGAACAAAATGTTGGTAACAGGTTATGATAGTGACAGTGAGTTCTCTCAAGCAACAACAAACCACACTGAGGACCTTATCTCTGACTGAATCCTCTACTCCTTTTTCAAAACTTTCTGAGGCTTTTAAGCATACACAGCTTGAACATAACCCAAGGCCAAGTAGGAGCTTTTCCAAATCCTGGCAGGAATCTGGATTTAAAACTGAAACAGAATCACTTCCAGGTGGCGGGGCACAAAGGCAGTATTAATAACCCTTCTCCCTAAGTTATTTGACATTTTGTCAGAAATTGAAGTTCAGGAAGCAACATAGAGAATATAAAAGGCAAAATCAAAGACATTTTAAGTTCTTCAACTTTAGGGAAAAAAAAATCAAATAAGTTACTAAATCACTTGAGCCTTTGGGCCAAGCTCAGGATAGAAACTTGAAAAGGTTAGTGCATTTTCTTCACAGTTGTTAAAGGCACATTGATTGATGATTATTCTTTTACTATCAAAGTAATTACTTCATGAATACACAACTGTCATTGGAGAAAAGCATTCTATATCTCCTAAAAAGAAGGTAAAAGATACAAAGATACAGTTTCTGAAAATGACTACAGTAACTTCTTTTGATTACACACACATACACACATGGAAATACTTTGAAATACTGAAGGAAATTTTTGAACACTAAGACATGTTTAGGTTTTAAATGGTAAGCAGGTACTAGTAGTTTTTGTTCATTTTTATCAGTTTCTGTAGAATACAAAACAGTAAAACACAAAAGATTAAAAAAAGACAGCTATTTAAAAAATTATCAGGCTGAAAAATAAATAATTTTATTTGGGGTTTTTTTCTTTTTATTTATTTTTTATGGGCATACACCAAGAAACTTTATTTTTCAAGTATATTTTATTGATTATGCTATTACACTTGTCTGATTTTTTTCTCCACTTTATTCCCCTCCACCCTATACCACCCCTCCAGCATTCCCTGCCAACCCTTAGTTCATGTCCATGGGTTCTACATATAACTTCTTTGGCTTCTCCATTTCCCATCCTATTCTTAACCACCCGCCCCCATCTATTTTGTGCCTATCTATTATGCTTCTTATTCCCTGTACCTTTTGCCCGCACTCCCCCCTCTCTCTCCCCACTAATAACCCTCCGTTTCTGTGATTCTTTCCCTATTCTAGTTGCTTGTTTAGTTTGCTTTTGGGGTTTTTTTTAGGTTCAGTTGTTGATAGTTGTGAGTTTGTTGTCATTTTACTGTTCATAGTGTTTGATCTTCTTTTTCTTACTTAAGTCCCTTTAACATTTCATGTAATAAGAGCTTGATAGTGATGAACTCCTTTAACATGACTTTATCTGGGAAGCACTTTATCTGACCTTCCATTCTAAATGATAGCTTTGCTAGATACAGTAATCTTGAATGTAGGTCCTTGCCTTTCATGACTTTGAATACTTCTTTCTAGTCCCTTTTTGCTTGTAAGGTTTCTTTTGAGAAATCCGTTGATATTCTTTTGAGAACTCCTTTGTAGGTAACTGTCTCTTTTCCTCTCGCTGCTTTTAAGACTCTCCTTATCTAATCTTGGGTAACTTAATATGATGTGTCTTGGTGTGTTACTCCTTGGGTCCAA
This sequence comes from Phyllostomus discolor, assembly GCF_004126475.2. NCBI lineage: Eukaryota > Metazoa > Chordata > Mammalia > Chiroptera > Phyllostomidae > Phyllostomus > Phyllostomus discolor. The sequence continues at coordinate 76,677,684 of NC_040904.2, read as the reverse complement.
TTTCTTTGAGACTCTCTGAGCTTCCTGGACTTCCTAGAAGTCTATTTTCTTCATCAGGTTGGGGAAGTTTTCCTTCGTTGTTTGTTCAAATAAGTTTTCAATTTCTTGCTCTTCCTCTTCTTTTGAGATCCCTATGATTCAAATGTTGGGGTGTTTAAAGTTGTCTCAGAGGTTCCTCAGCCTCTCCCCTATTTATTTTTAATTCTTGTTTCTTCATTCTGTTCCAGTTGGATGTTTATTTCTTCCTTTTGTTCCAGATTGTTGATTTGAGTCCCGGTTTCCTTCAGTTCATTGTTGGTTACCTGTATATTTTGCTTTATTTAACTTTGCATAGCCTTCATTTCTTCCTTCATTTTGTGACCAAGCTCAATCAGTTCTGTAAGTATCCTGCTTAACATTGTTTTGAACTCTGCATCTGATAGGTTGTTTAGCTCCTCATCACTTAGTTCTTTTTTTGGAGTTTTGATCTGGTCTTTCATTTGGGCCATATTTCTTTGTCTCAGTGCACCTATTACATAACAAGGGGTGGAGCCTTAGGTATTTGCAAGGGCAGGGCAACCCTTTTTGGTGCTTTGTGCTATTGTATTTGGGGGAGGGGTCTGAGAGGGAACGATGCTACTTGCTCTGCTTTAGCCCCATTTTCTTTCAGTCACTTCCCTTTCTTCCCACAAGCAGATCATGCCCTTTCAAGTGCTGATTCCCAGGTGGGTGGGTTTGTGTAGTTATAGAACCCCAAGAGTCTATAGAACCCCAAAGGACTCTTCTGTGAGGCTGGGAGTTTCTCCCACCACTACAATCCCAGCAGATTTTATGGCCAGAGGTTTTGAGTTTTTAATTTCCCATGCTGGAACCTTTAGTTTCACGGTCTGTCTCGCTCCCAAGGTGTTCCTCCCCATTTATCTGCACATGATTGTGGGACCACCCAGTCCACCACAATCCCCTCCCCCCATCTCACGCATGAGGTCTGCTGCCTTACCACGTGTCCTCTCCACCCTGGCTACCCATTTTCACCCCTCCAACCAGTTTGGATGAATGTTTCTTTAATACCTTGGTTGTCGGACTTCCATGCAGTTTGAGTTTTCTGGCACTCCTGGTTGCTTTTTGTTTTTAAATTGTTTGTTATCCTTCTTTTAATTATGTATGTAAGTGAAATATTTCTACCTATGCCTCCATCTTGGCCAGATATCAGAATAATTTTTCCTTTTAATTTTTCTAGTGCCTAAAACTCTTCTCTAGGTTTGTGGAACTTTCTAAGTCTACATGAGAGGCAACGCTTACAGAAATGATAAAAATTGAAAATTCTAAATATTCATTTTCCTCGTGTCCTTTGCCAGTTATGATCTAGATCTTCCAATAAGTTCCTGAAGCCTGCCTTCTACTGCGAATTAGGAATAATGACTAGTGCTTCTGAGATGCCAGGTGGTGCAAAGAGCAGTTTCTAAAAAAAGCACTGGTTGTTTTGCTGCAGCAGCATCCATAGTTTAGTGTGGACAGTGGAATTGTTTCAAGTTAGGGTGGATGTTATTGGTAGAGAATGGTGCCCTCACTGAACTGGATCTGTATTTTAATTTTGGATACATTCAGACTGCTTAGTCTCTTCAAGTCTTAGTAATTCTTTTTTTTTTCAATTGTTTTTCAAGTATAATTGTCTCTACTTTCCCCCATCCCCTATGTGCCTGACCCACTTCCACCTCCCACCCTCGATCCTACCCAACTTTGGCTTTGTCCATGGGTCCTTTATACAAGTTCCTTGACAACCTCTCCCTTTCTTTCCCCCATTATCCCCCTTCTCCCTCCCCTCTGGTTACCATCAGTCTGTTCTTTATTCCAGTGTCTCTGTTTATATTTTGCTAGTTTTTTGTTTGTTTGTTTTATTTATAAGGTTCTGTATATAGGTGAGATCAAATGGTATTTGTCTTTCAATGCCAGGCTTACTTCACTTAGCATAATGCTCTCCAGATCTATCCATGCTATCAGGAAGGGTTAAAAGCTCATTTTTTCTTTCTGCTGTGTAGTATTCCATTGTGTAAATACACCACAGTTTTGGGGGGGGTTTTTGGATCCACTCATTTACAGATGGACATTTAGGTTGCTTCCAACACTTGGCTATTATAAACTGTGGTGTTTTGAACATTGGGGTGCACAGGATTATACCCAAAGGACCCTGGAACACCAATTCAAAAGAAGCTTAGAAATTCTTTGAGCTGCGTAATATCATTTTCACAAATATGTTTTTTAAGCTATAGCCAAGTCTTTTCTGTGGCTTTCCACCTGGAACCATGGTCAAGAGCTGAGGGTAATCACAATCAAATAATGATGTATTTTTTAAAAGTATAAATTATTTGAGAAAAATTCAATTTAATAATTCAAAATAAATTTCTTTTATTCAAGAGCATAGCATATTATCTTGTTCCATTCCTCCATGTGACACTCAGTAAAAAGTTATGGCATACAGAATATGACTATTCACTGGAAGTCTATTAAAAGGCTTGGTAATAAAAGAAGTCACTGCTTTAAATAAAATGAGTTTTATTATCACCTGGGGATTTGGTCTTTTATGTCCTCATTTTCTTCATTAACTAGAACAGAAACAAGTGGACATTTCTAATACGAAATGCAAACAATTATAATAACAATGATTCCATTAAATAACATAATAGGCATTTTCCATTTCTATGTAGCATGTTGTATGCATTTACAAACTATGTGTGCAGATACATTGTTTATAAAGGAATTTAATTATGAAACAACTGCATTCTTTGAAAAAGCCTTTAAAAGGAGAATAAGTAGGTATTTATCCACATGGAAGAGAGTATTTCACCACAAAACAAAATGATATTTCGGCAAATAAAACCATCCAATAGTTTCAAGAAACACAGTCACTATGTTCTCCCCTTCCAGCTCCATGGCTGACCAAACTTTGTGCCAGCCAAGAAATTGACTTTGTCTATCTCAAATCTCTTCTAAAACAAAAATTATTTTGACCTTAGACTATGTTATTCAATTAATATAGAATGGATAAAGTACTAAGCATATCTCAATGCATTTTTTAAAAGTTCAGTAGAGGTCAGAGAATGCACTGAAATATGCTCAGGACTTTATCCATTCTGTATTAATTAAAAAAATATAGTCTAAGGTCAAAATAATTTTTATTTTAGAAGAGACTTGAAGTTCAATAGAGGTCAGAGAATACCATTATCAGAAAAGACTATGTATTTACAATGTCATTATTTCTCAACAAAAGGGCAGCAAAACCCCATCAGTTATATAAGACTGCCCTGGAACCAAAGGAGAACTGTGTGTTAATAAGTTAATTTTTATGAAGTTTAGAATGGTTAATAGAAGGGCATTTTGTAAAAACTATTCTATGGTGAAGATAAAGGATGCCAGGAATAAAAATTTTCTTCCTGAGTAAATAGCAATACCTACAGCAGTGAAGACAAATTATGATGACATTTTGTAACACAGAGAAGGAGCTTCCTTTAAAATATAAGATTTGCACAAACCTTTTAGAAAAGCCATTGGAAAGGTCAGCTTGCTGTAATCCATTGGTTTCCAGCTACAGCACAATGACAAGTTGGTGTGTTGTAATCAATCATAGAGATGTGTTACAGGTAATCTGTTACAAACAGTATTTCAGGTACCACAGTTTGGGAATAATTTGCATTTTATGAATTACAGCCTAGCCAAGGTTATCCCTATAAATTACATCACTCTTACTTACATCTCAAACATCACTAGGGAAGGCCTATGTATGTCATGGGTGCTTTAGTCTTCATATGCAGCATGAGAAAGAAATGTTGAGAACTATAGAATTTTAGGATAGTTTAATAGATAAATGTCCAAGGAGTAAGTAATCTATTTTTTTTTTATTTAATTGTTTTTCAAGTACAGTTTTCTGTCTTTTACTCCCATCCCAGATACACCCCCAACCCTCGCCATCTCCCTCCCATTTCCACACCCCTAGTTTTTGTCCATGTGTCCTTTATAATTGTTCCTGTAAACCCTTCCCCTTTTCCCCTGAAATTCCCTGCCCTCTTCCCTCTGAACACTGTCAGACTGTTCTCTATTTCAGTGTCTTTGGTTATATTTTCTTTGTTTCTTTGTTTTATTGTTTAGGTTCCTGTTAAAGGTGAGATCATATGGTATTTGTCTTTCATTGCCTGGCTCATTTCACTTAGCATAATCCTTTACAGTTCCATCCATGCTGTGGCAAAGGGTAGGAGTTCCTTCTTTCTTTCTGCTGCATACAATTCCATTGTGTAAATGTACCATAGTTTTTTGATCCATTCATTTACTGATGGGCACCTAGGTTGCTTCCAGCACTTGGCTATTATAAATGGTGCTGCTGTGAACATCGGGGTGCATAGGTTCTTTTGGACTGGTGTTTCAAGGTTCTTAGAATATAATCCTAGCAATGGAATTGCTGAGTCAAAAGGCAGATCCATTTTTAGTTTTCTGAAAAAATTTCATACTGTTTTCCATAGTGGTTGTACAAGTCTGCAATCCCACCAAGAGTGCACTAGGGTTCCCTTTTCTCCACAACCTCTCCAACACTTGTTGTTTGTTGCTTTGTTTATGATAGCCATTCTGACTGGTATGAAGTGGTATCTCTTTGTGGGCTTTTTCCCCTTATAAATATGTTTTATTTTTTTCTTCCAATTTTATTTTAATCATTGTTCAACTACAGTTTTCTGTCCTTTACTCCCATCCCAGCACATCCACCCCTCCCTTCCCACCTTCCTCCCATTTCAACCCCCCCTAGTTTTTGTCCATGTGTCCTTTATATTTGTTCCTGTAACCCCTTCCCATTCTCCCCTGAAATTCCCTCCCTCTCCCCTCTGGTCTCTGTCAGCCTGTCCTCTATTTCAGTGTCTTTGGTTGTATTTTAATTTTCATCTCTCTGATAGGTAGCGATACTGAGCATCTTTTCATGTGTCTCTGGATCCTCTGTATGTCCTTCTTGAAGAAGTGTCTGTTCAAGTCCTTTGTCCATTTTTTAATTGGGTTGCTTGTCTTCTTAGAATGGAGTCATGTAAGTTCATTATATATTTTAGAGAATAAACCCTTGTCTGAGGAATCATTGGCAAATATGTTTTCCCATACAATTGGTTCTCTTTTTATTTTAATACTGTTTTTTTAGCTGTGCAGAAGCATTTTATTTTGATGAGATCTCATTTGTTTATTCTTTCCTTTATGTCCCTTGTTCTAGGGGACATAGCAGTAAAAATGTTGCTGCATGGAATATCTGAGATTTTCCTGCCTATGTTCTCCTCTAGGACTTTAATGGTGTCATGGCTTATATTTAAATCTTTTATGCAAGCCCTAGATGGCATAGCTCAGTGGATTGAGCGTGGGCTGTGAACCAAAGTGTCGCAGGTTCGATTCCCAGCCAAGGTACATGCCTGGGTTGCAGGCCATAACCCCCAGCAACCACACATTGATGTTTCTCTCTATCTCCCTCCCTTCCCTCTCTAAAAATAAATAAATAAAATCTTTTAAAAATTTTTAAAAATCTTTTATCCACCTTGAATTTATTTGTGTTAAGTTGGTGCTCCAGTTTCATTTTTTTGCACGTGGCTGTCCAGTTCTCCCAACACCATTTGTTGAAGAGGCTATTTTTATTCCATTTTATGTTGCTGCTTCCTTTATCAAATATTAATTGACCATAGAGACTTGGGTTTATTTCTGGGCTCTCTGTGCTGTTCCATTGGTCCATGTGCCTGTTTTTATGCCAGTACCAGGCTGTTTTGATTACAGTGGCCTTGTAGTATAGTTTAGTGTCAGGTATTGTGATGCCTCCTACTTTACTCTTCTTTCTCAAAATTGCAGCAGCTATTCAGGGTCGCTTATGATTCCATATAAATTGTTGAAGTGTTTGTTCTATGTCTGTGAAATAAGCCATTGGTACTTTAAAGGGTATTGCATTGAATCTGTAAATTGCTTTGGGCAGTATGAACATTTTAATGATGCTAATTCTTCCAATCCATGAACACGGTATATGTTTCCATTTGTTTGTGTCTTCCTTGATTTCTTTCCTGAGTGTTGTGTAGTTTTCTGAATACAGGTCTTTTACTTCTTTGGTTAGGTTTATTCCTAGGTATTTTATTTTTCTTTTTGCTATTTCAAATGGGATTTTTTCCTTGATCTCTGCTTCTGCTGTTTCATTGTTGGTGTACAAAAATGACTTTGATTTCTGAATGTTGACTTTGTATCCCTCTGTTTTGCTAAATTCATTTATTAGGTTGAGAAGTTTTTTGGCTTAGTCTATAGGATTTTCTATGTACACTAGCCCACTTCAAGATACATCATAATTAAAATGGCAAAATTCCAAGACAAAGAGAGAATATTAAAGGCAACAAGGGAGAAACAGGAAGTAACATATGAGGGAGCCCTGAGAAGGACTTCTCAATGGAAATGTTCCAAGCCAGAAGAGAATGGCAAGAAATATTCCAAGTAATGAGAACCAGAGGCCTGCAACCAAGGCTACTTTACCCAGCAAGGCTCTCAATCAAGATGGAAGACCAAATAAGGAGCTTCCCAGACAAAAGAAGTCTAAAGAATACACCTCACCCTGGCTGGCATAGCTCAGTGGATTGAGTGCGGGCCGCGAACCAAAGTGTCATAGGTTCGATTCCCAGTCAGGGTACATGTCTGGGTTGCAGGCCATGACCCCCAGCAACCACACATTGATGTTTCTCTCTCTCTCTCTCTCCCCCTCCCTTCCCTCTCTAAAAATAAATAAATGAAATCTTAAAAAAAAAAAAAGAAAGAAAAAAATGCACCTCCACCAAACCAGCTCTGTAGGAGATTCTAAAGGGACTGCTTTAAGGAAAGGAAGGAAAAGAGAGAGAGAGAGGAACACAGGTACAAAAATGGCAATGAATAAGTACCTATCAATAATAACCTTAAACATAAATGGATTAAACACTCTAATCAAAAGACATAGAATAGCTGAGTGGATAAAAAAAGCATGATCCACACATATGCTGCCTACAAGAGACCCACCTCAAGACAAAAGAACTACATAAACTGAAAGTGAAGGGCTGGAAACAAATTTTCTAAACAAATGGACAAGGGAAAAAAGCCAGGGTAGCAATACTCATATCAAACAAAGTAATCTATTTTAAATGTTTTCCTTTTTAGATGTATTGAAAATAAATGTTGATAAGTTATAAAACTGTTGTTTCACATACTGAAAGGAAGAGAAAATGCCCTAAAGTTATTTATGCTAAACTCCAAATTGAAAGCAAAGCAAAACAAAAAAAGTATAAAAAGATTAGTTACAGAACTGATTTAATTCAATGTCTATGTGAAGACTAACCATAAAGAACAGTAAACAAAGTGGTAATGTTATAGACCCTAATGAGTTTATTAATTTAATTATAGGTATAACAAACAAAAGCATTACAAAGCCCAAAATTAAATAAAATTCATTTAAAATTTGATTGAATATTTTTCCTATATTGAGAAATTATGAACTTTCTGGCTATAACTACCTACAATGATATCTATAATTCACTCAATTCTTTTACCTTAAGTGCCATTTTTTGCCACTCATGAAAAAATAACAACTGACTTAAGGAACAATGGCAGTGACAATGCAGTTTTTTAATGTCTCAGAATCCACGCCAAACAAATGGTAACAAAACAAATCAAAACAAACAAACAACAACAAAAAAGAAACTAGATAGTACATTAAAACCTGTGGGCAATATCCCTGAAAAAAAGTCGACCATGAATTATAGCCACTAATATCAAAATATAAATAGGTAGGTGTAAACACCACCAAAATCATGTATGCATTCATTATCTGCCTAGGAGGGAGCAGAGAAAAGCAAAGGAGCATCTACCAGAATCTAAAACAGGAGAACTCCCCAATAGCCACAGGTATTCACTGGAAATCAACTCACACCAAATCAAGAACAACAGCTAGATAGATAGATAGATAGATAGATAGATAGATAGATAGATAGATAGATAAACAGCAGCATTTCCCAACTAATACCTTGTAACTGTTGAGTACAAAAAGCCCATGATTAGGTCTGAAGGATCTGAAGACATACAGCAGCCCTTTTAAACATTTGAAATTAACCTGCCTAGGAATCCTTTTCATGCAGAGGCCCAAATCAAGAGGAAATTGTTGGGAATGGAATCAAATTGATCAAAAAGGGAACAATATACCAAGGGAAGAGAAAGTTCAGAGAAAGATGAAGAATGGCAATAGAGCAGAAAGCTCAGAGAGCAAGCTACTGCACTTCTAAACACTTTATGAAATCAAGAGAAGAGGGAGCTTTGTGAAGACAGGAACGCTATTCTAAACCCCACCAAGGGGAGTAATAGCAGAAGAACATGGAGTGTCTTTTTGAGGAGATCAAAATCTTCTAATATTGATTGTGGTGATAGTTTTAAATACCTGTGAATATAATAAAATACATTGGATTATATATTAAAATGGGTGAAATGTGTGGTAATATAATTATTTCTCAATGAAGCTGGGTTTTTTTCTTTAAAAATGGACAGAAAAAGACAAGCATATAAAACAGTGATCCATAGGTGATTTCACATAGTAGCAATTTCTGGGGAAGAAAACCAACAGCAAAATAGCCAAACAAATAGAAAAGTGTTTAATTAAGGAAAACTTTAATGAAGTAATACAATTAGAAAAATACTTGAGACTACATGTTGAAAAGGCACAGCAGTTATCTAAAACTATTGACAAAACATAAATATTTATTGTCAAAGTAAAGGGGTGGAGGAAACATTCATAGAAGCTGAGGATCCTGCTGATGGACAATGAGGGCCAGAAAACATAGTGAAGGCACTTGGAAGATGAGGAGTGTGAAATAGGGACATATGGAGACAGGCAAAGCTTTAAAAGGATATTGCAGGCTTAAAGTGTGCGTGGCCTGTATACTAGCAGCCTCAGGATCACCTACTGAAAAAGAATTTCTGGGGTTTGAGCTCAGGAATATGTGTTTTAATGAGGCTATAGATATAGTGAAATTGCAAAATGCCATATTAGAGTTAGACTAATAGTGACCTGGAAATCTGGGACTTCGTGCAGTGATTGACCGACAGTTACAGGACACAATGTGGTTAGTTCCCATGACCTGGAGTCAGATCCCGGTAATGATGCTGTAACATTTGGGTTAGAGAGGAATTGCAGTATTTCTCAGAATATGCTGGGGCTGTTGGGCTCCCTTGTGATTCCTGTATGTGGAGGAGAGAAAGCTTCTTCCTTATAGAGCAAGGACATATTCACATGACACAATGAGACCAAATGGAAATACATACAATATATACATATGCAAGTTGGTTACAGAGTAACCTTTTTACAGCTAATTTAAGCCTGTAAATATCCTGATTTTACTATTGTCAGAGTTAAAAGTATGTTATCTATTGCTTAAAAATTAGAACATGCTAAATATGCCCTTTCTGAACAATTGAAGAACTGCCTTTTTTAACATGTCTTTATTGAAAGTTTATTCAGGATAATAAGATTGATGTTGGTTAAACAGGTATTATTAAAATAAGTGACTCAAATTTGGTACATAAAACAACTGAAATTGATATAATTTCTTTTAATTTGCAATAATAATTTTGTTCAGTTATAACATGGATTCAAATGTAATTACTATACCTGCCCCCCTAAGCCCTGACAGAGAATATGTGTATGACAATGCTTCCACAGAGGCTGGACAGCAAAGCTCAGGTTTCAGCTTGTGTAGAATTATAAAGTGGGTCTTATAAAAACAAAACCGGCTCTTTCAGAAAAAAGGATTTATTATTTTAATAATGGCAAATAAATAAGCCTGAAGTTAGTGTTAATATCTCTCTTTAACGTATTCCTCTTACCTTCAAGTGGGACACCTTGTAGCTAGAAATCATGTTCTCACTTCTTTTAAATGATATACATGTTTAAACACAAGCTCTCAGATATCAGCATTTTCTTTATAATTGAATCACTTATACATAAAGGAATCAATTTCAACACTGTCCTATTTGTAATGTGATCATATAGGCAAAATGTATATGAATGTGTGATTATCTGCTGAATGCATCTGATGTCAAGCCATCTCTAAACATTGAGAGAAAAGTCACTCCTGGATCCAGACAATAGTGGATTTCTGTATCATTCAATGAAGAAGTAGAAAAAGGTTGATTAAATTGAGCTATATTTTTGTGCATACTTTTTGTTTCATTTTCTTTGCAGACCTCTCAAGATGCAGAGATACAGATTTTGTGATACATTTATCACCACCTTTAATTTATGGTGAGAAACTGGACCTTCTTTTTAGTTCCAAATATTACTGTTGTTCCCTACTAGGGATTTGAAGAGTGTTCTTTATATGTTGGTGGGGTGAGAAGTTTAGGGTTTCTGTTTGCCTTATTTTATTCTTTGCAATTCTTTTCTTCCACCTCCATTATTTCTCCTCCACACTGTATCCCTGTGGTGATGGGGTATGTTTCTTCCTGTCTCCATTCTCAAAGTTAGGAGCTATATAAAAATAGTTTAGTACAATTTAGACATGATTTCATCTTGGGAACAAGCTCAAGGAAGTGAGGGGGAGAAAGGATCTGATCTAAAATGAGAAAGAAAAAGCTGTGACAAGGAAAGCCCTGGCCCTGGTGATTTGCCAGTCATACAAAGTGAACATGACATTGATAAGCAGTACTCAGAAAGCAGTACAGAGGCAGAATAAACTGCTCTCCATGGGGTTCAAGACTGAGACAGGTCCATGGACTAACAAGTAATATAACTGGATAAATCAAACTGAGTAGAGTGGTCTAGAAAGCACATCTTTGCCAGGGGAACAACTGCTCTCACTTATAGCCAATTCTTTGTGTGTAAGAACCACAGAAGCAAAAACGGCTGCCTTCATGATGCTGATAACTAATGGTTAACCTTTGACTAGGAAGTATTTTTAATCACTTCCTACATAAACTGTGAAGACAAAAAAATGCATCTGTGGACAGAATTCAGCCTATGGATCACCAGTTCGATAATTGTGCCCTAGTTTCATTTTTTTTATTATTTGACAAACAGTTCAGACTAAATAGGGCTGTGACATAAGAGCTATCTCAAATAACATTCATACTTTCTTCTGAAGTAATAGTGTGAGAGGCTCACACATTTGTCTTAATATAGCTACTTGCTGAGTTAAATCAATAGACAAAGATGCTGTATTGTCAGGGTGCTGTGTTAGGAAAATGGTCAGCATTGCAACTGACTATAAGTATACAGAAATACATATATACTTTCCAGATTATAATTTCAAACTTCTGTGAAGTTAAGGTGTAAAATAATGCATATTGACTATATCAACATACTAAAGCATAATCCTAGGAAATATATGGTTAATACAGTATATATCTTATAATACTTTTTTCTTTTCTCATTTTTAAATCTAATCTTTATTATATTTTTCCATTACCATGTAGTTCCTTAGAGAAATTTTTATTAATCTACAAACAATTGCCAGATACAATTTCATGTTCACACTTCAGAAACTACAAGTGGAAAAAAAAGAAACTGCAAATGGAAAGTCATCTAATTTCCTATATTTACAAAGTATAAACAGGGTATATTATTGAACCAAATGCTTACTAATTCTTCTAAATCCAAAATTAAGAATAATTTTACATTATTAGGCAGGATTTTAAATTAAATTCAAGAAATGTTGAACAGAAGCAAGGTTTTAAAGTAATTTCTACTTATAATTTGGACCAAGATGATACAGATTATCATACTTTTCTTGACTTCCTTCCTCCTATAAAGCCTTACCTGTCACTTAGAAAAGATGATATTCATTTGGTTCTCAATGCAATGATATGAATTTAATTGACAAGAATATACATATAATGTCCTGGAAAATGAAGATGGCAGTCCTACTCCTTTGTAGCAACAATATTTTCATTTTTGCCACACACTTTAAATGGGAAAATAACAACTTCAGTTGTGTCCACAGAATGACAAGAAAGAACCTGATGGTCTGTTTGCTTCTGGAAAAACAACAAAGGGAACAAGGGGAATTTCACCTGGATACATGAAGAAAACCTGTGACATCAGTCTTCAAATTCAGTAGGGACTGTCACACTGGATTAATGTTTAAAGTGAAACCCAGAGCATAAGGAAAGGAGGAAGATTTCAGCCTGATATAAGAATGAGTTGCTTTTTATTAAAGTCCCTGGCACAAAGGACACTCAAGAAGAGCATAAATTTGCCTTCAGATTCAACGAATACTAGGGTTGGCAAAAGTAAGTATACAGTTTGTATGAGAACTAATACAATCATTAATAAATAATAATATAAGAATACACTCTGTTTTGCTTATTCACAACTGTAAACCTACTTTTTCCCATCCCTATATATTTAGCTAACACTGTTGAGGGTCTCTGTTGTTCCAGTCACTAAGTAGATTCTTTGTTCAGACAAGTCATGATGGCATGATTTATTTACCAGGTAAGACCAGGACTGGGAGAGTTCTATAGGTTTTTTTTTCTAACAACTAGATCCTGTGACCTCATTTACCATTAAAAAGTTGAAGTATTTCATGCAGATTGTTTATTCGAGGGTGGCCTTATGGATCACAATTTAAAAAATTAATATACACATTATCATCTGGTAAAGTTTCTGAAGAAATTATCAGATAATAATTTATACACACAAAATATATTAGTATCAGAAAATATAGACTTCATAAAAATAATGTATTCAATTTTTAATATTATTTTAACAATATACCCAATGACATATTAAAGTAAACATTACATTTAGACATAAGATGATAAACATTGTTATGAAATTTTTACCAAAATAAAATAATTAAAAACATCTTCACAAATGCTGTTTATTAAGAACTATTATCTAAATAGATAATGCAACTTAGAAAAGAAAAATAATAAAACAAAATATCTTGAATAATATAAAATACATTAAAATTTTCAAAAAATTTGTTATTTTAAAATAAAATTCTCTCTCCTCCCAAAAAATTCAATGTTGAAAGGATGATAAAGGTTACAGCAGTGATTTAAAAATGTACTTATTAAAGACTTTCAGTACTTGATTTTAGCTTTGTAAATTAAGTGGTTCCTGTCTGAGAGCTAATAAAGAAAGAAATTGTTTTGGAGGTTAATGCATTCTGGTGCTATGTGTTAAAGTAGTCGGGGACCACATGTTGGTCAGAAATTACTAACAGGATGCCAGTGAATCATTTACATGGTCATCAACTGAGCCACTGTGAACAGCGAACAGCATGCCCTAATGAGGACCCAGTTCTTATTGTCTGAATGTCACAGGTGCCATCCATTCCACTAAGTTACAGAGAACTACATGAATAGACCATATGCACTATGCTAAAAAACATAAGAACACCAAATAGTGTCCTAATATTTATTGTATGTTAAAATGAGAACTTAATATATAACTGCTTCATGGAAAAAAAATGTGAATATGATGTTTACTTATCTAGAAATAATCCCTTCACTTTTTTCCAGGCTTCTTAATTGTTTACTTGACTTTAAAGTCATTGCCATTACCATCTCTTGGCATCATTCAGTTGCATGTTGGAAAACTTAAAATTCATTTTAGACTAATTTTGTTTTTAAGTTTCTGTGTATATTTAATCTATGTTGTGTTGTATTATTGTTATGAGTTAAATTGTGTCTCCTGAAAAGATATGCTGAAACCTAACCCCAGTGTCTCAGAATATGACATTTTTTTAGAAATTGCAGATATAATTAGTTGAACTAAGATGAACTCCTACTGGTATAGGGTGGGCCCTTAATGAAATATAACCAATATCTTTATAAGAGATAAAGAAACACACAAAGAAAGAAGACCATGCAATGACAGAGGCAGAGACCAGAGCGATTCAGCTGCATAACAAGAGTTGCTGGGATGGACGACTCTCTCAAGTAGGTTGGCAAAAGCAAGGAAAGATTCTCCTTACAGGTTTCAGAGGGAGGGTAGACCAACTTTTTGGAAGTCTAGCCTCCAAAATTGTGAGACCATAAATATATTTATTGCACGTTAAGCCACCCAGCAATTTGTGGTACTCTGTTTAAGCAGCCATAGGAAAGTAATACAATCATACAGTCCACATAGGCAGAGAAAGTAACTAAATTCCACTTGCTTGCTAATTTTTTTATTTACTCAACAAATATTTATTAAATTATTGCTCTGTACCAGCTACTGTTTTGGATGCTAGAAACATGTCAGGGGAAAAATAAAACAGTCATTTGTTTTTCATTCAAACTGATGGCACTTTGGATATTGATGGCAATGCGAACTAAGCCCACACACTCTCTTATCTAACACCCACTGAGTTGGAAAACATAAAGTTCTTTACCAAAAAAGTCACCAGCAGCACCAAATAAGGAAATGTCTGCTACTTTGTATAATAAAATTTGAAAAGTACAATCAGGAAAAGAGAAGTGTTTCTTGTTGATAGCATGATATATTTCTGATCCCTCCTGAGCTCAGATCCAAGCAATGATACAAAATAATGAAAATCAAAATTCTATTTGTTATATAATTATAAAATAAGAAGAAAGTCTTTAGTTGTCCATGTCTAAAACAGAAGCTACCAATGGGGAGGGGTGTACATCAGGCTGGCAGAAGATTTCTCTGCAGCAATAGAGGCCAAAATGCCCAAAGATAATGAAACAGTGATTACAAAATTATGTAAAAAGAATCACTTTCATGAGAAAAATTACATAGGATAGAATTTTAGTAAAATAACTCTGATAAAATATATATAATAGAAGCAAAAAAATTGACAGGTGAGTGGTGCGAAAGAGGTAAAAAATGTAAAATTGCTAATGCCTAATAGTTTGTAATGAGGAGTTGATCTATTCTATCATTAATAAATCTCTGTCCTTTTCACAAGGTTGATTACATTTCACTTAATCTCAAAGAGACATTGGAGAAATGAATGCATATTAGAGAAAAAGTAATTAAGCAGGTCTACTTCAAGTTTCTTTTTAATAAAGTAAATGCTTTTCTATTTAAAATATCTTGTTATGATCCCATACTTATAAAAGTCTCTCTAATTTCCTCCTTCTCTTCCCCTTCTCTCCTTCTCCCTCCCTGTCTCTTTCCCCACACACCACACAAACACACATGTAGGTTTAGAAGACTGAAATGATGTTTACCAAATGTAATCAATCAATCCTATTTTTGAACTGTGGCACAGTGGCTGCTTTAACACATGCCACTTTTTGTGTACTTTTCCAATTACCTGATAATTTTATGAAAAAGTGTAGTAGGACATAGGTTCGAGGGTGGGAGGTGGGGATAGGTTGGGGAGCATTCTGGGGTGAAAATGGAGACAACTATTTGAACAGCAATACAAAATATTTAAAAACAATAAATTTATTAAAATTAAATATGAAAGGGAAAAATTTAAACAAAAAGTAACCTTGTTCATTGCATACAATTTTAGCTAAATTATTTGCTCAAATTATTTTTTCTAGAAAGAGCATGAAATTTTACACTTACTTACCTTTGATTGTTCTGTTTTCTTGTATGAAATACTCTCTTCACCTGCACACTGAACTCTGTTTAAACATGTACTACTTATTCATTATTTAATGCCCAGCTGAATGTAATTTTCCCCCTTCACCCTCCCAAACCATCACTTCCTCCAAAATAATTACTTATATATGATCTTACAGTTCTTTTTGATATGTTTCTTATAATATTTATGTTATAATATAATAGTATTTTTGGAATTATTAGAGAATAGATATTACTTCATTCATTTTTGTACCTCAAGTACTTGGACTGCAATATTGTAAATAGTCAGTAAAATGCATTTGATGAACTATGACAGGAGAGAAAGAGGTCCATAAACCAGCACATGCAATGCAGGAGGACAGGTAAAATTCTGATATTACATAAGAAAAAAGAGAAATCCTAACTCATCCTGGAAAGGAAACAAGTTAGAGAAAGCTTTAAAAATGTTTGGCATGAGATAAGTTTGGAAGCATATAATAAAGTCAGTACAGTGAATAATTGTGAAAAGTAAAAAGTTAAAAATATATATAAGAAGTCTGTTGTATAATAAATCATGTTATATTATATAATATAGATCATATATAATATATTATTGTATATGTATATATATTTGTGTGTGGGTGTGTGTGTATAAGGAAAAGTGTGACCCACCTAGAAAATTCAGAGAATTTGTTTGGTGTAGCTGAAGTTTGGACCACATAGGGAAAAGTGCAAAAAGGAGGTGAAGAAACAGGCAAAACCTTGATGGCAAAAAATCTATTCATGTCAGAGAGGAAGGTCATCATTTTTCCTAAAAGCAATGAAAAGCTATTGAAGACTTTAATTCCTGGTCATTTCACAGAATCATTTAATTAGAAAAGCTGTATGCTAAATAGTTCTTTCATAAAGTTGTCAAAAAGAAACACAACATATTCATAAATAAATGAATATATATGTATTTAATGCATGAGCGTCTTATTTAAAAGATGTGGATTATAGTTAATTTTAAATGATAATTCCATGATATAGGCAAAAAGAGATAAATGATTCTGTGAAATGACCAGGAATATAGTTTCAGTTGGGCCAAAAAGATTTACAAGGAAGCTATGTTTTCCCTGTCCTGATAAAAGTATCAGAATCCTACCATACCTTTGAGGTTCAATGGTCCTTTAGAATTAGATAAGAAAGAGAAGATAGATCTAAATCAGCTTGCAAATTAATAAAATATCTCTTTATGCCCTAATATTTGCTACTTAAGGGGAAGAAGGCTATGAAATCTCTCACCTGGTGCAAAGAACTCCTGTTTGGCTAAAATGTATGTAAATCATATGCATGCACACACACACAGTTCTTTTCCTCATTTAGGCATTTCACTGCTTTATGTTAAATTCTATTCCACTCCATGTCCTCTAACAAGAGATATCCTAAGTCAAACAGAAGAGGTATTATCAAGAGATATGGAAGAAATCAGCCTATAAATGCAAAATTTTGCCTTAATTAAAAGTGATTGTTCTCAAAGAAGTCATCTTTTGTAAGCTCTTGTCATCTTATTTATTTCACATAAAGATTAAAATGTTTCCAAATAGTTCAGGCCTTTACCTGACATTTTGACACCTAAAATATTTCACAAGTGTGTTCCAAATTCCAAAATTAATAAGTAAGATTGAAATAAAATTGCATTCATTTTCTGCATGAGCTTAAAATAAAAATAAAAAGTAAACCATTCTAAGCAAGAGAAGGCATCACCCTCTTCTATAGAAAAATGTGGGGATAACTAAACATTCTAATACTTCCAAATGCTAGAGAGTAAAAAAAACAAAAACAGAAAATAAAAAGAGGTAGTTGGGACTGCTAATTATTATTTTTAAGTGAACAGTCCCACACCACTCCTGCAGCTGACACTGTTGGCATTCAGTCCAGACCTCCTTCTGTCCCCTGACTCTTCCAATGGGCCCTCTCCTTTTTTGATGCTCCACTATTTCTTCTGGCCCACATCTTTGAATTTTGTTCGTGTACTCTACAGAGTTTGCTGGACCTGCTAGCTGTCATGAAAAAGAGCTGGAAGACTGGAACTGAATGGTACAGAACTTCAAAAGTGCAATTCCATTGCCTGATGTGTAATTTACACCACAGTCATCTTCCAGGATGAGTGGAAACTATCCTTTGTGGAACTTTTCCTGAACCAATGGTCTTGCTGGGATTCTTTCCCTTCCTCATCTTGCTTTCTCTATTCCCTCACTGGTTCCTTATGGAAGCAGCTTCTTAATAAGCACAGTCAGATGTTTGGGTGTTTAAAAGATGGGACTACTGAAACCTTATTAAAGCATGCACAGAACTTTCAAAAGGAAATAGAAAGAAAAGAATATGTAATATAGACTGAAAATTATTAATCTTGAGCTCATCAATGTTCCAAAAAGTGATGATTTAGGAACAGCATATGGCAAGATTTTGATGCACCACCCAGATCTCCCCCTGAGGATCCAGGAACTCATTCTGGCAGCTTGCATAGTTGGGTCATTCCTCAGGACTCATTTGTCTAAGAGTGAAACCCTTCTTTAGGAGAACTCAGCATCTGATAATGGGTCATTGCATGGGTACAAAGACCAAAGCCTTTGCTTAATTTGGAATATCACTGAAAGGCCACCAGAGTTCCATGGGAGTTTAGCTGATATCAGTCTTGAACTTTATCACAATTTAACTTCTTTCTCTGCCCAGTCTTGCTTTGTGCATTCTTTTACAGGTATTACTCCAGGGAGTAGTTCCCATTAAGTTACCTGCATGACCATTACTTTTCCAGAAGAGAATATACCATTCAAATAGTTCATCTTAAATTTCTAGTGAGCCTTGGTAAAGAAGGAATGCCTGATTATGGAACACATAGGGACCATGCAGCTAGAATTATTTTTTACAATCTGTTAGATGCTCAAAGTGATAAAATGTTCCAGCCCAACAGAAATTTACCATATGAGAAAATGGTACATTTGGGATCAGACAAGAGCAAAGTCAGAAGGCACAAGTAGGATACATGAGCAGATGGTCCAGAGGCTATAACATCATCTTTCCTACATTAATCCTCCACTCACGCTTATGCATACAGGTCAAGAAGGGAGTTATTGCTAATAACCAACTGATAAAGGAGGAAAAAAGGCTGACTTTGTTCTCAGAATTGTCATCTCAGAGGTGGGTGCAACAGAAAATTTCTTCAACATTACAGCACCTGAAAAGCAACAACGAGTAAAAAGCTGCTCAAAGCTTCCCTGGAGCTTTGGGAGCTCTACTTGGTCATCCACTTTGTGTGAAAAGAAAAGTGGCATGAAGTAAGAATATACAGTGATTGATGGGCAGGGGAAAATAGCTTGTTTGGTCTGGGATCTGGAACAAGAAAATGATAATTGGAAAATTTAGAACAAGAAATTCTGGGGAAGAGGCATATAAATAGATCTATTATACTGAGAACAAAGTGTGAAGATCTTTGTGTCATATGGTAACAGCCTCTAGAAACCATCCATTATAGAAGATTTAGCAAAGAGCCAATTAGACGCAATAATGGACAGTTGATACCAGCCAAGCACAGTCATGATTCTCCTTAATAGTAGTACAATTGTCCCTGGTGGCAGAAACAGGGCCTATGAATAGATTCATAGCACAAGCTCTCACTCACCAAGGCCAATTTAGTTACAACTGCTACCAAATGCCTAAAATTCTCAACAAGGTAGACCAACAATGGTAGCATCCCTAAGAAAAACAACTAGTCACTTAGTCACAGGTAGATTCTATTAAATCCATCTATTCTGCAAGGGACAGAAAACCATCTTCATGGAAATCAACCAATATTCTGAGTATAAATTTGTTTATTCTTCCCCTAGCTAGCACTACTTTCAGAAAGCTTACTCAGCATTTGATTCACCAACATAGAATCCTGTATCTTCTTATATTGGAGAGTAAGCTGCTCTACAGTGGATGCTCAGCAGTGGGTACACAATCATGGGCTCAATTTGTCCTTTCACATACCACATTGCTCAGAAGCTGCCAGCTGATGAATGATAAATGCCTTTTGAGCTGCAACCTTGGAGAGAAGAATCTGAGAGGATGGGAAACTATTACCCTAGAGACATTGTACACCCTAAGTCAATGACAATTATGTGGTATTGTATCTCTAAAAGTAGAATAAATAAACTGATGACCTACAGGGTGGAAGTAGAAGTGACCCATTATGCCCAGTGAACCCACCTAGAGGATCTGCACTTCTTTCCCTGGGAACTCTAGGCATGTGGGTCTAGGTGTCTTAGATTACATACTGAACATGGTTCTACCAAAGGACATAGGAAGAATTCTATTAACAAAATACGATATATCCATACAAAATATTATTTGGAAACAAAATGAAAAGTACCAATACATTTTAAAACATGCATTAACCTTGAAAACATAATAAGTAAAGGAAGCCATCATAAAACACATGCACAAACACACACACACACACACACACACACACACACACACAGAGTATGATTCACTTGTAGGACATTTCCAGAATAGTTACTCTGATCTTTTCCTGTATAGCATGTATAGTAATTATAAATAAATATTTGTTTAACAACTTTGCTACACACTGGACTTTAAGTTCCATGAGGCTGGGTAACATGTCTGCCTTATTAACTCTATAATTGCTAACTCCTTAAACAGTACCTGACACATAAAAAAAATCTAAAGAGTATACATTGGGTAAACTGTTTTTTTTTTAAATCTGAACATTGATATACACAACTTGTACCTTGTAGAAAACTCTTCAGTCACAGAGTCATTTGTCTTTTTACTATGTTGCATTTCATTGTTTGTCATAACTTTACTAGCTTAAGATTTATATAAATATCTATGTACTCAACATAAAGAAAATCAGAGTTATGGAACTTGTGGCTTAAAGCTATAAAGTTTAATTAAAACTATCTTCAGTCAAGTTGAAAATTTTGCACAATCTAGTTTTTAGAGTCCTCAAATCAATGCAATGTGTCGATGTACATTACAGAATATTAAATTAAACGTAGTACCCTTTGAAATGTGTTGCTAATAAAGATAAGCTTAGAGTGACGCCTTCAGGGACACAACAAACTTTGCTTTTTCTACACCAATGGAATAATCGTATCTATTTAAATGCATTTTTACATATATTTACATGCATTTTTACAAATAAACATGCACACAAGCATTGTACTGAAAACATTAAAATATAATATACTTCATCTAAGAAAATAACTGTTTCCTAACACATCTAATCAACAGAATCTTATTATATTATAAAAGTGAAAATGTTCAGTATCTACTATCTTGATATTACATTCATTACATAAAAAGGTAAAAGGAAGAAATTCCTTTTACCAAAGAATTCTCTCTTTCCAAAGAACCCCTTTTTTAAAGAGAAGAGGTTCTTTAAAAACACTTTTTTTAAAAGTGTGTCAGTTTTCGTAAATTGCTTCATCATTTAATTACTTACTGAATAAAAATATCCAAAAATGGAGATTAAGCAAGTCTGTTTTTACAAAACTCCCCATGTGATCTTGAATCACAGGTCACTTGACATCTACTGGTCTACAGTAACCTATCTATTACATCAACAGTGGCTGTCTCTTCTAATTAATTTATTCAGCAATTACTGACTTTGTATATGCATCAAACAATTCAAGTACAGAAAACACCATCCTTTCTAGATCTCTGGGTGTATAAAGCAGGCTGCCTCTGAGATGAGAACCATAATTTCAATATATTTAAAGAAAGAGTATGTCAGCCAGAAGGTGAATTTATCAATAATCAGGACAGAAAATGTGTGTAAGAGAGAGAATTACAGAACCAAACTATCTCTTAGCCCTTCTGCATACAACTGAAGACAGGGAATACTTCAGCCTGTGGTCCAACATGTTCAATGCCTATTGTGGTGAGCCCAAGTCAGGTGGATGCATCAAGTTAGCTTACCTGGATGTTTTCAAAGATACCTTCATCTCCTTGATATGCTTACTGTCCTCTAGATTCTGATTCTGATTTGAATCACCATGGAAGTCCAATTATTATTAAGAAAATATGTGCTTCTCATGCTAAACTTCATATTCGCTTTCATGGCATATTAAAATTATGATTGTGAAGTCAGAAACTAACATTGAGAGTGTTTCTTTTTTTTTCACTCAGCAATATTTTAAGAGCCTTCTTGGAAATTATGATAGTTGATTTAGTAAAAAAAAAAAAAAAAGCAAGGGAGCTATTATCCCCACCCTTACTGGGCTTCCATAGTAGTGAGGAACACAGACCAGCAAACACTTGCAAAACAGCGCGATGGCTGCTCTAACAAGAGAGTTCAGGATCCTATGGTAAATGAATATCAAGAACATGTAATGTGTTTATAGAGTTAAAAATGGGATTAGCAAATATTTCTTGGAACCATTAACCTGAGCTGAAAAAATAGCTTGCCAGGTAAAGGGGGAGGAATATGGCGAGACAACATATCTAGAAACATGGAATAAATGGTCAAAAACTCTGAATTGGGAAAGAGTACATTTTCAAGAAACTAAAAGTAAAGAGTGCCTAGGTGGTAAGGATTTGTGAAAGATAAAAGTGGGGAGGCTGGGAGAAGCCAAGTCATTCTGGTTTATAAAAAAACTAAGTTGAGGAACATAGATGTTACCCTGGCTATAATGTGAACATATTAAAGGTTTTTCAGTAGGAGAGTTATATGATCAAAATTTAATTTAGATCTCTCCTCTAAAAAATATTCTGTTCAGAGAAAGGCTTAGGGACACAACTTTGAAGAGCATAGCAATATGGAGAGATGTTATATTTAGAGACTACATGCAATAGGACTTTATCAACTAAATGTAAAGGACACATACTAACTGGGACACTTCCATCTGTGGGTAGTGATATATCTTATTTTTAATGGCTCTTTCTGGTTTTATAGAGTTATCTTATAAACTTGGTAAATATGGATATGTCTCCAGCATCTGAATAGTATATTGACTTTTGTTATATTGACATAGTGAAGTGCCTTAAGATGAAGGTTGAACTCTTTGTTTAGTAAATTCATCAGGGGAATTAATGCGTATGTTAAATCCCTTAGAAAAAGCCTGCTGACTTTGTTCCAGGTAGATTATACATATATTTGGAACAAGCCTCTAAATAGCTTAAGATAAAGAAAATATACTGTGATATAAATCATTAGAGCTAAAATGAATAAATAACATTTAATGACCAGAAATAGAGATAAAAAATATATAGCTTACAGAGAGAGTTTTTTTTTTTTTTAAATAAAAGAAATTTTATTTTAGTCTTCACTGTGTCTTTTTATTTATGGTAGAAGAAAACATAAAAGTAGATCCTGTAGCTCAAGTGTTCTGAATAAATTGTTGCTCCTTGCAGACATTTATGAGAACTTCAAATGATGTAATATTACACACAGACCTTTCATTTAACTGGAGTAGAACTGTGGTTATTAAACAGTATCAAAATTAAAAGAGAACCAACTGTATGGGAAAACATATTTGCCAATGATACCTCAGACAAGGGTTTAATCCCCAAAATATATAAAGAACTTACACAACTACATTCCAAGAAGACAAGGAACCCAATTAAAAAATGGGCAGAGGACTTGAACAGACACTTCTCCAAGGAGGACATACAGAAAATCCAAAGACACATGAAACGATGTTCAGTATCACTAGCTATCAGAGAGATGCAGATTAAAACCACAATGAGATACCACCTCACACCAGTCAGAATGGCCATCATAAACAAAGCAATAAACAACAAGTGTAGGAGAGGCTGTGGAGAAAAGGGGTCCCTAGTGCACTGTTGGTGGGACTGCAGACTGGTACAACCACTATGGAAAGCAGTATGGAACTTCCTCAGAAAACTCAAAATGGATCTGCCTTTTGACCCAGCAATTCCACTGCTGGGACTATATCCTAAGTACACTAAAACACCAATCCAAAAGAACCTACGCATCCCAATGTTCATAGCAGCACAATTTACAATAGCTAGATGCTGGAAGCAACCTAGATGCCCATCAGTAAATGAATGGATCAAAAAACTATGGTACATTTACACAATGGAATTCTATGCAGCAGAAAGAAAGAAGGAGCTCCTACCCTATGCAACAGCGTGGATGGAGCTGGAAAGCATTATGCTAAATGAAATAAGCCAGGCAGTGAAAGACAAATACCATAGGATCTCACCTTTAACAGGAACCTAAACAACAAAACAAAGAAACAAGCAAAATATAACTAAAGACACTGAAATAGAGGACAGGCTGACAGTGACCACAGGGGAGAGAAGAGGGAATTTCAGGGGACGTTGGGAAGGGTTCATGGTAACAAACTTAAAGTACACATGGACAAAAACTAGGGGGAGGGTGGTAATGGGAGGGAAGTGGGGAGGATTGGGAGGGTGGGCTGGATTGCGAGTAAAAGGGAGAAAACTGTATTTGAACAACGATTAAAATAAAATTTAAAAAAAAACTGTGGGTTATTAAAATCTATTGAATGATTTTCATTGGTAAATAAAGAAAACAAACTTTAATAGGGAAATGTCTCACCAAATAACCTAACCCAACACAAACCCAAAGGTTTTCATTTTAAAGTGGACATTGGAACGTCATTCACCTGGTTCTCTATCCAGCTATACCCTCCCTATGCTTACTTTCTAGGAGGAGACTGCACTCCAATCACCCAGCATTCTATTCTTCAACTCTTCCTTCCAGGGACACTCGTTTCTTCTAAGTATAAGATTCTAGGAAAATAGAAGTCAAAGTGTCACTGAAGAAAACTTCAGAGTGTTTAATCCAAAAGTCAAAATATTTGATACAAAACAAAGAGCCGCCTCTACAAAATATATGGCAGATTTGATACACTTCACTTTCTCCCACACCAGAGCCAAAAATTCTCAAGAGAAAGGTAAAACTTTTGTCATGATGATTATATTTCAGAAGATAGAGTATAAGCTCATACTAAGTATAAATGGGCAACCTAATTCTCCTCTATTTAAAAGAAAGCTCCTGGCTGATGTGGCTCAGTGGATTGATCATAGGCCTGCAAAACCAAAGGGCCGCTGGTTCTATTCACAGTTGAGGCACCTGCCTGGGTGTTGGGCCAGGTCCCCAGTCGGGGGTGTGTGAAAGGCTACCATATGTTGATGCTTCTCTCCCTCTCTTTCACCTTCACTTCTCCTCTCTCTAAAATGTTTAAAATCTTTTTAAAACATAAGAGATAAAAGAAAATTGTACATTCTTGTCTAAAAGAGAGAAAAAGAAGACACTGATATGTCACATGTA
Organism: Phyllostomus discolor; assembly: GCF_004126475.2. Taxonomy (NCBI): domain Eukaryota; kingdom Metazoa; phylum Chordata; class Mammalia; order Chiroptera; family Phyllostomidae; genus Phyllostomus; species Phyllostomus discolor. The sequence goes on along the minus strand of NC_040904.2, from coordinate 76,652,872 downwards.
CAAAAAGCTCAGTTCGATTTAAACAACAAAATCACAAATTTTCAAATACTCAGAAACAAAGTAACTTTGCCAAGGGATTTTAGCATCCAATATATGTGTCATTTATTTCTCTCTCTTTAACTGTAACATGTTTGACCTTGAAGATACACTTGATCAAAAAACATAATTCCCCTTTGATGAGAATGTCTTTCTGAGCTGTCCCCCACACTGAGCAGGGTAATATGTCCACTTCAGAAGAAGCAGCTTTGACTGTCTAGTAGAAAAAGACGAAACTGTGTTTCTCTTACTGACCAGGCCTGGGGAAAACTCTGTCTTTCAAAGGCAAAGGCATTAGCGAGGCAATGAAACTTTTGGCAGCCCTTACTAGCTTCAAGCTGTGTCTTGCTTTCAGCTGCTGAATAGACAGTACACTAAAGCATTAGATAGATTTGTTGGTGACAGCTGCCACCTCATCTATCAGTCATTACAACAATAACATGAGAGCAACTGCTTAGCCTTCCAGATGAAGGTTTAAATTCTTGTTAGTTCTGATTGACCCCAAAGAAGGTAAGTTTTTGGCAACACTGCAGAACAGCACCAGAAAAAAATACATAGAAATAAAACTTCCTTGCTTTCTCGAATGAATCATGCCTAAACAGTGGTGAGCATTTTGGGAATTCTAAGTTCTTTCTGTCCCGCAGCACATGGGTTTTGACAATTGTAGCTTAATTTGGAGATAAGAGATCACAAGCTGTTAGTATTTGTTCTGCCTCTGATATGCTTGCTGAGAAGAGAATACAAATCAGGGAAGTCAATATATTTGAAAAGCAAGAAAGTGATGGAATTCAATAAGTAGTTCAAGGCTGAGCTCTACCACATTATTAGAACTTAAGGAATCAGCTGTTTAGTTGTTAATTATATGAGTAAATATTGTGTTTGTGTGTACTTTTTGCAGCATTACTTTTTGCTTCATATTTATTTATAATTCATTTAAGAATTACTTTATTCAAATGTTTGATAAGAAATAATAATAGTAGCATATGGAGGTACTTTAATGGTGGAAAGAAAATTTAGTGCCGTAAATCACTGACAAATTTAAACTCTCCTCCCATCTACCTCTATCAACAGAGCTCCAGTGTCAGCCACTGCTTTTTGAAATGTCTTAAGAAGTAAACATTGATCATCTTTTCAACAGAGAGCACATTTTCTCCAAGAAAAAAATACAGAGAAAGGACTCACTTCTATAGAGAGAAAAATAAAAGTAAAAGCAATAATAACTGGAAGAGTGGTTTGAAACAAAGCTTAATCACCACAGCTGTGCTTCTACACTCATGCAAAATTAATCTTGGTTACTCGGTGATTCAACTGATGTCATTTACTTATTTGTTCACTGCTTCAAAAATTCATTCAAGTCTTGTTCATACTTTCTACATAGACAATCCCATCATCAGCAAGCAAGGACAGTTTTATTTCTTCCTTCCCAATCTGAATACCTTTTATTTCCTTTCTTGTCTTATTACATTATCTAGGACTAGAGTACAAGTTTCAAAGGAGTGGTAAGACTGGGCATTCCTGCCTTGTCCCTAATCTTACTGGGAATCCCTTTGTGTTTTTAATTTGCTGTCCAACTATGTCTCTGCTCTGCACTCATTTTATAGAGAAATGTGAGAAACAATTAATTATTGAAAGTAAAAAGCTGGCTATAAATGGTACCAGTTTACAAAAATACTTGCTGTAAAATGAACAAAGTTTTTTCTTTAATTTAAATTATATTATTATTGTTCTAATTATAAAATGGGCAAAAAACTTGAACAGACACTTCTCCATGGAGGACATAACAGAGGGCCCAGAGACACATGAAAGATGCTCAGCATCACTAGCCATCAGAGAAATGCACATTAAAACCAGAATGAGATACCACTTCACGCCAGTGAGAATGGCCATCATAAACAAATCAACAAACAAGTGTCAGAGAAGATGGGAGAAAAAGGAACCCTAGTGTACTGTTGGTGAGAATGCAGAGTGGTGCAGCCACTGTGAACAAAGTTTTAAAAATAAACTAGTAATTGAAAATTACCATTTTGAATATCTTTAAAATCACTAAAACAGGGGAAAAAGATGGCGGCTTTACTCTAGGCAGTGTGTTTCTCGGCTTCTGTGAAGAGGAAGGAAACTCGCGGATCGGTGGAGAAACAGAGCAAGTGGCCTAGTTTACCAAATCATTTTTGAAAGCAGGACATCAAAAATTATTGTGATCGTTGAAAAACCAGATGGTAAGGAGACTGCTTCAGGACAAAAGGGACCCAGGGGTCAGCGAGGGGACCAGGGGTTTGCAGTCCCCAGGCCCGGTGCTCCCGGGTCTGCCTCAGGGCTCCTGGGAGAAGGGAATCACTGCTCCCTCCTCCGAATATGGGGATTGAGCAACACCAGGGGAGAACTTGTTGCTTGAAGGCACAGACAGGCCAGTTGGACTGGAGGGGGGGGAATCACCCGGAGTCTGTGAACACCCACTCAGAGCCGTGGGAGAAGTGAGGGTCTCCAGCAGGCAGGACCAAGGGAGGCCTGGAAGAACTCCCGCACCCCTAGCCTGGTGGGAGTGTGGATCAGTGGAAAACCCAGACATTGCAGCCCAGATCCTGGAAAGGGCGCAGGCGTTCTCAGGTTTCTGGAGCCTGCGGTGCTGAACTGTGCAAGCACGCGCCCCATCGGGAATCCTGACTCTTGTGCTGCGATCCCGGAAGGGACACAGCGCTTAGTGCATTACTAGAGCCTGAAACTCAAAAATTTGCTGGATGGGCTCACCCTTTTACGATTCCCAGAGAGGGCACAGTGAATCCTAAAACATCACGGATGCCCCCTGAGATCATAGAGCTGGTACCCTGCAGGGACCCCGGAGTTGGAAGAACACAGCTGTGAGCTCCGGAGAGTGAGGGTCCTCGGGAGTGCCCAGGGTACCTGAGAGACTTGCTGAGATTTGGCTGGGAAGAGAGATAAGCATTTCAAAGGTCCCTCAGCCAGCTGAAGCCAGCAAGATAAGAAAAACTGGTCTGGTCAGTTGGAAACCAACAGGAGGTATTTTGTTTGGTTTGGTTTGGTTTGGTTTGGTTTTTGCGGCTGTTGTTGGATGATTGATTTTTTCTTGTGTTTTAAGTGACATTTTATTTTTCAATTCTTATTATTTTTATATCCCTCAATCCCTTATGTTTCTCTTCCATTCATCCTAGTATTATTCTTTCCACTCAAAATTTATCTCTCCTGCACACCATCTTCTGCTTTTTTTCCTTTTTTTTTTTTTTGATCTTGCAAGTTACTGTAAATTTGTATTATCTTTTTCTCACTTTTCCGACATTTTTTATTTTAATAGTATTTTGGTATTCTTTTTCTGTCTGTATAATCTTCTTTGCTTGGCTGGTTATACTGTCATTTGATAGGTTCCCCCTGGTGTCTCAGTCACAGTGTGTTGATAATTTACTATCCTTCATCTGTGTTCCATTAATACACCTCTCAAGGTTCTATACTCTTTATGCTTGTTATCTAGATCTCATCGATTCTACCACAAGGCTGTTGCTTTAATATTACTGTTAATAAGACCTAGTTAATACAATTGTAAATACTACTCAATACCCCTACCTGATCTCAGCCCACTTTGCAATTTCCTGAACTATACTATCGTGGGGGTTGTCTCTGTTCTTTTACACACCACTCCTATTTACTAATCTTTAATCCAACCCTACCTTAGAATCTGGCCTCCCACAGCCTCACAGCTTTCTAGATCCAACTAGCAATCCACTCGTCCCCAATAAGAGTCTTACCTTCTTTCCACCCTTTCTAAAACGTGGATAGTGAGGTGGAGGATCACGGTTAACACTATAAGGAGCCAAAGGGTAACCCATCTCTTCTCTACTGGCTGCTGATGTAAATATCATAGTATACTGTCTTGCTGTCTTAAACCATTTTGCCTTACTCCTCCAACTGATCACAAAAAAAGAGTAGGGGGACATTGTGAACACCAGGATAAATGAAGGACACTGCACCACTGAACCTCACAAGCATTCTACCACAGGAGTTCACACCATAATTACGGGGAACCAGAACAGATCAATTTAAGAAACAGAGGCTAACAAGAAGAAACCCACGAACAATGAGAAAACAAAGAAACAGCCCCCAATTGAAGGGAAATGAGGAAGCCTCGGGAAAAATGCTAAATGAAATAGAGGCAACTCAACTATCAGACAGTGAGTTCAAAACAATGATTATCAGGAAGTTCAATGAACTCACAATGAACTATCAGAAACTAGAGGGAAACTACAACAATCTTACTGCAAACTATATAAACATGAAAAAGGAAATAGAAACTCTCAACAAGGACCAAGAGGAAATGAAGAATACAATTTCTGAACTGAAGAACACAGTAGAAGGAATGAAAAGCAGGATTGATGAAGCAGAAAATCGGATTAGCAAGCTAGAGGACAAAATAGAAAGCAACACCCAGAAAGAGCAAGAAAAGGAAAAGAGGCTCAGAAAGAATGAAGACGGATTAATAGAAGTGCAAGACAATATGAAACGTAATAATATCCATATAATAGGGATACCAGAAGGAGAAGAAGAAGAGCAAGGGATGGAAAACCTAGCTGAACAAGTAATGAAGGAGAACTTCCCTAATTTGATGACAGAAAAAGTCACACAAATCCAGGAAACACAGAGAGTCCCAATCAAGAGGAACCCAAAGAGGCCCACCTCCAGACACATCATAATTAAAATAGCAAAACTTCAAGACAAAGAGAGAATCTTAAAGGCAGCAAGGGAGAAACAGGAAGTAACATACAAGGGAGCCCCAAGAAGGCTAACAGCTGACTTCTCAATGAAAACGCTTCAAGCCAGAAGAGAACGGCAAGAAATACTCCAAGTAATGAGAACCAAAGGTCTGCAACCAAGGCTACTTTATCCAGCAAGGCTCTCAATCAAGATAGAAGGCCAAATAAGAAGCTTCCCAGGCAAAAGAAGTCTAAAAGAATACACCTTGACCAAACCAGCTCTGCAAGAGATTATAAAGGGACTGCTTTATGGAAGGGAAGGAAAAGAGAGAGACAGAGAGGAACACATGTACATAAAAGACAATGAATAAGTACCTATCAATAATAACCTTAAACGTAAATGGATTAAATGCTCCAATCAAAAGACATAGAATAGCTGACTGGATAAGAAAACATGACCCACACATATGCTGCCTACAAGAGACCCACCTCAGGATAAAAGACCTGCACAGGCTGAAAGTGAAGAGCTGGAAACAAATCTTCCAAGAAAATGGACAGGAAAAAAAAAAAGCCAGGGTAGCAATACTCATATCAGACAAAATAGACTTCCAAAAAAGGTCCATAAAAAGAGACCCAGAAGGTCACTTCATAATACTCAAGGGAAGAATCCACCAAGAAGACATAAATATTATAAATATATATGCACCCAACATAGGAGCACCCAAATATATAAAGAAAATCTTAGAAGACTTCAAGAAAGATATGGACAGCAACACAATTATAGTGGGGGATTTTAACACCCCACTATCAAAAATGGACAGATCTTCCAAACAAAATATCAACAAAGATATTGTGGCATTGAACAATAAATACCCTTGAGGGAATGGACTTTACTGATATATACAGAGCCCTCCATCCAAAAGAAGCTAAATATACATTCTTTTCAAATGTACACAGAACATTTTTAAAGATAGACCACATGATAGGACACAAAACAAGCCTCAACAATTTCAAGAAAATTGAAATCATACCAAGCATTTTCTCGGACCATAAGGGACTGAAGCTAGAAACCAACCCCAAGGAAAAAACCCAAAACACTCAAATTCATGGAGATTAAATAACATGCTATTAAACAATGAATGGGTCAAGAATGATATTAGGGAAGAAATCAAAAGGTTTCTGGAAACAAATGAAAATGAATTCACAACAACCCAAAACTTATGGGACACAGCCAAGGCAGTCCTGAGAGGGAAGTTCATAGCGATACAGGCCCACCTCAAAAAGTTAGAAACATTCCAAACAAACAACCTAACCCTACGTCTAAAGGAACTCGAGGAACAACAACAAAGACAGCCCAGAGCAGGTAGAAGGAAGGGAATAACCAAGATCAGAGCATAATTAAAGGGCATAGAGACTAAAAGCACAATCCTAAGGATAAATTAATCCAGGAGCTGGTTCTTTGAAAAGATAAACAAAATCGACAAGCCTTTAAGCAGACTCATCAAGAAAAAAAGAGAGAAGACCCCAATAAACACAATCAGAAATGAAAGAGGAGAGATTACAACAGATACCACAGAAATACAAAGGATTGTAAGAAATTACTACAAAGAACTGTATGCTAAGAAATTTTAAAACCTAGGTGAAATGGACAAATTTGTAGAAAAATATAATCTTCCAAAACTCAATGAAAAAGAAGCAGAAAGCCTGAACAGACCAATAACAACAAAATAAATTAGGGCAGTAATCAAGACACTCCCAACACACAAAAGCCCTGGACCAGATGGTTTCACAGGAGAATTCTACAAAGCATTTAAGGAAGAGTTAACCCCTATCCTTCACAGACTATTCCAAAAAATCCAAAAAGATGGGAGACTCCCAAACTCTTTTTATGAGGCCAACATCATCCTAATTCCAAAACCAGATAAAGGCACAACAAAGAAAGAAAACTTCAGGCCAATATCACTGATGAACATTGACGCTAAAATCCTCAACAAAATACTAGCAAACCGCATCCAACAATACATGAAAAAGATCATACACCATGACCAAGTGGGATTCATTCCAGGGATGAAAGGATGGTACAATATTTGCAAGTCAGTAAATGCAAGACATCACATAAACAAAAGCAAAGACAAAAACCACATGATCATATCAATAGAAGCAGAAAAAGCATTTGACAAGGTACAGCACCCATTCATGATAAAAAACACTCAGCAAAGTGGGAATAGAGGGAGCATTCCTCAACATAATAAAGGCCATATATGAGAGACCTACAGGCAACATCATACTCAATGGGCAAAAATTAAAATCTTTTCCACTAAGAACAGGAACAAGACAAGGCTGTCCACTTTCACCACTTCTATTCAATATAGTACTGGAAGTTTTAGCCACAGTGATCAGACAAGAAAAAGGAATAAAAGGCATCCAAATCGAAAAGGAGGAAACAAAACTGTCACTGTTTGCAGATGACATAATAGTGTACAAAGAAACTCCTACAGACTCCACCCAAAAACTGCTTGACCTAATAAATGAATTTGGCAAAACAGAGGGATACAAAGTCAATATCCAGAAATCAAAGGCATTTCTGTACACCAACAATGAAACAGCAGAAGCAGAGATCAAGGAAAAAATCCCATTTGAAATAGCAAAAAGAAAAATAAAATACCTAGGAATAAACCTAACCAAAGAGGTAAAAGACCTGTGTTCAGAAAACTAAATAACACCCAGGAAAGAAACCAAGGAAGACACAAACAAATGGAAACATATACTGTGTTCATGGATTGGAAGAATTAATATCATCAAAATGTCCATACTACCCAAAGCAATTTACACATTCAATGCAATTCCTATTAAAGTACCAATGGCATATTTCACAGACATAGAACAAACACTTCAAAAATTTATATGGAATCATAAACGACCCTGAATAGCTGCTGCAATTTTGAGAAAGAAGAGTAAAGTAGAAGGGATCACAATACCTGACACTAAACTATACTACAAGGCCACTGTAATCAAAACAGCCTGGTACTGGCATAAAAACAGGCACATGGACCAATGGAACAGTACAGAGAGCCCAGAAATAACCCCAAGTCTCTATGGTCAATTAATATTTGACAAAGGAGGCAGCAACATAAAATGGAGTAAAAATAGCCTCTTCAACAAATGGTGTTGGGAGAACTGGACAGCCACGTGCAAAAACATGAAACTTGAGCACCAACTTACACCATATACAAAAATAAATTCAAGGTGGTTAAAAGACTTAAATATAAAACGTGACACCATTAAAGTCCTAGAGGAAAATGTAGGTAGGAAAATCTCAGATATTTCATGCAGAAACTTTTTTACTGACTTGTCCCCTAGAGCAAGGGACATAAAGGAAAGAATAAACAAATGGGACCTCATCAAAATTAAAAGCTTCTCCACAGCTAAAGAAAACAGTATCAAAATTAAAAGAGAACCAACTGTATGGGAAAACGTATTTGCCAATGATACCTCAGAAAAGGGTTTAATCTCCAAAATATATAAAGAACTTACACGACTACATTCTAAGAAGACAAGAAACCCACTTAAAAAATGGGCAAAGGACTTGAACAGACACTTCTACAAGGAGGACATACAGAAAATCCAAAGACACATGAAACGATGTTCAATATCGCTAGTTATCAGAGAGATGCAAATTAAAACCACAGTGAGATACCACTTCACACCAGTCAGAATGGCCATCATAAACAAAGCAATAAACAAGTGTTGGAGAGGTTGTGGAGAAAAGGGGTCCCTAGTGCACTGCTGGTGGGACTGCAGACTGGTACAACCACTATGGAAAGCAGTATGGAACTTCCTCAGAAAACTCAAAATGGATCTGCCTTTTGACCCTGCAATTCCACTGCTGGGACTATATCCTAAGTACACTAAAACACCAATCCAAAAGAACCTACGCATCCCAATGTTCATAGCAGCACAATTTACAATAGCTAGATGCTGGAAGCAACCTAGATGCCCATCAGTAAATGAATGGATCAAAAAACTATGGTACATTTACACAATGGAATTCTATACAGCAGAAAGAAAGGAGCTCCTACCCTTTGCAACAGTGTGGATGGAACTGGAAAACCTTATGCTAAGCGAAACAAGCCAGGCAGTGAAAGACAAATACCATAGGATCTCACCTTTAACAGGAACCTAAACAACAAAACAAAGAAACAAGCAAAATATAACTAAAGACACTGAAATAGAGGACAGGCTGACAGTGACCACAGGGGAGAGAAGAGGGAATTTCAGGGGACGTTGGGAAGGATTCATGGTAACAAACTTAAAGTACACATGGACAAAAACTAGGGGGAGGGTGGTAATGGGAGGGAAGTGGGGAGGGTTGGGAGGGGGGCTGGATTGCGAGTAAAAGGGAGAAAACTATATTTGAACAATGATTAAAATAAAATTTTTACAAAAATGATGAAAGAAAAAAATCATTAAAACATTGGCAGGTGGGTCAGAACAAGGGGCTAACGATAGTTTAGATAGGTTAAAAACTCTTTAAAATTTCATATCCTTTTCTTTGCTTCAAATTATTTTAATAATGTATATTTATTATTAAATTTATTTAAATTTAAATTCATGATAGAAAATAAAAACAAATAAGAGAAGACAGCAAAAAAGTCACCTATTAACCAAAGGCAATAATTTTTCTCTAATTACTTTATTTCATTTTGATTTAATACTTTCCATATATCTCTCTGATGCAGATTTATTTCAAATGCACATTGTTTTGTAAGCACATAAGGTTTCTATAATTTTTGCTATTTTAGAATATTTATATTGCTTTTGAATTTTGTAGTTATGTAGTGTCAAAGAAAAATAACTGATTTCAAGAACACTTTGAGAAAAACAAAAATGTTCAGATCATATAAATAACTTAAAAACAGGCCCGTAATACACCATTAGGTGTAATACTTGCAACACTTAACCAAAGTTTACTTTAAATAACATTATGTGATCAACCAACTTGTTTTTGTCAAGTGATTGACCATGTTTGGGGGGTCAAATTACTTAAGGCTCAGTGCAATGAGAATGGACCAGGAAACCCAATTCACATTTGAACAGTTTACCCTGTTGATCACTGGAAAATAATTAGGGGGAAATGCAATAACAGTCTGGAATACAAATTGGATGCTGTTGTAATTTCAAGTGAAAAATTATGAGTTCATGTATAGACACCATTTTTTAATTCTTTATCAGACATCCCCAAAAGCACTTTGGTAGATGGTTTAATTTATGAATGTTCCACCCTGAAAAGAGATCTGGGATAAAGATACTTATTCTAGAATCAAGAGCACAAAACTGGGAGATAACTGACAAATGATACATATATTTACATATAATATTTACATATAATATAAATATTATATGTAAAGAGAAAATGTCATATATGTCATATGACATATATGTCATGTGTAATATGATGGAATATTATATGTAAAGAGAAAATGAAGGATAAAAACTTAAAGAATAACACATTTAAAGAGTTAAATATAAAGACTCATGAGGAAGGTTGATAAGAAACAGCAATAGATAATATGCTAGAAATTAGGATAAAATGACCAGCACAGAGGCCATGGGAGAGGTTTAACGGTGAGCATGTGATAATTCTGTCATAGGTACAATACAAAGAGCTCAAGTAGGAAAGTGTTACAGGGGAACCTCCTTTATCTCTGGTCACATGATTTCATGTAAAGGAATTGTTCTTTAGGTAACTTGCCTGGGTGTTGGTTTCTCCAGAGGAAAGTGGACCATTCAAGTGGTGAGCTGGAAAAATAGCCTGCAGATCTTGTGCCTTCCCTTCTGTTCCCCACCATGGCAAAGGACTTGGCTCTGGCAAGGAGGCTTACCGCTTGGGGTACCTTTGATTTATGAAGTACTAGAAAGCCTATTTGAGTGCACACAGAGTCCAAGTCCTTCAGCTCAGGTATTAGAAGTAATAATGCTGACATTTTAATCTCCATCTTCACTGACCCATGTTTTATTTCTCACTGTTTCAGTACTCAGGCATGAAAAAGAATGCTGTTACGTGCTGACTGGTTCAAACTTCAGTAATAAGGATTGAATAGTGTTCATCTAATGTAGGCAGAGTATGGTTACAAATAATCATGTAATCATAAGTAGAGCAGATTTTTGGGACTGGTTGTGGATGAAGTGAAACTGTAGTGTTGAACAATGAATATATTAGAAGTGGTGATCAGAAGAATGGATTATTTTTGTGGGAGTGTTGGCTTTGAAAGAAAAGAAGCAGTGTGCTTACTAAGGAGCACTTAACACTGAGGGAGGTCCGTGACTTGGCTGTTACTGCTTTTTAATTTGAACAGAGCACAATAGGTTTCAAGCTTTAGGGTAGAACCAGCTGAAGGTACATGAGAGAGAGAATTGGATGGAGTGCTGTGCTTGAAGTGGTGAGAGGGATGAATTTCAGAACAAAGGTGGGCAGGGCAGTTTATGACTGAAATTAGAACAAGACATGTAAGGACAAGTTTACATGAGCAAAGCCCTAGGAATGCAAAGACAAACAATTATGATCCTTGCTTTCAAGGGACTCATCCTGGGGATTGCAGAGGACAAACAAGCTAACAACAATAGAAGCTGTAGAATAAAATGTGAAAATCCAATTCCTGTCCTGTAAAATGGCTCTTCTCCAACTCGGAGTGCTCATTTATTTTTCTATAGGAAATAAAAAGAAACAAAAACAAACCAGAGAACAAGTTTCTAATGTAGCCACTCTATAAAGATAGTTTGATATCTAAGAAGATATTTTTATGATTGTTTTGTAACTTTGTGTCTTCCTTTTAAGGCTTCTTCAGTATCCTGGCCTTAATATGTGGCATGAATACTTAAGAAACAGCCTGTTACAATAAACAGCATGTGCATTTAGATTTAAGAACTACTGAGATTGGAGCTTCTCAAATTTTTGCGGGGTTTCTGTCCAGGGCATATAAGATATGAGAAGAAATTTGATTATGAAAATGTTCTGAATCAAGGGTACCTTCAGAAAAATCACAGCCTATGTAATCAAGGCATTTGTCTGCCAAAGCCCTAGCTTTTATTTCAGTTAGCACGTGGATGTGCAGAAAGGCAGCTCTGATGAACAGAAGAGGACAAAACAATACACCGAACTTGAATAGAAGGCTGTTTTGAGTCCAGATTCACTTTTTCTAGTGTGATCTCTGGTAGCTTGTTTAGTTTTTTTCTTTCAGTTTCTTTACTCATAAACTGGGGAGGAAAGGGAGAGAGAAGGGAAGCTTTTATTGACTGCTAACTTTGTGTGCTCTGCTGGGACATTTATTTACTAAAGAGCAGTAAACATGGTGGTGAACAGTAGAGTCTGGAGCCCGCCTTCCTCAGTTTGAAATTTGGCTTCACCTCTGAATAGCCATGTGACCTGAGCTAGTTCCATACATTCTTTATGCCAATGGTGACTCATCTGTAAAACGTCAAAGACAGCAAAGGTATATAACTCATTTACAATATCTTTGATCATCTTTTGGATATTTTATTTATTTATTTTTAGGGAGAGGGGAAGGAGAAAGAGCAGGAGAGAAGCATCAATATGTTGTTGCCTCTGGTGCACCCCCTACTGGGGACATGGCCTGCAACACAGGCATGTGCATGTCCCAGGCAAGGGTTCGAAAATGCAACCCTTTCGTTTGCAGGCCTGTGCTCAATCCACTGAACTACACCAGCCAGGGTGATTATTGAGTGAGTTAGTACATGGCAACACTTAGAACTATATCTAGAACATGGTAAGCAGAGTGAAAATATGAGCTGTTTTATAATTTACCTCACACGGTAGTAGCAACAATCAAATGAGATAGAGAAAAAGCATCTTAACACAATGCTTGACACTAAGTTCATGACAAAGATTACTTATATTTTCTAGTAAAATTTGGTTGATCATCTTTTCATTGGGTGGCATTTATTTGCATTTTCAAGACAAAGAAACTGAAACAATAAAATTCAAAGAAAATTTGAAACACTGGGAAGTAAAATCCAGAACCTGAGCCCTAGTCTACATATTAAAAAAAAATCTATGCTGCTTCTATTAACTTATTCTATATAAATAGCATGGATCAAAATTAATAATGTCTATTTCACAGTGTTATTGTAAGGATTAAATGAGTTAATATTTATAAAATGCTTTGTGAACTACATGAGGTAAATTAATCCAAGCTGTTATTAAGTCCCATGAGGAAGTTTATATTCTCAAGTCCAACCTCCCATCACATTCCAACAGAATATGCAGCTCAGGTGTTTACCACAATTTGTGATGTCAAAACATGGAGTGTCTCAAAGTCTCTCCTAATTTGGAAGATTATTCAGAAGATCAATGGAAATGATACTGTAGGGAAAATTGACACTATACTCTAGACAAGGGGTGTCCAACCTGTGGCCCACTCACTGCATATGACTGGGAATGTCTATGAATACAGCCCAACACAAAATAGTAAATTTACTTAAAACATTATGAGAATTTTTTGTCATTATGTGTTACAATGTATTTAATGTGTAACTCAAGACAACTCTTCTTCTCCCATTGTGGCTCAGAGATGCCAAAAATTTGGACATCCACCCTGGCTGGTGTGGCTCAGTGGATTGAGCACTGACCAAAGGGTCACCAGTTCAATTCCCAGTCAGGGCACATGCCCAGGTTGCAGGCCAGGTCCCCAGCTGGTGGAATGTGAGAAGCAACCAAACATTGATGTTTCTCTCCCTCTTTTTCTCCCTCCCTTCCTCTCTCTAAAAATAAATAAATAAAATCCTTTAAAAAAAGTTTGGACATCCATGTCTAGAGCAATACAAAATGAGTAAGTCATGTAAAAGAATACATTCCTTCAAAACTTGAAACTCAATTAATTGTAAATATGACTAATTCATTAACAAGTTAAAGGGAATTTATTTATTTAGCTCATAAACCTGAAAAAACTAGCGGGCTTTTTTTATTTCAATGCACATTTCATTTTCTATAAATATGATAAACATCTATAAAGTTAACAATAGCCAAGAAAAGCAATGCCTTGTAAATGTAGCATTAAGAATTATTGAGTACAAATTAACTGCACAGAATTTGTAAGTGGTGTAATTAGTTTTTAATTAATAGTCCACTTGACCTTTTAGAAAGTAGATGATACTTCTTTATTGCTGAATTACCCTTGAGACAAGCAGAAGCTATTCTTCAATATTTATACAAGTTGGCAAGTAGCCTGAATGATTAGTTGTCATATTAGTTTGCTTGAAAAGTAAATATTTTATCCTACCTGTCTTATTATAAGAACTTGAAATTTCTTGAAAAACAATTAGCAAACGTTTGATATTTAAAGAAGACTAAACTATTTTTAGAATTATACATTGTAAGATCCAAGTCATTAAAAGTTAATTATTGTGAAAAATAAGAATATATCAATTGATTAATAAATTCAGAGTTTATCAATATTTCAGAAAAGAACCACAGGAAAATCCAAAATAATCCAAAATAATCATATGTTCAGCATCATAATTCCTTATGGTTGTGGGTTTCCCCTGAAATATTTGTGAATTTTGCTCAGACTCTATATTTTTTTAGTATTTAAGGAATTCTCTTTATTATCTGTATCTTAGAATCTATAAGCATTTATAACTGTGTTATTTTTTACTTTTTTATTTTATTTTTAATATATTGTATTGATTATGCTTTTACAGTTGTCCCATTTTTTTCTCCCTTTTATTCCCCTCTGCCTTGCACTCCCCTTCCACTAACATTCTCCCAACTTAGTTCATGTCCATGGGTCATACTTATAAGTTCTTTGGCTTTGCCATTTCCCATACTATCCTTAACCTCCCCCTGTCTATTTTGTATCTACCATTTATACTTATTCCCTGTACCTTTTTCCCCATTCTTTCCCCACACCCTCCCCACTGATAACCTTCCATGTGATCTTTATTTCTGTGAATCTATTCTTGTTCTATTTGTTTGTTTAGTTTGTTTTTGTTTTTGTTTTAGCTTTGGTTTTTGATAGTTGTGAGTATGTTGTCATTTTACTGTTTGTATTTTTGATCATCTTCTTTTTCTTAGGCAAGTCCCTTTACCATTTCATATAATAAGGGCTTGGTGATGATGAACTCCTTTAACCTTATCTGGGAAGCACTTTATCTGCCCTTCCATTCTAAATTATAGCTTTGCTAGATAGAGTCATCTTGGATGTAGGTTCTTGCCTTTCATAACTTCAAATACTTCTTTCTAGCCCCTTCTTGACTGTAAGGTTTCTTCTCAGAAACCAGCTGATAGTCTTATAGGAACTCCCCTGTAGGTAACTGTCTTCTTTTCTGTTGCTACTTTTAAGAATTATTTTTCATTTTAATTAAAATAATAATCACAAATGTAGTTATACTTACATGTAATAAAAATACTGCATGAATATTTATTCACTCTTGAGACTTCC
This sequence comes from Phyllostomus discolor, assembly GCF_004126475.2. Lineage (NCBI taxonomy): Eukaryota > Metazoa > Chordata > Mammalia > Chiroptera > Phyllostomidae > Phyllostomus > Phyllostomus discolor. The sequence goes on along the minus strand of NC_040904.2, from coordinate 76,637,682 downwards.
AAATTTTCTTTAAAACTTTCACTAAAAAATAAACATGTGACACAAGTTAGTGATCTAGATGAGATGTTAACCCTTCACTGTCAGCAGTTCTGAGAGTTAGCAGAGTGGAGTTAAAGAACCCAGGTATGAATTTAATCAAGACTAGACTAACACTAAATTGTGCTTGTTGGGCAAATTGTTTAATCTTTTTGCTTGTAAAATTGCCATGAGTAAAAAGGGGGTTTATAAATAAAAGTAATGAGTCACACATTTCATTCAGTTTCAAGTGAATTGTTATAATTATTGTTTGTAATCTGTTACATATAATATTAAAGTATCTTGCACCATTAGATGATCCACAAATACTTGTTGACAATCTATTGATTGTATTGGTTTTCTATTGCTGCTGTAACAAATTTAAAAGCTTAAACCAACACAAATTTACCATCTTACAGTTCTGTATATTAAAAGTCCAACCCAGATTTAACTGGACTAAAATCACATTGTTGGCAAGGCTGTATTCCTTTATGGAGTCCCCAGGGATGAGTCAGTATTCTTGCCTTTTCCAGCTACTAGAGGTTGCCCACATTTCTTGGTTCATGACTCTTTCTCCCTCCTTCAAAGTAAACAGCCAGCGATGTTGCATCTCTCCAATTTTTCCTCCTTAATCACATCTCCCTCTGCCTCTGAACCAGGCTAAGAAAGTTCCATCACTGTTAGGATCCATGTGATTAGATTGGACTAACTTGCATAATCCAGAGTAATCATTACATCTCAAGGCCTATGCTTCATCTCATCTACAAAGCCCATTTGCCAAGTAAGGTAACATTCACAGATTTTGAGAATTAGGGTATGTGCACATTTAAGGAGCCATTATTTTGCCCAGCACATTGATGTTAAATATATAATGCTCAGTTAATTTTAAATTCTATGTTTTATTTTCATGAATATCCCAAAACATTGCATGGGAGTCGTAAGCCACCATTCTGTATATTGACTGTATCACATGTAATTCAGTTATTTTAGGGGAAGGGATCATGGAACGTAATCAACTGGCCAGTAGGGAGTCAGTTATTTTAAGTGTCTTTAATATGGCTTAATCAGAAAGGCACTGCAATTAGCCAGCTTCCCACTGGGCATAAGATTAGCAAACTCTCAATGTATTTCATTCTTATTACAATAACTATAATGTGTACTTTATCTGGTGCATTTATCCATAAACCTCAATAAACTTTACAAATACTAGCAAAACCTCATTACCCATAACTTTCAAAATACTAAGTTCATTATGTCAATGTTCACAACAAAAAATATTGAACACTGCCAAATTTTCAACAAGACATAGCTTTAGCTCTACATGTGCTCCCCATCTGCAAATAGGAATGTATCCTTAGAAGCTGAAAAGTAAATAAGAAGGATTAAGTTTAAGTTTCTTGGTGTATTAATTTGCTAGAGCTGCTGTGACAAAATACCACAAATTGGTGGCTCAGAACAACAGAAATTTATTATCTCACAGTTTTAGAGCCTCAAAGTCCAAGATCATGGTATCAGCAGGGTTGATTCCTTCTGAAAGCTGTGAAAAAGAAACTGTTCCATGTCTCACTGAACTTCTGGTGGTTTTGCTGTCGATCTTCAGTGTAGAAGCATCACCCCAATCTCTATCTTCATCTCCACATGACAGTATCACTCTATGCATGCTTATCTCCAGATTTTCCCCTTTTTATAAGGGCACTGGTTACATTGGATTAGAACCCATCTTAATGACCTCATTTTGATATGATTATCTCTGAAAAGATCACATTTCCAAATAAGGTCATACTCTAAGATTTTGGGGGTTAACATTTCAACAAAAGAATTAGAAGAATCACAATTCAACCCATAACACCCACTTTAGATGTTGACTTGTCTATATAGATGCTTCCCAGCATCACTAATTTGGCACAATATCTAAGACACAAAAGTAAAATTTTATTGTTTAAGTTGAAACTCTCATATAGCAAAATGGCCTTGCAAAACACAATTTAAGAAAAATAACAGTATGAAAGCCATGATTCTTCAGTCCCAGAATTTTATTTTGTGGGTATGCTATCAAGCACTTGAAAACAAAAAATCCCTTTAGATTCCCAGCCAGGGTACATGCCTGGGTTGCAGGCTATAACCCCCAGCAACCACACATTGATGTTTCTCTTTCTCTATCTCCCTCCCTTCCCTCTCTAAAAATAAATAAAATCTTTAAAAAAAAATAAAACAAAAAATTCCTTTTAAGAACTCAGTGCCATAGGTTGCTTCCTTTGTTCCAATTAGAACTGACCAAAAGCCACTGCTGTCTGCCTGGTACACTGCAAATAACACCTGAGTGCATAGTGCAGTATGCAGCTTAGCGCACAACAGCACAGCAGTCAACACCAACTAAATTATATTTTTCATGTCACAGGCAGTACACAAAGCAGAAATCAAATAGCAGTGAAATTAGCATTACCTTTTTTAAGTTATTGATAGCAAAATTCCTTATCACTCCTGTGCCAAGAACAAAGCAACTGATACACAAAGAAGTTAGAACATGTCTATCCTGACATGGTAAGAATGACTTAAAGTAAGATTATTATCCAACAGTTTTTCATCTCTGCTACGAACAGTTCACAAGAAAGGCCTAGTCATCTGTCATCCATTACATAAACCTCAAAACAGTTCTAAGTATCTTTATACTCAATTCCTAACTTAGTCATCCATTTATTTATTTAAACATTCATCAAATATTTATTTAGCATTCATGACATACCATGCTTCTAAATTCTAGTAGGCATCTAATGATAAATAAAACATAATCTGTCTTGACAAAAACTAGTGCTCTTAGTTATTCTCAATTAAATTACTTTTTTCTGTTTCTAGGAATACACTACTAGCAACAGACTGGAATTTTTTTCTTATGCTTCAGAGTTTTTATGGCATAATTCTTATATTCTAGATTTAATTCTTTATTGTAAATATTAAAACTATTCTTTATTGATTACATTTTAGTATTAAATTGAGTGTTTTCATATAGGCTGATTTATATATTAATACATGTATAGAAGATGTGTTTCTATAGTAGTTCTAAGTATGGTTAATAGACCGCTAAATTAACATTGGGGAGAAAACCAAAGTTTAGCAAACCAATTTTTTTCCAAATCTCCAATCTATGAAAATAAAAAACCTTGAATGGGTAAAACACTATCCATAGTGCATGCAATACCACTGGATTTCAATATAAATGAGAATAAGTTCATTGATATAGTTTCATATGACACTGTGCAACATACTGTGAGAATAATATAAACAAAGCCACTTCAAAATGGTATTGAAGCTGCTATCTCAGAGGAATTGCCTTGGGAGGAGTAACAGGGTTTTCTGTTAACTTTTAAATATTAACTTTGAAATATTAAACTGGGCAAAATAACCTTTGGGCTGGGCTTAGAGCAATATTGTATTCAAATGACAGGTTGCAAACTTAACAGAAAAGTAGACATGATGACTACAGACTGAAAATTGAAGACATTCTCTAGAATTAGTATCACTATGTTAGCTTATTTACACCTATGAAAATTCCTTTCTTTACTTATTAACAACCACATAAATTCTTTTCTTTTGTATAAGTAATTATCCCATTACCTTTCTTATAAACACCCCTTGCCTTTACCTCCTAATAGAAACACTCTGGTTTTCTGCCTGAATCAGTGCTTTACAAATAGCTGTCCTTTTGAATCTTAAGTAAACTTATGTTGCCTCCCACTTTTGCCTTTTATTTTTAGGCTAAGGATACCTTTAAGAAATTACTTACTACTTTCCAAATTTTGTGTAGAATCAAATTTCCACAACTTTGTGAAAAAAAACTTTTAAAACAGTCCTTCTTTTTACAACTTCATACCTGTGTGAGGTCATATTTTGTTCATATACTTCAACCAGAACAATATATTACAACAGACTGAATGAAAACTGCTCACAGAATTTCTGTCTTCTATTTAGCCAAATGGAAAATGGAGTTGCAAAAATATAAAGTGGTGCCTTTTATAAAACAGCTATTTCTCATAAAAATATTATTTATATTAATACTTAATGGTTTATTTTCACTTATTGAAAATTAACCAATAAATATATGAAATTTCTTTTTTTAGTTTCTAATACAGTAAATATTCATAGATATAACCTATATAAAACAAAGCTCTCTGGAGTCTGAAATAAGTACAATGGGGTCCAGAAACCAAAAAGTTTGAGAACAGCTACATTGATATACACTCATTAGCATAGTGTAGTCAACAATGGCAATAAAAAAAAAAAGATGCAACTATCACCTGCCTTGGCTCCTCTAAGACTGGCCCAGGGTGGGGATGGTCCTCTTGAGTCAGGATAGTAAGAAATTAGGAAAATTTCCTGTCAAGTAGAATGAGGAAACTGAGCCAAATGGCTAAACACATGGCTGGAATGGATGATCAATTAAAAGCCAGCCAATATCATAAGACTCTATCCTCCCTAACCAAAAATTCATTAAGAGAAGGTAGTTTAAGTCACTTTAGTCAGGAAAATAGATAACAGAGGTGAAACTAACCAGAGAATGACCCCAAACTCCATTATATGCTCATTTTAAGGCATTTGCATACTAAAGGACACAGCCAGAAACTTAGAGAATATCTTGATGAGATCCTCCTCTGGGACTTCTCCTAAAATTCCCACATATAGCAAATAGATAAAAACCCTCAGGATAAAGAACACCAACAAAAACCAATCAGAAAACAAGAAGAAAAAAAGAATAAAAAAAAAACAAAAAATGAGGAAAATGTAAGCAGCCTCTGGGACAACTTCAAGCATACCAACATTCACATCTTAGGGGTGCCTGATGGAGAAGAGAAAGCAAGACATTGGAAATCTATTTGAAAAAATAATGAAAGAAAACTTCCCTAATTTGGTGAAGGAAATAGGCATGCAAGTCTAGGAAGCACAGACAGTCCTAAAATAGATAGATGCAAAGAGATTCATTTCAAGACACATCATAATTAAAATGCCAAAGGTTAAAGATAAAGAGAGTATCTTGAAAGCAGCAAGAGTAAAACAGTTAGTTACCTACAGAGAAATTTCCATAAGATTGTCAGCTGATTTCTTAAGAGAAACTTTGTAGACTAGAAGGGATTGGCATGAAAATTTCAAAGTCATGAAAAGTAGGGACCTACAGCGAAGATTGCTCTGACTAATAAAGCTATGATGTAGAATCTAAGGGCAGATAAAAAGCTTCCTAGACAAGAAAAAAACTAAAAATGAGCTTCTCATCACCAAACCATTATTATATATTAAACTTGCAGAGGTGTCCAACCTTTTGGCATCTCTGGATCACTCTAGAAGAAGAAGAGTCATCTTGGGCCACACATTAAATACATTGTGACACAGAATCACAAAAATTTATCTCATAATGTTTATGTAAACTTATGATTTTGTGTTGGGCTGCATTCATAGAAGACCAAAACTATGAACAATAAAAAGGCAATAAACCCATATCTATCAAAAATTGAATTTAAGAAAACAAACTAAACAAACAAGAACAGAATCATAGATACAGAGAGCATTTTGATAATTGCCACATGGGAGAAGGGTTGGGGGGGTGGATGGGGATTAAGAAGTACAAATAGGTAGTTACAGAATAGCCATGGGGCTGTAAAGTACAGTATATGAAATGGAGTAACCAAAGAACTTATAAGCATGACTCATGGACATGAACAATGGTGTGGGGATGGCCTGAGAGGGGGGTACTGGGTGGGGGAAGGGCAAAGGGGAAAAATTGGGACAACTGTAACAGCATAATCAATAAAGTACACTTAAAAACAAAATAACAAAAAATGACAACAGTCAGCACATGCACACACACACAAAAAAAACCCACTAGCAAGTGCTCTTCTTTGAGCACACTCATGTCCCCTTTCCTCAAGTGTGCACTTTACTTCTATCCTAAGCTCTAAGGGTCGCAAGAAAATTTACAACCAGGGGAGCAATGGACAGTAGTAGCTTGTCCCACACTACCCCCGATCCTATTTCAAGGGAGCCTTCTTTTGCCTACTGTCCTAACTTTCATCAGCTTAGTCTCACTTTCACCTGGACTTGTGTCTTGAAATTTTTGCTGCACACATTAGAACCTGAAGGTCTCCTGACACTCAGAAGGTCCTGAATCATGCTGGTGCAGAGCCAGGTCCCCAGAGGAGAGATGATCCAATATCACTCTCAGAACAGTGGGAACAAGTGGTATATGGTGCAGTTCCCAGAATCCAATGCCACTAAAGATTTGAGTCATACATACCTCATGTCTGTTTCCATATGCACCAAGCAAACTTCTTCTGATGAATTTCTCACTTGTCTCCAAGAAAGTACTATATGGTTCTACAAAGAATCTTATTTATCAAGAAGTTATCATTCTTATTATAAATAAATAAATCGGTATTCTGATGGTAACTGGTGCGGCTATTTTAACCACTTATGATAGGACTTTGGTCACATCAATGCAAACACTAGGCTTTTCAGTCCTTTGTCCTCAGTGAAATCTAGGCCACTAAGTTCCCTTAAATAGATTTCCCTAATCTGGCATCATGATATTAGTCCTATCTGTTCCAGAAGGTGCTAGGGCCCCTTTGAAAAATTTTCCACTCCACCTAGAATACTGGATTACAAGGGTTCTCAAAAAGGCAGACAGTCTATAGACCCCAAAGTATGTTATCCTAACCCTGGAATCAACACAGCTTGTGTTTTAAGAAAATGTTTCAAGGGAACTTTCTGAGTCTAACTGTAAAGGGTAGAGGCTGAATTTTTTATTTGTGAGAGGAAAGACATTAAGTTCTTTTTCACCTGTTATCAGGTATGATTGGTTTAATTGTAATTGCCTGGATTCATGCCTGCTGAATTACCAAGGTAGATAAACAAAAATTTCAGACCTCTTCACAAAAATGACACCACCTTTGTAGCAACTTGTGATTTCACCAGAATATACTAGATTTTATTAATCCTCACCCAAGGTTATGTTTACTGATTTTAGAGAGAGAGGAATGGGGGGAGAGAGAGGGGAGAGAGAAACACAGATGTGAGAGAGAAACATCGATCATTCACCTCCCACATGTGCCCCATGGGCCCAACTGGGGACCAAATCTGCAACCTAGGGATGTGCTTGGACTGGTTGGGGGTGGGGGGACTTGCAGCCCCTTGGTGAACAGGATAATGCTCCAACCAACAGAGCAAACTGGCCAGATCTAGATTATTTTATTAACAAATTCTGGAACTTCCTAATAAAGCTAGTGGTAGGAAATAGTCATTAGTACTGTTAAAGGAGTTCTAGAACCTGATCTCTTTGTGATTTTTTAAGCTTCTGCTCTATTCTTTAATATTCTATTCTGTAAAGTTAAAATGCTTAACAGTTACTCTACTTTGGAATTATAGCTTTCCAGAAAATAATTGTAGAAAATCTTTAGTCTTATCTACACACTTGAAAATAATTTTATTTTAATACAATTTTATCATTCTATTGTTAAAACTATTCATATTCTCCTATAAACTATAAAAACATTGGCAGCCTCCTGTGCTTTTAACAAAGATTGGCAGAATAATATTGCAGTTCTCCCTTTAATCTAAATGTTCTGCTCTCAGCTGTATTCTGTTTCTTTGTCACAGTATTCTATACTCTGTTGCTGTAGAAGGATTATACTAAACTCCAATGAAAAGAATGAACTACATTTTAAGGTGTTTTATCTGAAAATAGATAACCAATTAAATAAAAATATGGACATCAGGGTACCTCTTCCAATGTTATAAACTTCCTTTATTCCTCAGGTTGCAATCAAAGCATATTCAACCTTTAACAATTATATAGTTAATATTTATCTTCATAGAATATTGTATCTATTGTCTCCCACTCCTGGGACTTACCTATTCTCTGCACCATTCACTCTTTCATTCATCTTCACTGAATCCAAGCTTTGCAATGGATTCTGAGGATATGAAGATGAATAAGTTTTATTCTTGTTCACTAAAAATCTTAAGTTCTAACATGAGGAGTGACTATGAAGAAATAAATTAATATGATATAACATAATATAATATGGTTAGTGTACATAAAGAGCTGGGAAAGAATTAAGAAACAATTAATTATGCTTGGAAAGTCATAAGGGAATTCATGAAAAAGAACATAATCTGTATACTGAAAGAATGACAGGTAAAACTTCACTGAGGAAATGGGGGAAATGCAAGGTGATTGTGAGGGTGAATGAACTCACAGAGCAGAGCAGTAAATGTGTGCTTGGAGACCTGAGTGAAATGCAGGTTGCCTTCAGGGTTACATGTATCATAGAAATGAAAGGCATAAGGAAGTGAAATGAGGCTTTGCCCAATGGTGAATTCCATGTTAAGCAATAAGTTTTTTGTCATATAGGCAATATGTGTGAAACATTTAGTTTTGTATTTTAGAAATGTGAATCTGACAGGAATATGGAAAACGAATAACAGAAAGACTATAAGGAATGAGTCAGTTTGATAAAGCTATGAAAATGCAATGTTACAGAAGGAAAATTAGAAAAAATATATTCTGAATTCTTTTATTTTCCAAAGAAAATTGGGAATATTTTATCACTTACAGACTGACAAAGTGAACTCTTTTCATGTGTTGTATTTTCTATCTCTTTCTAGAAATTGTGCTGAATGGTTTGATATCTATATTGATACACTCAAAGAATTACCCTTAATTAAAACTTCAAGATTATTTACAAGGTATCTGACTGTTTTCTTCTTTGTCATGCACTTAATCACTGATTTTGCATAAGTTAATGCATTAATGCATTATTGTGTTGGGAACCACCCTGACTGGTATCAGAAGCTGAAACCTCCCTCCCCCACCCCCCCACCCCCCCCACCCCCCGTAGGCTAAGGCTAAGGGAACGCCCTTGGAACGTCCTTGGAACCGTAAGCCAGCAAGGAGACAAAAGCTTATCTCCCTAGCAGGAACACTGTTTCTGCTGCTTTATTCATAACTGAACCCCAAAAAGCTTGGTCGGTTAGCCAAAGACGGGTAAGATTCCCCAAGGAGGGAATGACCTAAGACAGGCACGATCACTTTGGGAGGCCCCCCAAAAGAAGGACTTGGGGGGCTGCAGCAAAAGGGGGTGATGGACCCTCGCTCCTCGGCTTCAACATAGCCTGAGTTCTCAGCGTCTGGGAGAAAATCTCCTTATCTCTTGGTTGCCTTAGTTCCCTTGCTCCACCTAAGCCTGAAACAATGACAGGGTGGTGCAGCTCTGTGCTGAAAAGGGCGGATTCCCCGGGTGATCAGGCTTAAGAAAGAATATGTAAATTACTGTGAAACCTTCTTTGTTTAGAATGCTCTCAGTTGAATGAGAGGGGTCCAAGGAGGAAGTTAGTTTGTTCCTCAAAGTCTTACAACTCTTTGACCCCAACTCAATAGACCGGCAGAGTTCCTTGTTTTCTATAGTTCCTTACTTCCCCCTGATAAGTACTGTACTTTACCTGAATTATTACGCAAAATGAGCCCAATAAAAGCAGGAATGGACGGTAAATTGGCGCGCTCCTCACTAGAAGGGGTGGCCATTTCGTCCCTACTTCCCCACAGAAACTAGTCTTGTCTCTGTGCATGTTTTTTCTCACGTGTTATCATTGAGCCATCCACAGCGTTCCGTGGTCACTGCTGGCCAGTGACCCACGCATCATTATTGGGTTTCCTTTTGGACATCACTCTTTTGGGCAATTTTTATCCTTTGAAACTTGCTCTTTTCCCCATCTTTTAATTTTATTGCATAATTACAAATGTTTTTGTTTCTTTTTCTTTTGTGCACATTGTCTTGACAGCCCATAATAATAAAAGAAATTCTGAAACATTTCATAAGGTGTGTTTAAGTAATCATGAAATTCTGTGTTATTGACTCTATAAAATTTTTTCTTATACTTTTCTCTTAATATTCACAGTTTATCTACCTTTATACAGATAAAGCAGGTCAGCATGATTCCAATTAGATAATAATAATAATGTAACAAAGAAAATATATTTGTACATGAGGATTTTAGCTATGAACTTACTTTCACTTGTCTCAAGGTTAAAATTAATATTTATAAAATTCATATATATATTAAAGTAAGCTTGTTTTGGCTTTTTAACAAAACCCAGAACCTGGAAGGAGTGTGTGCAAATTTCCCTGGAAAAAAAGTATCTTTAATTTAATCCCTTCTTCTGGAGTCCCACAGATCAAGTGCAGGCAAATATAAGTTAATTAGCAGGAGCTACTCAAAAGTAAAAGAAAACAGTTGAACATAAACGGGAGTCGGCAGAAAAATTTAAAAGCTAGAACTTTCAAAAACTTCAGTTATTAGATGTATCACTTATAGAATATAACACATCAGTGTATAAAAACTTAAAAACATAGAAGTGGAGGACATCCGGCCAAGATGGAGGCATAGGTAGACACACTGTGACTCCTCGCATAACCAAAATAAAGATAACAAAAATTTAGAAATTTAAAAAAAAAACAGAACTGACAGAAAATTGAACTGTATGGAAGTTCGACAACCAAGGAGTTAAAATAGACACATTCATCCAGACCAGTAGGAGTGTTACAGGGTGCAGCCAAGAGGGGGGACCCCAAATGGGCATTTGAAATTCGGTCCAGAACTTAAGATGTCCGGGAGATTTTAAGATGTCTCCATCCCCCACCCCAGGGTATGGGTTGGGGGAAGGGACAAATGGAGCAGGGCCATTGAGAGCTGTTTTGCATAGCAACAGCCTTGCAGCTAACCTCTGGGTTGGTCATTTAACATATCTATAGCCTTTGGCTGGTTGCATAGATAGGTTAAGTAGCTGTGATCAGCTCTAAGCCAGGGGAATGGAAGTAACTTCCCCACCCAGATGTAACTGGGGGGGGGGGGGCGGGTCCCCTGAGTTACAGCGCCTGCGTGGGAGCTCAGAAAGGATTGGCTCCAGGACATGGGTCCACACCTGCCCAGATTCATGATGGCAGCCCAGTAAAGCTGGAAGGATACGAGTTCTGGCATGTGAAGCCGAGTGTGGGAGGCGTCGGAAATGAGGCTGCAGAGGAAGATTGGCCTCAGGGATTTAAAACCCAGATTTGGCGGCCATTGAGGAGGAGAACCATGCTGCTTTAGAGAGAAGAACCATGCTGCTTTAGGGGGGAGAGCCATGCGCAGCCCTGAGAAGGAGAATCATGCTGCTTTAAGAAGGAGAAGCACGCGGACTTGACGGAGTGTAGACTCCTGCAGCCCTGAGGAGAGAACCACGCGGCCTGGCAGAGTGGGGCCCCCACAGCTTTAGAAGGGGGAAACACCACCTGGTTTTAGCAGAGATCCCGGCAACTCAGCTGAGGGTGCCGGGAACCCAGGGAGGTCTCCCAGTCGAGATGGAGTATTAACTGGGAATAACCAGAGGACTGCCTGACCCATGGACTTCTATTTCCTTTCCTGAGATACAGTACTCTGGACTGGGCAAAGGGGGAAGGAAGGAAGGACTGTGTCTGTTTGTGGGTGTTTTAAGGGACTTTGGGATTTTGGTGAAGACATTAGGTCACTACTTTAAGTTAGTATAGCATTAAATAAACATTTCCTTTCCTTTTCACAAATCTCTGGCATTGAGAGACGTCTTTCCTCTCGCAGCGGACATAACGGACCCGGGGCCTTCTTTCAATAATGGTATATCATCCCAGGCCCCCCTTGTTATGTTCTGTAACAGGAGGGGCAGAGTCAAGCAGCTGGGCAGAGGGGTCAAGGCAAAAAAAGTGGTGGCTGGCAGACCTAGGGCTCAGGGTGGCAGTGAGCAGACCCAGCAAGGCGCAGATTGTGGAGGGGCATGGCACACAAGGTGGCTGGCTGACTGGCAGTCCCACATTCATGTGCAGATAAACCAAGCAAAACTGGGGAATGAGACAGACTGCACAACCCAGGGTCCCAGCTTGGGGAAATAAAGCCTCAAAACACTGATTGAAAACAACTCGGGGTGGGGGGTTGTGGTGTGGAAGAGACTCCCAGCTTCATAGGAGAGTTCATTGGAGAGACCCACAGGGTCCCAGAATGGGCACAAGCCCACCCACATGGGAATCAGCACCAGAAGGGCCCAGTTTACTTGGGGGAAATGGCGGAAAGGACTGAAATCCAGAAGAGAGCAGAGCAAGCGCCATTGTACCCTCTCTGAACTCTGCCCCACGTACAGCGTCACAACACAGGGACTGGGTTGCACTGCCCTCGTGAATACCTAAGGCTCCAACCCTCACTACATAACAGGCACTTCAAGACAAAAAAAAAAAAGAAGGCCCTGGTTGGCGTAGCTCAGTGGATGGAGCGCGGGCTGGGAACCAAAGTATCCCAGGTTCGATTCCCAGCCAGGGTACATGCCTGGGTTGCAGGCCATAACCCCCAGCAACCGCACATTGATGTTTCTCTCTCTCTCTCTCTATCTCCCTCCCTTCCCTCTCTAAAAATAAATAAATAAATAAAATATTTTAAAAAAAAGAAGATCCAGACAAAAGTACAGATCAAAGCTTGAGAACAAACACAAATAAGCGATGCATAGATAGTCAACTTATCAGATGCAAAGCTGAAAAGCACTGGTGATCAGGATGCTCACAGAATTGGTTAAATTTAGTTGCAAATTAAATGAAAAAAATGAAGGTTACACTAAGTGAAGTAAAGGAAAATGGGCAGGGAACCAATAGTGATGGGAAGAAAACTAGGATTCAAATCAATGGAGTGGACCAGAAGGAAGAAAGAAACAACCAAACAGAAAAGAATGAATAAATAAGAATTCAAAAAAATGAGGAGAGGTTTAGGAACTTCTAGGACATCTTTAAACATTCCAACATCCAAATTATAGGGGTGCCGGAAGGGGAAGAGGAAGAGCAACAAGTGGAAAAGTTATTTGAACAAATAATAAAGGAGAACTTCCCCATTCTGGCAAAGGAAATAGACTTCCAGAAAGTCCAGGAAGCTCAGAGAGTCCCAAAGAAGTTTGACTCAAGGAGGAACACACCAAGGCACACCATAATTACATTACCCAAGATTAAAATGAAGGAGAGAATCCTAGAAGTAGCAAGAGATAAGGAGACAGTTACCTACAAAGGAGTTCCCATTAGACTGTCAGCTGATTTCTCACAAGAGATCTTCCAGGCAAGAAGGGGCTGGAAAGAAGTATTCCAAGTCATGAAAGGCAAAGACCTACATCCAAGATTGCTCTATCCAACAAAGCTTTCATGTACAATGGAAGGGCAGATCAAGTGAAGGGAAGATCAGATAAGGTCAAGTTAAAGGAGTTCATCATCACTAAGCCCATATTATATGAAATGTTAAAGGGGCTTATCTAAGAAAAAGAAGATAAAAAACATGTATAGTAAAATGACAGCAAACTCACAATTATTAACAACCACACCTAAAACAAAAACAAAAACAAAAACAAACTAAGCAAACAACTAGAATAGGAATGGAACCACAGAAATGGAGATCACATGGAGGATTAGCAACAAGGGAGTGGGAGGATGACAGAGGGGAAAAGGTACAGAGAATAAGCATAGATGGTAGGTAGAAAATAGACAGGGGGAAGGCAAGAATAGTATGGGAAATGGAGAAGCTAAAGAACTTATGACAAATGGACATGAACTAAAGGGAGGGATGTGGGTGGGAGAGGGTGTGCATGGTGGAGGGGAATGAAGGGGGGAAAATGGGACAACTGTAATAGCATAATCAATTATATATATACACACATATATATGCACTTGAAGAAAGTATGTAAAGAAAGTATGAATATAAGGAAAACTGGTTAAATTTTAAAACAACTAAAAATAATGTTAAAAATAAATATGATTATTGAAATTAAACACTCACTAGATAAGCTTCATATTGGACATATATTTCTGAAGAAAGGCATAGTGATTTGGAAAAATATTTTTAAATAATGCAGAATGCAGCACAGAAAGACAAGAAGGGAATAGGGAAAATCCATGTGATTCTAAGAGACCTGAAGCTCAAAATAAGAATACCAAACATAAGCTGAATTAGAGAACAGAAAAAAAAAGGAGAAACAAATTTTTAAAATAATTGAGAATTCTATATTTATGAAGGACAGAAACTATGATATTTAAGACTCATGGTGTATTCTAAGAAGTATAAAGAAAAATAAATGCATTGAGACCCCTTATAGTGTAGCATTTAAAAGCAAAGATGAAGCTCTCTAACTTATAAGCCACAAAATCATGCTTCCTAAGAGCAACTAGAGAATAATAAATGCTAAAATTTATTGAGTGTTTAAAACATGCAAGGTATTTTACAAATAGTAAGTTCAATTCAGTTACTTCTATGAGATAGCTATTATCAATATAATACTCATTTTACAAATGAAGAAATTGAATGACGAAAAGTTTACCTAATTTATGCAAGATTCATCAGGTAATACTAAGAAGGGCAATCCAAGTTTGAATCAATAAAGTCTGCACTGATATCTAAGCTCTTAATCACTGTGATCTCCTCCATCTCATGTCAATCCAGGTGACATCTGAGAGAAAGTAACTGCCACCCCATTTTAGGTAACTCGCTAAGTTGTGTTTTAAGAAAAAGGCAAATAATTTTTTTTCATGATAATCAAAGAACCTGAAGAAATTTTATTGTCAAGAGGTAAGAAAGTAAAAGGAAAAGGCCTATTAGAATTTGAATATGAATCTAGTAGAAATAGATTTTTTTAAGAAATCAAAAGTATGGTGATACATTTAAACATTTTATACACAGTAATAGTAAAAATAAACATCTGATATTATAGAATTTAAAAACAGAACTATACATTCATCTATTGTAACAAATGTACCATGCTGGTAGGGGATGTTAACAAGGGGGGAAGGTATGTATGATTGTGGGCAAGAGGTTATGGGAAACTTCTGTACCTTCCTTCAAGTTTTCTGTGGGTCTAAAACTGCTCTACAAAAATCATTTTTTTCTTTACTCAAACTGAAATACTGGAGATTGATAGCTTGTCATCTGAAGAAGAGAAGTGAGAGGTCATGATCTGAATTAAAACCTTACAAGGACCTTTTGTTGATTCAGATGTATGATACTGATTTTTTTTTTACTTCATAAAGTTAAATAATCTTGATAAAAAACAAAGGAGCATTTAACTTGAATGGCCATACAGAAAAATAAAATTATAAATACTGAATTAACACAAATAATATAAGAAATGAGCCCTGGTTGGTGTAGCTCAGTGGATTGAGCACGGACCTGCTGAACCAAAGAGTCACTGGTTCAATTCCCAGTCATGGTACATGTCTGGGTTGCCAGCCAGATGCCCAGTGGGGGGCACGCAAAAGACAACCACACTTTGATGTTTCTCTTTCTCTCTCCCTTACCCTCTCTCTAAAAACAAATAAGTGATTTTTTTTAAAAATGAAAGAATAAAGCAGGATAAGAATAAATCTCAAAATACAATAGTGATAGGACACCAAAAATACAATAAATAGAAATGGTATGTAGAGGATTAAAAATATCCGCAGATTCCTTCCATTTCTACTCATCAAGAGATAGGGTCTATTACTCCACTTTTTTATTTTGTAGGTGAAATGACATGGTCTGTGTCTAAGCAAAGAAACAGCAGTTGTTGCAACTTCCACTCTCACTCTCTTGCTGCCCTGAGACGTCCCTGTAAAGATGCCCCAAATACCCAACTTGAAGATGAAAAGCCACACCTGGGAACTTACACAGTTCTAAGTGCATATGCAACCAATACAAGATAATATATTCTTAGAATTCAAAGAATTACTGTAAAATCAACCATAATAATAAAACTTAATTAGCCCTGGCTGGCATAGCTCAGTGGATTGAGTGCGGGCCGCGAACCCAAGTGTCACAGGTTCGATTCCCAGTCAGGGTACATGCCTGGGTTGCAGGCCATAACCCCCAGCAACCGCACATTGATGTTTCTCTCTCTCTATATATATCTCCCTCCCTTCCCTCTCTAAAAATAAATTTAAAAAATCTAAAAAACAAAAGACTTAATATGTCTCTCTTAATAGTCACATGTGACTATTGCCTATGTATACCAGTTCTTTATAGCCTAGGCCTGTTTTGATTAGCCATATACACCATAAGGTTTATAAATGCTTTGACATCACTCCCACTGGCCAAGTACTAAATTTATTGAACAATGCACTAAACAAGCTTTATTGAATGGACATATACAGAACCCTGTCCTCTACAAGTGAATAATGCATCTTCTTCTCTGGCATAAATAGAATATCTTAATAAAAATATCTCATATACTTGTCATAAAACCAGTCTCAACAAATTTTTTTAAAATATTGTCTTATAGATTATATTTGCTGATTATTACAAAATTAATTTAGAAATCTATATTATAAACATAACCAAACAATGAACAAACATTTGGACATTTAAAAACATGCTATAAGCAATGTATAAGTTAAAGAAGAAACACTAATAAAAATTTAAATATGAGACTCAATAATCCTAAAAATATTGGAAAACAAATTTACTGGTATAATAATAATAATAATAATAATAATAACAAATATTGATCATATTGGGTTTCACAAAAAATAAAAGTTTATTTTAATATTTCAAAAACAGTTAATGTAATTTATCACATTAGCCCATTAAGGAGGACAGAAATTTGATCATCTTAATATATAAATGTAATGTTTAGGTAAAACAAATGCAGTGATATAACTATAAGAAAACCAAGAATACAAAGACTCAACAAAAAAGATCTAGTAAAAAAATCTGTAACAAACATTATACTGGATGGTAAAAATTTTAAGTATTTCTTTTGTAAAAGACATCACCTATGGTAATGCAGATTGTCTGCTTCACAATAGCAAGGCCAGAGGCAAAGAAAATAATGGAAGAGAGACCCAAAGAGAAATACACGGATAGAAAGATTATCCAAGACTTAAATGGTATTACACAGATCAATGAGAAAGCAGGTACTCCTTGTCTAGTCTGTTATAATTTGAAGACAAATTTTTAAATGGATATCTGCTTTATACCATATAAATATTGAATTCTTGGTGGAATAAATTACTATATATGAAAACTATAACACATTTAAGTGAAGCATTTTTTTACTTCAGAATACAGAGGGACTTTTTTATACACAACACAAAAAGCACAGAAAAATAATGATATATTCAATTATATTATATTTAAAAAGTTATACATTAAAGCTCATCAAATAAGAGTTAAGAGTGAAAAAAAGAGTTGCAACAACTATAACTGATAGAGTATTGACATTCAGAGTATATAAAGAAAACTTTAAATTCTTTAAGAGAGTATAAATCCCAAAACAAAAATAGACAAAAACTAATAATGAAACTTTTACAGAAAGAAAAAAAAAGAACAAACTGAAAGAAAAAAAATCATTCTGGGGGAATTAAGATAATGTAAACTAAATCAGCAAACCATTATTATATGAAATTTTAAAGGGACTTACTTAAGAAAAAGATCAAAACCATAAACAATAAAATGGCAATAAATACATATCTATCAAAACTGAATCTAAAAAAAAAAAACTAAGCAAATGAGAACAGAGACTGAATCATGGATACAGAGAACATTTTGTTGGTTGCCAGGTGGGAGGGGGGTTTGAGGGAATAGGTAAAGAGGTGAGGAGATTAAGAAGTACAAATAGGTAGTTACAGAATAGCCATGGGTATGTAAACTACAGTATAGGAAATGGAGTAGCCAGGGAATTTATACTCATGACCAAGGATATGAAAAATAGTGTGGGGATTGTCTTAGGGAGCAGGAGGTGCTGAGTACGAGGGCAAAGGGGAAAAAATTGGGACAACTGAAACAGCATGATCAATAAAATATACTTCTAAAAATCTCCAAGGTGATACAATTTCATTCTCATCAGATTACCAAAATGGATTTTATAATCTGCCAACTCCAAGTATATGTGAGGATGTGGTGTTATGATGCAATCATACTCTGCTATTATGAATACAAATAGTAAAACCATTATGAAGATTAATTTATCTAATATTTTAAAGATATATCTACCAAAACTCAGTGATTTCATTCCTAAAATGTTTGACATATACTTAATCATAGTATTCACTATATTAGTATCTTTCCTACAAAGTACTCAAAAAAGTTTTTCTATAACATAATGTTATTTATTTTTATCACAACATACATTTTAGCTAAGATAGTCAGATATGTATGTTCATATAAGCATTATGTATTATACAAAATAATAGAAGTAACCAAAGTGTCCACTGATAAGAGAATGGTGAGAGAAATTGAATGCAATCACAGGATGAAATGAACTAGAACTATATGTATCAATATGAATAAATTAAAAAAAAACAGGTTTTTAAAAAATGAACTTCAGAAAAATATGTACAATATTGAAAATATTACACATAATTGGAAACATAAAAATGAACAATTTATCTTTTGAAGAATAAACACATGTACAATAAAATCATAATGGAAAACAAAACCAAAAACTCTCCAGTACACAAGAATATGCCTTTATAAAGAGACATGCAACAATTCAATTTATTGCCCTAGCTAGTGTGTCTCAGTTGGTTAGAGTGTCATTCTATAAACTGAGAGGTTACATGTTCAATTTCCAGTCAGGGCACATGCCTAGGTTGCTGGTTTGGTCTCTGGTAGGGATAATGATTGATGTTTCACTCTCATGCTGATGTTTCTCTCCCTTTCTTTCTCCCCCCATTCTCCTCTCTCTAAAATCATTAAGCATGTCCTCAGGTGAGGATAAAAAAATAATTCAATTTATTGGTTAGTCTCTTCTGAGAGTTGGTTCTATAGATGTTTAATTCACTATATTTTTACTTTATTTACATAATACATAATTTTACACATAAGTAAGGTATTTAATAAGAATGTCAATTATAAATAAAAAGAATTAGAAAATTTTAAAAATGTAGATATCAATATGTAATTAATGTAATAAATTATACATGTTCATAAAATGTAACTTTGTGCAACCATTATAAAAAATGTGTGCAAACTCTACATATTAGAAAGATAGTCATAATATATTTTCTGTAGTTACAGAAAAGAATGTATAGTAAAAGCCTGCATGCATAAGATTGTACATCAATATTTATATGTGTGAAATGCATTTAGAGATCTATAAAGTTGTCCATCAAAATGTCAGTAGTATTTTTATCTGGGTAGTAAATTTTACTTTTTTTAAAACATCTTTGTACATTGTTTGAACTTTATACAAAAATATACATGATATTTGTAGCCAAGAAAAAAATCTGTTTTGATTTTGAAACCATTCACTTACTTATATTCACTTATATGAACACACACACACCCCAAAAGCATAGCTAATGAGAGAATGGGAACATTTAGTCAAAACTCACCTACTTTACTTGTAAAGAGGCCACAACTTTAGTTGAATTGAACCAGATAAGAATTTCATCTCTACCATTTACCTGGTGTATGTCCCTGGATAATGCATTTAACCTATTTTTACTTCCAAAGTTTGACCAAATACTTATTATTTTATTTGAATATATATAAATATGAATAGCCATTCCTCAGCTGTTACTTAAGAGTGAATAAAATCTTTGGGACTTAAAACTAAACTTTATGACATTGGGTAACAACAGTCGTATTTTGTTTGACTTTAGGGAAAAATCAGCTTTATAAAATTTAAATGGACTGACAGGTATGATGACAATAAATTTGAAAGACTGACTCTTGATCTTAACAATAAATACTGTGTCAGATACTCATTTAAATATTGAGACATACATAAGATATCTTCATAAAATATATAAAAATCTTACATAGGGAAAACATTATTTGCCCATCATCAAAATCTCTGGCCAAATCAGATAATTCAGTGGAATATTTTACAATGATTATGTGTACATGTAGCATCAAAGAAGGTAGTTTTAATTTTCCTGGGTATTTGTCATCATTGAACTAAGCACCTGGATAACTAAAAACAATTTTGAACAAATTCACTGAACTGGCCAGATGTGTGTTTAAAATATACCATAGGCTGATATATTCCTACGTTATTAATTACCTCCCTCTCTCTCACATTTCTAAAAAGCCAAGAAAATTGGCTCAGATATGCTTATCCCGTGAAGGGGACTATTAAATCTCTATAAATGCCTATTTCACACTAGAGATCTAATGGAGGATGGAAAGTGATATCAAGGCATAAAATAGAGAAGAGCATCAGAAAATAAAAGAAGAGAAAGAAACAAGGATGGAGTGGGGGTGGGAGGAGGCGGGGAGCAAAGAGTGGGCAGGAAAAAAGGGAAGGGAGGGGAGAGGAAGGGAGTGAAAGGGAAGGAAAGAAGAAATAGAGGGAGAAAAAGAAAATTTAAGGCCCTGGCAGTTAGTTATCTTAAACAACCATCTTATCTATTAAATCAGAACTTTGTGCATATTTTTATTGTATAGCTTAATGATTCCTTTTATACATCAAGGTCGATTTTTAAGTCTACCTTTAGATGTTTAATTTTTTCTCATCAGGAAGAAAGGATTACATAGTGAGCTTAAATAGAAATGCATGCTGGGCTAGAAACATCAACATCATAAATGTATGTCAACATGAACAGATTCTTAATGTCTGAGCCCAAGACTCTCTCAATTCTAATTGCTTTTGGCACAAAATGCATAAGGGCAGAAACATATCTTAGTTTAGCTATGAATTTGGCACCAGCAGTTGAACTGTTGATAGCACAGGGACTTTCTGTGGAATTTCAGAGTGAGTTTACTCAGAAATATGCATATGTCTAATTTAACACTTTCTCTGATACAAAAGAAAATATCTTCCATGTGTGTCCTGGTATTAAAAGACAGAAAGAATAGAATTTCAGAAAGTCTCCAACTCTTTCCACCAAGATCATATTCATGTTGAGTTTACCTGAGTTCCAAAATTGATATGTTTTTCAGGTCCATTGGGAATGAAAGAGAACTGAATGGCCAAGAATGATAAGTAAATTCTGCATACAAGGAATTCAGTCAGTTTTATAGTCCACTAATTAAATCCTTCTAAATAAAAAATATGTTTTAGCCTATTCTCTTCCTCTATCACTTTTTTTCCTTCCCACTCTACTCCATTCTAAAGACATTAGGTGGACAGAGCAGATGGGAATGGGGAGTGGCAGCCACAGAGACCCCGGGTTGTATGCCACATACAGCCTGAGTGGTGTAGCCAGGCCACCTGGCTCAGAGTGTCAGAGCCTAAGCAGAGAGAAGAGGATATCTACACAAGGGTGTGAGTTTGGGAAGTCATGAATGAGAGAGTGCAATTCATGTGGTGCCAGAGTCTGAGAGGCGTGAGAAGGGCATTCCTAGCACCCTGGCATAAAATATTGTAATGAAGGTAGAAAGAGACAGCCATTCCTATATGCAACAGTGTGCTATAGAATATCAATACCTGAGCAGGGTGTGGGATGCATCCATGTGTGAGGCAGGGGGCAACCTGGCCTCAGGAATTATAGCCCAAGCAGGACAAGGAGGATGCCCACACAGGGACTCCACCTGGCATGGGTGTCAGTGCCTGAGCAGAAGAACATCCACATGGCAGAGGTTAGACAGGGTCAGCCCAACACAAGGTGCCAGAACCCAAGTGAATGAGGGAAGAGGAGAGCCCCATGACAAGGAGACATGGTAAATGTTATCAGAGCCTACGTATTCTGAGGAGGATTTATACACAGACCACAAGAACATCAGTGCTTGAGCAGGGGGAGAACACCATCCATCCAGAGTTGTCCAACCTTTTGGCATCTATGGGCCACACTGGAAGAAGAGTTGTCTTGGGCCATACATTAAATATATTGTAACGTGTAATCATAAAAAAAAATCTTGAAATGTTTAAGCAAATTTATGATTTTGTGTTGGGCCACAGTCACAGCCATCTGGGCTGCATGCAGCCCGAGGACCACACCTTGGATCCCCACCAAGGGTCACAGCCCAGCATGGAGCTTGAAGACCAAGCAGGGTAAGGAGACCATCCTCATGGGGGAGGCACAGAATGGAGGGTTAGAGCCCTAATGAGTGGGAGGGACACCAACTTGGAGGAGGATGTGTTAGTAGAAAAGAAAGATTGGTTTCATGCAGATGTAATAATTAAATTATTAATATATTAAGTATAGTGGAAACCAGGTTTGTCCCTGTTAGGGTTGGAGGTTAGAAGTAAGAAAACAAAAAAACACTAAAATAAACCCTGAATGGTTGGATTAAAATTGGAAATGCCTGTGTAAAGTCAATGTTTTTGATGAATAGATAGAAAAAGTTAATATAAGTGTACATGTTATATACACTATAATATGTATATAGCACATGTTCACACATATGTATGAATACAAGTATGTATATTCATGCATTTATTCCCTAACTCTGTTCACTGAGGATGGAGGAGAAGGGAAACCTGAAAAAGAATGAGTGCATCTGGTACTGAGTGTTGGCTTCTAAACACAATCCTCTGCAGAGGAGTAAGGGCTCCTCAGAGAAATTCCTGATTGATTCCAGGGCTGAAGCACAGAAAATACAAGGTGAGCCACGAATATCTGTTTTGTCAAAAAGCAAGGAAATGCTCAAAATAAAATGGCATAGACATGTTAAAAGGAAATCAATCACAGCTTGCAAGGGTTCTAATTGATCATATCAGGGATATTTTGAACATCAAAATAAATGCTGATACTAACAGATCAAAACTCACTGAATAAAGTAGATAATTTAAAAATCCATAGCGATATTAATTAGCTTGGTGATTAATTAATTAATGAAATGTTTAATAAATAGAATATTTTACATAGAGTCAAAGTAGTCACCCCCAAAATACATATTAATTATAAAGTGGAAAAAGGAAAATTTGCCTTGGCTATGTCTGACATGCACCATCTTAATCCAGTAATTAAACTAAACATCATATATAATGAGACAAATCAAAATTGCGTTGCAGGTTAAAGGATGCAGATGATATGGGTGCAGCATTGTTTCCATGGTTATTCCAGCCAGAGAGGCATATCCTGAATTTTATCGTAAAGGAACATCAAATCCAAGCTAGGGGATATCCTACCATACATTCAAAACTGCCAACATGTGGATAGTTGAGGAAAGACAGAGAAATATTTCCAAACGGAGTCTGGAACACTGAATGCAATGCTTCTCTTAGAGCTGGGTCATTTGCCGCAAAGAACTTTATGGAGACTATCAGTGCAACTTGTGTGAGCCTGATGACTGAAGGGTAAGAATGATCAACATTAATATCCAAATTTTGAAAGATGTAAACTTATTATAAAAGAACATGTCCTGCTTTGTAGTAAAGTATTTTTGAAGGTGATGGGCACGATGGACATCAAGTTAAGAAGTCATGTGACAAATCTAAACTGATGAAAAATATGAAACTCATTTATCTTTAAATGGGACTTCTTTAAAAATCCAAATGTAGCCCCATCCAAGAGAAACACTGCTTCTTTCTGCTCTAAATCTCTTTGATGCACCCACTCAAGTTAAGTCTTTTTAGGTCCCACTGTTTATTTCAAATGGAACATATGGATGAGTTTTTCCTAGGGGAGGTGGGCTTGGGTTTTTTCCACGTTGATTTTGTATTACAAAATATGAGTCTTCTAAAACTTTCTTTTGGAAGAGGTTCAGGAGCCTCCTCAACAGGGAAAAAATAAGTATCCTCCTCTCCCATGAATATGTCTTGAAGCAAAAATGTTGAGAAAAAACTGAGGTAAATAGCTGTATTCACATAATAAGGGTATATGATAGAATATTACATTCATAAAATAATAAAAAATGGGAAAAAACCTGTATACTACATAGAATAGTCATCCACAAAACCCCATGTAGCTAGATATAAAATTGTACGAGGTAACATGAATGATTCTTTAATCAAGTTATTCTTCTTATTTAATCAAGTTATTCATGGTCTCAAAAACAAAATACAGCAAAACCTCTGAAAGAGAATGGTAAAAATATCAAGATACCTCAAAATAATATATTCACTCATTCAATATAAGATTAATAAGGGTTGGAGAACTCAAGACCTTTAATTTGGAAAGAGATTACTGATTAGAACATAGAAACAACCTTTAAATATCTGAAATAGTATCAGGTATTTCTAAGGGAAGAATTAGGAATAATAAATAAAAATTGTAAAAGACAGATTTTCATGCAGCTAAAATGAAAATCAAACCTTGAAATGTTCCAAAATGGAAGAGGCTGCCTAGGCAAGAGATCAGTTTCCTAGAATATTCAGAGCACTGACAATTGCTTGATAAAAAGGGTCAAGTGGCAGCCTGGTCACAAGAAATCAGTGATATGTAAGTTCACTTTGGATCTTTTAATTCTATGGTTTTATATATTTAAAACCATCAAAAATAAGCTAGGCACTCTGAAGTTCACATATAAATGTGACCTTAGAAGGTATGCACCATACATTTGATTGGTAAAGGTTCTTATACAAACATGTTATTTTTTTCTAAAAATAATCTTTGTCACCTAGACTGGCTATGGCTAAAGTTCATAAATCCTCTGAAATAGATCTGTAGGTGATAAAGTCAATAGGAATTATATACCGAAGGGCACACATTGATTGAAAGGAATTGCATGTGCTTTTGATACATTGTGTTAAGTAGTGCCTGCACTGCCAAGTAATATCCATTGACCTGCAGCTAGCCAATCTTGGATTGCAATAACATGGGCAAATACTATTTTTTTTCAGTATGTTTATAGTGTAGAAGTGTGTGTTTGTTTCTTTCATCATCACTTAGAAAGTGGCATTCAAGGACAGGCACATTTGGGAAATCAGAGCATGACAAATCACATTACATCTTCAAATCACAGGTAAGTAGGTATCTTTATGCAACTTGCATTTAAGAACTAATTTCTTCAGCAAGGTATTACTTAGAATGTGTATAATTTATCATTAGTACACCAAATACTACCCAAATTGTGTTGAGATAAAAGTCTAGGTATCTATGACAACAAATGTACCATCAAAATCAAATTATCTCATTATTTGAATATTTTAGTGAGATAACACTTAATGTCTGGATATATGGAAATATGTATATTATGAAATGAATTTATACCTTTTCATCTGAATATATGCATAATAGGCTTGACACTGCTTCAGATAAAATTGATATATTGTTATCTATCTATCTATTATCTATCATAAATTCAGTCACACGTATGAAAAATGCCTTAGCCAAGAATATTTGGTTGGGTTGAAAATATAGTTCACAAATTTAAGAATTTAAAATGTATACATGTATGTGTGGCCAAGATTGAATACTTATAAATTCACAGATGTTAAAACTAGAAAAAAGATGACAAGGAGATAAATCCAATCCAAATCCAGAATAATAATTTATGATGATGACTGTTTCATGACAAAGGGTGCCACCTATATAATGGAATCACCACCAAGAGGCTGACTAGTTTCCACCCCATATGAGCCATCTCAGAGACTCTTCGTTTCTGATAAATTGGCACTCAGCAATGGTGATAGCCAAACTGGAAATGCACACTATTTTAACAAAGTGTAACTTCAAAGCTTCATTGTTCATTAAACTATTGCACAAAAACAAGTTTACAGAAGAAAGAAGATGGTCTCTGTAGAATAGACCATGCTGTCCACTTGATTTGAGACCCTTTACATAAGTGATGTATTTTATTTGGTAAACATTCACATGGGATACGAACACTTTCAATGCTGGAATAGTCCAAAATACCCATCCCCATAATTATTTCAAAAATTTCTGTCCCAAATTATTAATTCCAAGCCCTGGACCATCTGGCATAAGAGTTTGTATTCCCCATAGAAGGCCTGGTTTAAGCCCTGATTTCTGTGTACTTCAGAATTTATAAAATCCTGATCTCATGTATGCCACTTAATTTTGACATGCTGGAAGAAACACTTAAATTTCCTGTTGAGTAAATAAAACAAGAATTAGTTCATGATGGACATTTTTTCATAAATTAATACCTTGGAGTATTTGATCATTTAACTTGGGCATTTGATATTCACCAAGGGCCACTTAGAAGAAGGAGGATTCTCTTAAAATGAATTTCTTGAAATCACAAAGGACTCTTCAGTAAATTTCTTATTTACTATAGGCGAACAGCATGTGGATTTGATTTATACCTCTAACACCTAACCAGATATAAGATTCAAGTGAACAAACAGTAGTATTACATTCTAAACCAACTGGAAGGATGTATTTTTCTCTGGGATCAAATCAAAGCCTGAACCTTTGCTGATTGAATTAATCAGAGGAAGACATCTAAAGTGGGTATACGCTGACTCTAGCAGGTGCCTCTTTCTACCAGAAAGCAAAAAAAAACACAAAGTTTCCTTTATTTTAAAGAGGTTAACAAGAACATCCTAGAATACTGACAGTTTACTCATATTACATGTGCCTTATGTTATTCCTACTATTTGTCTCTAAAATCCTGTTTGGCTTTCAAATAAAGACATAATGATTAAAGCTAACATTTATTTTCTTTTGATATATTAGAGTTACTCTTTTAAAGTTCCAAGCATTTTAAATACAATAACTCATTATATCTCCCAAATAACTCTATGTGTCAGCCAGTATTATTAATCACATATTATGGATTAAAATAATTAATTAAGAGGAGTAAAATAGCAAGATGTGTCCCTAATCATATAACTAGTAAGTAGAGGAGCTCAGTTTGGACCCAGATAGCTTTCTCTGAAATTCATGTACTTACTCTTTTCCCTTTTAAAACTTTCCTCCACTTACTTCCCTTTCCCTTTTATCTCTCCATTCATGGGACTTGGAAGAATGTTTCTTCAGAAACATGACAGTTTAATTTTGTCTTAGCACACACTTCATGGCCCCTGTATAGACCTTCCTCTTCATGACTTACAAAAGGCTAATGACTGTGAGGGTGTAGTTTGTAGCTTGAGTTGTTATTTGTTACTCCCTATTAGCTTCATTGTAGTTTAAATACCATAGATTCACTATGAAGAGTAAGTAAATTAATCCTAAGGGTATTGTGTACATAAAAAAGTCACATCAATGAATTTTGTCCAGTTAAAACATGATATATTTACTTTTTCAATGTATTGGAATGATTATAATATAACCACCAAATAGCATAAGGATAAATTTTTCCCTGACAGCTCCTAGAATGTAACCTTAAGACACACTCTAATGATACATGTTTATTTATATCTAGCATGTTCTTGAATTCCTCTTACTCCCTCATTATCACTGTTAGGTATACCCAGCTTTATTCCCCAAAGAGCATCACAAGATGCAAGAACCAGGTCACTTTTTTCAGTGGACAGCATGAACCACTCTCCATTTTTCACCTTTCCCTAAATTAAGCAGCTGACTTCCTGAATAAAGAATATTTTATTTTTCTAAATGGTTTATCAAGAAAACTCCTGGGATGGACTAGGGATCAGCATTAATGACAAGCTGACAAGAACATAATCCTTATCCAGAAATGTCATATTTAGTGCCTGAGTCATAATAAATTACAAACTCCCTCCGCCCTCCTTGTGCCGTGTGTGAAGAGTTCCTGTGGGCACACTCCCTCACTCGCCCACTGCTCAGGCGCTGACATGTAATTAAAAAGGCATCATATAAACAGGATGAGAAAGTGCGAATTCCCATCAAAGAATAACAGCTTGCAGAATATTGCAGAGCATATCTTGTTTTCTTTGTTTTTCATTTTAATCAAGCTTGATAAAGAAAATGTTTATAGAACTAAGTTATCCATGTTAAATGATGAATGTCAGCATATTTTATGCATATATATCCATTCATATTTATTCCGCAGTTGAACCCATTGAGCATTTGCTGAGAACTAAGCACTGAATACATCCGATGACTCTAAAAAAAAGTCAGCAATTATTATCTTTAAATGGTGAGCTTTTAGGTGATTTTTAAGTATATATTTTATACTTTCAAGTTTTTACAGTGATTGTTTTTATAAATATTGAATATCCCCAACTCTTTAAATATTTGAAATATATGCATATGTACATAAGGAGTCTTCCATTTCACATATCTTATAGCTCTTGAAGTCTCAAAAGGGAAAAAAATAAATAATTATTAGATAGTTCGTATTTTAATGTCTCTCTCAAAACATGGACGATGTTGCACATGTCCTTAAATAACAGTGCAGCATGAGTTGATTTCGGAGAGGACTAAAATTCTGGCCTTTTGGGAAAATGGTACATTGGGAAAATGATCCAAATGTCATCTCTCATTGGGAATGCTGAGTCTTTTATCCCTACTGGAATTCTAGTCACTTTTAACTCATTGAAAATTGACCTTTAATTCTTCTACCTCCAGTAAACACTCCATAGGATTGTAGCTGTTGAGCAAGAAGGTAGGGAGCCAATTTTCTGATTACTTAAAAGGGCCAACAGAGCTTACAAATCCCTGTGAGAAAGGGAAAGGGAAATTTTGAAGAATCTGATGGTGTCTTCAACCCTGTCAGGTGGTATCATTGGCGGCGGCAGTCCCTTGCTGGAAGCCAAAGGCCAAGGTGTCTTTCTAAACTGCAGGAAGCATTACTGTGTTTTCTGTTCTGGGCACCTACTTTGGTGAGGTATTTTTTTTCTTTATTCTTCCGTTGTTTGTGTCTTTTGGCTGTGAATATTTGTTTCTTTCCATCAGTTCATCACGGTTCTTTTGGGACAACAGCCCACATAAAATGGAATGTTATTTATTTCTTTTTTCTTCATGTTATCTATATTAGAATCAGGAATCCAAAAATTCAAGCCTTTTCAATTAGTAAACCTACTCTTTATCCAGATATTTTTTTCTGTGTTATGGATGATTATTAATTGTCTCTTTGCAGCAACCCCACATTAACCTTTTAAAAGCTTCATTTTCATTTTTGGAAGCTAAATGTATGCCAAATCCTGTAGTGGCATGTGTAACCCAGGCTGAGCCAATTGAGCATCTCATTCCTCTGGCCACCACGACTGGCTGAAGGCTCAGCATGAGGCCTGATCCTATCCACTCAAAGTGCAATTCACGATGTTACCATGGAACACTCGGAAAAAGAGTTCCCTTCACTCACAAAAATAAATAAGAAGAAGCCAAGTCAAAAGCTTCTGGAAAACTTTTATGACCATAAAGAGAATTAACCTTGGTATAAAGCAGTGTAATCAGGAATTTAAAAAAAAATAAGAGAAAAGAAAAAGAATAAGAAAGAAACTGGATTCCATATTAAACAAATACTTGAGTTTTTGTAAATAAAAGTAATTATACTTTATATAAATTAATACTATGTAAGACTTCTTTAGAAATTAAAAATATCTAATAAATTTCATATAAAAGTAGAAAGTAAATCTAAATCAAATGCTAGATGAGTATTCTTAAATCAGAGCTAAATAATAATTATTTGTGTGCTTACAAAGGACACGTGTATTTTAACCTTGCTCACAACCTGATCACTAAATTTTTATTTCTTTTGTTATATAGAAAGACATTTAATGAGTTATATGTACCCATTCTTGTTACATTTCTTACCTGTTTCATTTATATTTTTGAGATAGTACTATGCTTTTAGATAATACTAAGAACTTCTATTTAGAATGAGATTACTATTAATATTTTGAAACCTCAAACTTGGTATCAAAAAAAATCTTTACTTTGTTTAAATTAGAAACAACCTCTCTGTTGGTTCATACATTTGTGTATGTCCTCCTGACCATAAAAATGCAGGCTACAATGTACACCCCTTTTCTATCACTTCTATTCATTTCCCACAAGTCACTAAAGAAATGACCCCTTCATCTAGCACCCTACAGCATTTGATAAGAACCTAATGCAATCTATTCTATTTATTTGTGTATATGTCTGTCTCTTCTTGTGAAATGCAAGCTTTTTGATGGCAGAAAGTGTTATATTTATCTTAATATTTCCAGGGTTTACTGTAGTTCTTGACACACAATAGGCAATAGATATGTTAAATTGTGTTAAGAATAGATCTACACAATGAAGCCT
Organism: Phyllostomus discolor; assembly: GCF_004126475.2. Classification (NCBI taxonomy): domain Eukaryota; kingdom Metazoa; phylum Chordata; class Mammalia; order Chiroptera; family Phyllostomidae; genus Phyllostomus; species Phyllostomus discolor. The sequence goes on along the minus strand of NC_040904.2, from coordinate 76,607,674 downwards.
GATGTATCTATTTTGGTTTGGTTCCTACACTAAAGAAACTACCAGGGCAATTTTTCTTTCTCATTATGAGCATAGCCTTTATGTTCTGTAAACACAGCCTGAGTGTAAATTTGTTTTGATTTTTCAGAAGAACAATGAACAGGAAACTGACAGGCTAAAGAAGGTAAAACCTCTATTTTTTTCTAAAACAATCTGTTTTTATGTATGTTTTAACTAACAAGATTTAGCATTTGTTACAAATGCGTTTTTGTTGGTGACTTGCTGGTCTCTCTCAGGACTATTTCTTATAAATAAATAAATAGAAGAAGCTAGTTTTAAATGTTTATTTTTATTCTAAAGCTTACTAGGAACATGAGAAGAAAACAGATTACGGGAAATACATGCCACTTGGCTAGGTTCTGCAATGGAGTGTCTTACGTACTATGCAATGTCACTTAAGAATTCTTTTATTGCAGCTTTCTTGGTCTAGTAACCATTCTAAACTTGAAAATAACAATGTAATATATAAAATATACATCTTTTTCTTTTCTGACTATTTAATATTTAAATATAAGGGGACAAATTATGTGGCTGTAAGGAGAGGAGCTAAATATGTATGCAGTTGGTTTTGTTCCCAAGTACTTCACAGTCCTTATGTGACTTTACCCAAGCACATACCTTAAACTCATTGATGGCTCCAGTCATAAAAATCAAGGTAGTAGGGGTGTTTTTTCTTTGTATCTTGAGCAATATGATAATGATTAATTATCCAGGGAAAGACATATAGAGAGAAAATTAGTGACTCAAGGACACTGATGTAGTATCTCCACCATATAGCAACCCCTTTTTAAACCACATCTCCTGGTGGTCAGACTTTCCCAAAGTGAATACAGTTTGTCCCTATCTATCCACAGAATGAGGGTGCAAGTACAATAACATGGAGTGATTTGCAAAGTTATAAGAAACCTTAAGTCTCCTGTTTTGGTCTCTTGGAATAATTCCTCAGGGGAAAGCCAAGCACTTATATGCTAAGCAAAACAAGCCAGGTGGTAAAAGACAAGTACCATATGATCTCACCTTTAACAGGAACCTAATCAACAAAACAAACAAACAAACAAGCAAAATATAACCAAAGACACTGAAATAGAGAACAGGCTGACAGTGACCAGAGGGGAGAGGGGAGGGAATTTCAGGGGAAAAGGGGAAGGGTTTGCAGAAACAAGTGTAAAGGACACATGGACAAAAACAAAGTGGGGGATGGAAATGGGAGGGAGGTAGGGAGGGAAGTGGGGTGTGGGCTGGGAGGGGAGTAAAGGGCAGAAAACTGTACTTGAACAATTAAAATAAAAAATAAGTAAGTAAGTAAATAAATAAATAAGTAAATAAATAGTCCTACTTCCCTGATGTGGCCCCAGACAAGCCACATGGAGAGCGTGCATGAAGAGAGAGATGCCTGGGCAGCCCCAGCTGAATCTTTTCACCTCAAGCCCCAAGCTTGTCAATAAGGAAACCATTTTAGATATTCCAACCCCAGCAGCCTGATGTTTAGAAGAATCAAGGGACCCATTTGACAGTCAGAACCAGGTCTCCAGAGAGCTCCATCTATCTCCAGCACTTTAAAACACAGCACTCAATTCCCCAGTCATTATGGATCAGCCCTGGCTTCTGCCCTACTCTCTGACTCTCAAAATTGTGAGTAGTTGTTATTGCTTCATGCTCCTATGTATTTGGGGTGGTTTCTTAGGCAAAAATAGAAAACTAAATAGCCAATGAGAGAAAAGAAAAAGCAGGAAAAAATAATAATTTTGATCAAGATACTATGAGAGGGAACCCCCAAGAAACCCAGAATTATCTTCTGATGGGTGGGCCCCTTGTAGTACAGGCTTCTCCCACTAAGTAAGTGTTCTAGGAACCCATCTGTTTCAGTGTATCCACTGGCATTGTTTTGAGAGGCTGTATTTGGCTTCAGTGGATTTTTTTTAACACTCTTTCAATATGTCTGCCTATTTCATGATGGGTAATTTATGAGTACACCTACTCACACTGCATTGAGTGTTCAGCAGTTTGTGACCAAAAATGGCATGACCCCCAATGCCCCAACCTCTCTATTTACCTGATCTCACACCTAGCAACTTTTTTTTGTTTCCCCGATTAAAAAAAAAATGTCCTCAAGGGGAAATGTTTTGCTGATGTGCAAGAGGTGAAACAAAAAATGGCAGAAGCACTAAAAGGCATCAAAATCGATGAGTTCAGACACTTTTGAGCAGTGGAAAAACATCTTGATAGGTGCAATGCATCAGTTGGAGAGGACTTTGAAGGTGACTGAAGTTTAAACATGTAAGAATAAATACACAATGTTTTATAAATAAATTCTGGAATGTTTTGGGCCCCCCCTTGTATTTTAATGCCAATGATTATTCTCTAATATAGTATTCACCAATTATTTTCTTCTAGTCAATTAGAAAAGGAAGGTAGTTTCTTAAAAGTATGACATATATGCTGGATCTGCTAACCCACCTAAAAAGGAAATAAGACTTCCAGGGCACCTGAGATGGAACAGATGGCCTGTCAGATCCAATCAAGTCCTGTCTTTCCTACACAACAAGACTAGTAAACCCTGAAACTCAGTTCATTACAACAGGGTTTAATTTTACATGTCCAGCAGTGTCTGTGAGGTTTCCATATTCCATTACTCTAGAAAACAAAGCAATTAATTGAGAAGAAACAAAGAAGATTTGGTAAATGGCATAGAATATGTGTGAATATACACATAAACATCCCAAATATCTATATACTGGATGTTTCTAAATCTTCCACATTTTAATAGTAAATCACAGTGATAATAGCTAGTCTATATCACCCACAAATTAGAAAATACAGTGCCTCATTCTTTTTTAACAAAATAATAAGGAGGGAAAGAAAACATGAATAGGCCTTTTATTGACCTGCTTATTTTCTCTGTAACGAGTGATGATGGGAAGTAGTAATATGAAGTCTATTTCAGAGTGAGTTGAATAGTACATCTGTGCTTAAGACCTGAAGAGAGAATTTATAGACAATATGAGATATTTAGATATGAAATGGAAATAATAAGTAGAAGAATGGTGAAGAGAAATGATTGAGGAGGTTGTGGGTGTGGGTGTGTGTGTTTACAGAATGTGTATGTTCCGAGATGAGGAAAGTTTGAGCATGCATAAATGCTTGATGACAAGAACCCAGTAGGGAAGAAAATTCTGACAATAGAAAATTAAAACTAATCCTACAGCAAGGATCCAGAAAAAGTGAACAGGGACCAAAAACACACTGTAGGTAAAGGTTTAGCAAAGTATTCTCACATAGACCAGTTCATATTTTCAGAGAGAATGTATATTTCTTCTTTTTCTTTTTTTTTTGCCCTTTCTATTTTCCAAATGCCTTGTAAGCAAATCATAAAACTCATTATTTAAATTACTATAAGGAAATTCACATCTACATTGTGAAAGGAACAAATTTAGACCATGAGTAATACAGATAATCATGTTCAATTATAAATATATTTCTCATTAAACAACTTAATGATTCAAGTTACTTCATAAACACATTGTACTACAGTTCTTATAAAAGTAAAATTTTTGGCCCTGGCTTGTATAGCTCAGTGGATTGAGTGCGGGCCTGCAAACCAAAGGGTTGCCGGTTCGATTCCCAGTCGGGACACATGAATGGGTTGCAGGCCAGGTCCCCAGTTGGGGGCACATGAGAGGCAACCGCACATTGATGTTTCTCTCCCTCTCTTTCTCCTTCCTTTCCCCTCTCTCTAAAAAATAAATAAATAAAATCTTTAAAAAAAAGTAAAATTTTTGGAAAATTTATTGATTTCTACAAGTTTATATGTTTCATTAAATTATAGCCTGATTAATAATATATGTATTTTATTAAAAGTGTTTTAAATCCAAGTAACTGAATATTTATAGAAAAGTGTCAATTTTTCCTATTACTTAAACTCAATAATAGCACCAAAATAAGTGAAATGAGTGATCTTTTTGTTTTATTTCACAGTTACACAAAGAAGATAGACTAAAGTTGCTTCTAATCCAGCAACAAAAAGGAAAGAAGTATAGAAAAAATAAAAAGAAATAAAAAGAAAGAAGAATAGCTACAGGCAACATCAGAGATGAATCCTCAAACCTACACATGGGAAAAAAATAAGCCAGACACAAGAGATCTGCATTTTGATATTAGCCTTGGTTACATAGCATACAACTGTTTTTCTTATCAAGTTGTCTGCTTAAAATTATTGCATGCTATTATATGTAAACTATACCTTAAAAATTGCATTTGAGTATTTCAATTAAAATTTAATAAAAAGGAAATTTTTTAATTTTAATTAATATTTTCTTCTAGTCCTTATTACTTTCCAAAGAGACCAGTCCCCCCTTCAGAATTGGGCTTCTTTTTGCTGCTATTCTTCTTCACCAGCCAGTATTAACTCAGGTCACATTTTCATAGTGGGCATCAAGCCACTTCAGAGAGTCCCCAGGTATACCTGGGATCAAACAGGGGACACTGTTATATCAGTTTCAGATACATCAGTTTTGTTTACTCTCACTCAGCTTCCACATTCACCACCACCCCTGACCACCTGACAGCGTGGGATCCCTCTGCCTCCCCTCAATAACGGTGTGGTTCTACTCTAAGCTGGTTTATCTGGAACAAAGTAAAAGATCACTGCCCTCATTTTTGTCACACTTCCCCATCATTGAGCAGGCTCAGCTCTTGTGTTCCATATCATGACTGAGATTATTCACTCTGCACTGTGGGTCTCAGAACTGCTGACCGCCTGAGCAGCCTTTCCCTGCCAGATCTAGTCCTCCTGAGGTCCGGAGGCCTCTCGGTATGCTAAGAGTAGTTCATCTCTTCCTGTGCAAGGATAAGCCCCAGTCCAGTTTGATTTCCTATGAGAATATGTGTTGCCTTTGGGAAAAACTATAATCCCCTGAAAATCGAGTTGTATAGTCACCCTGTGAATCCAAATAGGACAATCGCATCAGACCTGAATAGTCCAGCTGCAGTACAACTCGTGTTATTCAGACATAGTGTGTAAATACTAACTGATGTTGCACTGTGTCTAGAATAACAAATTATTTTTAGGTATGGCTTCAGTTAGAGGTGATGACTGCCTCATCTCAGACACACACAAACACACACACACACACACACACACACACACACAGCAGGGTGAGCAGAGTTTACAAGAGCAGTGCATTGCAGTCCACAGCTGCCTCTGCTCTCTAAGTGCAAAATTAGAAATCTGACACACAGCCGTCGCTCAGCCATTTATAATATTCCACATTATTGGAGAAAACTAATTTCTCAATCTAAAGCACAAGTTCCTCCGATGTCATTATTTCTTCAATAATAATGGATGTTATCCTTTGCTTTATGAGAGTAAATAGGGCCCCTTATGACACACTTCTCTCTGCATATCCCCTTAAAGGACACCCTTTTCCAAATGTGAAATTCTATTTCTTGCAGAGACAAAGCCTCTTTAAGTCTTTAAATCATACTATTTTACCGGTTTCTACTTTTAAATATATATATTTTTAATTTTAGGGATGAATTTCATATAGCTCATCTGTTGCCAAAGCAAAAACTCATGTTGGTGTGTCTCTCACAACCATTTCAAATACCACAAAAACTGAAAAACCTGACTTGAACTAATGTATTACTGAGCATAGCTAGGCCCATCCCTACCATCCTAAATGATGTCAATAGAAAATTCATCTAGTATGCAAATACGATAATCATGAGATTTTGAGGGTGGGAGAGGGAAGAAAAGAAAGGGGAATAGATAAAATAAATAAAGTGGCCAAAAAAAGGAGTTGGTGAAGGAAAAGAAGGATGGAAAAGTGGAGACTAAGAACAAAAATAGGAAAAGATGACCATGCTTCAAACAGATTTAAGTTTGTATTATGAATTCCAGCATACAGCATCTTCACACTCGTGATTTTCAGTAAAGTTCTAAATCTACTCTTCAGATTTTGCTTACTTCTATTTTATTCAACAAAATAAGCAAAAAAAGTGTTAAAAACACGAATGTACTTTTCTGAGATTTAGACTTTACAAATTGGTTATATGCTTCCTAATGCTTTCACAGCACATCTAGGATAAGGACAGTATTTCCACAGCAAACCTGCCCTTTGTAGCCCTGACTTATTAATGCTGACATCTGCAGCAATGACAAGAAATACATGTTAGTTCCCAGACAAAGGAACCAACAGAAGAATAATAATAAGGATATTAATAAAAATAATAACAACATGATATTTAACACACATGTGTCAGACATCAAGTCAAGCACATTATATATATTATTTTGATAATTTTATCCACAATACTGTCAGGTTAATATTACAGTTGAGAAAACTGAGACTCACAAAGATTAAGGAATTTGACAAAAATTCTACACCAGACAGTATCAGAATATAGTCTGCCTGGTGGTCAAGCACCATCTGATGTTTTCAGGGGATTCCCAATACCCCTTTCCTGTCCCATTAGGGGATTCCCAGCACTGTGCCAGATGTTCTTTTCAATTTTCACTTTCCTCATTCTGTAAATTCTTGTCACTCATCCTAAACATCTAAGAAGTCCTTGGGCTTGTTGATTACATCAGTCCCTGTCTAAAGTCAGGGTAATTTTGAAAGAAGTCACAAGCGTGGCTCGGACCCAGTTTGTGCATAATAACCCTGCAGAACATTTCCAGTGTCCAAGTTTGGACATTTTCCTCCATTTACTGTGGGTTACAATGTCATGTCTAAATTACTAGCCATTTAATTGTTAAGGCTCTCCTTGCTGCAAAGATTCCCTACTTTCCAAATGTACTACATTTTGCCTGAACACATGTTTTTTAAAGATTCTTGGTAGGGTTCCAAAAGCGGAACCAGACATTCTTCTGTGTGATCAAAAATTGTGGTCTCATGGAGACAATTTCTTTCCTTTGGGCTACACAGACAACTAGACACAGAGAAATAGACAGAAGGACTGGGGATGTTAGAGGTCATTTCCAAGAGGAGGTGGAAATCCCCTCTAATTCATACACCCGCTTGGCTAGACAAATTTCTCTTCAAAAATCAAAGAAATGAATTCAGAGCCCTTGAATGAAAGCCTTTGAATGCTTTTCAGCTAATTTTTCAAGATAATGGCAGGCATTGTATCGTGTTTGTTTGGTCCTTAACACACAAACCATAAAACTTGTTTTCATTTTTACTTTTTTATAGGAAAAGATGGTTAAATGAAAAGTTACTGTCTTGTTTTGCTGAAAGAGAAAAAAGAATACAGATTTTTAATTTTCTTTCAGGAATTGAAAACCATTTCAAACTATGAAATACTCCAAATATAATAGGAAGGAAATGAACAGAGGCCTTTAACTGCTATCTCTTTTTGTTTTGACACATCACAATTGAACATGGTATTCAGTGTATCTTACAATGTGGAAACAGAAGAATACAGTAGTAATGAACAGTGCTTAACACAGTCCATCTCATTTTTCAAGAGAAATGTCCTGTAGAATGAGTTTATAAATGAAATTTTGTAAAAAGGAGATAGAAGGAAGAAATTGGGCATAAACTGTGACCCTTCTAAGTTTTTGAAGCTGCAAAGGAGGCAGAATAAAAAGAAAAGTAAATAATGTTAGAAAAGTGGTTAGCATGCAACCTGTTTAAAGAAAAAAAAAATTAACAAGAGTTGAATCCTGATTACTTGCAAAAAAGGATTAAAAATGAATGAAAAAAACTAATAAATAAGAAAGGAAAAGTGAAGGAAAGAGAAAAAAATAAGTTGCAAGAAACATATGGAGAAATTTGGATACACTTTCAAAGAAAAAGTACATTGGGGAGAAATATTAATACTGTATCATCATCGGTTGCCTAAAGGTACATCACTAACAATTAAAAATAAATTTGTACAGCTTTAATAGCCACACTGATAATTCCCAACCGTGCTCCCAAAAATAATTGTTCCTGCAAACATTCCTGTTAACTGTCTACTCTGAGTGAATCCATAAATGATTTTAAACAATGCAGTTTTACATTAAATTTAATGAAGCAGGGACTTTCAAATTTCTTCTCATGAGCCATTTGAATACACAGCAAGTTTAATGAATGTAGACTGCTAAGAATTAATAAATTCTAGATCTGGAAACAAGCCGAGTTCATTTAGTTATAGAATCATGCAAAATTACAGGTACAAATAGGTCATTTCATGTGTACTCCCATGTAGGGATCAATGTGTCCATAAAATTTCTCTGTTAGATGACCATTAATTCTACTTTTGAACACTCACTTATTTTAAGACCTTCATTTTATAGGTAACAAAGATGAAACTAAAAAGGGGTTAATGTTTTGCATTGTTTTCCACAGTGTACTTGGGAATGATAAATATATATATAATATATATATATATTTTATATATATTTATTTTCTTTGCAGTTCTTAGATTTCCAGTTCTTTCCAGTTCTTAGATTTCCAGATTTCCAAAATAAATAAATAAATATTTATATATATTTATATATATATAAAATATATATATTTTTTTTTAAATTTAAGTGTCAAATGGATTTTGAAAATGTGCTTTAAATAGTTGATTAAAGAGGTCGATCCACTGAGGGCATTGCAGGACTTTCTTTATCTCTAATTTACTTTGTAATTCTCTAAAAGACATGTAACTTGATAGATTTCTCAAGACCATTGAAGTTTTATTTTTGTTTTGATAAAGTTGGTGGTAGAGAGGGTGGCAGGAGGGGAAGGTTGTAGAATTTCTGAAATGAGTTTTCCTTAGGGTATATTTGGGAACATTGATGTAAGTAGTTTTTTCTAGCATATATACTATGTATTATCTAAATCTCAAAGCTATCAGGTAAAAATCTTTAAAAAGAAAAAAGAAAAATAAAATAAAAGTTGTGTTAGGAAGATCTGAGTAAATTTTCAAAATAAGGTTTAATAGGTATCTAGAGAAAAAATATCTAAGGAGCTAGGCATGGGACAAGGGAGAAGGAAACAGGAACTGGAAATCTAAGAACTGGAAAGAAAATATCCACTTAAATTCTTCCTAGATCAATACTATAACCTAATACACTGACCTCATAATGATGATTCTGCTCTCCCAACTATCTCTGAAATTTCTGTGTCTGTCTTCAAATTTTGGAGAGTCCAAAATTTGACAGAGTACTGTACTAGGATTTTTTTTTAAGATTTTATTTATTTATTTTTTAGAGAGGGAAGGGAGGGAGAAAGAGAGAGAGAGAAACATCAATGTGTGGTTGCTGGGGGTCATGGCCTGCAACCCAGGCATGTACCCTGACTGGGAATTGAACCTGCAACACTGGTTCGCAGCCCATGCTCAATCCACTGAGCTATGCCAGCCAGGGCTTACACTAGGGTTTTTATTTTATTTTTTTTTTATCTTTTCACAAGCATTTGTCACTTCACCATTATTTTAAAAATATCTTCTAAAATACAGTTGATTACTAAAAGAATTTTAAGAACAAAATCTATCCTAAATTAGAAAATTATACTCAACCCCACATAATCAGAAAACATCTTGACCTTAGAATGGCTTCCAGCCAAGATGGAGGCATAGGTGAATGCACCGTACCTCCATGCACAACCAAGATAGAGACAACAACAACCTAGGAACCAAATACCAATCAGAAATGACAGAAAATTTATCTGAATGGAAGTTGGACAACCAAAAAGTTGAATTAGACCCATGCATCTAGACCGGTAGGAGGGACAGAGATGAGCAGCCATGGGCAGGTCACAGCGCAGAGAGCAGAGAGTGGTGGGACCTGGCACATAAGGCATCCGGGGCACACAAGACCTCAGCAGGTGGATCCTGAGTGTGCAGGCAGCAGCTGGCATACCCCGGCAGAGGGGTGGCAATTAGCAACCAGCAGACCCAGTGAGGCAGCGATTGTAAAGCAAGGCAGTGCACACAACCCAGGATCACAGCACTGGGAAATAGAGCCTCGGGACACTGATTGAGGAAACATGTGGGAGTTGAGGTGCATGGAGAGACACCCAGCCTCACAGGGGAGGTCCTTGGAGGGTCCCATGGCATGCACAAGCCCACCCACATGGAAATTGGCACCGGAGGGGCCCAGTTTGCTTGGGGGAAGCAGCAGAGGGGACTGAGGTCCCACAGAGAATGGAGCAACCACCATTGTTCCCTCTCAACCCTGCCCCCACATACAATGCCACAACCCAGCAACTGGGGTGCCCTGCCCTGGTGAATATCTAAGGCTCTGCCCCTTACTGTAACAGGTGCGACCAGACCAAAAAAAGAAAGAGAGAGAGAGAGAGAGAGAGAGAGATGGCTCAAACAGAAGAACAAATCAAACCCCAGAACTCATCCTTTTGAGCAACTGAGAGATAGCCAACCTATCAGATGCACAGTTCAAAGCACTGGTGATCAGGATGCTTACAGAATTGGTTGATTTTGGTTGCAAATTAGATGAACAAATGCAGGCTATGATAAGAGAAATGAAGGAAACTACACAAGGAACCAATAGTGATGGGAAGGAAACTGGGTCTCAAAACAATAGAGTGGACCAGAAGGAAGAATGAAACAACCAAACAGGAAAGAACGGAGAAATAAGAATTCAAAAAAACGAGGAGAAGCTTAGAAACCTCCAGGACATCTTTAAACGTTCCAACATCTGAATTATAGGGGTACCAGAAGGAGAAGAGGAAGAGCCAGAAATTGAAAACTTATATGAACAAATAATAAAGGAGAACTTCCCCAATCTGGCAAAGGAAATAGACTTCCAGGAAGTCCAGGAAGCTCAGAGAGTCCCAAAGAAGTGGGACCCAAGAAGGAACACATCAAGGCACATCATAATTACATTAGCCAAGGTAAAAATGAAGGTCAGAATCCTAGAAGCAGCAAGAGATAAGGAGACAGTTACCTACAAAGGAGTTCCCATAAGACTGTCAGCTGATTTCTCAAAAGAGACTTTCCAGGCAAGAAGGGGCTGGAAAGAAGTATTCCAAGTCATGAAAGGCAAGGACCTACATCCCAGATTGCTCTAACCAGCATAGCTTTCATTTAGAATGGAAGGGCAGATCAAGTGCTTCTCAGATAAGGTCAAGTTCAAGAAGTTCAACATCATCAAGCCCTTATTTTATGAAAGGTTAGAGATACTTATCTAAGAAAAGAAGATAAAAAAAATGTATAGTAAAATGACAGCAAACTCACAATTATTAACAACCACACCTAAAGCAAAACCAAAAGAAACTAAGCAAACATCTAGAACAGGAACAGAACCACAGAAATGGAGATCACATGAAGGGTTAGCAACAGGGGAGTGGGAGGAGGAGAGAGGAGGAAAAGGTACAGAGAATAAGTAGCATAGATAGTAGGTTGAAATAGATAGGGGGAGGGTAAGAATATAGTATGGGAAATGTAGAAGCTAAAGAACTTATGACACATGGACATGAACTAAAGGGGGAGAATGTGGGTGGGAGAGGGTATACAGGGTGGAGGGGAGTGAAGGGGGAATGGGACAACTGTAATAGCATAATCAATAAAATATATTTAAAAAAAGAATTTTTACTGTGAGAAATAATATGAACTTTCTTGTCATAATAAAAAAAAAGAAAACATCTTTAACTTTGCATGATCCTATTCACTAATAAATTATCTGTTGCTCTGTTTAATTTGATATTTGGCCACAAAAACAATTATAGAAAATAACAATTTCCTTAAAAACAAAATGCCACTTTAGTCACTATGTATAAATGAGAACTGGTGACCAGAGAATAGTATAAATCAAGATGAGAAGTCTCACGACAAAAAACTGTAGAGGTGAACAATTAATGATAAAATGTTTAATTCAGCTGAAATAAGCATAAAACGTAGTATCTTTCACAATGTAGAAAATATTAATAAAAATTTCCTTAGAAGTTTATTTGATTCATGCTACTAAGATTCCATTGTAAAGCCCCAGTTCCAACAATATCATCTACCGGCCATTACATTTTGAATCATTATTACCAAAGGAATAAACCTACTGGTATTGAGTGACTTGCTTATTCAGCAGCTCAAAATGTCAAAAATGATTTGATTGATTCATATGCCTGACTCTTTCTCATACTTCTTTCCTAATTTCTCCTTTAATTCAGTGCTCACTAATTAAACATGCATTCTCAGAGAGGCCCAGTGCCCAGTCTACACAGCCTAAATGCATGTGAAAGCTGACCCCGAAACTCTGAAAGAAAAATAGTATTCCATCTTTATTTATAGTGAGAACAGCTAACACGTGATGACACCCAGAGCAAACCATGCTTTGAGAAGTACTTAATTTCAAGATTTAATTTTGACCTCAAAAATACGCATTTTCCTGATTTTTCTGTGTCTTAGAAAAGAACTCACTTCAAGTGTTAGTAAACTGATTTCATAAAATATACAGTGACATTCAAGTGCCTGGGTAAGTGTAGAACTTATCTTCGTAATAAGGGTGGCACTAGAAAGCAGCCTTGGAAGCTGGACTATACTTGTCATTTCTTGGCATTATCACTATAGAATTTATGGCTCCTATTGTACACAGGAGAGGAATCTAGGCATTTCTGAGCCAACAGTCTAACAACATCACACAGATGGCAGCTCTTCGATCATAATCAAGCTGAATGTACTCACAAGACAAAGGGGAACTTACCATTTTTTCATATATATTCCCTTGCATTTTTGCTCCTGTTCCTACGTTGTTTACATGACCAGCTGGGTAGAAAGAAATTGTCATTATGAATGTGTTTCGGAGGACAAGGACAGGTGGGTTTCTTTACAAAATAAATATTTCAGATGTTTCTTTTGGTGGATTTTTTAATTTTTTGTGGTAAATATTTACCACCAGTTTAAAGAGGAGACAAATATCAAGATTACTCTTTTGTGATTTCGGGTGTGTTTTGGCTAGATTTGTGCCCACCCTTCCCCTTGCCCCAAAACTGAACATCAAAATAAAACAAAATGGAACAAATTTATGTTTACAAGTAGTTTGGAGAAAATATTTCCCATGTGGAAGAGGGAAAAAGAAATCAATTGTAGGAAAATAGATTATATATAAAACACCTCAAAAAATGTAATTTCAGTCAACATCAGCACGCTATTTTCCACATCTGTTTGGTCTATTCTTTGGCCTTCCTCCTTCCAGGTGCAACCCTCTGCTCATACTTGGCTATTTGTTTTCCAATGAAACCTGAAAATCTCAATAAAAGAATCAGAGCCTTTTGTTCAGATTTGCAGGTAGATCATATTTAATAGCTAAATTCTCATTACTAAGTAATTTTTGGTGGCATAATGCACTGACATGCTGATATTTTTAGCCAGAGCAAGAAGCACCTGAAGCCCCCCGACCTATGGCAGAAATTATTTTAAAAAGGAGTTTAGAAATTATTTTCAAATGATAGAATTAGAGAGCATTTTGTGTTTAAAGTAATTATAGGAACTACCAAATAGATACATGGTTTTGGCTAGACTTTCACATTGCAAAGACCTGTGCAAAAGATGAAAATTGAAGAAACTAGGAGTTTAAATAAGTTTGAGGTCTAACAGAAGTAGATCTTGAGAAAGGATTCAAGCAACCAGTTTTACCAGGAAATTATCTCAGGAAATCCCTGTAAACAGGAGGAAAGTGACAAACAGAAGAGAAGACGATCGATACGGGCTCTGTTGGCCTGAGCCATACTGCTGGGGAGCAACGGGAGCCCTTTTAGAGCACAGGCCCATCCCAGCAGGGATTCGGAAGGCATGGTGACTTCATCCCCTGTCAGGTATTGGTTGAATGCTGCTGCCAGGGAAATGATTTCTTGGCACTTCTAGTTGAAGCCGAAAGGGATCCCACATCCACAGGTAACTGTGGGAGATACACAGAAACTAGCAGCTGGAAATTAGGGCAGGGTGATATGAAACGGCTTAGTTATCAGAAATATGGACAAGGCCACAGTAGCCAGTGCCTGAGAGGCCATGGCGTGCTGAAGCCAGCTTGCACTGACTGTGCAACCTGACTGTGCACATCTTTCTGTACGTCCCCATGCACTGACTTCACACGGGTCGTTTGAAATGAAATCAGCTGAGGTGGAAGAGTTTACACTATGTAAATCAGCAAGTGCTGCAAATTAGTCTATTTTTCTCTTTTGAGATATATTTTTTAAACACTTAACAGCATACCACTGCATTGAGAAATATTTATTGATTATCACAAGAGAAAAAACATGATTTTATGTAAGTTATCTTATTTAATAATCTTATCAAACCTGTAGGGGAAAAAATGTTATAAAAACATGAGTTCTGAAACGGTCTGACAATGTTTTGGTATTTCCTTTTCAAAATAACCCTGAACTTTTGTAATTAAAACAAGTAATGCCTAAAACAACCACAATGATGAGGACTTAGATAACCTTACTCTGGGTGACTCCCTGCTAAATGCAAGTGTAAGGGCAGAAGATGAGCGAGAAGTAGCAGAGAGCGAAGGCAGAGCACCTGGCCTCTGGGAGCCTGTGAGCAGATGGGGAAATAATTCAATCAGTAACACTACACTGGCCTAAGATACCGCTGGCCTCTTTTATTGCGCGCGCGCGCGCGCGCGTGTGTGTGTGTGTGTGTGTGTGTGTGTGTGTGTGTGTTTCATTATCATTTAGTCCCTTTTAGTCCCTTAACACCCCCTCCACCCTGTGGTCGCCACACAGCTGTCCATGTCCATGAGTCCTTTTTCCTTTTTGCTCAATCCCTCCACCCTCATCTCTCCCCTTTAGCTGTCATCCTGCTCTCTGCTAGTCTGTCTCTATTTTGCCCGTTAGTACCTCAGGCCTTTTTTAGAAGTTTACAGCCAATCACAAAGGAGCTGTTTAACACCAAAATAAATGGGCCAAATGGATGGTCTAACATCAAAATGTCACTTCTTTGGACTTGGTGGTTGCCAGAGGCAAGAAGGGGGTGGAGGGCACAAAAACGGTAAACGAATCCATAAGGTACACAGTTCCAGCTATAAAATAAAGGTCATGGGGAGTGATGTGCAGCGTGGTGACTATGGTTCATAATACTGCATTGTGTATTTGAAAGTTGTTTAGAGAGTAAATCTTAAAAGTTGTCATCCTAAGAAAAATAATTTTAACTATTGTGGAGACAGATGTTACTAGATTTATTGTAGTGACCATTTTGAAATACATTTTCCTTTTTAAATTTATTTGTCATTGAATTTATTTGGATAACATTGGTTAATAAAATTATATAGATTTCAGTATACAAATTTACAACACATCATATGTATATTGTATTGTGTGTTTACCGCCCCAAGTCAAGTCTCCTTTTATCACCATTTATCCTACCTTTAGCAATATATATTAATTTCAAGTCATTATTTTATATACCTGAAACTAATATAATATTATAAGTCAATTATACCTCAATAAAAAAGTCACCTCTTAAAAAGTAATTCTACTAGTCTATGTTTTTTAGGGTGATGTTATCAAAATTTTCCTCTTACTCTAACACTTCTAAAATGGCCAGAGCTCACCATTTTATATTTTTCTCAGCATTTGAGCAAGGTATATTTTATAGTTTCTCAATAGATATTGTTATCATAATTATCATTCTGGTCTTCACACAATTATAACTAGGTATCTATTTCACCAACAAAAGATACTAACTATATTATCTGTTACATTCCACGCGTCAAAATATTAGCTTTCTGTAAGCAGTGAAACCTCTCTTTGCCAGATTACACTTTTTAGCTTAAAAGAAATCTTTGTAGTCATTATACTAACAATTTTAGCATTTGACTCTAACTAGGTGGAAACTAATGTCATATTAAATTTCAAATGAGTCAATAAGTGAAAAACAGTAGGAACTGAACAGTTTCTAAAATACTTTCAATAAATTTAAATAATTTTTAAACATCTAAGGTATGTTCAAAATTTGGCTTAAATGATCTTTTCACAAGTTATCTGTTTCCCCTGTGTACTACTTTGAAAAATACTCAAATGCTGAGATTATTTTGAATTTATTACAGGATTACTTTTTAAAATTATAATAGTATCTGCAACAACTAACAGCTCAAACAAAAGAACCACCAAAGACTAACTTTGCATTTGGGGTTGACAGACACTGACTGGCAGGGCAAACACTGCAGAATTCTGAAGGTAAAGGGACTGATTTGTTGCAGCAACAGCAGCAGCAGGAGGACTGGTGACAGATGGAGAAAACACAGCTCAGCTGGAATTCCCACTGGCACACTAAGGAGATAAGAAACTGCAGCTTATTCTTGAGCAAAGATCAGACACTATCCTTCACTTAGGAGAAATAGCCTGAGAGTGTCCTAGCTTCATATTTTACTATACTCAAGACTTCACTCATCTCAGAAAAACCCATAAGAATCTCAGTTATTCATTTCACTTTGCCCCTGGAGATACCAAATGTTAGAGGGGGGACCTCAGTTGTTGATTGGAGAGATATATCTATATCTACTCTCAGTCAGCTGAATAGCTGCCTACTTTGAATGAGGTATCAGTAAATACACTCAGTTTTCTATGCTTCTTTGCTAGCGAATTGTCTGGGGGTACATATTTCACAGCTTTAGCTGAGGTGAGTTCAGTCCGAGGCAATGTGCCCAGTGTTGAAGAGGATAAAAAGCAAAATAGGAATCAATTTAATATTACAAACTAATTTGATTTGGGACAATTATTGTGGTGTGCATGGAGAGGCAAGAAATTTCTAAGAACTATTAAAATCACCAATGGGGCCTCAGCATTTAATAAAACTTGATGATCCAATGGATAAAGTCTATAAAAACAAATTGATTTTGAAAATTCAAACTATAAACTCTCACAGTTCTTCACACTGTGTGTTGCTGAGACATCATCAGCTTACTTCAGAATCTGCTGAAAATGTCTTTTTTCTCATTTCAAATGTATATTTTCAGTGTTTCAAAATATGATTATGAGAGAACATTCACTTACATGTATACATTTTTGCACTACTCCACCTAGTATTAACACAACTTGCACAACTTCCTAATTAAAATACAAATCCCCAGTTAACTGTAAGCTCTCCACTGTTAGTACATTTGAACAGAAAGTTTCTTCTGGGCAACTTTACTGACAGAAGAGCACTAACATCCCCTTAAAAACAAAGGGAAACTAATTGAAAGCATATTCACATCCAGACTTCCTTAAGGCTTACTCATGTTCTTTTTATATTTTTCTCTACAATAAAATTTATTAGATTAAAATTCATTCATAATTATCAGTCCTCCCTAACATTTTTGACTGATTGCTTATTTTCAGTCAGCTTTGCCAAACCCTTCTTGTTTTCCTTTAAAAATTTTCTGCAACCATTTTTTACACACATTTTGGACAGTCACTGTGTAGGCTAAGTGGAGGCAGTCTGGCTTTTTCACCCAGATGTCTGGGTAGCTAAGGGAAGCAGTGTTCCCATAGCCTTGGGGGGACCTGATAACTAGCGTTCTCATAGCCTTGAGGCTGGGTCTGATAAACGTTCCCATACAATGAAATGGGCTTGCATACATAGAATTGTGCTATGTTACATAATGTTTGGGCAGTTTTCTGGCTTTGTTTCTTTCTAGTACTTAAACAGGTAGGGACTCCCTGCTGGGAGTGATGATGATGAGAGACACACAAAGGGACAGAAGCTGTGACATGCAGATAGCCACGCAGCTTGCAATGTGTGTGACTCACCCACCTGTGAATGAAGGCATGCCAGACATCCCAAAGGCTCCACGAATATTTTTCCATCTGCAGGAATACCATGAACCTGCCTGGCCTTGAAGGGTGGCAACACACACTGCAAGGTATTTTAAAATT
The DNA here is from genome assembly GCF_004126475.2 of Phyllostomus discolor. Taxonomy (NCBI): domain Eukaryota; kingdom Metazoa; phylum Chordata; class Mammalia; order Chiroptera; family Phyllostomidae; genus Phyllostomus; species Phyllostomus discolor. The sequence continues at coordinate 76,589,849 of NC_040904.2, read as the reverse complement.
TTAAACAGTTAATACAAGAAAAAAACATAGTGTTTATCACACTAAAATCTGTTTATGATAAGATATTTTGAAAAGCAAATCTGGGCTCTGACTGGTGTGGCTCCATGGGCGGGGCATCATCCCTGCAAACCACAAGGTCCCGCTTGAATTCCCCCATTCTCAGGGCAGGGCTCCTGCTCGGCTGCAGGCCAAGTCTGGGTGAGCAGGCGGCCTCTGATTGAGGTTTGTGTTGCATGTCCGTCTTTCCCACACACATGCTGTCTCCCTCTCTTTTTCCTTCCCTTCCACTCTTTCTAAAAATAAAAATATAAAGCAAATCTGGGAACTAAATTTACTTATGACTCCATGGCTCTGGTTAAAATATCTTTCATCTATTGATGTTATTGGTATTGTTTTTTTTTTTTTTTTACTCTATTCAATGTGCTCTTTTGTGAGCCAGGAAAATGACTTTAGCAACTCTAGGGAACCAGCAATCAATTTCTTGAGATTACTGACATCTGAGAAATCCAGACCGTTCTTCACAAGGAACTGGCTTCTGCTCAGCTCCTCTGTCTCCGTCATAAGTAAACAGATGTGGCCTCTTCTCTGCACAACCTTTACGCCATACTTCACCCCAGCTGTGTCTTCCACCAAAGCAGGCCCAGGCAGCAGCCTCTGATCTGGGGGGATGCGCACCTGGATATCAAGTACCACGAACACAAAAGGTACATTTTTTTTTTAAAGCTCTTGAATCTGGTGGTGTCTTTTCTTCTTCTAACAGATTGTGGTTTTTTTAAGACTTTATTTATTTATTTTTAGAGAGGAAAGGGAGGGAGAAAGAGAGAGAGAAAAACATCAATGTGCAGTTGCTGGGGGCCGTGGCCTGCAACCCAGGCATGTACTCTGACTGGGAATTGAACCTGCAACCCTTTGGTTCACAGCCCATACTCAATCCACTGAGCTACACCAGCCAGGGTTACAAAAGGTACTTTTTAAAGTGCATGTGGTGACAGTTTCCCAGAGCTTTGGGGACTGAGTACTGGAACTAAGGGCCTTCTGGAAATGGCCTTTGCTGATTGATTGGGCTGCCCTTGGGTTAAGGGACTCCCAAGTATGGATGGGAAGAAGGCCACTCAAATGTTGGAGGTGGTACATTTTCCACTTGAATGTATTACCTGGTCTCAGGGACTACATTTCTGTTTCCAGCTGGCTGGGGACCAGCTTTCTACCATAGCATCAAATTGAGGTGACACCCAGGAAGTGGTGGTGTCTTGGTCAATAGGCTTGCAGGGAGCCTGCCTAGAGTAGGTGATGGGAAGCTGTAGCGACCCATATCGGTGTTTGGGGCCCTCCAGTGGCCAGTGGTGGAATAGCAGCTAGGCTCTCTGCCTTGTTGGGTAGTTTGGTTTGTTTTTGTTTTGTTTTGTTTGTTTTGTGACTGGCATCAGTAGGTAAATGAAGAGCAGTTAGTAACCATATGGTGCTGGTTGTGGTCAGGTCCAGGGAGAGGCTCCAATTCCAACCCCTGCCTGCCTGGGAGTGTCCCAGCCAGCGATCCGCTAGCCACCACTGCGCTGGAGCCTGGAACGCTGAAGCCAATCCCTTGTTTTCTCACTTACAAGCGATTGTTACATTATGGTTCAATGATCATCACCTTAAAAGGGAGAAAAAAATAAACAAGGAGAAAAAAAGAGAAACACTGAAAAGTAGAGGATAAACAGGAAAAGGAAACTGACATAAAGTATCGAGCTTTTTTTTTTTAAACTAGAAATAGGTGTATACAGACACGAAGAAACAGGAAGATAGGAGAGCAAGAGCCAGAAATATCAGGAGAGCAGAGCCTATAAAAAGAAACCGTCTCTTATTGGATCATTAGGATTTTACTGCTTGATATTGTTCTACACTTCGAGATGTGTTCATGACTACATGGAAATTAGATAATAAAGTCCTGCCTTGCCATTTCTCTGTCCCCTGTAATCCTGATCTCTTTACACAGGAAGTTCATCGCTGGATAGTGTTTGACCTTTGCCTACTTGAATAAAACCTCTAATTCTGCCCCTCACCTGCATGTTATCTTATGTTTCCAAAACCAATGCAAAATGTGTCAGTAAATGGGCCACAGTGTCATTCCAAAGTCTCTTTCCCCTTATTTAGCAAATCAATATGGCCTTCCAGTATCACTGATACAACAAATCCCAAGCTATGTGCAAAAAAATATAATGTTCAAATGAAATTGCATAAAGTTTGTTTATATATATGTAACATCTCTGTACATGAAAAGGAATTTAACTTTTGCCAGGATATGTATTTTTTTGTAAGTGTGTGTGGTGGTCTTAAAGCAAGGCCATGAGGATTTCCCGCTGTGGGAAAGGTAATTGAAGAACAGCCTCAGCTGCCGCACTCCGAAACCACAGCTATTGTTCTGTGGCCATGCTTCCCACAGCTGCTCCCGGAAATTATTGAGTCTGGCAGGGAAGCTGAAACAGGTCTACTTATGAGCAGTGGGACTCCTCTGTTAAGTGACTTTGGCTTAAGTACATCCCTATGAACCTGGTCAAAACTTTCTTAGAAATGTACTGCAGTCTGAGACTCTTTGCACACAATTTTTTCGTCTCCCCCTCCTAGGGGTCAGACCTATATTACAGTCTCATGGCTTTACCCACCACCACCTCTGGCTTATCCCCATTTTCTTTGATAGACATTTTGCGAAAATAAATCACTAGTTGTAAAATCTTGTCTTAGCATCTGCTTCTCAGAGGATCCAAACTAACACTAATGGTACTGAGAGTTAGCCAAGAAAACAGGCAATAGAATTCAAGTTGAGGACTCACTGCACAGTAGGCAAAGAAAACAGATAAAATAGAAGTAGTCCCTGGCACAAGACAACAGCTAAAACTTGTATAGGTGGTGACTTGAAAACAATTCCCCGGGGAGGAGAATGCCATTGTATGTCTAATGATCCAAACATTAGGAAAATATGTGGGAAACCGTGCATACGACGACAGCGGTGTTGACTGGTTATTGCTGATTTGTATTGATAGCCTGCAGAGAGATGAGAAATCGAGGACCACTGACAAGTTGTAAATAGTTAAATGTAGTACAGGTAATCAAGAAATTGAACACCTGACAGAGTTGCAGCACTGTAGAGAAATTCGGCTCTCAGCCAAGGCAGATCTTCTCTGTTAGGATCAAGGCCCTGGTTATGAAAACATGGATTTCAGAGACATGGCATAAGGACATCTGGATGAATTCCTCTGAGGTTATCGGCTCAGTAGATGCCCTCAAACCCCCAGTCCTGATGGAAGGAGTCCACCTTTCCAGAATAAAAGCTAGCACTTACCCTGTTCTGGAAAATGTTTCAGGTTTATCTCCCCAACAACGCAACAAGTGCACCACTCAGGAGCTTCCCAGCTGAGCGATCCCAGATTGCTCATCAAGGTCATTATAAATGCTCTAGTGAGAGAAAGAGCAGCATCAATAATAGGTTCACTATGGTTCCCTCTGTAGGCAAGGCTATTGGAAAGAGAGGAAATTTTAGGAGGCAGTGTTTAACTAAAAAAATAAAAGCCAGGAGACCCTAATTACCATAATAACTGGCAGGACATGGGAGCCCTGAGAGGATTTACCTCTTCTGTTTGGTTTCTTAAAGGAAGGAGCAACTGAAAGTGCAATACCAGAATGCTTGTTTAAAATGCAAATGTCAGCATTGGCCTGGGTAGCTCACTTGGTTATAGCACCAAGCACCATCTTCATACACCAAGGGTGCGGGTTGATTTCAGGTGAGGGCACATACAAGAAGCAACCAAAGAATGCATAGATAAGTGGAACAAAAAAGCAATGTCTCTCTGTCTCTGAAATAAATAAATAAATAAAGTTAAAAAAATTAAATCTAAAACACGTATCTCTGGGCCTCATCTTGTGGCACTAAATTAAAATTTGAGGGGCACCTGTGAAATATCACTGGTGTGTACAGACAGATATATTTTATCTGCTATAACAATGAATATGCTTGATCCTGTTGGGAGAAGCAGTCTCTGCCTCTACCTCTAAATTATAGACAATCACAAAATCAGAGCATTCCTCAATCTTCTAAAGCTCCCCTCCACTTTGAGGGTTCTACAAAGGATTCCCACTTTACCCTCAAAGCTTCCCATGGTTTTCTCAGATTGCCAGTGGGAGCTCTGTGTGGGAATCATGCTGGTATTTCCACCACCTCTGGAATTGGTAGTAATTCCAAGATGATTGCCTGATATGGAGAACTCTACCACTCCTACTCCCTGAAACAAGTGTTCTAAGATGTTGGGGAATGTGCTATATAGTGTGAGATGCACAAGGGCCCAGGGAGAAGTCCAATACACTCTTCTGGTGTTAAGTTTCCACTCAGCTTCTACCAGGATCTTCAGAGAATAAAAGTTTCAACTGTTCTGGAGTTCTGTTAAGCAGAGTGCCTAGTTATAGACTTTAAAAGTAAAATAGTACTGTATGCACATTTTTATTTTGTGTTATTCCCTAATTCCAAAAAATAAGGCACAGTAATTAGCATAAATCACTATAATTATATCCAAATCCATGTCATATATAAATATAACTAAAATAATGTTATATGTGAAAATAATAAGGATTTATAAACAAGTTATTCAATTTTTTATTGAGATAGAAGAGAATAGAAGCCATGAAGAAAATGTTTCCTTATGCACAGAAATACGCATTTACTTAGATAGCAAAAGGAAGACCTAAAAAAAATCCACAAAGGAGCATGGGCTCTTGCATTGCTTGGAAGTGTTTGGACCAATAGCTTACATAATCCAAGTTATATAATTCAATGTAAATATTATGCTTAAATTGTTTGGACAACTGTGACTCTGTAAGTCCAACTGGTGAAAAGCTAATGGACCTCACTCCGGTTAAATTGCAGTGCGGAGAGAAAGCTGGCCAAACTTTGACGAAACAGTCACTTCAAGTGCATTCCTTTGCTGGTCTCTAATTAGACAACGCATTTAAAAGATGATGAACTCATACATCAGAGTCTCTGGGTGGTAACGGCTAGAGGAAACATAATATTTTATCACAGGAAACATAAGTGAATGACATCTGTGCAGTGGAAGAGACTTTCTCAGTTTAGATTCATCTTGGAAGCTGTTCTCTTTTTGCCAAAATTGAGTAGCTATGAAAATCTTCTGACCATGTAGCTTGGTTTAGCTCAGAGCTGATGGAAGGGAGGCCTTATTACAGAGCAGGGAGCCAAGGTGGGACCCCGGAAGCCAGTGTTTTGTAGATACCTTGTTTTGGGGGAGGGCAAACCTGCTTAGGTAGACTCAGGGAAGCATTTAGACAGTGTAAAACTTCAGAAATTGTTTACAGTAATGCTATAAATTCCCTGATATTGATATTAAATACCTTGGTAACAGAAAATGACCATCTTGCAGAGTGGAACATAAATTAGAGAAATCAGAGAAAAAGAGACTCCAGTGACTCAAAACCAGAATAGCAAAGTGACAATAACAACAACAAGAGCTGCAAACAAACAAAACTAAGCTAAGTAAAACCAAAAACAAAACAAAACACTAAAAAGTTTGATTTGGGCTATATGGTGAATAGTTTCCCTATTTACAAGAAAGAAGTGGAACTTTATAACCAAATCTCATATTGTATGTTAATTTTATTTGTTGCATGAACTCCAATTAGTCTTTGTTATACACTTCTCAATGCATGATGTAGATTCAGTTATTACTAAACTTTTTATTTTGTGTTAATTTTACACGGTCCCAATTGAAAAAATCTACCAGGGGTTATTAAAAATCATACCCAGAGAAGATAGATCCTAACTTATAGTGGCTTTTGACATTCTGGTTCCAGAGTGGGAAGAAAGGAAAGATTTTTATCCTAACAGAATCTTGGGATAACACACATCGTAAGATATAGGCTGCTTGAACTAGAACTATGGTTATGAAAGAAGTATAGCCTCCTCTTCCTTGGACTATTGATAGTTAGTAATCCCTTTTCACCTTTTATTATAAATATCTACACTTATGGAGAGGGATGCTGTATTATGTACAAGCATGCATGGCATATAATAGGTATTAATATACATATTTGTGGAATTGAGTAACTGAATAAATGATACACGATATGATTATTATTTTGTTCCTCAGAGCAACTTAGAGGAGTGCAAAATATATTTGACTTGAGGATTCATTCAAATTTTGGATTCATATCCTATTTCTGTGGTTATTAACCTTTTGCCCTTGGGCAAATTTTATAATCTATTTAAACTTCTCTCTAATTAAAATTTTATTTGAGTGATATGGAAGATATGAGAGAACTCGACTGCTATGTGCTGGATGGTGGCCTTCCCAAATTCTCATGTTAAAACCCTAACCCTCAGTAACTCCGAAGGGGATATTATTTGGAGATAGGGTCTTTACAGAGGTAACAAAGATTATCAGTGTCCTTATAAAAATGAGGAATTTCGGACTGAGACACATACAAGGGAAGACAAAGTGAAGGAACTCACGGGGGGAGTTGGTCACCTATAAACCAAGAAAGGCTCTGGAGCAGAGCCTTTCCTCCCAAGACTCAGAAACAACCAACCCTGCCGACACCTTCACGTTGGACTTCTAGCTTTCAGAACTGTGAGAAAGTAACTTTTTGTTTCTTTGAGCCACAGAGTTAGGAGTACCTTATTATGGAACTCCTGAGAGCAGTCTTGGTAAACAGACCTTTATAAATTCTATCCTGACCATATGGTTCTCAGCAAGTTGTCCTACCTGGTCCTAGAGCAGAGATCAGAAAACAGTTTCTCTGTAGAGGGCCAGACTTTAGACTCTGTAGGCTACATGAAGTTTCTGTGCATCTTCTAGTTTAATCTTTTAAAAATATGAAAACTATTCTTAGATTGCTGACCATACAAAACCAGGCTACAGGCTGGACTGGCCCGTGGACCTTAGTTTACAAACCACTGAACAGAGTTTCATGTCACAGATACAATGCTAAGGCCCTTGTTTAATAAATTCTGAAATGCCATTCAAACAGATGTTATATACAAGTCTGTTTCAATACAAGTTTGAACAGTTAAAAGTAACTGTTTCAGTTACTTTTAGTAAAATTTTATTTTCAATCAACTCCCATTTCTTTACACCCAAAAAGCTGGAGTAGGGTCTTAAGTTCTTTTTTCCACCTTTCATCAACTTTGAAACATTATTTTTTAAAAAACAATATTTAATATTAGTTTTTAATTTCACACTGTATTACTGACAAGTACAAAACTTCATCCACATATGTTTAAAGGACCATTAAAATTCGACAGTTGGTTCTTCACTCCCCAAATGTGTTCCGATTTAACAAGTTCAGCACGAACACAGCACTAGGCATGGCTGTCAATGCGGAATTAGCTGTATTGATTGCTCAATGATGTAAAAGTAAACACTGGGTGAAAGATTGTGATTAATATACCCTGTAAAATGCTTTACAGACCAAAGCCCAAAGCCCGTTCAAAAATATACAGTCCCATAAGCACAGGCTAGGAAGCTTGCTTGCTAATCACAAAATCAAATTTGTTTCTAAATGCTCTGGAGTTATCATTGCAGCCCAATGCTCACTACTGTTTCCTAGGAAATCAGTTACTAGGTTTGTGAAGTGATAAACAGCTCCTTCTTTTGCTAAAGTGACTAACCTTTATTCTTTATAGATGCATCTTTGGGCATTAAAGAATATTTTCTACTTAACTGCAAAAACTTTTTTCCTTTAATGCTAATCAAGTTTCCAATGTGAAAATGAAAAAAAATATATATATTGTTGGCAGATGAGTAAACTGGCACACAATTTTTTAAACCAGCAGATATTTTTCTCCTTTGTCTGTGAACATCTTGACTTATTTCCTTCCAATTACATTTTTTTTCTTCCACGAACAGCAGATATGTCATTTCTATCATTCGCCTGCTGGCGGCCTTCTGGAAGATGACTGAATTACCTAATCTTTGGAAGGAACAAGCTGTTTTATGTCTCAAGTGCCATGGATTTTGTAGATTCTCTTGCTCTGGGGCCTTTCTCAGGTTATTACAGACTTTAAGCTACTTTCACTGAGTAAAGTTCTCCTGAAGGAAATGATTGTGCACTCTGGCTACATGCACTTCTCCCAGACACAAAATCATAGTGGTGAGCTCTCCTGCATCTTAATGAAACATGGAAATTGTGAAATATCATTCAGGGTTTCTCCAGTAAGTTAAGAGACAATTTGCATTAAATGTCCCTGTGTTATTTCTGTCCCTGAAACTTTTGATTCAGACCCTAGATTTCTGACTCGAGATCTCCGAAGGCAAGTCCCATGTACTAGTTTTCTGTTGCTGGGTAACCAATCACTGCAACTTAGTGGTTTAAAACAAAACAAAACACGTTAATCATCTCATACCATCTCAGAGTTTCTGTGGGTCGGGAGCAGAGGCACAGATTAGCTGGGTCCTCTGCTGAGTGTCTCAAAGGCTACACTCCAAGTGCAGGCCAGACCAGCTTGCTTTCTGAAGCACATGGTCACACAGTTGGCAGAATTCAGATGACTGAAGCTCTAGTTGTAGGACTGACTTGCCTGGAGACTGACCACCCTTATTTCCTGGAGGCTGCCTATAGCTCTGCCCTGTGGCCCTCTCCGTTGGCTGTTGCTTCTTCAAGGTTAGCAGTCTGCTAAGATTGAGTCTAAATTACAAATTTAGAATTTAGAACCAGAATTCTAAAAATGGTTCCCGAATTTCCATGCCCTAATCCCCAGTAGTGCTTAATAAATTGAAATCTCACTTCTATGATTATTACTTTATATAGCACAATTAACCTTAACTTTGGCAGGTTAACCATTAGGATCTGATTTAAATTACATAGACCCTGTTAAAAACAGAGGAAGTAAGAGAGATTAGATGCACAAGAAGGGACTCCAACATATCATTCATAGTTCAAAGATGGATCAGCTGTGAGGAAGAATGAGGGCAGCCTCTCAGAGCAAAGACCAGACTCTGATAGCCAGGACAGAATGGGGATCTCGGCCTAACTATTGCAAAGAACTGAATTCAAACGATAGTCAGAATAATATGCAACTTCATTAACCTATTTATCTTGATGAAATATTACTTTTCTCTGGAGACACATTTTCACCTACTACTCTTTTGTGATGGTTAATTTTATGTTGTCAACTTGCCTGGGCCACAGGAAGCCCAGCTATTTGGTTTTTCTGGGGAAGATTAACATTTGAATCATCAGTAGACTGACTAAAGCAGGTTGCCCTCCCCATTGGGGGGGTCAGGGGGCTCATCTAATCCATTCAAGGCCTCAATAGGAAAAAAAAAAGAAGGCTTGTTAAAGGAAATCGCATTCACTCTCTCTTACTGCTTGAGCTTGCACCTCTGTCTCCTCCTTCACTCAGACGGGAACTTACATCAGCTCTACTGGTTCTCTGGCCTTTGGATGCAGACTGGAGAAGACTGAAGACAACACCATTAACTAAGTTTCCAACTGCTGATGTTTCTGACTGCAGATCCTGTGACCTCTGAGCCTCCACAAATGTGTGAACCAGTTTCTCCTCATCAATCAATCAATCAATCAATCCTATTGGTTCTGTTTTTTTCTGGAGAACCCTAACATAACTTTCCATTTTTAAGCTGCACTTTCCTTGTCACCCCCACACACTTAAAAATAAAATAGTGAGTGGATTTCCTTATACCCTCTAGTACTGCTTCCACATTACTTATCCTTCTGTTAAAAGGTCCCTCTTCCAGACTGACTGTGACCACAGAGGAGAGTAGAGGGAATTTCAGGGGACATTGGGAAGGGTTCATGGGAACAAACTTAAAGGACACATGGTCAAAAACTAGGGGAGGGTGGTAATGGGAGGGAAGTGGGGAGGGGTAGGAAGGGGGATGGACTGGGAGTAAAAAGGAGAAAACTGTATTTGAACAATGATTAAAATAAAATTTTAAAGAAAGTCCCTCTTCTTTGAAGTTAATACTACTCTACTCTAATATCCTCCCCTTCTTCCTCTCTTCAGTATTGTGGATTTTCCAAAAGCCACTTCCTCATAGTCATTCACTGAAGACTTTAGGACAATCTTTGCTGTCTTCCTCTGCACCCCAAACACTGTTACTATTCAGTTTTCCCAACACTTCTACATTCAATTTCTTGATTTCTTTACTGTCAGAGATTTCTTTCCTTTAATTGTCTTCTTTTTCAACAGGCATTGTTTCATAAGAAATCAGTCCATAAGTCCATGACATCAAGAAATAAGTATCAGTGGCACACTTGTGGGTCTTCAGATCCCATGGAGAGTCTTTTCTTCATATTGGGGGCCTACAAATTGGCAGGCTAAGTCTGTTTCCAGATGCAGGTCTGAAGTTTAGTTTGGGCAACTGCTGTGCAGGTCTCTTATTCTTTTGAAAACATAACGCTCCTCAGTTTATCATGCCTATGGCAAATGTACAAACAAACAAAAAAACTGAAACATGTGATACTTCCCAAGACCTGAACACTTCGCTGGCACAGACATTTCTGTTTACATTCCTTTGGCCAACTCAAGGCCTGCGATCAAGCCCATCACCAATGGAGCAGGGAACTGTACTCCATCCACAGTGTCAGGGGAGAGACAGGTGAATGTTTGCTAAGCAATAATTCAAACCATTGAATCTTGCACAGATAAGCATGTAGTCGTATGAATACACTCTATTTTAAAAGCATTGTATGAAACATTCCCTAGTAATAAAGATCTACTTACTTTATTATTTTCTAAATCAGTTGCTTCCCAATGTGTCTGTATGTTTACTATGTAGAAATCTCCAATATCTGAACACCTCCAATTTTTCCCAAGTTATCAACTATTTTATGTCCTTTTTTTTCCTTGAGCTGAAGTTCTGTCAATATCATCAACAGCCCCCTTATTCTACTCTCTTTTCTTCCCAGAAATAAATAAAACAAACCTCAACCCAAAAATAATTTAGTTGCCTGACTTCTCTGTGTCTGTACGTAGGCTACTGATTGCACAAGTTAAAAGTGATACAGTGGCTATATCATGTCTTCTGCATATTCTGAGCTTCTAATCTTCTCTGCATTCTCAGCACTTGTATGGACCTATATAATTTACCTTGGTGAGTTTTTTCTAAAATTTTCCAAAGCCTATGACAAAAGTTGACCTCTTAAATTTTTAATTCATAGTTGGTTGGGAGAAATTTAATATTTCTCTCTATTTCTCTTATACGCATGCCTAATTGCTTTACTCTGTTCCAAGAAGGTAGGAAGTATCTATGAATTACTCAACAGACTGATTGGACTATATGTAGAAACTGTATTTTTAGTTCATTTGTTTGTTTAGCACAGTAACTGGTAATCTCTGACAAGACTTGTGTTTTTTTTTCCCCGAGGAATACTAAAATCAGAATTTCTTCTATACCTCTAAAGAAAATGGAATAAGGAAACCATTTGTTTGTAATTTTGTTGAGACTTTAAACTGTCTTCAGCCTGGACATAATAATTTAACTACAAGTTCATTGTATGCCACTTGTGTTCAGAATTTGCATTTGAATGCAGAACATTATACTTAATACTCGTAAACACTGATTTATTTTATCTGAATGCATCAACAGTAAATATGTTTCTATAGGGTATGTGAGGGATATTAGGCACCTATTAAAAAATGAGACCAGTGGCCCTATGTCTTAATTCTCTCTCTCTCACACACCCTACTAGCTCACCCTCCTTATCTTCCTACTTCCAAACAACTGCTTTGTATTTAAGAGATGAAATTAGCTTCTACTCCACAAAGTGTGAGTTATCAAAAATGATACTTTCTCTTTGTTATCACCACATATACCCCCACTTTCAGTCATTACTTCAGTCCCATTTGCTGGCAACATTTCTTCACAAACCTAAGATTTTGTTTCTTATCATCGTCTTATTTCCCACTATAGCCTCTCTCTGAGTTATTGCTTTAACTTCCTTGGCTTTAATTAGTATCCAATGTAACAAGTTATTGGAGGAAACACAGCACAAAATTGTGGTTAAAATTATGTGATGCTGGAGCAGAGTGGGTTCAAATCACAGCTCCATCAGTTAGTTGTAAGCTGTGTAAACTCAGGAAAAATAGTTAATTTCTTAAATGCTTAATAAGCATCAAATTCACTATTTGTGAAATGAGGCTAATACCTTGGACCGGTGTATCATTTAATTATTGTACTCGTATGAACGACATCTATTGGTATTAACTATTAGAGCTCTGTCTCCAGATCAGATCTTGCTTTTTCACTCAATATCTCAATATTCAAGTGATTTTTACTAGAAATTGGAACTGCCTAATTGTTTCAAACTAAACATGACCAAAACTGTACTTATTTTTTAAAAAAGATTTTATTTATTTTAGTGAGAGGGGAAGGGAGGGAAACATCGATTTGAGAGAGAAACATCAATCGGTTGCCTTTCGTACTCATCTCAACCACCCTGAACAGGAACCAAACCCCAAACCCAGGCATGTGTTCTGACTGGAAATCAAAACTGTGACCCTTTGCTTTGTGGGATGACACCCAACTAAGCCACAAGGGTCAAGGATACACTTCCTGTCTTCCCTACACCTGTTTCATCTCCCGTGCTGTCTTCAAGTAGCCGGTGCTGTCATCCATCTGTTTGGTCAGTCTGGATCAGAACGTTTTACTAGATTTGTTCAGTCATGTTTTCTGTCCATTCTCTCACATAAATATTTTTTCTTTATTTTTTAATTTTTTATTCTTGTTTATTCTATTTCAGTTATCCCAATTTTTCCCCTTTCCCCTCCCCATCCAGCCCACCCACCCACTCACTCCCACAGTCCATCTTCCATCTTTTAATATTTCAAACACTCAAAAATATGTATTGAACTATTATATATTCCAGGCACTTTGCTGAGTATGGAGGACACAGGGCAAGGAAAAACAACAGGGTTTCTAATCTATGGAACTTAGAGTCAAGTAAAGAATAAAATTCAGATGGTAAAACAAATAAGTGTGAAATTGCATCCCCATTTCTCTAGTCCTATTACACTGCCTAATTCAGGCCATAATAACCTCTTACTTTGACTATTTCCTTCAATTTTTAATCCTGTCAGTTACTTCATTCTTGTCCTATTCAGTTCTTATCAGATGCTCTTTCTAAAATTCAAATCCAATTATGCCATTTCCTGCTTAAGTACTTTCCCACTGCCCTTAGGAAAAAAATAAATTATTTAAAAACTTTTATATTGTTATATATGATCTACTTTCTGATTACCTCCCTGGACTCATATTTTTAAAACACTCTCTCGCTCACACTATGGTCTATTTATAGTAAAGATTTTTTAGTTCTTGAAAAATACTATATCCTTTCTAGGCCAAGGACACTGCTCACGCTGCTCCTTCTCTCCGATTCTTGCTCCCATTCTTCCTATCACTGGACACATTGCCTTCAGTGTGGGCACGCCAAACATCATGCCCACACCATGTCTGCTTCATTCCCATCCTTCAGATTTCAGATTCAAACTAATATTAGCTTATTTATTTTTTTCTATCCAATTACATGGTATTTCCCATTATAATAGAACTTAACACAGACTTTTAACTGCCCATTTAATTGTATTTTTTCTCAATAAACTGTAAACAGTTTGAGAGCAAAATTATCTTTCTTTTGCATAGTATCAGCATCGTGCACACTGTATGGCACATGTTAGGCATTCAGTAAGTGGTTTGGGGAGAATAAAGTTAAAGGGAAGTATGGAGAAGTAAAAATTTTGACACAGACATAAAACAAACTTTTTTCATCTTTTTTAAAATTGTTGTTCAAGTACAGTTGTCTGCATTTTCCCCCACCACCCCCCATCTATCCCCAGCCATCCCTACCCTCCTCCCCTGATTCCACCCACCCTTGGTTTTGTCCATCTGCCCTTTACAGATGTTCCTGAAATCCCTTCCCCTGCTTTCCCCCCATTATCCTTTCCCACCCTCCCTCTGGTTATTGTCAGATTGTTCTTTATTTCAATGTCTCTGGTTATATTTTGCCTGCTTGTTTGTTTCATTGATTAGGTTCCACTTAAAGGTGAGATCCTATGGTGTTTGCCTTTCACTACCTGGCTTATTTCACTTAGCATAATGCTCTCCAGTTCCATCCATGCTGTCACAAAAAAGTAGGAGCTCCTTCTTTCTTTCTGCTGCATAGAATTCCATTGTGTAAATATACTATAGTTTTTTGATCCATTCATTTACTGATGGGCACTTAGGTTGCTTCCAGAATTTGGCTATTATAAATTGTGCTGCTATGAACTTTGGGGTGCATAGGTTCTTTTGAATTAGTGTTTCAGGGGTTTTAGGATATAATCCCTGCAGTGGAATTGCCAGGTCAATTGGCAGTTCCATTTTTAGTTTTCTGAGGAAATTCCATACTATTTTCCACAGTTGCTGCAATTGCCTGCATTCCCACCAACAGTGCGCTAGGGTTTCTTTTTCTCCACATCCTCACTGCACTATTGATGTGTTCATGATGGTGTGAAGTCGTATCTTATCATGGTTTTCATTTGCATCCCTCTGATGGCTAGTGATGCTGAGCATCTTTTCATATGTCTCTGGGCCTTCTGTATGTCCTTCTTGGAGAAGTGTCTGTTCAGGTCTTTTGCCCATTTTTTAATTGGGTTGTGTGTCTTCCTGGAGTGGACTTGTGTGAGTCTTTATATATTTTTGAGATCAAACCCATTGTAAAATATTAATTGACCACAGAGACTTGGGTTTACTTCTCAGCTCTCTATTCTGTTACATTGGTCTATGTCATAAAACAAACTTTTAATGGCAGAGTGAGAAACCAAGCCTCTCCAGACTGTGAGAAGCGTAAATGTTGGGAACAAAAAAACAAAATTGCCATTCCTGGCACATACTAGGCACTCGATAAATACATGTCAAGTAAAAAACTAGGAAAGACCAATGGCAGGTGTAAAAAGCAAAAGAAAAATTAAGGCTGACTACATAGCAAACAGGGAACAATGAACGTTTTCAAGCAGTGTGATGATAGAAATGGGTACTTTTATGATAATATTCACCATTTATTTGGTGCTGACAAGTTCAAGGCCTGTCCTATATGCTTTGTATTTCCATTCAATCTCTCAAACAGATGAGAAATGGAGATGTATTGTCTTTTAAGTAACTTGTCTACAGACACAAAGAGCTAGCATAAGACAACAAAAGTATTCAAACTCAGATGTCTGAATCCAAAGATTATAACTTATTACAGTTGTGTTAGAGAAAGCAGCTAGAAGTTGCTTTCAGTGCTCTAGATATGAAATACTGAAGACCTGTGTTAGAATGATGGCAATAAGAATGGAGAACTACAACAGGATAAAGTTAGAACTTTTAATCAATGGATTATAATCAATGGAGAATGAGTTTTTAAAATAACATGAAGGTATAATGTACAAAGTAAAATTATCCTTCATAACTTTAGAATTGTTTAATTTAAAATTCTTGGGTCATTGATACTTAATTTTATTAACAAACTATTAATGCATAGAAATAATAAAGTTCTTAAGGAGGGTTCTGTGTAAAATCTATTTAATTTTTAACATAATGCCTATATTTCCACATAAAATAATATGTTAGAATTTTACCTATCAGTAACTCAATACTTTGCTCATGTTACTTACTGGCTTACTTCAACGCTTTTATTCTATCTTTTTCAACAATGTTGCTTGTGGAGTAATGCATTTCTAAGCTGGAGACTCCACAACAGAAGTCCCAGGAGTATAAAATATATCCCTGTTATTCAGACACAGAATAAGAGAAGGGTAGTGTATTTAAAGGGCGTTTAACTTTCTACTCTTAGAAAATGGTGAAAACCAAAGTATAAAGTTTTCTGATGATTTTCTCTTCCCTAGCATTTTCCTGGAGGTATCTTCTATAAAACAGACTCCTCTTTTATCAGCTGTAGAAATAGTGGGATGCCATTGCTTACTGTATTACTGCTGGTCCTCCAAGGTAAATGTCAAGGTGAAATTAGGCGTGGAAGAGATTTGTAGTGGATATTTCTATGATTTAAGCAAAAAAGAGGGAGCTAGAGAAAGAAAGGAGAGCTTTCATATCATGATGCAAGTATGACTTCTGTGAAGGAGAGAGAGAGAAGAAGTGGGGGTTGCAGAAACTGTCTACAAAGAGTCTCAGAATATAGCACAATTCTAAGAAAATTATGGCCAATCTGATGAGTTTTGGACCCAAAGTCATCACTAAGAAAAATCCCACATTTCACAAAAATGGACTGCCTTATTATTCACCCTGCATTCAGTCATTAGATAAAACATCCTGTGGCCTCAGACAAAACAGTCATAGATTAGAAAACAGGATTTTTTCTGGTTTTGTCACTACCCTAAATATATTGCTTCACTGTCTTCTGGTCATCTCGGTCTCTAATAAAAAGTCTATATAGTGTTTTAAATGTAATATCTGAATATGCAATTTGTTGTTTTTAGATTGTTTCTTTGTTGTTTCTTTGTTTTTTATCTTTGTTTTTTAGCAGATGAAATCAAATGCAATCAGGCATATTTTTCTTTATATTTATCCCAGTTGGTATTTGCTGAGCTTCTTGAGTTGGAAAGTTCTCTATAAATCTGAGAAGTTTTTAACCATTATTTTTTCATTATTTTCTGTCCTCTTGTTTTCTTTATCCCTTCTAGGGCTCAGTTCCCCATATGTTAGCTCTTTTTTACTTTGTCCTTCAAGCCTATGAGATGCTCCTTATTTTTTTCAAAGTTTTTCAAATCTTTGTCATTGTTCAAGTTCTCTGACTTTCCTATCATTTCCACTCTGTTGTTAAGCCAGTTCAGTAAGTTTCATTTTTATTTCAAATATTTTATAAGTTCTAATAAATCATTTTTTTCATTTTTTTACATTTTCTGTTTTCCACGTTTCCACGTAGGTGCTGAGAGTTCCCACATTTACCCAGTGTTGCTCCATTTCCTTGCATTAACCAAGGACAGCTATAATGGCCCCCGTAAAGACATTGTCTAATAATCAGTCTCAGCACCTATGTCATCTTAAACTTAGCCTTCACTATTATACTTCCCCCAAAGAATATAATTTTTCTGATTCTTTTTATTTCAAAGATCTTGATTAATATACCAAAAATTATTAATGTTATCATTTGGAGACTCCAGTATTTGTGATAGTCCTCTGGAGTGTTGATCTTTGTGTTTCAGCAAGCAAGGAATATAGTTATATTTAAACTACAAATTCTTGTCTCGTTTAAGTTCAAGTCTACACACTTTTCTCTTAGACCTTACTGTAAGCTGGCTTGGGTGTCCCTCATTCATGAACGGCTCAGTTACAGTAAGCCAGAATGTGGGGGCTACGTTACAGTAAGCCAGAAATTTTACTGACAGAATTTAGTGCTTCTCTTCTCCAACTCTCTTCCCTTGGGGACTAGCTCCTGACTCTCTGGCAGCCATTATTCTCCTCAGTTCTGTCTCTTGGTTCCCCAATCTAGGCAGACAGGGGATTTTCAATAAAATTTCAGCCACTTCACAGTCACCCCAACTCTGTCCTCCTTCTGTACCAAAGCTTCAAATATATAAAATCATCCCATGCTGGTCCCTTCCTCAACTTTCCACCAAAAATGCCTGTTTTTTTTTCATTCTCCAAAATCACTGGGTACTTTTTATGCTTTGATGTTCTTTTTAACTTTTTTTCCAAATTTAAATTTATAATTTGTGGGAGACTTGCTCTATTAAGATTGAAATGATCTATTAAGATCTAGTCTGGTATTCTCTGCCATACCAGTAGCTGAAATATGGATTAGTAATACCCTTAATCTTGAATTCATAGATAATCATAGATAATGCCATTATCTAGATCCATATGTTTTCAGTATGATGTCTTAATGGTGGGTGTGAGATTTCTACTACAGGCAACTAAGTAAAAAGAGGCTTTTTAAAAGAAGATTAGTCATAAACTGTTCAACATGGGATCTTTTCAGAATACTTTTTTAAATTCTGACACTCTCCCAAACCAATCATCTTTGTACGCTAGGGTGAACAAAAGGCTGTCAGTATCAGTTTCCAACAAGGTATTAACTCTTTTCTTATCACCTAAATTATAAATATCATTCATGCAAAGATTAGGTTGTGAACAATTTATGTTATAAAAAACAACAATAATGTAACAGTCATTTGTTCTCATTTCTCATAAAGCAACTTCTATTTTCATCATTACTTAATACAGAAATGACTGTTTTCTTTCTAAAGTGAGTGCTTTATTTAAAATTATTGGCATAACAAAGTTCCCACTTAATTGGCACTAGCCAATTAGAGCAGTAAAAATCAACATAGATATCAATGTGTTTTCCAAAACACTTTCCAATGTATGAATAAGCATAATGAAAATAAAATCTTTGAATTGTGACAATCTCAGGTTAGTAAGGACTTTAAAAATCTTACTGTTATTTAATATTTGAATTCTCTCTATAATAACTCAGCCAAGTAGCCACCAATCTATACTGGATAAGTTGAGATAAAAAATGGATTACTTTGCTTCTTATAGCAAACTATTCTATCTTTGGACAGATTCACACAATAGAAAGTCTTTTTTATACTGACTATAAGTGTCTCTCCCTATTATTTTCATCCATTGGATTCATATCTACCTACTGGGTCTATATCTAAAAAACATTATAAATGGTCTCTTACTATTATTCATATTAAAGCTTTCTTCTCTCCTTAAGCCTAACATCCCCAGTTTCTCCAACAATTTATATTGTTCTGGAAAAAATGTGACATCATCTCTTAATACATGGAGCCCAGAACTATGTAGTAATCCAACTGCAATCACATCAGCAGAAATAGTAAAGAATTAGAATGTCTCCCACACTTTAGTTGCCATGCATTCTATTAGAGGTACCTAAAATACATTACCTTTTTCAACATCTACATATGGTCATATTAACAAATGAGTCAAGTTGAGCTTGTCAATTTTCTTTAAGTTAATCTACAAACCTTTCAATCTATATATTTTCTGCAATAAATCATATTCATTTATCATATGAATTAAACTGTGTAACAGTAGGTGGATGAATACTGCTTATCACATAGTAGTTATGCTCAGAAGTAAGGGTAACCATCTCTTTCAAAAAGAAGCTCACATTAATCTGAGCATCCTCTTTACACTAGTCACCAGGCTATATGCCCTCAAACCATGTTTAATCATCACTTGGGCACACCATGAGTATAATTATCCTCATTTTTAAAAAGAGATGAAAATCAAAGTTTAAAAAATTGAGTTCAGCATGTTAAAAGTAGTAAGTAGTAGAGGAAAAATTTAAATTTAGGTCTGTGTAACTCCAAAATGCATGCTTAGTCTACTGTGTTATACTATGAAATAAGAAGCTTTGAAATCAAGTTATAAAAAATTTTAAAACTATTAAATCTGCTGAATTTCCTATGGCCAAATATAACTATAACTATACTTTTACCACAAAGTACGTGAACTAATTACTTTATACCAACAAAAATGAATACATAATTTTAATGAGTCACTTTTTCAAAAGTTTTATTTTTCTAATGTTAAATACATTAATCGAGTGAAACGCTGTGAAGGAAGATGATTTGGGAGCCAAGATGAACTGAAACAAGGTTAATGTTATTTTTTCAAGTGCATTTGCAATCCATGTGTCAGGAGAGTTTCGCACATTAAAATAGATATAATACTGTTTAAACCTTACTCCAGGTAAGGAGTAAGGTTTTGTTTCATCTTATTCTCTCCACAAATTGCTGGATGCTCAATGTCCATATGTATGCTTAATCCATAGAAAGTACTCAATGAATAATTGTTGAATGAATGAATGGCTCACCTCTGATTTTTAACCAGATTAATTTTTTGAGGGATTAATTCAGCATAACACCCAGATGTTGTCATTCTCTGAGCACATTGTTCTTCCCACTTGGTACTATTTAGCCTGACAGTTCTTTCCTTGACACCCATCACACATGCACACACTCACACTCACACACACATACACACACAGCAAACTTTTGTATGTAACTAATTTACTTACAGCCTGAGAAAAAATACAATTTATGCTTAACAAGGCAACTAATTTTTAATCAAATATAAAATATTTATTCTCTTAGGAGAAATAAAGGAAATTTGAATGCTTACTAAATTATCTGATGGTGCCAAGGAATTATATTTTGTTGTAGTTAATGGAATGTAATTGTGATTGTTTTATAGATGATAGGTAGATTTTATATATGTATATAATGTGATTGTTATATATATATATATATATATATATATATATATATATAAAGCAAGAGACCTTATCTTCAGAAATGAAATGACACGTTGGGATTGGTTTAAATTATTCAATTAGGGGTATAGATACACCACAGGTATATAGATGAAATAATCACCAATATGTGTGGATAACTGTTGAGGCAGGAAGATAGATATGGGGAGGATTCATCACACTATTTTCTCCTCGTTTTTATGTTTTAAAATTATGTCAGAAAATTCTTAGATAAATACCTTTCTTATTTAAAATACAATTTAATTGGGTATAAATACACCACAGATATTCTCTTCCCTTAAATTCTAGTCTCCTCACAAATATTTTGAACCTTATCTTTCTTATTTTTTCTGTTACCTCCTTCTTGTCTTCTGTATATCTTACTAGTAATGACAGAAACACACAAATTCTTACATTTTATCATGAAGAATAACATACTTCTTCCAGCTTTTAACTCTAAGCTCAGCCTTCTACTTAAATATCCAAAACTTAGGTCAAGTGCTATAAATAAGATCAATATTTAGCACTTACTGTGTTCCAGACCCTGTGCTAAAAATTTTACATGCATTATATCATTGAGTCCTCACCATTTATCAATGATGAAGGAACTCTTGCTATACTCTGTTTTACTGTTTAGGAAACTGTAGCACAAAGAGATTAAGGAACTCGCCTAGACCACACAACAAAGAAGTAGAGGAGCTATGACTTGGATCCAAACAATATAGTTCTAGTTAACTACCACATAACACTATTACTATAATTGAAAGACTTTGTAGATGGGTAATTAATTCCAAGAGAAAGACCATCCTCCTCCCATAGTGGCATGAGTTGGGGAAAGGAATGGTTTACTTTTTTTTTCTAGTTAAACATTTACTTTATTGGTAGACGAATGACCTAGAAACATCATCCAATATTATTGATGTCTTAACAAATGGTCTTAACTTTGTTTTTAAATCTCCTTTCAACATTTTTGTCTCATATAATTCTATGTGTTCAAGTTTACACTGCATCTGTTCTTATTTGATATAATATATTAAGATACTTCATGAGTAAGGAGGACTATTTACTGGAATAGACAAGTTTTCAACCTCCATTACCTTCAGAACTACTGAAGGCAAGCCAACCCCTTAGGTTATACCACTACATTTCAATGTTAATTAGTTTGTAATAAATGTAATAAACCCTCACAAGTGTGAAGTGCATGGAGCCATGTTTCACTGAATCAGTTATGCTGTCTGAGCATCGACAACTCAATTTATAGTTAATTACATACTTGAGCTTTTATTCTGTCTATTTTGAAAATGCTTACATTTGTTCATAATTTTAATAAGTAATTAAAATGGATTTTGGTACATTATGTAATATTTATCATCTTCAGCCACCATAAGAACTACCTAAGTTCATAATATAATTAAAATATATAAATTAGAAAATAATCATATAAGTGACAAAAGTAATTTATGTATGTTTTGAATTTAGAGTTTCTGATTATCAATGTCTCTCAGGGAAATGATGTTAAAGAGAGATGATTCCAATATTTTCAGGAGGTGCAATTTTTGCTGTAGAAAACTTTGTAAGTGCCCTGTTCAAACTTACCATTTTCCCCATTATCAGCAGTGAAACTATTGCAAATGTGTACAATAACTATTGCAGTCTTTCTTCACCACCTATTTTATCACTAATCCCAAATTTGATTTAAATTTTGACCAAACCATTGACATTTCTCCAGCGATTCCTTGCAAATTCATCCACTATCATTTTACTGATTTTTGCTATTTCACTGTTTTTCTGCTATCACTGAAAAATTGGCATAGTATCAAGATAACGTCTCAGCTCCTTCAGATCCCATAAATTTTTCTCTAATTTCTCCTCTACCCTTTTCCTTTGACTTATTGTTTGTTGCCACTTTTTTCCTCCTCGAGTGCAAATGTGATTTTTCCTCCTCGAGTGCAAATGTGAGATACCATAAAGTGGACAGTTTGACTTCCATTTTTCAATTCTACACACAGTCATGCAAAAATATTTCTCCACAGGAGTAATTTTCATGGTCACCTATTTCCTCCTAACTTCAGCATCCACATTGGTGGCAGAAAACCTATGAGAGAGTAATTAGAGTGATTTGAGGTAAATGATAATTAAAACTTGGGGAAGTACAAATAGAAAAGGGAAGATTTGAAAATCATTGTTGGGGTGGAATTCACTGAATTTGACAAATCACACAAGTAAGGAGGGATGACTTGTGAGAAAAAAACTGCAAATATAGTCACAAGATTTTCATATTAGAGAATGGAATATTTTCATTCATTGAGTGAATGAAAATTCATTGAGTGAGTGAATTTCATTCATACTTTCATTTCATTGAGTGGAAAGTTTGTGGGAAATGAGATGTTTCATTTTAAACATTTTGTGTTTGAGTTAACTGAGGAACTTGAAGGTAGAAAATGGAAATACATTTCTGGTGTTGAGAAGTGGCACCTGGGTACAGTGGCAGAGATGGAAGCCCTCAGTGTTTATGAGATTGCTCACAGCAGAAAAGTATATTGTGAAGAAAAAAGGCTTGTGTTTTAACTCTCCTTGCACGTCCAGTGGAAAGACAGACTCTGCTCTGGGGACAAGCATCACTCACTCATCGGGTTGCCAGGAGTCAGAGCTGACTTAATGGCATGCAGCACACACTCTGGAGAATGCCAACACTAGCAAGAAAGCTAAAGAGGAATACCCAGCAAAAAATGTTAAAAATGGAAAATAAACTAAGTTAGGAAGATAAAGAGGAAGAAAACGATTTTGCTAAAAAGAGAAAGTGAATATAGTAAGGGTAATCCCTATTTTAAGAAGTATGTAAAATGAAGGAGTTGAAATAGCACCTTGGATAGTAATGTAAAGCTAAGGAAATGTCTTGCATGTGGTTGCAGATGATTAAAGCAGATCTTAAATGGAGGAGAAGAAGCCAGTGGAGGTGGACAGGGAGAAAGCACGTGTCCAGTCACTAATTTTTTTACAGTTCCACAGGAGTCTTCTTGAAAGAGATTGCTTCTTATTCATGCACTGCTATGCTCCGGGCCAGGCCTTCTGAATACCTACTTGTTACCTGAAGATATCAAGTTTCTGCATGTTCCAGAAATCCCTAAGGCTATTCTAAACTGCATCTTCCTAAAGTCAGGCTGAGGCTTTCCACTCTTTGGCTCAAAGATACTTTACATTAAGACTGGTCAGTGTAGCTCTGCTCCCAGAATTGGCTTTTCTTTTGGTTCCCACAGAGCCTGTTACAGGAGAAACCCAGTTCTTCTTGCTGATGCAGTAAAGAATTACAGATCAGCAAATCTATCAGCATGCGAGCAGGTTTTATTGGTGATATGTTCTCATGGAAGAGAGTGGGCCTTGCTAATGTGGGAGAGAGAGGCAAGAGCATGGGTGAAGAGAGCAAGTGTGGCAAGATTATTAGGTCCTTTGTTCTGAGGACTAATCTAGTTAGCAGGATGGGAGTGAAGAAGTTACATATTGATTGATGTGTAAATGTGGTGGCAGCTTCCCCCAGGGGGATGTGAATACCCAAACTTAGGTATGTGTGGAGGTTTGTTAACCTGAATCCCTATCTTGCTCCAGACTACGTTTGTTCATCTTCTTATAAATAGGTAGATGACAGAGGCAGTTAATTAAAGCTGAAGCAGTTAGCCAAAGTTATTTATGGGCTCTTTCTGTAAGCATGAGGGACTCCCTCATAAAACAGATAGTGACCAGAGGTAGACAGTTAACCAAAATTGTTTTATGGGCTTCTTCTTTGGGCACTAAGGACCTCCTCCCATCTTCCAGGCCTTGGGATGAATATACAGTTTCAGGGCTTTCTTTCCTAGATAATGGAAACAATTTGCAAAATTTCAAGGGTCCCCCTCCCTTCATGCTAATATAGTATTTTTTGTGATGTGGGAACAACTGACAATATTATCAGACTAGGCTCAGAACTGCTGAATTAGTGGGTGAAACATGTCTCCCTCCTCTTCCCTGCCTTGGTTTACTATCTATCATACCTAACAAGACTAGTGTTTCAACCACAGCATTCTCAGAAATGTATACTACATGTATACTTCCATACTATTTTACTACCTCAATATTTCTTACTCTTTTTCTATCAATACATATATTTTTAATAGATTTCATTTTTAGAGCAGTTTTAGGTTTACAGAAAAGTAAAAGGTTTTTTTTTATTATTTTACTGCCATTCAAGTACAGTTGTCTGCTTTTCCCCCCCACCTTACAGCCCACCCCAGCCACCCCCACCTCCCTCCCCAGATTCCAACTCCCCTTGGTTTTGTCCAGATGTCCTTTATAGTTGTTCCTGAAAACACTTCACTATTTTCCCCCCATTATCCCCTCCAATCTCCCCTCTGGTTACTGTCAGTTTGTTCTTAATTTCAATATTTTCGATTATATTTTGCTTGCATGTTTTTTGTTGTTGTTGTTGTTGTTGATTAGGTTCCACTTAAAGGTAAGATCATATGGTATTTGTTTTTCACCACCTGGCTTATTTCATTTAGCATAATGCTTTCCAGCTCCATCCATGCTGTTGCAAAGGGTAGGGGCTCCTTCTTTCTCTCTGCTGCATAGAATTCCATTGTGTAATTGTACCATAGTTTTTTGATCCATTCACTTACTGATGGCCACTTAGGTTGCTTCCAGCACTTGGCTATTGTAAATTGTGCTGCTATGAACATTAGGGTGCATAGGTTCTCAATTGTACCCTTAATACTTTACATTAGCGAGGTACAGTTTTGCAGCTGATGAGCCAATATTTATACATTATTATTAAGTTCACAGTTTTATGTTAGATTTCACTCTTTGTATTCTTACAGAATAATATCAGTCTTAAACATTTCCTGTCCAGCTATTCATTCATCCTTCCCTTCCCCACCTCCCAAGTTTTCCAAAAATAACTGAATTTTATACCATTTCCATACTTTTGCCTTTTCCAGGATATCATATGGTTGGAATCATTCATTATAGTAGCCTTTTCAGATTGGCTTCATTCACTTATCAAGATGCACTTAAGTTTCTGCCATGTCTTTTTGTGTCTTGAAAGCTCATTTCTTTTAGCATTATTAAGTAACATTCCATTGTCTGTATGTACAACACTTTGTTTATTCATTCACTTACTGAAGGACATCTTGATTGCTTCCAACTATTGGCGATTATGAATAAATTATGAATAAATATTTACAAACATATATATTTGTGTGAAATTTGTGTTCATTTGGTTTTGTGGTATTTTGTTATGGTAGCCCTAAGAAACCAACACACAGTGTTATTTTTTCAATGAAAAGCTCAAAAACTGTGAAGTTTTGTGGTTGCTCTTAATACTGTTTGACAGATTAAGAAGAGCACAAAATCAAATTTCTACATTTTTAGCTCAAATAATGGATTTAAATCCAGGGAATTTTTATAATGGTGTTAAAATATCTATTATCACCTCTAGTCACAAACAGAGAAGTGAAAATCAAAAGCAAAGTAATGCTATAAGTTGTCGGTTTGTAATGACAATTGAATTTGTAGCCAAACCATATTATTCTGTATAAGATACAGCATTGTTTTGATATAAACTAGGGTCCTAAAACATAGAAAGGACATATTTAAAATATGAATAGCATGAACTCTTTTCTTATATTTCCCCCAGCTCTCAAAACATCCCCTTGCCTGAAAATCATTTCTTCCCTTGTTTTAAAATCTTATTGCTCCTCCCCCACTGCCATCTCCCTTTGACTGCAGAGGGAAAACTAGAATTGGATTCCAGTATGGTATGATGGGAGTAGAACTGGCAAGTCAGAGCATGCCAGGGATAAATGGCTTGTGCACTGAGCTAATCTCAGAATTTGCTAATTTCATCAAGAAATTTGTGACTAAAATGAGAAATGAATTAAAGGAGTACTCCAGCAGCATATTTGAAAAATATTCAGTGACTGTTCTCCATAGCCTTACATCAATATCAGGGGATTCTGAACTCATGCTTACATTTCCAATTCCTGAAGAAGATACGCACCTACTGGAAAAGTTCCCACATGTCTGCTTGCCATGTGGAAATAAATTACTATGGTAGAAATAACAAAGATAAATGCCTGGAACTCCCACTTTCTACCAAAAATAATAAGTCAGATGGTGCAGTATATAACTTCAAAATGGCATATTGGTAGCACCATTGAGACCTGAAAGATGAATATATCTTGGCTATGTTACCAAATTGGCTAAAGGGCTATTTGAAAAGGAGAGTGAGTTCTTATATGCTTAATCTGAGAGCAGCTCCAAATTATAATTACTGTTCCAGGTGTGGTCCCAGAATAATTTAATTTAATTCATAAATCTTCTATATGTTTTAGAAAACCATTTGAATTAGAAAGAGTTAGAAACAAATACCATTAAAACTAAATGTTGCCCTGGCTGGCATAGCTCAGTGGATTGAGCATGGGCTGGGAACCAAAGTGTCCCAGGTTCGATTCCCAGCCAGGGTACATTCCTGGGTTGCAGGCCATAACCCCCAGCAACCGCACATTGATGTTTCTCTCTCTCTCTCCCTCCCTTCCTTCTCTCTCTAAAAATAAATAAATAAAATCTTTTTAAAAAAAACAAAAAACTAAATGTTTCAGGTCCTAGGCATATCAGGACATCCACTCTAAAGTGAAGGGTAAGTTTCATACCCTTCACTTTAAGTTGCTGCACCCTCCCCTTCTACAACCAAGGGATGATATTTAGAGAGCATCCTCATAATTTCAAACAATATAAACTGCATTTGGTGACCAAATGGGAGCTGTTTACAGATGTCCTAAAAACCTGAAGTCTCTGAATTAGATACCCCCACCAAAAAAAAAAATGCTCTTTTTCATAGTACAGGCTACCAAGCAAGAGCTCTGCCTCTAGGCCCTTAAGCTTTGACAGAAGCCAGTGGTTCTCAAAGATCTTTGGTGTATAAGAAAGGTGCATGGTGTCTGTGATGAGGCCAGTGGAGCCTCTGAAGGTTTTGTTATAATTCTGCTTTATCAACTAGCCCTCCTTCTTGGCAAAATAGCTTTGGTTTCTTGAAGAACACTTATAGAGCCTGAACAACTTACCATGGTAATAGGTGACCATTTAACCCAAACCTCTTATTATGAATTGTGTTATTATATCCATGAAGTCATAGACTTTAATAGTGTAAGATATCACTTCATTATAAAATGCAAGTGGTATATATGGAATAAGGTCCATTCCTGTGCAGAAAGAGCTCATGGTTTGCCCTGGAAATTTCCTCAAAATTCCCTCCAGCTCTAATTCTATTCTCCATTAACACAAACCAGTGGACCCATGAGGATTTTCTGAAACCAGTTGTCCAAAGAAGACATAAATTAAATTAATTAAGCCTGATGACTCTGCACAAAATTCTGTAATCACCCAGATGTGAATGCTAGGATATTATAGCTCCACTGATGTAGAGAAGGTAATTAATTTCATTAGGAAGTGCTTCAAGCTGGCCATCTAATTATCCACTTTGCTTATAAGCCCAAGGAAAAAAAAGCCAGCAGTTAAATCTTCATCAGTCCACGGGCAGTAACTAGTGTTTTGGTTATATGTTCAGGCATTTCTAAGAAAGAATATTAGAAGATTGTTGACATGGTGGCTTGGAAAAAAAAGATTGTGTGTGGCTCTCTTAAATTGGCCTATTAAAAAAATATTTAGATCATATGTTTGTGCTCACATTCAATAGACTGCCATTCTGTATAAGGATATTAATAATCAAATGGATAGATGAACATTCTGTGAATGTTTATTGCTGTGTTTTCTCAGCCATGTTCTCAGAGCATGCTCATTGAGGTCATGTAAAAGTGTACCTGACAACAGATAGAGCCTTTGCATCAACCCACACAATGGGCTTGCCCTCATTATCCAATCTATTGCTAATAGTGCAAGAATTTTCCTTTAAAACCATCAACAATGTAGCCCTTCAAATATTAGTTTTGGAAAAGCCAAATAGTTATTTAATGGCAGGTTGATTACATTTGAACCCTAGCCATAAAATTTGGAACAAAAGTTGTCTTCTCTAAAATAGCAGTTTGTTCTCATTATGGAATTGCATTTCTTATCTGTAATTCTTCTCGTATCACTATTAACCCTAGACCAACAAAATGTTTTATGTGTAATTATAGTATCACATACTACCTTGATTCTAACTAAACAACTCTCCAGTTGTTTAATTATTAGTAAGAAGTTAAGCAATGCTCTTATGCCCAAGGTCTCACAATGTACCCCATCGCACAAAGTGGGTGACCTCAGAGAAAGATGGAATGGTGTGTTATTACTTAAAGTATTAACCATTATAGTACTGTAATACAGAGTGTTATAAGCTCCAAGCCAGTAACTTAAGATATGTGATGCTTCTTCCCACAATTCTAATAGAATCAATTGGTGTAAGTAGGGATCACAATTTTCATTACACACTTAAATATTTACTTACAATATTCCTTTCAATCTCACTCTTATCAGACCTGCTACTTAAGAAATGTTATGCCTCCACCAAGATACACAGGAGTGGTTTCACTGATTGGGAGGCAAAGACTCATCTGAGCTTACTGGGTTCTTCATGCCAACTAAGTAAAAGAGGAGGGGGAAATTAAGTTATTGTATTTAGTCTAATTATTCACTTTGCATATAAGGATATATATGTGTTTTAACACAATGAGAACAGAATGCAGTATATATGAAACCCAAATGATCCCTAGGACTTCTCCTTGTACAAACCTGTACAGTTTTATAGTTTGATAGAACATTATATTAACCCTAAACAGCAGAACTGCAAAAAGGCAGATCCCTCATGATACAGCTGTGTTATTGGCTTCAGCCAACATGTAAAAAGGAACATAGTAGGAGAGAGAAATGTAACTATGAGTATAAGCAGAGACCAGAGAAGAAAAGGTTTGCATGTGCATCTAAGATTTCAGCAACAGATTCTTGTATATTTTATGCTCTTTCTATTTACTGACTACATTTTCTTTAGCCTTAATGTTTTTTAGCCTGAACCCTTAGTCTTCCTGCCTCTGGACTTCTTCCCTTAATAAATAAATTTTGAAAAATAAATTTTTATATTACCACATAGTGATCATTTCATATGATCCATTTATTTAAATATTTTGTAGATTTTTCTTCATATGCCCCCTACTCGGGACCTGGCCCACAACCCAGGCATGTGCCCTGACTGAGAATTGAACCAGCAATGCTTTGGTTCACAGGCCAGTACTTAATCCACTGAGCCACACCAGACAAGGTGAAGATAGCATTTAATATTAATTTTATATCTGCAATGTTATAAACAAAATTGATATTTGTAAATGCTGGTCAAAATTGAATAAATTAATATAAATTATTTTGTAGATTCAGAAAGTGATTAAAATCTATGAAAGAAGTAAGCCTATATTAGAAAGTGTCCAGATACAACTCTTAGTTGCTTTTTATTTTCCATAAAAATGATGCCATGTTGATACAATTACAGAGTACTCACTTTTTTTTCAAATAATCAACTATATGAACATTCTGCCCTTACAATGATAAATGCTTTATCAACTGAATTATATCCAAGTAACTGATTTCATTTCAATAACTATTTTTCCAATGTTATTGACAGAGCTTTTAGATTTACAACTCTCAAAAAACTGACATAGTGGTGAGGAACAAATAATTTATCCCCAAACTGTGAGTTTTTAAGCTTCTAGTTTCTTGGCTGTATTTATTTATTTATTTTGCTTTAGTATAAAGTGGCATGGATAGATTCTATCAAACCCAAAACAATTTTTTATTGGTAATTACTAATATCTTTCTTTCTTTCTTTCTTTCTTTTTCTTTCTTTCTTTCTTTCTTTCTTTCAGAACAGTAGGGCTGCTATGTGACTATACAACCTTAACTGCTTCACCCACTTACCACTGAAGAGAGACTGAGTGGATGCAGTCTCTGGGCCTAGCATCACATTAGTACACACTAAAAGTGTATGGTATACAAGAGATAATGTTTAGTCCTTCCACTTTCTAATCAATCATTGTCTGCTAGGAGAAATGTAAAGAGTCATTACAACAAGCACTGAAAATAAAATATGCTTAAAAATTCTAAAAGAACAAAGCAACTTTTTGAATACAATACACTAAATTTAATAAGCTCATGCATTAAATTTTTAAGATTAAATTTTATGTTATTAACAGATAAGTCCTTTTTTCATTGTGATAAAATCTCCAGAAACTAATCTAGTTTCTAACTTTTAAAGAGACTCAATATATTTTTGGTGAATGAATGAATATGAATGAGCACAATAGCAAAATTAAATAAAAGCTTGAGTCATTTTTTACTGAATTTTTACATATTAAACAGTTCATAACATTATCAGAACACATGAACTTGTTTATAATTTATACCTTTTAAAAAGTTTAATGGTAAATCTGGACCTATTCAAATTCTGTCATCACTATAATACTTTTCTTATTCTTCTGGATTTCTTTTAAAATAATCAATTAGAGTTTTAAAACTTGAGATAAATCTTGATTTTTTTTGTAGTCCACCTAGGAAAAGGGTATCATTACTGTGAGGTACTTACTTTATCCACTTTTCCAATTAATCAATCAATAAAAAACTAATTAGTATTTTAAAATATTAAGTCTGTGTTCTAAAGCCATGGTAAAAATTATGGTCAACAAATAAATTATTTGTAAATAAAAGTTTTAATTTTGGAGGGCTTTTGAAACATTTAAGCAATTTGTATTGGCTTTGTATAAGGCACCTCAGAACAGTCTGTATCGTGGCCTTGACAAACAGGAGCAAATCTTCAGTGCAGTCTTTCTGAGGCCAAGACACTAACAGTCCTGGGGTAATGGTGATACACAATTAGCAAGAACCCCTGAAGTCTGAGACTAATAATTACTCTTCCTATGTCTTCTATGGCTTTATCTTCTGAAGCCTTCAATTCATTAACCAAAATAATTAGTCTCAGTCACACTTTAAACCCTGGCTTTGCTCCTAATGACTTAATTTATATTGTACTTAGCTTTAACTGCTATTTACTAGGAGCAGTTCATAATTATTCTTTTCACTGACATATTTTGTCTATCAATATTTCTTTTAACATCAGCTATTCAGATTTCTTCCTGCATGAACACAGAGTAAAGATTGAGAACATTTTCTTATTTTCAGACTTAAAAAAAGTACAAATAAGAAAGAATTAAAATTATAAACCACTATGTACATGAATTCTCTAATTCATTTTTTCTATGAAGACACTTTCATTTCCATCTAAACATTTCAGACTCAGATGTCTGATGTTATACCCATAAATGAAGAAAAAAGCAGTGTGAATCCAAGTTGTTGTTACTATTTCCTTTGTTACCAACACAACACTATTTACATAGAAATTCTCTTTCTGCCTCCTTTCACCAGTTATGCAGTAATACTGAATTTTAAATTTTCCAGGCTGACAGCATTTATTACCATGAAAGAAGTTTAGCTTGCAGGTTGAACACCCTGTTTTAGCTCACATATTCAACTGAAAGGTAACAGCTGATGGAGATGTCAAAAATGTTTCCACTACATATTTTATTTGAACAATACATTTATCATTATTGCTGATAGCTGAGCTATAAAAATTGAAAGTTTCCCCCAAAGCAGGTCCCAGATTTCTCCAGTTTCCTTGACTTTTAAGTAGCTATGCAGTAGCTATAAAAAATAGGAAACTGCGATGTCAGTAGTGAAAAGAACTCACACTGAGCTGTCAAAAATATTTGACCTTAAATGTACATATATTGTCTAAGAACTTAAATTACATTATTTTATAAAAGCATATTATTTTATATAATATAACTTAATATATTTGAAATTAAACTTAAGTGTATAACTTGACTTCAATATCTGATCTCAGTCTACATTGAATTTTCAAAGAAGAAATAAAGAGTGAATATAATGATTAAACTACACTTTAATGCAAGGAAAGGACCTACAGACTATGACAGAGCTGCAGATCACATACAGGACTGAATTGTAGTATGTTAATGTTTGAATTTCAGGTTCATGCCAGCAAAGGTGTATCATCTGGTAAGTATGAGCTGCATGAACTCAAATATAGTCTGTAATGCTGAGTATCCTCTTCATGCCATTATTCTGAATTACATAATTACTACATTAAATACACATTGACTATGCAAAACAGGTACTAGCAGCTTTCTTGTGTGTATAGATAGAATCTCTAAGAAATTCAGTAATTTTAGCATTAGACTTCTAATGAACTGTGGATATACCCAAATAGGAAAGAATGTCATGCATCGCTATATTAAGAATTTCTGAAAAAAATCAATGGAAAACATAAGGTATGCTTAGCACCTCTATTTGCCTCTGCAGACCCACTCTCCACTCTGTGCTGCAACAAGCTGACCTATTGAAACACAATATCTGACATCCCGTGCCATCTGCTTCTGGCCGGGGAGGCCAGGGGAATTGTGAATGAAGGGACAAGGACATGGTCAGAGCTCCCTGACTCCCTTTCTTTGAAGTCAACTCAGCTTTACTGCACCTCTTGAAAAGAGGGCACCACTGAGCTAAAAATGGCCTATTCTACACAATTCCTTCTGGTTCTAAAAACCTCTCCTACATCACGTCAACTTAATATGAAGGGAGGGTAACCTCCTGGTAGGAAGGTTCTGTGACTGCACTAACCTTTATGGTTTTCTTTGAATCTAGCCATTTCTATTTAATTCACCACTTTATTTATAAACCATCTTTATATTACCTAATTCAAGTATGCCGCCCATTTTCTGTTGTTTAATACAGGAATTGATACAAGGAGTATCCTAGGAAACTTACCCTCAAAATGGATTTATGAGATTTTGTTGTTCATCTAATACAGATGCTCACAGGTAGCCTCCATTCCAGGGGAAAAAATGGGACTCAAGTAACCTGTGGAGTGTGGTGGCATCATATTTACTCAAATCATCACCTGTAGTAACGTTTGAATAAAATATGATCAGCGAAAAAACTTTGGGAAATTAAGTGCTTGGACTATGCCGTGACAAAAACCAGGATTTTAAAGTTCACAAGAGTCATGTAGATTCTTCTAATGGCCCTAGAGAATTAAGAAAGGACAAAGAGAAATTTAGAACTATGAATGTGAAATTAAGAATATATGTTTGAAAAAACACAATGTCTCTATGACAGTTACCTCCCCCAGGCACAGGGCACACACAACTGAGAACCATGCAATGAAATTCATAGTAAGGGTGGGAGTTTCAGCACCAATCAAATGCTCAGTGCCCCGGGTCTTTCAACTAATGACACTAGTAGGGAAGGAGAAGGCCCCTGAGACATGAAGTGGGGATATTTAACTGACATGAATGAGTCTAAAGACGTTGAAACTTTAAATTCTCCTAAGCCTTACTTCCTCTGAAAGACAAAAAAAGTCAGTCCCTCCTCAATACTTGGTTGCATCTGGGACAATTAGCCTCATTAAATGATTAAATTATCTCTAGAAGTATTTTCTCCTCCTTTCCTTGCTTCCTTACAAGGCTTATATCTCAGCACAGTACAAACAGTGAGGTACAAACAAGGTCCAACCTAGGAGGAGATAGTGTGCACACGTACAACACCTAGTGAGTTAAAATCCTTGGCAGATCTAAATAGCCAGGAGTCTGGGAAACATGCATGGGAGCTGGCTCTAGGTGTCTCAGACTCCATGATCGTCACAGTGGTAATAAGCGATTCCAGAGTGCAGAGTGCAGGTGGAGGCATTCAACCACCGGGGAGAAGGGGTGTGCCATTACACATTAAGTCATATGGAGAAAATGACCACCACAGGGGTTTGATTCACAGGATCTGTGGTTACTGCTAATCACTCATAACCTCAGAAATAAAATAAGTTATCCCTAGAATTCCACGCAAGTGGTTCTTGCCATGAATGGGATAATAAATTCTATATTTGCTGGGGGAAAATGGACCCAAATTGACTTTTTGAATATTCACAGCTTAGTTATTATCCCTAAGTCAGGGATAACAACCCCACCCCATGATAAAGGTTGAGGTTGAGTAGTTTGAACAAGAAATCTGCATTTGGTTGCCAAATGGACCCATTACCATTGACCAGTATGATTTTAGGAAGAGCAATACTATTTTATACTTTATTAGTTACTGACTCTGAATTCAGGCATATCCTCAGAGATCCAAGCACAATCATGTTCCACTAGTTTGAGTAAGCCTCGAGTTGTTCTAGCAGGGATTTAAGAACATACAGTAGAACAAGAATACAGCTGAACCTTGAACAACGTGGGGATTAGGGGCACTAAAGCCCACCAAGTCGAAAACCTGCATATAACATTTGATTCTCCAAACACTCAGTTGTCCCTTAATATCCACAGGGGATTGATCCCAGGACCCATGTGGATATCAAAGTCTATGGATGCTCAAGTCCCTTATATACTGTTGGTGTAGATCAATGCATGTAGTTGGCTCTCCATATCCACAAATGGTTGGATGAACCCACAGATGCAAAACCCAGGGATGAGGAGGGCTGACTGTATATTTATTGAAAAAAATCCTCATTTAAATGGAACCACACAAGTCAAACCCATGTTGTTCAAGGGTAAGCTGTCTACTTCACAGGCAGAATTCTTACATTAGTTACCTTCTATATGGAACAAGAGCTATTATGGGAGGAAGGACCAAGAGAAATCCTCTGTATCTCTTTCCTCCCTGAAAATAGTAAACCAAACTACCATCCCTGGGAGAATTACAAAGCTTGGTGCCACCATCAGGGACTTGCGTTATGCAATCATTGTGATTCCTAGCACAGCACCAATGAACTAGCCTGTCTGGTCAGTGCAAAAGCTCGGTGGGTCAGGGTGAATAACAGGCCATCAAAAACTTTAGTGCTGCCCTGACTGCTGTGAATTGAGTACCAGCCTTCAAACCAAGGGTCGCTGGTTCCATTCCCAGTCAGGGTACATACCAGGGTTGCAGGTCAGGTCCCCAGTAGGAGTGCGTGAGGGGCAACCATACACTGATGTTTCTCTCCCTCTCTTTTTCTTTCTTTTCTCTCTCTCTAAAAATAAATAAATAAAATTTTTAAACAAACAACAACAACAAAAAAAAAACTTTAGTGCTGTTGCCCATCCCAGCTGTGGCCCCAAATCAGGTATCTTTACAGATACAACACAGCTTTTAGCTGCTATATAGGAAATAATTTATTTTATACCAAATTCAGAAAGCAAAATCATAAGCAGTTTGCATTTACATGTTGAAGACAACTGTGTAACATTGCTGTTTTGCAGCAGGGTTATATCAACCTGAGCTTTCTTTCATTATGTATAGAGACTTTGTTCATTTGCCGATTAGCCAGCTCCCAGGACCACTTAGTAAGACAAATCTGTGCCATAAAGTAGGAGCTTAACGACACATGTTCATGAGTCTGCCCTGTAGATTCAGTTCCAGAAGTCCAATAGATTGGGTCACAGCAACAACAGTCTTTCTAAACTGAAAGAAAGATCAGACTCAATTCAAGAATAAGCACACTGTTTTTATGGATACATGTAGATTTTAGAAGCAGAACATCTCACATTTGGGTGAGCTGCTTGTACCATTACCAGGCACCTGGTTTGCCAGTTTTGAATGTGGTCTAGAGCAAGAAATTGTACTTTGTCAGGCTTAGGTTGTAGAATAATTGTGCGACTATTGAGCACAATGACTCAGTAGTTCAAATGGTTTAGGAATTGTCTGTGGCATAGGGATGCTGAAAGAAGTTTTAGTAAACCCAAGAAAGAAAATGAGTATAATCCCTAGAGTTTTTGAAACAAATCCATGTCCTCCTCTTTTGGCAACTCTTCCATATTTGCAAAGAAGCTCCCGGCTAGTGCCTAGGCCTCTGCACAGACTAAATAATTGAACGTGAGATGTCTAACGGCCACATGAACCAGACTTCCCACATGATGATGATCCAACATGCCTTAGGATGAGGTGTGCACAGCAGCATTCCCTCAGAAAGGACAGGTGTGATACATAAGGCAAAACTCTGGCAGGTCCTGAAGACACGTATAAACTTCTCAAGCAGGAAACTAAGACTCTTGTGGCACCTGTTCCTACCTTTTCATTGCCTCTCTCTCAACCCACGACTGTGGTCTCATGGAAAGCTCCTGATGACAATTTAATAAAAGGAGAAAAAGTGTAGGCCTTATTTCTGAATGATCTGCTTGGTGCACTGGAAACAGAAGTATACAGCTAGTGCTCTTCACCCCACTCAGAAACGGGCCTGAAGGCATTGGAATGGCAAACCTTCAGTGTGGAAGCGGCCTTCCACATTGTGGGAAGAAAAATAGTCTCACGTGGGCCTGCTGGAATGGAATTTTTAAGAAAATTGCAAAGTCAATAACAAAGTGATCCAGAGAAAGATAACTTAAAAATTTCTGGAGTCATAAGAATGTTTGTAATTTAAAAGAAATTAGCTCCCATGAAAAATAACACCACTCCCTTATTCTTAAGTAAAACAAAAAGCAAATGTTTCCAAAAATGTAGGGAAAATGAAAAAATAAGTCATTTCTTATTAAAAATTTGCAGTCAGTGATAGTCAGTCAGACTGTGACCTAGGTAAATTTCCCATCATTTTTTTCACTTCCTTTTTTACATTTCTTGTTTTGAAGGCAGCAATTCTCCACATTTGCTTAAATTTACATCAGTGCAACAGTATAATGAATTGCATTCTTGATCATAGGAATATAATGATTTTTTTGGCATTTTTGGAAATGCTAGGAAGCAATCTTAAATGTTAAGTTATTGAGTAGGCTGTGGCTGGTTACCAGGCGGAGGTGGGAATTCGAGGTCTGAGTAAGCCCATTTTAACATTCTGAGATTTGCTACTTAATGCATCCTGGTAACTGCTCAGGGCTAAGCTGCAAGGTCACACCAAGGTTCTGGAGCTCAGGATTATTTCAACAGGCCGGCAGTTATGACACCCTTTACTTAGTGATTTAAATAGCCTAAGTTTTGTCAAGGCCTATACCACCTTCAGTACATTTTAGCATTTATCCCCTCTAATTAATAATTTTATAATTAAGTGGCTTAATTTCTTTCTCTGATTATGTTAAGGACTTAAGTATCTCTAAGGTTGAACAACATTGACCTGTGATCTGCATTCACATACAATGATAAGGAAACATTATTTAACCACTTAAAAATCAAGACCACTTAAAGAGGAATATATCCAAAAACAATTATTTTAAAATATCCTCTTTCCTTTGAATCCAACAGAAAAACCCTCCTTTTGTTTTATAAAAAGGTATAAGTAAAGCATAGGGGGAAACTGTTCTTGCCCTTTTCAATTCACTTTCGACATTCTCTTAAAGAACAAAAAGTCTATTCTTACTGTCAGTTACATGGATTTCTTCATTCATTCACAAATATTATTTGAATTGAGCTGTGTGTATGCAGTTGGATAGCAGCTGGGCAAGGCAGTAACATAAGAGAGAATACACAAAGCCTGTTTCTGCCCTTGAACCTCCTACAACCTACATCAGACTGACTGGATGCCTGCCATGAGGTAAATCTCTAGCCCCCAAGCAATTAAACCCAAAAATCCCTCAAGCACATGCATTCACAGGTATACACACAGCCCTTAGCTCTGTTCTCCTTCAGGTGAGAACAGCCAAAATACTCTCTAGCCCTTGAATTCAACACAATTTCCTGGACTTCTGTATATATAACAGCAGACAATCTTGACCTGCAATGTGAAGATCACATTATATGAAGTTTCTCTGACCCTTCACTTACTCAGGAGTGGATTTTGGAAGTCTTGCTGTTATCCAGTGTCAACATAAGAAACATCCAAACCTGTAAGAATTTTTACAAGTTTATTTGAGCCAAACTGATCACAATTGCCAGGAAGCAAAAATCTCAATGAACTGAGAAAATGCTTCAGAGAATGGCAGTTTAACACCTTATTTTATATATCAGAATCAAAGGAGAAGATGTGAGGGGGCTACATAAAATCCACTGATGAGAGAGTAGGGAGATGGGAGGGAAAAAAGTGAGGGGGGAACCTCTGGGACTGGACGAAAGGTAAAATGATACACACACACTGCTTTTTTTTTTCTTTCTAATTTTTTTATTTTAATCATTGTTCAAGTACAGTTTGCTCCCTTTTACTCCCATTCCAGCTGCTTTTACATGAATGGAAAGGGTAGTTAATGGTCAACAATTAACATGAGGGCAAGAACACTGAGGGGATCTGTGGTTTCCCCCCTGTGCTTTGAGGGGTCTGGAAAAAGGTAATTTGACATTCCAAAGGTATGTTATCATAGGTGCAAAAGGACAAGAAACAGACTCAATCAAGGTAAAAATTGAGCCTTGTTAGGGTAAAATACCGGCTTAGGCCATGACTACCTGCCTTGAACTGCTTTCAGTTAATAAGTTTTCATTTCAGACCATCCTTTGTGGTTACTGTAGATCTCTGAATGTGTAAGGCTGCCACGCAGGCCTCCCCTGAGCTTGTCAGGTTTTGTATGTGGCTGCTTTCCTTCTATGCTAGTTTTGTACTTAGGGAAAAGTTTAACCACTGCTCAATAATAAGAAGAAAATGAAGGAGAGCTTTAAAAGTGTTTAATAAATTAGCAGTTAAAAATGGTTCCAGATTAAATTAGTTTAAATTTAACACACTCTGTGGTTAGGAACTTGGATGAATTGTGTATCATTGAGAATATCTTCAGAGTTCAAGTTCATCTAATCAGATTTCTAAGGGTTCTTCAATAAATAGCATCAGGTGCTACACATTTGCCATGAGAAAATGTTTTTATTTAACACATTTTTATCATTAAAAATTGAACATAAAGGCTTTACTCTTAAGTGATTTAGTTTTAGTTTTAAGTGATTTAGTTTTAGTCTTTTAAAAGTCATCAAACTAATACTTGCATCAGAAACTTACACCAGACTATTCATAGTGGTGAAAATAACATTCTTAGGCCATTTAATGCAGGGTGTTAAACAGCACTTTTGACAGACCGAGGCAGGCCTAGGAGGAATGGAAAATCACCAGGCAGGAGAACTGCACTGTGGGAAACTGTAGCCTGGGAAAATGCCTGCCTAGAAAACTGCCTGCCCAGGTCAAACAGATGCCCCGGTAAGATTGGGGTCTGGGGTCATCCTATACGGCATAACAGGATGCAGCTTTAACCAGAGGCTGATGAGATGTATCAAGAACAATGGTCATCAGAAACGGCACCCAGCAACCAGCTCTAGCTACTCATACTCTGACACCCCAACCAGTTACCCTTCACAGGTTTTTGTGCTTAACCCTGCCCTAAGAACAAATGAATGAATCTTCACCTCCCTTGGTTGGCTACACTTTCCCCTCTTATTCCCTGCTGATAAGCCCTGCTCCTTGGTTCACAGCATCTGTCTGGTTTCTTGAGTGACTCCAACCTCACAACTTTTAGGGTACTTCTGAAGTTTACTGTGATGGACACATGAAGATGACAAGACCTCAGATCATTCCATTCCCAGGGATGAAAATAAAAGGATTTTATAAGGATTTAAATACCAAAATCTTATCT
Source organism: Phyllostomus discolor (assembly GCF_004126475.2). Classification (NCBI taxonomy): domain Eukaryota; kingdom Metazoa; phylum Chordata; class Mammalia; order Chiroptera; family Phyllostomidae; genus Phyllostomus; species Phyllostomus discolor. Next base: position 76,550,022 of record NC_040904.2, on the reverse strand, counting down.
GGTTGGTCAGATGCAGAGAATAAATTACTAAAATACAATAGAACTATTGAAATTATTAACCTCAAATTCTCATGTAATTCCCTCTGCACAGGATAATATGTCCCTCCAAATAATAAAATATTCTTTATAATTCATTTTCAAATTGTACAGGTAATTTACATGTCTTTAATGTAAGAAATGGCTAAATTATTCAATGTATAACACATTAATAAATATTAGAAACTTTTTAAAATCTCCCAATATATGCTATGGATCCCTACATATTCCCAACATATGAAGCATATTATATTATATGAATTCTAAAATTTGTAAAAACAGAACTGGACCATCTTTGAAACTGTCACTTATTTTCAGATACTTAGTAAATATAACCAGCTGTGATTTGGGGGGTCATGAAAGTAGACATAATAGCTTTTTTCCTTCTCTTTCATTCTTCTGTGTATCTCTATGTTCAATAGATACAAAGATATGTTCCAAAATTATTTGTAATATAACTATAATGTTTCACAAAACTTCTTCCATAATGTTCTAGTGTTATTATTCATATTTGGAAGGAATAGATATTGAGAAGAAAAAGATGCATTTACTTAACTATAGGACATTTTTTGCTTCTGGAACTTCCACACAGAGATGATAAAAAATATATAGCAACAACACAAAAGCTTCACTTCTGAGGATCTGAGATAAGTGTTTAGAAAAATACAGGGTCTGACACAAATAATGTCCCTTTTTATTACAAAATCTTTTATTACAAAATCCTAAGCATGTAATTCTGCATCATAGCAATATCACACTTAGGCACACCATATGACATTTTAGGTGAAATGCTCAAATTAAAACTATGAATTATTACACCCATATTATTACCCTACCAACCACACTCAAGCAGGCCTTACTTCTGTCAGACTCTATTTTCAAGGATGTAAAAAAATATTAAAAATATGCTTTAATGGTTTGATAACCCTGACTTGGTGAACTTAGGGAGAAAATATAAACTTTTGTTAGTAAAAAAAAAAATCAGGATATTTTAAATAAAAAGTTTTAAATTCTTTTTATTAAAAAAAGAAAAGGTAAACCTATATTGAAAGAGTGGGAAAGGGAACAGAAAGAAGCTAAGTTAAAAAAATATTAAGGAGGCCAATACATGTAAAACAAGTATGTGTCATGTGTAAAGTCTCAAGATACTAATTTTTTTCTTGTATATTTTTAAAACCAATTGAAATAGGAATTTCCAGTCCTCCTTCTCCAAAGTTTCTGGGTCTTTAGCTGCCTTGTCCTTGCCCTTGCCCAGCCACAGCTGCTGCAATTGCCCATCCACTGTTAATATGGTGTGTGGTCACACAGAAGCACCAAGAGATTTCCTGGGGAAACCCCTGCACCCCGTACATTCTCCTTTCTACTCTAATTTTGTGACATCCACCCAAACACTTCTTTGCAATTAATAACTTTTGATAGTACAGGAGCTCCTGTTCTGTTCCCTGGTTCACTGTCATGAGGAACTCAAAGCAGTTTGATGCCATGTAAGATTCCACTTCAGTGGAATTCTTTGTCCCCTGGCCGCCGACAGTGTTACCTCAGTGAATACCAGGATCCTCAAAAGACCTTAAATTTTCAGACAGGGAAAGGATGTTGATAGGACCCAATCCTTTTTCTAACATTCAGAGACTGGATTCTATATATTTGAGCTTTGAGAGATACACGTAAGAAACAGTGACTTCAGTACATGTATAACCTCCTAGACATCGTCCTACCCCTGAAAGGTGTTGTCCCTAAACTAGCACCTTAGCTAAGCCTTTAGCAGTTCATCCCATCATTCTAATAGGTCAGTTGTATGAGACTAATAGACTCCATGGTTATATTTTTTTTATTTTTAAGGTACCTTTGCCATCAAATGGGCACCTTGGTCTGAGGCAACATCCTATGGGATAACATGTTTACAAATCAGATGATCTAAAAGCACTTAGATGGTTGGTGATGAGGATACTGTGAATGAAGCCTATATGTAGTATAAATATTGATTATAATAAAACAATTGCTGCCTCATCCAGGAGGAAAGAGGTCTAATGTAAGTACTCTGTGATTTGTAACTAGTTGGTCTTCTCAAGGGATTATGTCATATCAAGAGCTTAGTATCAATTTCTGCAGCTGACAGACCAGACATTCAAAAGAAGCAGTAGCTAGTAAACCCTGATAAGAGCTGAACTTTGCTATTGAGTCCGTGCAAAGCCTCCATCTCTGCCACCGTGGCTAATCTATGATCTATAATCTATCATATGATCTTCTGCTGGCATTTTAGGAATCTATTCCAAAAGCTTTACCTCTCTTTCAGTTAATTGTAAAGAATGCCCCATAAGGCTAGAGGTAACAGTTGAAGTGAAAACATGGTCAATAACATGGGATTCTGGTTCACTTATTCATTTTATATTTCGTATCTTCTGGACCTAACCTGGTCCAGTCTCAAATGTACAACTTCTATTACCCAAAGGGTTGTTGTACTTATACCCCAACTTATGACCCCATGGATCAGATACTATCCAGGTTATTCCAGGCAACAGTGATTAAAGCTATCACCTGCTTAGACAAAATCGACCTGACCTATCTGACCTTTGCATATTCTAGAAAGGTGATCCAGATAGGGAAATGATGAGGACCATACCACAATGACTTTATTAAAATATTGATGGTATAGATAGATTCTGAAATTTACTTTGTATATTGTAAGAAATAGAACTCCAGTTTAATTTCCCTCTAGTTGTTTTCATGGAAATTATTATTTGTCACTGAATTTATATATCATCTTAGACAAACATAAAATCATCATGTATACTGGAATCTATTTATGAATTACCTTCCACTGATTTGTTCTTATACTAATACCATATAAATTTGGTTATAACAGTTTTCTGAAATCTGGTGTGTCCTAACTCATTGTTTTTATTAATAATGAAATTTATTGGGTATTCAAAAGCATATGGTTTTGCAAAACATTTTGAGATTATTTTATCTGATGTATATCTTCTCAAACAGTGCTTAGATTCTAAAATATTAGTTACAGGACATGTAAATGTTATATGACATTGAAGCTTGTCATCTAAGAACATGATTGTATTTCCTTTTGACATCTTTCTATTAAAGTTAAAATGTTTTCTCTTGAGTTTCACAGATTTCTTGGTAATGTTATTCCTAAAGAGTCCATGGTTTGGGTATTCGTATAAAATAAATTTGTCATTATTAGGTATTTATTTTCAGTATCAAAGAGATCTATTATTTTTATTAGGAATGATTCTTGAATTTGGTCAAATGCTGTTCAGCATATATTTATATAATGTTTTTTTCTCCTTTAATTAGTGATGTATAGATTACTGGTAGATTTGCTATTTTTAATCATTTTTGATTTTAAAAAATTATAGGCCCATAATTTTTGGCTACATTACTAGCTTCTATTTGTTAAAATTACACCTTTGCAATTATATCCATAAGAAAGATAAATTTATATTTCTGCTGTTATTAATTCTTAATATTAAAATGTTGCTATTTAATGAAATTTTCTATATTTTCTCATGTTCCAGAATATTTTAAATAATTTGGGAATTGCTTGATCTTTTAAAGCTATGTAAAATTCAGCTGTGAGCTTATTTTTAAGCAGAGCCTTTCTTTATTAATGCTAAATTTGAGGGGTTTTGTAAATTTTTCTGTGTTTATTGTCGTATTCAGATTTTCTCCCCTGTCTCAGAACAACTAATTTATAATTGGATTAAAAACTCTTCAATTTTCTTCTTATTCATTTTTATGACTATATATAATACTCATAATGATTATAATTATATTTGACTTCTTTTTTTAATCCTACTACTTTATATTGTTATTTTCCTTTGTTTCCTATAGTTTAGCATACCAAGATATCTGCTTTATTTCCTTTATTGCCTTTTCCTTCATATGATATTTTTCTCTTTTAGTGACTTCATGCTTTAATTTTATTAATTCCCATACCTGTATTTTATGTCTTATTATGGCTTTGCTTTCTAATTAATAATGTTAAATGTTTGGCTCATTTATTTTCAATCTTCTTAATATAAAAAAATATGCAAAACTTGCATATATTTAATGTATATCATTTAATAAATTTAGACACATGCATATAATATTGAACCTTTTATTTTAACCTACAAATCTCTATCACTTTCATTCATCATGCTCACCTCTTTCAAATTTTGATCAAGTATCTGAGATAGAAAGCTCTTCTTGATCTTAAAATAGATAACATTTCTCAGTTGTGGCCTTTATTTTTGTTTATTTATTATTATTTTAGTTTTATAGTGATATAATTGTGGTTTAGTGAAATTTGTTAAATTTCTTCAATAAGAGCGATTCTAGTTGTTCAGCTTTATCTTCTTCCTTCAAATTAATAGCTTCCCATAAATAACTGGGAATTTTTCTTTGCCTGATTGTTGAGAAATAAAGCTCCATAAATATCTCACATGTTTTGCACTGTCTGGTTTCTCTAAGTGAAGGAATTTACAGCCAAGTTAAGGAACATTTATATAAAAAGATATTCTAACACAGTAAAATTAGAGATGTTTCCGATTAATAATAATACATCTCTCTCTTCCTCTCTCTCTCTCTCTCCCCCTCTCTCTCTCTTTCTCTGGAAAAGGACAGAAAAGTCTCTGGTAGCACTGTATAAAATTAAAGTATTCTAACCTTGGATTCCTCTGCAGTGTGTGTGTTTAAATATAGAATATATAACAACATATAATATATAAATATGAATGTATAACTGTGATTGACTAACTTGTTAGCTTGCAAGTAGGATAAAACCTCAGAATTTCAGTTTTTGACTTAAAACTTATGAATGCCATATGCTCCCTTAACCAACAGGTTAGTTTTTAGTATCACTTAGGAAATAGTACACCAGAAAAAGTTTCTTTCCTTTTAAACTAGCAAAAACTGTGCCAGCACTTGTTATCCTTCTGTGAAGGCAAAGGGAAGAGCCTGCACTGTTCCCAGGAGATTCTCAGTGCTGGTAACACGTTCTCTCAGCTACAAGGCTCAGTGGCAACTCCACTCTCCAGTGCTGACTACTAAGGGTTTGACAGGAAGGCTCAGGAGAACTTGCTAGTAACCACATACAGCAAGAAATTAAATGTGAATTAGGCTCCTCAGGCAATTACAGCATATGGATTTCTTTCCAAGATTAGTAAAAAAAGAAAAGGCTTTTCCTCACCTGTCTACTATTAATCCCTTGCCTAGACCTATGAAGAATATACCTGAGCTCTGCTGAAATGCTCTTGGGCTTGTAACTCAAGAAAAGACTTAGGATTAAGAGTAATAAGGGATGTGTATTCAGGTCATCACCTCTCTAGAATCCCTGTACTTTCTGAGAATTCAATTCAAGAGTTAAAATAAATTCAACCGAGTCATACAAGTGTTCTTATTTTTAACTTAATCTAACCAATAGCAATCTTCATCAAGAAATTGCCTATAATGGAGATAGTGAGGAAGATGTCATATAAAATGCAATAAAAACTGAAGCACACAAAAGTAACAATACTCCCTCTGAAACACGAGAACTGGGTTTTTATTTTTGTCAGAATGTAGAGTCTTTGATCAAAATTATAAAAACTTAGTGCTGGTAAATTTGCTTCAAGAAGGATTCTTTTATATAAAGCAATGAGATGTAAAAAATTACAGGAAATAGTAAGCACATAACTGTAAAAATAAAAGACCAGGTAAAGAAGACTCATATCTAATTTAGCAAAATCATATGAACAATATCACAAAACACCGAATGCCCAACCTTGTATCAGTCTAATTTTATGAGCAAAGATAATCAAAACAGCATTACAGCCAACAAAAGAGAAAATAAAAAACTTTCATTTCCAAAAGACACACTGAACACACATGTTCATCAATTCTATCTCTCAATACCTTATTTTTTAAAAAATGAAAACATATTTACACAGATATTTACATGGAGGCCATCAGTGGACAGACATTTTAACATATTTCTGGAAAACTAAATGCAGTCAAAGTATTGGTAATACATACGTTCTTGAGCGTAGTTACAAACTGACCTACTTTGAAAAACACTGGAGAGATGTGGGCTCAAAGTATTATATCTATGGCAAAGACTGGGAGTGAAATTAGATTTTCTAGCTCCACGTGCAAAATGTCCAGGAGTCAAATATATTTAATCTCTTGTATTGAAAACAGAATCTCTAAAGAATATATTGAACTAGCTCTAAAAAATGAAGGAGAGTATTCCATTACTGGACCACCACATTCTTAGATCTAGAATTCCTTAATACAATGATATACTGTCTTCCCATGTATCTAAATCTCAGATGACTGAGGAGATTTTCCTTCACTCCCCCCAAAAAATCACTGTGGCAAACGTGAGCATGTGCCCAGCAGATCTGACAGCAGGCCCATGCACAGAAAATATGGTCAGAAGAGGACCTCCATCTGTCAGCTCCTTTAAGATCTGTCTTGGTTTTAACAGGCAGCTTTCCCAAAGAGCCAGTCCTTCCCTGGACAGCCCGTATTCAGTGAGTGAGCAGAGATATAAGATCCAGCCATTTAGACCTAACACAAGATAGAGGAGCCCCTCCCTTATCCTTGGATAAAATATTCCAGCTCCCCCAGTGGATGCCTGAAACCACAGATAATACTGAACCTTATATAAACCACGTTTTGCTCTTATACATGCATACCTATGATAAAGTTTAACTTATAAATTAGGTGCAGTAAAAGTTTAACAAAATAACTCATAATAAAATAGAATAATTATAGCAATGTACTGTAATAAAAGTTATGAATCTGGTTTCCATCTCAAAATATCTTATTGCACTGTACTTGTTTTTCTTTCCTTGCACTAATGTGAGATGGTATGATGCCTGCCTGAGATGAGGTGAGGTGTATAACATAGACTTTGCAATGAAGTGTTACACTACAAATGACTTTCTCACTGTTTCTACTGAGTGACTAACAAAAAAGGGTATGAGTCATTCTAAGTAGAAGATAGTTGGACAGAGTGGGATGGCAAACAATTTCATCACAATACTCTGAATAGTGCACAAGTTAAAACTTTTCAATGGTTTATTTCTGGAATTTTTCATTTAACACTTTTGCACTATAGTTGACCACAGGAAAGTGAAACTGCAGATAAGGGGTGACAGACTGTATTCTGATGGGCAATATTTGCTCTAGAGCTTCCAGGGGTTGACCAAGGCATTGCCGGGCCTACACAGTAGTTTGACTTCTCTCCCTAATCTTATTTCTTCCTCTGTCATCACAGGTTTTGATCTTCAGTAAAAATACTTGACCCTGAACCTCCATCTTGGTTTCTGTTTCCAGGGAAGCCTAATTGTGACAGGTACTAGTCAAAGTCATGTTACTAATCAGCTTTTTATTAAGTAAAAAGCTGTAAAATTGGAGAAAATCACCCAGCAAGAAATGGACATAAGCAATAGAGAATTTTTTACATCCATACAGATGAAAAATAAATGCAGTCTCTTTGCCTATATAACAAAAGATGAAAAATACATTCTAAATGCTTCTATTAGGGAGGGAAAGAAGAGATCATAAAAAATCTGACTGCTGTCAGACTTATTCCTTGAAACTCTTTAAGCCCAACTATAATGTCTTTGAAGGTTGTGAGACAATTATTTTCTATTTAGAATTCAACAGGAAGTCAAACTCTCATTAAAGTTTTAGAATAAAACTTAAACTATATTTTCCAACAGTAGAATGACTAACATATTCACTCAGCATCATCTCAGTTTTGTATCTACTGTATCAATATAATTATAACAGCCTGCTCATTCTTTTTCCAGTTTGTCTCTATAAATATCAAGGGTATAGAAAGTTCACCTAATATGCTCTAAAGGAAGTTACTGAGGATATGTTCCTGAGCAACAATGATGTAAACATCTAAAAAGAACTTGAATTCAAGAAACAGTAATAAGAGGAAATTCTAGTACAACTGATTAGCAAAGCAATTACCAAAAAAAGAATTTCTATTCCTGGAAATATACAAATAGTTATGATAACACTCCATCTTGAGTTTTACAGAGAAATTTATGGAAATTTGGGTTTAGTAAACTGTGGCCTCTAAACTTAAAAATATTTCTGTGGTAAGACAATCGTTCTATGACCATGATCCATGAATGCCCATTCTTTTGTTGATGCTAATGTCAATGCTAATGACTTGCACTTGAATTCAGCATAATTTTCCTGTGTTCTGAAGCAGTATTAAACAACTTCAATAAAGTCAAGTAAAACTTTTTTTAAGTTATAGAATATCAACTAGCTTATTTTATAAAATATTGGGAAAACAGATATGAGAAGATACCAAAGGCTATCTGCCCTTAGTACTGATAATGGATTGACGCTGACCTATTTATTATTTCTTAACCTTTCTCTCTGATGATTGATGGCATCCAATGGTTAAAAATACAAGAGGACATATAATTATCTGTAGAATGATAGTTGTCTTTATGGATATTGAACATGTAACTTTGACACTAATAGTGTTATACTTACTCAAAAAGCATTTGGCATACTTTACGAAAAATGTTTGAATCTCCATGAATAGAAAGCTTGTCAGAAGTTAAAAAAATCAAGTTGACATTTTCATTTTTAAAAAAGTAACAAAGTGAAGCACCAACATTTTCTAAATACTGACCAAAACATTCCATTTTTTAAAAAAGATGAGAGAGGATTTCCGTGAAAAAGAAATCTTGTTCTTGCTTTAGTTCAAGTGTATTCATTCGAAAGTCCCTTAACATTAGGCATCAGGGATATTCCAAATACATGGTGACCATGGTGACTGGGGTGAAACGACCCTAAACTTCAGACAGGAAAATGTCAACAAATTGGAGAGTTATAAATGGTCATGTGGTTTCAGACTCTAAAATGAGAAAGTTCAGAGAGTTTGGAAATCACTAGAAATTGAATTTCCATCTATGAAATTACAAAAAAAAAACCAAAACACCCAACCCTCATCAAGGAGAGTATCTGAAGATTCTTAGTGGCTCTATAAATACCACTTGGTTGACTTGAACTTTTTAATTTACATGTAGAAAGGTGTTCAGAACCAGATAACCACAAATATGAAAGGAACACAGGCCTGTGAGAACAGTGCCAGAAAGCCCAGAATGAGCTTAGGTTTCTGAATAAACAGCACAGAAAGATAAAACATTTTAAAGTTACAGTTATATCCAGACTAAGAACAAAAAGAGTTTACCTATAAAAATGCCTGGCAAAATTATATGAATTGAATAAGAAACACAAAGTGGGATTCTGAGAATTCTACTTTACGTCCATATTCTGTGACCAGAATATATATTTTTTTATCCTGAAGGAGGTGGAATAAATATGGGTAAAAGCAATTGAACCTCAAGATATCTAAAGAGATGATAAGATAGCATTTAGCTTTTCTAAATGATTTCAAGTCCCCGGGCCTAAGAAGATTAAGTACCAGAGTAAGGTAAAATCTTGCTGATGTGATAGTCAATTGCATGAATAGAAATTTCTTATCTTCTAGCCACTGGGGAAAACAGGAAATGTGACCAGGAATCCAGAGTTAGAAACAGTTAGTCCTGACTTTCAAAATGAAAGAAAAAAACAGTGTCTTAGAAGACTTTATTGCTTTAATTTGTGTGTATTCTCACATTTCTAAACCAGTAGCCAGGCCATGACTACACCGTTGCCTCTGGGGTGTTTGCAAGTGGAAAGCAGACACAGGGTATGATCTGGGCTTCCTTTACTCCTTTGTGAAAACCTATGTCCCTTGAAGAGATGTTGAGCTGCAGGTGTCATTAATGCTCACCAAATATTCCATATATATTCCCCTATAATTCCTAGCCTCTCTGGCATTTAACTTCAGACCATGAGACTAGTTCAGGCTAATGAATTATGAGTGGAAACAATATATTTTATTTATAGACTAAGGCAGTTGAAAACCTAATTCTTCCCCTAATTCTCACTTTCCCCGACACAGCTTGTGATGGTGGCATCATAAAGTGCAAGGAGCCTGGTTCCTTGAGTCAGTATACAGAAAAAAAAAAACTGACAAATCACATTGTCAGAATTTATGTGAATAAAAAATAGACTTTTGTTATGCTAAACTATTCATATTTTTGATACCTTAGGGCACTTAGCATTGATTTTTCCTGTTCTTTTTAGTTATTCATATAGCTAAAAATTTAGTGATAGATAAAGCCTTGGGCATTGTTAAAATAGAATTTTTATTTCATTTGAAGAAGGTTTTGTCAACTGTGTTTTGGCTTTATCCTCAGGCTGGCATTCTTCATGGTAGCAAAGTTGCTTCAAGCAGCCAGACCTCACATCTGTGCATCTTACAATCCAGAACAAGAGAGGCTTCCCTTTCCTCAACATAATATTTCATCCTTTAGTCTGATTGGGCTGTCCCTGAACCAAGCATTGTTTCATAGATAGTTACATTACACTAATTAGCTTTAACCAATCAGGGCCCAAGGTTGGAGCCAATGATGGATCAATCCCTTTTCGGCCTCATAGCTGCTACGGGTCAAGGGGCAGTTGCAATGAATTCTAGGGAAAAAAACTGTAAAATATACTAAGGAGTTCTCTAATGTCCCTTTACTCTGTCTTGTTCAAAACATTCATAGTGATTTAACAGCATATTTAGTGGAGTCATGAAGCTTATAAAAAGTATCTTAGATAACATTCAAGGTTCAAAATTTTAATAATGAATTGGAATAATAGTTCAAGTCTAATAATATAAATGTTTCTTAATTAGAAATTTAAAAACCAATATGTAAGATATAAGAAGAAAGTAGACTTGGATTTAAAAGGATTAATTTTATAAATATAAGTCCAGGTAGATAAACATTATAGATAAACATATATCTTGCAAAATATTGGTGGTTGCAGTTAACAACAAATATAATCAGCAATGTAATGAGACCTTGCAACAGGCAGAACACTAAATTGCATAAATGCACAGAGTGAAAAATTACATTTTGTTCTACATAAGTGAGATCAAAGTGGGGTCTATGAAAAATTTGGAAAATAACAATTTAAGAGGAACATTTAAAAAATGAGATCTTTCTGAAGGAGAATGGACAAATTAATCAGGGCACTGGAAGCAACATCAATTTTGAGGAACTTAAAGGACCTATGGCTGCTTAGCCATGAAAAGAGGGGCTGAAGAAGAATTTGTTAACTGTCTTCAGATTTCTGAAATGCTGTCATACTGAAAAAATACATAACTTGTTTAGAGAGAATTGCTGGGACAGAAGGATTGAAATAAAAAGAAAAACAAAAAAGATTTTAAGCCCTGGCTGGCGTAGCTCAGTGGATTGAGCACGGGCTGGGAACCAAAGTGTCCCAGGTTCGATTGCCAGCTAAGGTACATTCCTGGGTTGCAGGCCATAACCCCCAGCAACTGCACATTGATGTTTCTGTCTCTCTCTCTCCCCCACTCCTTTCCCTCCCTAAAAATAAATAAAATCTTGAAAAAAAGAAAAAAAAGATTTCAACATTATATATAGAAAGCTCTTATAATAGTCGTAGATATTCACAGATGAAAGAGGCCACCTGAAGGCAGGAAGCTTTCTCACCACCAGGGTGAATTCAATTGAAGTAGGGCTTAAACTTGTCAAAGACGATGCAGAGAAGACCAAGCAGGAAATGAGAGAGAAAACAAGATAATTTTTACAATCCCTTTAGTATCTATGCTTCTAGAATAATGCAAAATAAACTAGATTTCACTGCTATGTAGAAGTAGTCTATTGTAATGCTTAATTCCCTAAAGATAAAATTCTATTGCATAGCTTCAGAAAAAAAATTTATCTTTAAATAATCTCTATTTTTCTATTTCACAAGAAATTTCATACATTTTATGATTCCTAAGGACACAAAGAACACTTAATAGAATCAGACTTTCACACTGATATATATTCTACATTCATGAGGTGTCAGAGGCGGCAAATCAGGTGGGACGGATTGGTCCGGTCCTGTAAGGATGTGTCCACTTCAGTTTCTAGCTCAGTTTGCAGCCAAGTATCATAAGACATGTACAAAAACAAGAAACTACTCCCTGATACCTGTCTAATTACTTAGGAAGACATGCCCAGAGGTTTAGTGGTTAATTAGCCTCCAGAAGAGTAATAACTGATCGTAAAAGGCCAAAGCCCCAGGGTCTCTGTCTTGTCTTCTGTTAGGCCAGGAAAAAGGCTAGTTTCTAATGCTTGCTAAGCCTCAGTTACTTTCTTTCCTGTCTAGTATAGAAATTACAGTAGTCCTAATTTTAATGTATCACACATGGAGACAGAACAGTTGCATAAATGAGAACCAGCATCAGTTTTTAAATGTTAAAAATTAATAAAATACACAGCAAGGACTAAAGAAATTTAGCAAAAGAACCACCATATTTTTCTGTGTATAATGTGTATCCACTTTTTTGGCCCAAACTTTTAGGAAAAATTATTCATTTTAATTCTTCAATTCAATTTTTATTTATATATGAAATGGATTATCACATTCCAGGGTATTATTTTGCATACAGATATTGTTATTGCTTTCTAGAGTTCTACTTTTAATGTGTAAGCATAAATAAAAGAATTAAAAACACAAAAATACAGAATTAGTACTACCTATATATAATGCACATTCTTATTTTTCCCTCAAAAATCTGGGCAAAAAAAAAGTGTGCATTATACATGGTAAAATACAGTATTTTATTAGCCAGAATGATCAAAGAAATGTTTGTGTACAAGACACACTCACTCTAGAACAGGAGAGAAAGTACTTGTTACATAATAAAGAAAACACAAATCTCCAATTCAGAGAATGCTGTGAGTTTGCCGTTTGTTTGGGACGTGTATTTCAGAGAAGTGTAGGGGTTTTGAAAGGATAAAATAAAAGTTCAGGTGAAATGATGGACCAAGGTCAGTATGAGAGTTTTGAATGCCAAATTTCAGGCAAAGTTCAGACTTCTTTTAGGTTTTAGGTTTGGCCACCAGGTGTTTCTGTGAGGAACTTGGAAACAACTACAATTAAATTTAAATTTTCAGAAAATTTGGGGTGAGCCACTTAGTAGAGAAACAGAATTTGAAACTTTTTTTCTGAATTGTCAAAAGCACAAAAGACTGAATTCGCAAAAGCACAAATCAATTGACCTTTCATGCAGAATGAAGGTCCATCTGCTCAGGCTGGTCCACCCAAAAGGGCGTACTGAATACCATAACTCCCTGGCACATCTGTGCCTTATGAGTCATTTGTACATTGTGTTTTTGCAAATAAAAAGCACTGTCGAGGCAGCATAAAAGACATCTTTTATAAATACATAATCATGCATATTCACATATGCAATCCACTCAACATTTTTAATTATGCTCCATTTAACACATCAGACACTTTTTTTCAATATATATCCTAAACCCACAAAAGAAAAAATAAGATTTATACTAACCTGACAATTTTAAGGGAAGACAATTTTAGAAAAAAAAATTAGTCCTCAAAAGATAAAAAGATAAAATGCAGATTTAATTTCTAACATAAGAATTATTTTTTGTTTTTTTCTGAGGAAATGTTCTAAATTTTTTATCTGTAAGTCTATTCCCAGGATTTAAACACACACACACACACACACACACACAAATTTATCCAGACAACATGGATTGTCTCAACTAAACTGCAGATTTTTGACAAGAAAGTAAAAATCTGATACAACATATCATTGGGGTTAAAAAACAGAAACAATGTATATTCACAGAGTGATGGAGAAGTTAAAAGGGTTTCTGTCTACCCACAAACACAGAAACTCTCCCTTTTAGGGGAGATGTAGGTCATGACAGGTGCTTAAAATTTCTCTTTAAGCAGAGACAACTGTTCTGGTTTGTATGGAAGGGATTCTCTTTTAAACCTGTGGCACACATCAAGCTACATATATTTTATTTTTGCAAGCAACATTCTGTGAATTTGCACACATACAGTTTGTTGGTCAGAGTCTGTTTGTTTGAGGTTATTCCCCAAATCAACTTAGAATGTTGGTGCCTCTTGTTTCCTCAGTTCTTGGAGCATCATATCCAAGGGAACACTCTTCTATCTTAAGGAGTCGAGGCTGCCTGTACATTATCTGCCATCTGTTTGTAACATTGTGCTTGCTACCTACAAACTCCTTACATTTTTGTGCTGCATCTTGATCATGTTCTAAAACTGATCATACACTAAACTTTCCAAAGATCAGAAACCAGACCTGGGGGCTACAGATAGTTTTAGAGCATTCCTCCTTCTTCCAAACTAATACTTTTCCCCAACTAAATTTTCTAGTCAGCTTTTGGGAAATAAATCTCAAAACCATTATTACTGGAAATTCAGTTGCTGTTTGCACTCATTAGCTCAAAACACTGTTCTGAGAATCAGAGAATTCCAATTTACATATAGGCTGACCAATTAGGACAGTGTAAAACCAATTTATGTAAACAAGGGTTGTGATAATAGATTGTCTTGATTTTCAGGGTTGTTATAAGAATTAAATGAGATAATATCTGGCATAGAGTAGGGACATATTATTAATTAAATAATTGAGAAATAAGTTGTAGTAGATTTTGAAGATTTTCATAGATTTTAAAAGTAGCATCACAAAATATTATAAAAACTGCATATCTTTAGAATGCAGTTACATAATATAATAGTATAGCAGTTTGAGGGATTCTGAAAAAAAGCAGTCCTCAACCAATTCATGTGGCAATTTAGGAAAATTTGAAAGTTTACATTCTTTCAAAAAGAAAAACTTCACCATGTATAAGGTAGAAAATATTCGTTTGATGTATACTTTTTGAGCATTTAATTTATGCATAGCTTTGAATGGAAGAACTGCCAGCAATATCTTCTTTCCTTCAAAACATGTAGAATTTGTCTTGATTTTCACACATAAAATCAAACTTCAAGTGACAAGAAATAAAGAGAATATTCCAAAGCAAAGAAGGGAAAGGATAAACTTACAACATAAACAGAGGAAAACAAGTTATAGGAATACTGAGCAGACGAGCACAATGGAAAGTTTGTCAAGATTGCAGCTAGCTACACCCTAGGAGCTGGGATATAAAGATTAAGGGTATGAATTTTATACTATGAGAAACAGAGCACTACTAAAGATCCAAAGCTGAACACTGATGGACTCAATCTGACTTTTAGGAAGATTGATCTGGCAGTGAGGCTTAGGATGCGATGGAGTGGAGAAAGCCTGAAGACATGAAAATCAAATAAAAACTAGTGCATTAGCCCGATGCAGATATAATAAGGGACTACAAAAGGTTAGTGTCCACAGAATAACAAATGGAATATCTCAGAACAGTTATTTTTTAAACTGAATATCCTCAATCACTGATTAGATAGGAAGGAAAAGAAAGTGATTATTACTGTCTTGAGATGCCATAAGCACAAGTCAACTCAGACATGATAACTTTTGATGGAAGTTATTGGTAAGAGCACTAGTTTTTACCCAGCACTTACCATGTGCCAGGTGCTTTTCTACATTTCATGTATATTTACTCATTTAAGCTTCCAAATAATGCTCGTTTAGCAATGCGAGAGAGGTTAAGTGAAAAGACTGAAGCCACATAACCAGCAAGCTGCAAGGCCAGGGCTGAACTCAGTTTATTCAGGGCATGCTGCCCCCTCGCCCCATCTTAGGAAAGACTACCCATCGCTAGCATCAGGTGTAACACTCACAAAAACAACTTCCTCCCAAGATGGTTACAGCATTTGAACAGTACATTTTTCTTCTAAAATTCTGTTTTTAAACTCAGTACCAAAAACTATATCCCATGAAATTAATTAGAAATTACATTTATTCTTATCTTTTTCTTATAACCTCATCAATGCCAAAGAGATGAAAAGCTGCCAAATACTATAATTAGAAACTGTAGTCTAGAATTGACAGCATAATTACAGAAAGTTAGACATGTCATATTTCATGAGTGAAAATAACTATATTTCCATATTTTTTATTTTTGTAATTTATTGTTTTTCAAAAAATAATTAGTGGTTCAAAATTAGCACATTACCGGAACTTTCTAGTGAAAAGGCAGTGCTCTTGGATGCAAAGTGCAATTATAGCCACAGGATATTAGACATGAAGTGATTAGAAATAATTTCCTTGGAACTGCTACAACCCCGTGGGTAGAGGAGGGAACAGGTTTTGATGATATTATGGCGTCATGCAAATGAGATCTCACTTCAACCTGGACTGCAAGTTGTAACTGGCATTGTCTAGTTTAGCACATTTCTTCTCTCACCTCTGAATAGAGCATCAGTGATGGCCTACAGTGCAAAGAGGCAGGACAGAATACCCAAATTAAAGATAAATATAGACTTGAAGTGACATGTGGAAATAAAGCAGGCAACCAATATTTTATTGAGTATATTGGGAAACCATTTTGTGATCAAAATTTGGAATAGCCTTGGATGGCTAGCTCAGTGGTTAGAGTATTGTCCTCCTATGCCAACCTTGCAGGTTCCATTCCTGATCTGGGCACATACAAAAATCAACCAATATGATGCATAAATAAGTGGAATAAAAGAGTGACACATCTCTTTCTCTCTATCTCTCTAAAATCAACAATTTTTAAAGATATTAAATGATAACATTTATTTAAAGCATACAATGGTTTACACACACATACACACGCATTTCTTTTTAATCCTCATAATATCCCTAGAGGTAGATACTATTATTATCACCATTTTAAAGATGAGGAAACCAAGACAGAAATGTTAAGTAACTTTGCAAAGTCACATAACCTATAAATGTCTGAGTCAGGACACAAATCCAGGCAATTTGGCTTCAAAGTAGAAACCCTGAACCCCTACACATAATCATGTATCAGTGCATATTAGCACAAAACAGACTTTTAATATATGTTCACAGAGCTTTAATAAAGCAGTCTTTGAACATTTGCAAGTGAAAGGGATCAGGAATATCTGCCATCAGTATTAAGGACTCTTAGTAAAAACATCCTGGCCCAGAACACTGGGAGACAATATTTGAAAGACACAACAAAACTGATTATCAGACCCAGGGTAATGCAGCAAAAGGAAACGAATCTGCTCCAGAATCAAGGCTATCCCTGTAATCCCACTGATTGAGAAGTATTACTGCAACAGAAATAGAGGTTCCCATTCGAAGATTAGGGGAAGGCATTCAAAGAATCATTCTTAGTATTTCTAAATTCCTGAGTTAAAGAATCCTTGCAGAGAACAAGAGTAGCTAAGCATCTCTTAGAAAAATTTACATTAACCTAACATATATTGTCTATCTGGATTGAGTTAAGAATGTAATTTTATTCTAACTGTGGAACACTTACCTTTACACATTTTCTATCCTATAGAAATAGAAATTGGCTAGTGTTCATGTAGAAACTAGTTATTTTTTTTTTTACATATTCAGACCAAGCCCACCAGGTAGAGTCTAGCTCTTAACATTTTAAACAGGACATTTACCACTGGAGGGATCGGTAGTGATTTATGTCTTTGGAGGCAAGACCTGGAGTGTGTCTTTAAAGCAGACTTTCCTTTGTACAAAACAGAGGGAGTCCTCTATGTTGCGGAGATGCTATAGTGAGGACTTACATTAAAACTAAGTAATGCTTCACAACACTAAACCACAAAAGAGTAAAAGAAACAACCCAGTTTTTTGGTAGATACATTTGGCTTTTTCCCTGTGACCAGAATATTAAATGGGCAGGCAGAACTGACCCTCTCTCTTTCACAATGGAGGATGGACTTTGACAAGGAGCTTGACTGTGTGCAGCAACCAGCACTTGGTGTTTGGTACCCAACTTGTGATGTTATTTGAGATTTAACAGCCCAGACTGTTGGAAACGTAGCCATAGCTATTGTGTTTGTCTTGTTCCAGCCATGTGCCTGGAGCTTCCTTTGGAATTGCTCTCTGAAGGGAGTGGATGCTCTCACTATCCATCTTATAAAAACATTTTTAATCCTGAGGCAAGGCATTAAACAAGATGTGGCATGAAAGAACTTCTATTTTCTCTTGAATTGGGAGGGTAGAGGCACAGAGGCGGAGGCCAGGAAGGGGACCTGGACAGTTGAGATATGGCAATGTTTTTGAAGAATCCCATTGGAGCAGGGCCAGTGGGTGAGTTTCTGCTCTCTGGAGGCCTATTAAGGGTGAAGCAGAAATTCAGATTTGGATTTGGGAGTCTGGGGACTCTGAAGAGTCATAAACACCTGGTTGGTGTAGCTCAGTAGATTGAAAGCCAGACTGTAAAGCAAAGAGTTACTGGTTTGATTCCCAGTCAGGGCACATGCCTGGGTTGTGGGCCAGGTCCCCAGTAGGGGGGCACGCAAGAGGCAACCACGCATTGATGTTTCTCTCCCTCTCTTTCTCCCTCCCTTCCCTTCTCTCTAAAAATAAATACACAAAATATTTTCTTTAAAAAGAGTCATAAACACAGGTAAGTAGCAGCTGAAAGTTGTACTTGTAACATTTAGTAATGTCTTATGAAAAGACACAGCCTTGTTTTGCTTGCACTCTGAGGAACAAGAAGAGAGTTTTCCCACCCAGAGGCTACATAGGTAGTGTCAGGGATACTGGCCATAGGGAGATAACTCTGGCGACCTCTAGAGAGGCAGAAGTAGCAAAATAGGCAGAAGAGGCAAAAAAATGGGCCGGAATGAGGAGGCTGAAGTTCTGAGGCAAGTGGGGAACAGCTGAAATCTGAACAAAAATTACAGAAATAACTAGAAGGATGCTCAGATGGATGTAATTTCTGTCAATTACTCTGATGCTTCAACGGAAAGAATTTAATACAAAAATAAAATTTAATTTTTCATTACAGATTTGTGAAGTCAGTTTATACTTATGGTGGTAGTGGTCATGGTGTGAAACACTCCAATTTACAAGCTATTTGCCTTTAATTTCTAAATCACAATAGCTTAATCTTCAATCAGACTTTCAGTCTTCTACTACATTCTCATCCCTATGTGTTCCTGAGGGTATCTAAGGAACACTGACATGTTTCCCAGATTCACTCCATTTTATGTAAGCCACCTTAGCCAGCTGTCAGGCTTGGGACCACCACCACTTTCTTCCACACACTCCTCCTATGTTCTTGAGACTGGGGACACACAAACATGCTACTTTCCTTGTACCAGATTGTCCCTCACACTGGCACTAGTGCTTCTTTAATTCTCCAGAGTGACAGATGACCAGACGAGCATGCAAGGATTTTGCAGAGGCTTGGTAATGACATGAAAGAATTACAAAGCTGAGGACTTAAACTGAAACCTAAGTTCTCAGATGCTCAATTTTAAAATCTCCCGGAGGCATTTCTTCTTCAGTGACATCACCCTTATGATGCAGTGCCATCGTGTCTCCTCCAGAGGAAGTGCACAGAAGTGTTGTCTCTCTGCCATTGGCATCCAAGTCCCACTTCTCTGAGGACTGGAAAAAGAAAAAAATCTCCCCCCAGCCCTGGCTGGCATAGCTCAGTGGATTGAGCATGGGCTGAGAACCAAAGTGTCGCAGGTTCGATTCCCAGTCAGGGCACATGCCTGGGTTGCAGGCTATGGCCCCCAGCAACCACACATTGATGTTTCTCTCTCTCTCTCTCTCTTTCTTCCTCCCTTCCCTCTCTAAAAATAAATAAATACAATCTTTAAAAAAAAAAAAAAGAAAGAAGCCCTGGCTGGCGTAGCTCAGTGGATTGAGCACGGGCTGGGAACCAAAGTGTCCCAGGTTCGATTCCCAGCCAGGGTACATTCCTGGGTTGCAGGCCATAACCCCCAGCAACCGCACATTGGTGTTTCTCCCTTTCTCTCTCCCTCTCTCTCTCTCTCTCTCTTCCCCCCCGCTGCCTTCCCTCCCTAAAAATAAATAAATAAAATCTTTAAAAAAAAAAAGAAAGAAAAAAATCTCCCCCTTATGCCAGTCTGAGGCTTGTCACTCAAGCTTCCTAAGGATCCCAAGGATTAACTTCTTTTCTAAATGCTTGACAATATGAATACGTATTTTTTATACTTAAACCACAAAGATTGGCCTAGCCCAAAGTTGTTAGGAAAACTCACCTGAATTTAACATTATGATATTATTTCTTTAGCCAGGATAATTTATTCTTAAATGCCACCTCAAAGAGCACTTTGCCAGCCAAAATAAAGTTTAGAATCTTAAGTTGTGGGCTTTAAGGGTCTCATTAATTACATGATGTGAATACGTGTCTCCATGTCGTGATGGCCATCCTTACATCTCCACCTCTGACCACTCCAAGAGGTGGATTTAATTATTATTCCTACATGTACAGACAGGTTATACAGCTTGAAGTTGATAATGAGGATTCTATGACTCATGCCCAGGTAGGATGATTTTAGAACCTTTTCTTCCAACCACTGCTTTAGAAAAAATGTCCCAAGATGATCCAGTTTAAACACCTATTTTACAAAAAAAATTTTCCCCAGAAGAAATGATTCATTGAGATGAAACCAGACCATAATGATGAACTTTTACTTTATTATTATAGAGTAGCAACCCTTTCCATCTTTTAAAAATGTGATGTTTTTTGCTTTACCTTTGGCCATCAAGTGATCTTTCCCGAAGCAAATAAGCTGTCTGTCTTATGCCTGAACTCAATCTTCCAACACTAGAGAACAGAAGCACTGCTTGTAGTATTGAAATGGAAGGCCTACTTACACATGATAATATCTATCATTTAGCAAGTAGGAACTATTTTATTTGCCTGCCAGTTATTGGGCTTCTCTAAATACCTATTTGTATGTGTGTGTATATGTGTGTGTGTTGAAAAAACTTGACAAGGGATAGACTATTTTCCCCATTTTCCCCTTGATACAACAGAAACATAAAGACTAAAAGATGACCTAGAGATGAGTTAAGAGCTCAGTGAATCTAGAAACAAAATCTGATTCTGAGTTCAGTGCTCTTCCAGTTCCAAACACTTTTGAGCCATGTGCAATAACTCTTCATTTTCTTACATTCACTCAGTGTCTCTGGTGTGACTCGTTACAACAGGCACGCTCTGCGAGGTACACAGAGACCTAGGCCTGCTCTCAGTGTGCATTCAGCTGGACTGCTGGAGATCTGCAGTGAGCATATCTCTATGTAAAACGATATCCCATATTTCATGTCTCTCATTCTCTATTGAAGCAAGGGAAAATTGTTAGCCTCTTTTCAGGGAAATCTTACATGGCCAGGATGAATAAAATGAGGACAGCAGCACTGGGCTTTCAGTTAGATTTCCTCAGCACCGGCCATCAGACTTGCCAAGTCACATCTGCACACACAGGAAACAGAGACAGTGGCAGCCACCTGTCTGTTGCACACACACGTGTAGGGGCTTAATGAGACCAAGGACAAAAGCACACTGACAAATATGAAGTGCTTTATAAGCACAACTTTTCCATTCATGGAAGTGCCACTAAAGAGAAGAAAGTATAATAAATTACAAGATAAAACACACTGTCATTCTACATCATTCTTCCTAAAAATAGGATATAGCTATCATTCATCACAGGAAACTGAGGTACTCTTAGGAGGAAAAGAAACGTCCCTAAAGTTAGAGTTTAGTGTATGTGACTGTTCTCTTGACTTCCATGTATATTTTTAAAATTACTTTATGTGGAAAAATATGTAGGCATATACACATACAAACAATTACTTAATACAAGTGGGCCCCCAGAATGGAATTTATTTATAAAAAATTTGTATTTATTCTTACATGTTTAAACTTAAATCACTTCAAAGGACTCTCCATTTTGTACAATACACTTATCGAGGCTTATTTCCACTGCTCAAAACAGTTTTTGAAACTTGTCGATTTTTATGCTTTTTTGTGCTTCTGCCATTTTTTGTTTTACATCTTCCACATTAGCAAAGTGCTTCCCTTTGAGGTCTTTTGCATCCTGAGAAATTTTTAAAAAGCTCCTCTGGGTAAGATTGGGTCAACTGGGAGGGTGGGGCAGGGGGGTGATGCCATTTTTAGTCAAAAACTGCTGAGCACTCAGAGTGGTGTGGGCAGGTGCACTGGTACATCACCCATCATGAAATGGGCAAACACATTGAAAGAGTCTTCAAAAAAATTCACTGAAGCCAAACACAGCCTCTCACAACAACACCAGCTAGTACACAGATACAGGTGGGATCCTAGAACACTCATCTCAAGAGGGAAGCCTACAAAGGACCCACCCTCCAGAAGATAATTCTGGCTTTGGAGGGACCCCCTTTGTAAGTCTCTAAAGTAAATACACAAATTTTAACAGTGATTATCCTTGAAAAGTAGAGTATAAATTTGAGGGTAGTAGTCTCATAGTTCCAAATTTCTGTCAATAAACATGCACTGTGAAATCATAAGAAAATGTATTTTATAATAATCCTCTTTGTCATAGGAAAACCCCTAGAGTATTAGGTATAAAAATAGTATTGCAAAATTAATGGCAGATAAATAATAAAGTAAATGGGAGCAGTAATTAGAACTTAATTATTAATAGCAAAGTGCCCAGTTCAATGACTTAAAAAGAATTATTGCAGTACATCATTGATAGGTTAGTGGATGTCTGAGATCTGTGTTAGATCTGGGCTTCATCATGTGAAACGTCACTGGATAGTATGACAAAAAAAGAGGAGAAGCAGACAGTCTCATGAGATGGGACATGTCACCTCTGTTCATTTTCACTGGCCAAAGCAAACCACATGGTTAATCAGCACTCAGATGTAACACAGAGCTCTTTTTCAGTGAATATTGGGGGAAAGAGAGAGAGAATTGTCCTTCCAAAGCCTTTTTCCCCCAGGCCTACTATTTATACTTTTCACAAAAAGTAGAATGCAATTCTCAAATTTGTGATCTGTAGGCCCCTTAAGAAAAATGTGGCCAGCTGATTTTAGAAGCCAAAAGTAAAATTACTAGTATTCTTCCTCTTTTCCTCCCTTCCAATCCATAAGGATAGATTGACAACTTTTATGTCAGGCTCTAGGAATACAAAGATGAAATGACTTAGCCCTTCCTTCCTCCATAGGATTTTATGCTAGAAGAAACAGAAAACATCTACTGTTTATGCAAAATAAACAAATAAAAATAAAATAAAATAAATATTTGCTTTATGAAAGACCTAGAAGTTGAAATCTGATTTTAAAACAATAAAACCTGGTTTTATTCTTTTTGACAAATTATAGACCCTCTTCCCCCCAACCGAAAAAAATACATTAAAATAGTATTACCCTCCAATGAATAAAAACTGTATAATACCTTAAAGTAATTTAAGTGTCACCAAGAATCATCATTACTTACAAAGTTGCTAAGTAACAGGCATATGAAAAGTTTAGAGGTAAAATTAATGAAGTACAGTAAAAGCCTCACCAGGGTATTGTCTACACTTCCTACTTCCCCCCATAATTACAAATACAAGGAGGACAACAAAAAATGTGTAGACACTATTAACCTATGTTTGTTTCAATTGCCCCTAAAACTGTGCTTATACTAAAGTAGATTAGCCCAAGAATTGTCCAGTTATTTTTCCAAAAGCAATATAACTTAGATAATAATATTTTCTTAAAGATTTTATTTATTTATTTTCAGAGAGAGGGGAAGGAAAGGAGAAAGGGAGAGAAATATCAATGTGTGGTTGTATTTTGCACACCCCCTACTGGGGACCTGGCCCATAATCCAGGCATGTGCCCTAACTGAGAATTCAACCAGTGACCCTTTGGTTCACATGCCACTCCACTGAGCTACTCCAGTTAGGGCAGATAATAATAATTTAAGTGCAAATTCATTTCAAGATACTTACAATTTGATTTCTCAATATTATTTATTACAAACTATGAGTTGAAATTTGTGCATTGAACTGCTGCACAGCAAAATATGTGTCCTCGAACTATAATTCTTTTTGCCTTTCTTACTCTTATGACTAATGCAAACTGCACTAGTAAGATAGGAATCCATCATTTATATTCACTATTTTAATCTCAAATAGGCCAATTAAGATTGCTTATTATGTCATACGGTCAACCACTTTTACCACATTGGGCATTTCTTCAAGCAGAGAGAAAACATCATGTATTGTAGATAAGAATGCTTGGATTTGTGTTTTCTGCGTGATAACCATGTTCTTAGTAGCTTCTCTCTATGGTCTTGTGCAGTGTTAACCAGATTTATCTCTAAACAGAATAGCTTCAAGTTTTACAGCTCTGGCTCTCACAGCCAAAAAAAGCTCTTGCAGTTAACACCTACAAATTACCCTATAAGTATCTGGAAAATTGAAAACAACAATAACCACAAATATCTCGCTAAGTGAACTATATATCCATGGAATGTTCAATTACAAAGGATCTTGCCTAGACATGGAAATTAGCCAAACCAATACCAAAGACAGGCAGATTCTCCACAAAAAAAAAAAAAAAAAATGCCTTCATATTTACACTCCAAAGTGCCACTAATATTGGGAGTCGAGTTTTCTTTAAAGTGTTGTTTTATATCAGAAAAACAAAAAACTCCTTCAGAAACCACTGTAGCAAAGGTTCTTAATAAATTCAGTAATGTAGTCAGTTTAAAGTTTGTGTTCTACATATGTTTTCCTTGTTTCATTTATAAATTCAAAAAGTATGTTAAAGAAATTTAAACTGGATAACTAATCATTAAAAATTGCAATACAAATTTAAAGGGGGAAGAAGTAACATTTTTCTTCTTTGAAAATCAACAGCCTTTCCCTGGCTGGCATAGCTCAGTGGATTGAGCGCAGGCTGCAAACCAAAGCATCGCAGGTTCGATTCCCAGTCAGGGCACATGCCTGGGTTGCAGGCCACATCCCCGGTGGGGGCCACATGAGAGGCAACCACACAATGATGTTTCTCTCGCTCTCTCTTTCTCCCTCCCTTCCCCTCTCTAAAAATAAATAAATAAAATCTTGAAAAAAAGGAAAGAAAATCAACAGCCTTAATGACGGTCCATCATTACAATACAAAGTCTAAATGTATTTTTCTCCATTGTATCAGAGCAGCCTTTATTATTATTAACACATTTATTTAAATAAAAAATTCTATTATCTGATCCAACTGCTGAGGAAAGGGTCAGAAGTCATTCCCTGATTTTTCTTGCTATCACTTTTTTCTTTTTAATTTGTTTCTTAAATGAACCATATTTTTATAAATGGAGCAACATGGCAAACACCAAGGCAACAATGTATTTCCTTGGAATGTAAACACAAACAATCAAAAATAGTGTAGTCATATAATCTTCTGAATTGTGAGATGACAATGAAATCTAACGTTAAGCAATGAGAGAAGGACATCAATGGAGAAAAACAAAGGGTTTGTTTGTTTGTTTGTTTTGTATAGCACTGATTGAGTTATAAAACTCCCTATTTAAGAAAGATCAAAGCTGACCATTTATTTTCACTCTGTTCTATGGGCATTGCTTCCTACCTTGGGTAATGTCCCAGGATTCTCACTGCAGGTTAGATTAGAGAATTGAACAAGGCAGTTATATCCACATTCATCATGTTTTTAAAACTTCACTCTGTTTTCATAATTCCTTTTCAATGGGTTAACTGTCCATTCACACTGGAAGAAATGTGTTGGGACTCCATAGATATTAAGAAAGGTCAAGTGTTTTTCTTAAAAGTATAACTATAATACAGCTATACTTGGAAAAAGATTATTTTCCTCTCCTACTCTGAATTAATGACATCCATCTACAGAGTAGCAAGGTGCAAAATTAGTTCTTTTAGTACCAATAATAAAGTTATAATAGTCACCATTTATTTAACACTTAATATAAGCCAGCCTTGTCTTTAATACTTATATTACCTCATTTAGTACTCTTGACAACTATATATAACACTATTATTATTAGCATTTCCATAACCATAACTACTTTATGAAGTATATTTTATATATTTAAAGCATCCACTTTAATAAGTTTTAAGATATGTATTAGCCCATGAAACCATTACCAGAATTAAGGTAATGGGTATACCCATCTTCCAAAAAAGGTCCTTAGTGCTCATTTGTAATCCATCCCTCCCTTCCCACACTGATCTCCTCCCCTCCCATCAGGCAACCACTGACCTGCTTTCTGTCACTACAGATTATGATGAGAAGGAGCTAGAATACTCATACACTGCTGGTAGGAATATAAAATGACACACACACATCAGAAAACAGTTTGGTAGCTTCTCAAAAATTAAACATACACCTATGACATGACCTATATGCTCATCCCTGAGGATTTATCCAAGATAAAAAACATATGTCCCTAGAAAGACTTGCATGTGAACGTTCACAGAACTTTTCTGTGGCTTGTGTTTTAAACACATCCTTCTGAATGCTAATTTTGGACTAAACCCAGGAAACTGAGCAGAAGGAAGAAGATCAATGATGGTAAAGTGGTGAGAGTTGGGAAGATTCTACATAATATTTTTTGAAAAATCATTACCATATTTCCTGATATATTATATTATGGTATAGGAAATAGACAAGTGTCAAGGAAGTCTCCTAGATGTTTAGCTGAAGTGACTGGAAAAAATGGAATTGCTATTCACTGAAGTTGATAAAGCATCAGGAGGAACAGACCGAAACGGGTGAGATCAGAGGTGGGCTTGGCATATGATAATGTTGAGGTGCCTGCAATGTGCAGAGGGAGGTGTTAAGAAGGCTGTTGGATATGTAAGCCCAGACTGGAACTGAGAAGTCAGGCCTGGAGATAAGAATTTGGAAATCGTTAGCAAACAGATGACATCTATGTGTGGGAGTGAATGTAGAAATAGAAGAGCTGTATAAGGGGAGGGAGTTGGACATTGAGTTTCCAACACAACCAACAGCGGCATTGATGAGAACACCACCACTGGAGTGGTGGGCAGTAACTACTGGTTAGGGCAGGAGAATAGAGAAAAAAGACGTGGAAGCAGGGAATATAATGAATCTTTGTATATTTTCTGCGAAGAAAGGCTAAGAAATGAAGTGGTAGATGGAGAATGATGTGAGATCAAGGAGGGGTTTTTTTTGTTTGTTATGATTTTTTTAAATTCTTGCTTTGGTTTGTGTTATTTGTTAGTCAAGCTGGCAGTACAAGTTAATGCCCTTGGTGGTCTCTGATATGCAAAAATTTGAAATATATTGTATTTGGCTGTGTGAATTTATTTTTACATTTTATCTTGAAACAATTATAGATTCACAGAAAGATAGTCCAGAGAGGTCATTATACTCTCTACCCCTTTGGTCCAGTGTTTACACCTTACATGACTATTGCACAACATCAAGATCAGGAAACCTCACATTGGTATAATGTGTGGGTATCGTTCTAAGTCATTCTGTCAATCATGTAGATTCATGTAACCACCACCACAATTAAAATACAGGGCTATTCCATCACCACAAAGATCTCTCTTGTGCCACATCTTTATAGACACAGTTTGCTCTTCATCTCTACAATTTTTTCTTTGCTAGAATGTTATATAAATGGAATCATACAGTGTGTGACCCTTGGATACTGGCTTTTTTTTCACTCAGCATAATACCTCTGTGTCTACTCAGGTTGCTGAGAGTGTCAATGATTTGTTCTGTTTTATTTCTGAGCAGTATTATATAGTATGGATGTACCAGTTTGTTTAGCTATTCACCAATTATAAGACATTTCAGGATATTTGTAATTTGAGGAAGTAATTCACTAAAAGAGGGAAAACCAGGTAATGCAGAAGAGTGTGGGCTTAGTGGAGCAATGTCCTTGAGTGAGTATATAGAGCTCAAGTGGAGAAGTTGACCTCTGGACCATGGACATTCATCCAACCTAAAACTGCTGAAGTCAGAGTGAGTAGGCAAAACAAAACAAAAAAAAAGCAAGAAAATGGATGAGGAAGTGGGAGTTGGTGGGGGGTCTTTTCTAACCGATTCCACTTTCTAAAGAAATAACCAAGTAAGGTCATCAGTCAAGAATAAAAGTTGTAGAAAAGTTTTTGCAGGTTTGAGAAGAGAAGAAATGCATCTAGGAGAGTGGAGGGTGAACAGATCAGAGAAATGTTGGACATTATGCTACAGCACAAAAGGTACACAAAGTAATAGTCATGGATTTAAAGACAGAACAGCCAGCACGGCTGTGTGTTTTTCTCCAGCCTCATTCAGCTGCACCATGCAGGTGCAGAGGATGCAGTGAGAATAACGATTTTAGGTAGGCAGAGGAGAAATCAGAAAAACAAGAGGGAAAAATCCAGAGGTGGAGAAAGCAGTATTTGTTTTTGTTTCAGAAATCTGAGGCCCATTATAGTCAATAGGTATTCTGTAAATGCAAGCAGCATAAAAGATAGTGAGGAGATGCCTTGAATTAGGAACAGAAAGCCAATCTTGTTTATCTTCAGTGCTAACCAATATCCTGAAAATCCTGCTGAAGTGCCACAGATATAAGCACAGCAGTGATTCCCTTGTCTGTTAAGGTATTGACACTTAGCACTTAATGTTGCCCTTTCTCTTAGGATTGCAACTATCTTCAGTCAGCTCCCTCAATCACTGGTACTTCAATTTCTCCAGCCATTTGAATATCCGTAGACCTTTGACTCTCTAATACAAAACGTGCATAACCTACCCTACTCAGGCTTTCTGATAAACCATTTCCATTTTTCCTTCTGTCAGATCTGCATATCACATCAGGGAAAGAGGAGCCTGGTTAATGGATTCTGTGCGTATTTTCATTTTCCTGACTGACACACTTGGCTGGGGTATTAAAACACAGAAGCTTTGCAACTCCTCCCACCCGACGAATTTGATGCAGACCGTCCCAATGGCATTCTTGAACACATTATGCCTCTTGGGGCTGAAGACAATAAATAGCACATGAAGCAGTGCAGTGTTGTGTGGTGTGTCTGAGGCACCAGAGTGTCTGTGATTTCACAAAGCAGGCTGCCACTTGTCTGAGTGCAAATACGACGTTTCTAGAATCCCTGGGAAAAAAGAAAACAAAAAAGATGCCTCTCAGTTCAAAGATACTTTCTAATCATGTTGGTACAGCTCTTTCACACTGCTGTCTCCCAGTGTCAGCACTGAAACCAGTGTAGTCAACAATGCTTCATAAGCACCTCTGCTTTTTAACAGGCTAGAAGCTAGGTATCTTTCTAATTAATGTTGTGAGTTTAAAATACATTCCGTTTGATTACAGGTAATAAGGAAAAACAGCCTCAGAAAACAGAAAACCACATCTGTAATTTGTTCAACTAGCTTGACCCGTTTTAGTATACTCAGGTCTTACATTTATTCTCTCCTCATTTATTCTCTCTCCCTCTCCTCTCTCCCTCTCCCACTCCCTCTCTCTCTCTCTATTCTCTTTTCCTTCCCCTCCCTCTTCCCCTCCTTTCTTTTCCTCAAATCCAACACCCACACCTGTGCAAGAAAATAAACAAGCAGCTATAGTACTTATGTGGATCACAGCACTTTGTTAATCAGACAAAAAGAATAACAAATATTTTTAATTTTGTCACTAGCTGAGGTCAGAATGGTGACAGAATTAAATCTGTGGGCCTTTCATTAAGTAGTTCCTCCAAGTCAGTGCAGTTTAAAACATGACTTAAAATGCTTTTCCCCAAGCTGTCGGCATGTTTACTTTCACTTTTAAGCAAAAACCGTTGCAAATATGACCTTCCATTGACCTGGCTGATCCATTTTAAAAGACTTAAAGCAAAACTGACTGAGCAATGCCATCTTGTAAGGCTGCAAGGCAGAGAACAGATCAGCTCATCAACAGCTACAGCTGGTGAAGGAAATGTTCCAACAGAGAGCACTTCATGAAGCTGTATTCTTGGTGTCTGTTTTGGTGATGTGGGGACAGAAATGTTTGCCCAGGGCTCACTGGAAATAAGAGTGACTGGGAAGGGGGTGGGTGTGTGATGGGGAGATGCAGGCTGCTTCAGGCTCCTCCCTGTGGATGGTGCTCTGGCCACAGGTCAACCTGGCCCCAGAGGCACTGCACTTGAAAAGAATTAGGAGTTTTCCCAGGTCTGCTTTCAGCAGTTCCCACTGCTCTTTGCCACATTTGTGCTCCTATTCAGTGCCCCCTGCCACCACTCCTAGGCCACATCGTATCTCCACAACATACTTTTCTCATTCCCATCCGTAGCCAGTGACTGCATTTTGCCAACTGTC
Organism: Phyllostomus discolor; assembly: GCF_004126475.2. Classification (NCBI taxonomy): domain Eukaryota; kingdom Metazoa; phylum Chordata; class Mammalia; order Chiroptera; family Phyllostomidae; genus Phyllostomus; species Phyllostomus discolor. Next base: position 76,519,883 of record NC_040904.2, on the reverse strand, counting down.
CTCTCAACTCCTTGAACTTGGCAAAGTCTTCATATGAGCACTTTGGCATAAATTGCTCCCTTTGCCTTAAATATTCTTCATCTGACTGCCTCCTTCTCATCGTCTGGGTCTCATTATAGACATAATGCTTCCCTGATAGTCTTTCCCAACTGTGGGCACCAAATTAGGCCTCCAGCCCACAATCACCCCTCATCAACCCCTGGTCTAGATATAATGTTACATTTCTACTTGTTTGTTCACAAACATGCAAAAAGAAATCTATTTTATCCACCATTTGTATCACCTAGTATGGCTCCTGGCTCAATACAAATGTCACCATCTATAAATAGCACTTTATTTTTAATAGAGTTATTTTTATTAAGTGGTTCCCACCTCCCCAGTAACTGAGGCACCCAGGTCTCTCCAACACTGTACCTAGATATTGAAATATGCTTCTCCGCACAGCAAAGGGAAGTGTGTCACATTACACTCATTTCACAGAGTAGAAAACAAAATTCACAATAGTTATATGATTAGCTCAAGATATTTAGAAACACTAATGTCCAAATAAGTTATATAAGCATTTTAAGCATGATAGCAGGCTGATGGGATCTTATCGTAGACTATGAGAGCTGTAGTCTGTATCAACAGTCTGTATAAGCTGTATAAGTTATGTTGTACACCTGAAACTAGTACATTATTGAATGTTAACTGTAATAAAAAAATTTCTTTAAATGCCTTATAAGGACCCTTTTAAAGGACATTGTCAGCAGCTTGATTCTTTTCCACAGGGTACTGCATCATCCCTATATCAAGTTTAAGAAATACAGAATGATGGAAAAAAAGCACCAATGGTTAGAATCATCCCTTTAAGTAACTGTGGGCCACAGCAGACCCAACTCATCTCTGTGGGAATGTGAGGTATGTGATCAAGAGAATTTTGGATACGATACAAAATACCAATAAAGGATGTCAGTTCTGCCTCTAATTATACATACTATAACGCTGTAGTTAAAATTAGGAACTCTAGAATAAAACAAACTCAAGTTTTAACCTACACTGTACTGTTTGTTAATTTTTGCTCTATTATCTGCTGTTGTTATTAATTTTACTCACTTTCCCGTATTTCAAGTGAATATAACAATTTCACTCTCAACATTAGTGTGAAAGGTATATATTTAAATTGGTCAAAACAATGTCCAACACATAGTTAAGTAATTGCTACCATAAAATGGTCATTTTTATTGTGGGGGTTACTGTTAACATTATTATTATGATTCACTTGAATTGCCATGGTAATAACAGAAACTTTAGCTGCTGTTTCTGACAGTTTATATGCTGGATCCTCATGTCAGCAGGAGGCAAAGTAAGTCCTCGATCTGTGCCATAGCAATGCTGTCCCCTCTGTGTGAGAAACACCCTGGAACAGCACATTCGTCACTCTTCTCACCATAATTGAAAAAAATCTTTATGCTAAATAAAATGTTATTCGTAAGAGTATAATAGACCTTTCTCATTTACATAAATTTGGTGGGATTTATAAGTATATGGTCATCAAAAAATCTTAATTTTTTTGCATGGTTGTTTCAAATACATCTGCCCTTAGATTCTGTGATAAAATTCCAATTTTACTCTATGCTACCTAGTAATTCACTCCCTTGGGGATATCATTTGTTATCATCCTAATTATCATTTTTGAAACATTCTTGACGATTATGTTCAGACAACTTGCTCAACCACACCTTGTTTAGGCTACATTCAGATTTTACTCTGCTAGCTGTATAGCTAAATCAGTGCATTTGTACCTAAAACAAGTTTTCAATTACCTCCACAGGCATTTTCAGAATCAATTAGTGTGGGGTGGAAACATTAATCTTGGTGTTTAATACTACCTGGGTATTAATTGACATTTTGATAACATACAATAAGGAACATTGCGTGGCACAATTTAATATAAAAGTAGGTTCTGTTAAATAACCAGCTCCTATGGCTTATGTTTTAATACAGAATGACACTGGTGATTGAAACTATCATTTCAACAATGTTTACTGTATTAAAAATAAGCCCATAAGAGGTCATTAAATTTAGAGCTTTGCTTTTAGCCTTATGATTTTTGCATTATGTAAGAAAACTATAAACAATAGCTTTACTATTAAAATAATACTGCAAAAGTGTAATTTTATTATTTTAAAGAGCTTTTATTATGGATGAAATGATTAAAATCAGCACTTGAATATTTTTTAACCATAAGTATAGCTTTTATGCAAGATAAGCACTTATAATTTGATGAAATATTCTTTACTACAGAAAATTTTATTTTCCTTAGATATTTTGGGTTCATAAAATTAATAAAAAATAATTGAGTTATTTTCATAGTGTGAAACATAGTATAATTTGCCTAAGTAAAGATAGCAAATACAAAAAAAAATGTTAATGCATGAATCAAGTTTCTCCAAAATGACTACTGAAGTTAACACCATTCTAGCTTTGTGACTCCTTTACTCAATCACTCATTCATTTGGCCATCATTCATTTAGTTCCTGACTAGTGCCAATCATGTTATGTGCTAGGCACTATCACAGCCATGGGAAACAAACATAAAATGAAAATTAATGCACTCAGACAGTGCCCATTCTAGTTGGTTGTGGAAGATGATCAATAAAAGAAAATAGAACTAAACCACAAAACAACCATCATTCAAAACCACCTGAAATCTAGTTGAACAGAAGTCCTACAACTAAGGATATAAAAAGAAGCCACACTGAGATTGGTAGATGGGATGGCAGATAAAGTCAGCAGGGATATCTTGGCTGAGGAGCGAGGGTTTCCAGCCTCATACCAGGCACCCAGCCTAGGGTTCTAGTGCTGGAAAGAAAAGTTTCCATAACTTCTGGCTGTTAAAATGAGCAGGAATTGAGGCTGAGTGTGACAAAGGGAGTTAAGTCCCAGGAGTTCCTCTTAAAGTGCCCACACATGGATTTACTCTAACTCACTTGCTCTAAATTCCAGTACTGGGCAGCAGGTTGAAAGGCACCAGACACATATGAGAAGGAACTGAACTGTCTGGCAGCAGGGTGAGAGCTGGGGTAGGCAGATTTCTCCCAGACATAAGTGCTGGCAGAGACACTTAGCTATAAACACGATCCTTGCCAGAACTTTCAGTGAGGTTCACAGTTTGCACCTCGAGACTTTCCAGCCTCACTCCTCTTGTCTGTTTCAGCCATACTGGCCATGCTTCTACCTCTAGCCATGCTATTTTTGCAAAAGGTTGTTTTGCTTCATCAGGTTAACCCCTACTTCAGATCTCAGCATAACTGTCACTACCCTGATCTTCCTTTTCAGGTCAAGTTCTTTATGTATAATATTTTATAGCACCAGAAACCTCTCCTCAGTTTTACAATCTTGTTATTAATCAATATCTTCCTCTCTAAGCTAAAAGCTACAAAAATAGGAAAATCATGTTCAGTTCTCCTCACCATTGTAAAATAATTGCTTTCTTGAAGAGCTTGAATCCTGTAATCCCTCCATAAATATTACTAGACTGACTGTTATTGTTAAGTGAAAAGTGAAACTGAACTCAGCAATTCCATCAGCAGAACTTCAGAAAACTCCCTGCTAATGTTAATAATGAGTTTCATTCATCAGCTTAAACTAATCATGGGTTAGTTTTCAATGCTTTTTTCTTTCCTTTCCTCTTTCTTTACTTTTTTTTTAACAAACATTGAGTTGATCACATTTCACATTTAGGAAGAAAATCATGGTTTCTAACCATACTATAAACATCTAGTCCTTCATGTATTCAACAAATACACCCAAAAATATATGTGATTCAAAGTGGTTTCACAGATTTTAATTGCACTACACATTAATGTATAAACTTATTTGAAGATAAATGTAAACCATATTACTTTGGAAAATTCTCTAGGCTCACTATGCCTTATTTATGGCAGATCAAAATCATGTGCTTTTTCTGCTCGATGAACGAAATTGTGGTTAAGTGTGTGCTTCTGGGAAACAGACTGAGTGCTCCTTCACTTACCTGCACTTAAACATTTTTCTTCTCAATATGTCTTCCTCTCCTGATTGAAAAATCAGAAGTCATTTTTTGGGTTTGGAAAATAAGTCACTTAACCCTACCAAGTGTTCTTCGTATCTATTATTTTTATACTTTCCATTGCTTATTAAACGTTTGTGAACAGATAAATTACAGAGCACCTACAATGTGCCAGGCTCTGTGCAAAGTATTTATGTGCGCCATGTCAAACATTATGCTCACTCCTGAATATAGAGACGATTACTGAATTCTCTTAGTAACTAGAAAGAGGAGTTCAGTAATTGCCTTATCATCACCCAGTTAATCAGGAGCATGCTTGGGGTTTAGACCAGCTCCTCTGCCTTCCCAAAAGGTTATATGAATAATAAAAGAAACAACATGAAGTAGGAGAAAGACCTCTAAACTTGAAGAGTTTTTTAAAGTCCAGAAATAAGCCATGACTCGGGAATCACCTGACAAGCCACTGAACTGCATTACAATCACCTTTAAAATAAAGAACAAGTAGAATATCAGGGGACAAAAACTGCTGTCTGCCATGTGAAAGTTAATTGATTCTCTGTTTACCTCATCTACCCTGCCCCCAGCCCCAAAATTAAGTCCACAGCAAGAATGATGGATGGCTTAATGATCATGTATTATACAAGTAAGCAGGAGTGTAATCATATATCAGCATTTTTCATCTTCTAAACCATATGCTTATCTTCACAGAGTAGAAATTTTAGATTAGTAGCATTTTTTAATGTGGTGTATATCATTAGGAGATAAGGCTACTCCCAGCTGTTTGAAGGAAATAGGAGTTTTACTAAAAGAATCCATTGGAAGGAAATGAGTAAGGCAGATTGGTGATAGAAGAGAAAATCAAGTCTAACTTCTCCATTTATCCCAACTCCCTATTTTTTTACAAATTCCAATGACTTTTATAAAAGATTTTAATATCTTCACTTAGAGCTCTATAAACTGTTATAATATTACTTACATAAAAATTATGGCTTGAAAAGTAGTTTAAAATCCTTAACACTTCAAGTACCTCATATCATAATATAGTCTAGTAGATCATAATCTGTAATAAAACAATGATTTCCCAATACTGTTGGAGAAACTTAAACAGTCTAGACCCAAGATGAAGTCCAAAGAAGTACAATACTGATGCGTGGCAGGTGTACTGTAGGGGTACAGTTTTTAATATAAAGAACACAGGTTAGGTTTAGATAATATGGGGTTAAATTCCACTAGTTCTACTTTCAATTATACCTTGTCTAGTAAAAAATAATCTTCATACAACTATGGGATATTTACACAATGGAACACTACTCGGCTGTGAAAAAGAAGAAAATTTTACCCTTTACAATAGTATGGATGGACCCAGAGAACATTATGCCAAGTGAAATAAGCCAGTCAGAGAAAGGCAAATAACATTTTTTTCTCATATGTGGAATTCAATGAACAAACTGAACTAACAAGCAAAACAGAGACAGACTCATAGACGGAGAGCAGGATGATAGCTAAGGGTAGGGGAGGTTTAGGGGTTGGAAGGTTTGAGCATAAAGGATAGAGGATTTATGTACATGGACAACAGAGTGGTGATTGCTGGGGGGTGGGACATATAAGGGGACTAAATAGTAATGGAAAAAATACAATAAATATTTAAAAAACAACAATCTGGCATAAACACAATGTTTTCTCTCATATAAAAGTAAGTGAATTAAGAGCAAGTTTCCTTTACCTTATTCTTCTTTCATGCCATCATCAGTGTCTACAATGGCCACTCACGCTCTCAGCAGCAGACTCTACTTCGAACTAGCAAAATGAAGAAAAGAGAGAAAATATGCTCATGTTCCTGCACATAACATGTAGACTCACACTGCATCAGCCAGAATTTAGTCATAGATATAAAGCAGTCTGGGAAATATAGCCTTTATCCATGGTTATATCCCAACCGAAAAAACATGGACACGTATTGTAATAAAACTAGCAGTCTTTGCCACAATGATTTTATGTAAGTGAATTTATCATCAGAAACAGGAATTTAAATATCTGTATTATCAGAATATAATCATGATGGCATGTTCTATTTGAAAGTGTCTACAAAACAATATGTTTACATTTAAGTCTCATATAGACCTGAGATATTGTTTATTCATGAGTCCATAAATAGAAAAATCTAGGATACTGCACTATTAATAGAGATAGGGCACTACGGACTACAGTCAACCCTTATTACAGTACTATTTTTTAAATATGGTATTAAAGCTTCTGTTTATTTAAGAAGACCCTCAAGTTTAACCACTATACTTGATATGTCTTTTGACATTTGTAGCTCTCTGAGGAAGAATCACTCCCTATTTTTCTTATTGGCAAGAAGTATTTTTTCCTAATTCAAGAGCTCTAAAACTATTCAAAAATGAGTGTGGGCTGGGGTTAAGATTTGACAAGAAGTAACTGAAGCCAATCTTGTCAGAGAGCTTGGTACCTATTCAAAGCCACACGTATGAAATGCTCAGGAGGGATTATTATATTTCAGTGACAGCCCTATACATATACCAGTTATACATTGCTTAGAAGTCTCTAATAAAAAGCAGTTTCTTTTTAACAATAATGCAACCTATGTTAGGATGGACTGTCTTTTTTATGAGATGAGGTACCAAATAGACAAAAGACTGGCAGCTAACCGCAAGGAAAACTCCCTTCCTGGGGAGGGGGGAAATGTAAAGCAGCTGTAGATGTAATAGAGAAGCTACTGAGTGCTAACATGTGCTTTAAATTCTTTTTAATCAAACACAGAGAAAAAGTTGAATCATTTGTCCTCAAAGAAACCATCTCAGGATATTAAAGTTCTTTTCCTCTGTGGAGCCAAAGACTATTGCTGACAATTGGTAGAAGAGACACAATGAACCATTTGTCAGACGTGCCTCCTGAATGCCAATTTGTAAAACAAAACCTTTTGAACAACCAGAGGATGTTTTAAAAGAAGCTGCTGATTCAAAACGAGTAATTTCACTTTACTGTGTTTTCTGCTTTTCTATAGGTCATCATTACTATTTTTACTTTCTATTTTCGACAGAATTTAAATCAGCCCTTTGTTCCATGTATACCCTGTCTTCTGAAGCAGCACCACCTCCTTTTCATTATTTCTTTCAAAGCCACTGAAATTTGCAAAATATGTCATTTCCCTCCCTCACTCTGTGGAGGAGCAGCAGAGCTGGCTTTTCAAGCATGAAGATTCCTAATAATCAAAGGTGCTTAAGGACTGAAATGAGTATGCATTGCAGGTAAGGCCCAAAGCAGAGCAAGCGTGATTAGAGAGGCAGCGGAACTCCAGTTGCCCTCAAATGTGTTCTTTAGAAGCAGTCATAATACCTCGATCTCCCCATTGTGACTTGCTAAAAACTTTAAGTCTCTAAGAAAAATTAAAAATATCTTCATGAAGATATTATTCATGAAACCACCACCAACAATAACTATCTCAGCTTGCACTGGTTTATCTGATCATACCATCCTGAGACTACTGCACTGCACTCTTGATTTCTTACCAGAAGATAATGTCAATGAGAATAAATTAAAGTCCAGGCTCCAGACTTATTCCTAAATGAGGACACTGGTAAGATCAAAGAAATTGTCAACTCCCCATATGACAGTATTTAGGCAGTATATTTGATAATTTTAATATTTGAGAAAAAAGACAAAAACTTGCTCTGAATTTACTATTGTCTTAAAATAATTTTTTTCTTATTCATAATAGCCCATTTATATATTTAAAATATAGCTGTATGTATGGCTATATGCGTTTATAGAGTATATATTGGCCCAATCTTCAGGAAGTGTTCAAAGCAAATAAGTATTTTTGGTCTCTCATAGTAACATCTTGGCACCTCAGTGGGTCTGCTCCCTGGGAGGGCTGGATATGCCTACCTGTCTGTGACGGGCTGGGTGGTATCATGAGGCGAAGACTTGGTCATGAGCTGGTGAGAGGTAACATGTGGGAACTGAGCCCAGAGGGTTGATTCTGGCTCTGCTGTAATGAATGGTAAGTAACCAAACCATTCACAAAAATCATGCCTTTTCAACTTATCCATGATAATAAATCTCCCACATAGATGCAAAATGGCACAGTAAATGATATAAATTTGTATTATAGAATAAGAATAAGGACTGTAAGAGGTCTTAGAGGTCACATAACCTGATTACTCATTGAGAAACATGAAGCCAAAGAGACTTACTACCTTTTGTCTTGTAACTAGTAACAGCCAGGACAAGACTAACTCTCTCTTTCTATGAAACTATTGACATTAACTAGATGTGAGTCAGAAAAAGATTATCAAATGCAATGTTTGCAAATATGTTGATGTTGACATGCATTAAGTAAATGTACTGCCTAAAAGGACTTTTCTGTAAAATCTTGTATCACAGATAAGTCAGGGAACCAGGAATTAGAGGACTTATTCACTAGCATTACTTCCACCATACATTGCATGCCTTTTGGCTTGACATCCCATACTAATTTTTTTTCTTCTGAAAAATGTGGGGTTAAATTTTTTAAACCTCTTAAGTCCTGTCAACTTTGTTATTCTGAAAATGTAAAAATTTCCACAAATACAAATATGGCCCTTTAATGTACCTAGATTATTGTTATGTTCTTACTTTATAGTAACATTAAAGCATATTGATCCACACATTTTCTTCTGGGAGGGGCAAATACATGGAGACAATGCAGTTAACAATCAAAATTATATTACTTAAAATTTCTGAAAGATACCACCCTCCCGTTATTCCCTAACAACTGGAAGAAAGGTTATATTGAGAATGAAATAATATAGTTACATTAAAAGTATAAAAACTTGTTACAAGGGAGCAATGAGTTGAATTACAAAGATACTGTGCTTTGAGATACCTTTGATAGTAGTAATGAATAATCATTGAGGTGCTGGCCCGACACCCAAGAGTGACAGGTTTTCCTGTTTGTTACAAGGAGAGAGCAATAATGTTAAGTTGATTTTAATCCTGCTTAGTATTAATACCACATGAAATGTGATATTTTTCTCTTGATAAGCAACTAAAGCTATATGTCTACTGTCAGAGAGAACTGTAGAGATGAGGACAAAAAGTGTATATTTTTTGGCCCTAGGGTCCCAAATTGTCATGATTTAGGTCTATTAGATAGCTATATAATTCCCTTTTATTTTTCAAGTGTAACCCATTTCAGTGAAAGGATAAAGAGCACAGTAAATAATTAGCTCACTATGAACTCCACTTGACAGGAGAGAGAAATAAACTAACACTCAGCCCTAAGGCTATTTCTATATAAAAGTATAACCAACTAGTGAAAAAAATTTAATTAATCAGGCAGTAATTTTGCTATGAATTATCTTTTTTTACTGATTTCCCCTCAGAGGACAAGTTGTTTATATGGAATTATGTAAACAGAACTTAAGAGAGGTTAAACACACTAAACAAAAAATCAAGTTGAGGTTTGTTTGAGTTGTAATAATGCAAATGTTCATCTCCTATTGATTTAGTATCAAACATTCCTCAAATGTGAAAATATTTTGGAAAATGTTATGTGTAAATATAAAACTTTTTCAATTAATCATTATGCCCCTAAGACATATTAAACTTCAATTAACATATTTGGCTCAGTAGAATGAGGGGGAAAATGGTGGCTTCTTCTACTGTGACATAAAACCTGTCACATTGGCAGTGCACAACAGCAGAGGAATGGTCTTTTGTGTGCAGCCAGAAGGGGCCCAAAGGGTAAGATAAATCACTGGAGTAAGAAAAAATATTCAGACTACAATATGGTTGTCAGATCCACCTCTTTTAAACTCAAACCATTACTCCAGTTGGAATTTGATGTTGATTTTTTCTGTTGAAGGGTTAAGGATAATATTGATGCAAATTAAGTAAGTTGTTTTATTAAATTTGGGATTCTGAGAAAAGTAAGAGACAATAATAAGTGCTCCAGGAACTATTAACTTTGAAGCATACTGCAGGTTTATTATTTTTTAAAAAAGACTTGAGTATGGGTAAAACTGTTCTTTCTCTTTTTAAAACTGCAAAGCATTTTAATATTTTTGCCTGAATCAGCTACAAACCTAGAATTGTAATTCATATAAATCAACTATAGTTTCAAAGAATTTATTTGAAAAAAAATGACGGGGAGGGTGTGTCATAAAATCCATAGGAATGTGAAGAACCAAGCTCGAAAAACAGGCAGAAGCTAAGGTCACTCCTAACATGCAAAAAATATAAAGCACGACTAGCAGGATAGTGCAGACAGTATGTCAGCACTGCAAGATATTCAAGCTACTTTGGAACACATGGCCACCACCTACTGACATGGCTACAGGAGTAGATTTCAGTGTCACCTCTGTGAATTTATTCTGTTTCATGGTCTTAGTGTCACTCATTCAAACATCAAAGTCCTGAGTAGATGTATCCAATTGATCGAGACCATACCATACCTCCAAGTACGGCAAAGCCATTGTGTTAGTTACTGGGGGCCACCATAAAAAATTACCATAAACTTGGTTATTTTTTTCTTTTTTTAACTGTGTTTTTTTCCATTACCAGTTGCCCCCCTTATGTACAGCATTCCTTGGCTTGAACAGCATCACTCCAATTTCTGCCTCCACTATCACATGACTTTCTCCTCCTCTGTGTGTCTCCCAAAACTCCCTTTGACTCTCTCTTGTCCTGATACTTGTGGTAGCATTTCGAACCCCTCCAGATAATTCAAGATAATCTCATTTCTAAATTTTTAATTTAATTACAACTGCAGAGATTCTTTTTCTTAATAAAGTAACCCAGGTTTTTGAGAGTAAGACTTGATGTCTTTGGGCAATCATTTTCCAGTGGCCACACTGGCTGACTGTTGGCGAGGGTGTAGAGCAACCAGCTCTCGCATCCACTGGTGGTAACCATTTTGGGAAGCAGTTTGGCTTTTTAAAAAAGCTTATGCATACACTTGCCATACATTCTAGTCATTCCACTTTTAAATTTTATCCAGAGGAAATTAATTTCACTCATACAAAATTCTGGATAAATTTGCACCTAAAAATGTGTATGGATAAATTTCATCCATACAAAGAATTGTTCAAAAATATCAATAGCAGTTTTATTTGCAATAGGCTAAAGCTGAAAAGAACCCAAATGTCTACCAACAGGTGAATGAATAAACTGTGGCAGATCCCCACAATCAAATACCACTCTGCAGCAAAAAGGAACAAACTATTGACAGAACTACATGGACTGTTCTCAAAATAATGACACTGGATGAAAGAAGCCAAATAAAACAACAATTCAGAATGTATGGTTCCACTTACATAAAATTATAAGAAGTTCAAACTAACATGGAAACAGTGAATTAATGGTTGTCTGGGAGGTGAGAGAGGAGGAGTGGGAGGCGGCATTAGAAAGAGGCACAGGGGAAGTTTTGGAGCTGATGACTGTGTACGTTATCTTCATTATGGTAATGATTTCATTGATACTTACATGATATGCATGATCATTATATACACTTCAATGGAGCTTCTAGAAAATAGTAGTAGAGAATAATATCATTTTGGACCAAAGAAGTGAAATACAAGAAAAATGGAGCTATATCTGAAAGAATACTTTTAGCCACAAAAAACAAAAAGCTAAATTTAAACTGATTTTTAAAAAGGCAATTAATTGGCTTATAATTATAAAAAACTAGACTAGGAAACTTTTTACCATAGGAAAAAATGAGTTGGTTTAGGGCAATATAAGCCAAGTTAAATTAGCAATGACAGCACTGTCCGGGTTGCTCAGTTGGTTAGAGCATTATCACATATACCAAGGTTACAGGTTCAATCCCTGGTCAGGGTACATACAAGAAGCAATCAATGAATGTGCAAATAAGTGGAACAACAAGTTGATGGTTTTCTCTCTCTCTAAAATTAATAAATAAAAATTTTTTAAAAATAGCAATGACAAAGCACAGGGGAAAAATAAGATAATAATAAATATAAAGGAGGATATTTTGGTAAGGCCCTAAGTTGTATAAAACTGAATAGCAAAGCCAAATAATAAAAATAAACTTAGAAACATTCAAATATTGCATACTTACAATGTGCCAGAGACATTAACAACAACGATGAATAAGAACAAGCTATCATCATTGTCCTTGGTCACTTAAGATTTTTCTTTCCATTAGACACCTGAATATTTGGAACACAGTTCACAAAACAATGAAGGAGAAAAGCTCAAAACTCATCTTAATTCCAACTATAGTTGTTTTTCTAGCAGTAACTGGTAAAACCCTGAAATTACTTCACCTTTCATATGTAGGCATAACTACAAGATGTTGTAGGTTCTGTCCAGGTCATCACAATAAACCAAGTATCACAATAAAGTGAGTCAAAAAAGTTTTTGGTGTCCAAATGCATATAAAAGTTATGTTTACACAGAGGAGAGAAGAGGGAATTTCAGGACATTGGGAAGGGTTCACGGGAACAAACTTAAAGGACACATGGACAAAAACTAGGGGGGAGGGTGGTAATGGGAGGGAAGTGGGGAGGGTTGGGAAGGGGGGCTGGAGTGGGAGTAAAAGGGAGAAAACTGTACTTGAACAATGATTAAAATAAAATTAAAAAAAGTTATGTTTACACTATACGCTAGTCCATTAAATATGCAATAGCTTTATGTCTAACTATGTATATATTTAATTAAAATACTTTTTGTTGATAATTGCTAACCATCATCTGAACCTTAGGCAAGCATAATCTTTCTGCTAGTGGAAGGTCTTGCCTCAAAGTTCAAGGCTAATGAATGGTCAGAGGGATGGTTGCTAGATGCAGGGAAGGATGGAAATTTATAAAAATAAGACAGCAGTGAAGTGTGCTGTATTTATTGACCCTTTTCCTAATGATTTCTCTGTAGCATGCAATGCTATTTGACAGCACCTTACCACATTAGAACTTCTTTCAAAATTGGAGTCCATCCTCTCAAACCCTACTGCTGCTTTATCAACTAAATTTATCAACTAAATTTATGTTGTCATCTGCACACCATCTTCATCAGAAGTAAATTTTGTTGCAAAAAAAGTTATTTGCTCATCCACAAGAAACAACTAATTTGTTAAAAGTCTTATGAGATTACAAAAATCTTGTCACATCTTCAGGCTCCACTTCTAATTCTAGTTCTCTTGCTATTTCCACCACATCAGCAGTTACTTCTTCCACTGAAGTCTTGAACCCTCACATCATCCATGAGGGTTGGAATCAACTTCCTTCAAACTTTTAATGTTGATATTTTTTGACTCTTTCCATAAATCACAAAGGTTCTTGTGACGGCTAAAATACTGAATTTTTTACAGAAGGTTTTCAATTACCTTTGTTCAGATCCATCAAAATAATTGCTATTCATGGCGGCTATAGCCTTACAAAATGTATTTCTTAAATATAAGACTTGAAAGTCAAAATTACTCCTTAATCCATGGTCTGTAGTATGTATGTCACATTAGCAGGCATGGAAACAACATTAAGCTCTTTGTACATCTCCAGCAGAGCTCCTGGATGTCCATGTGCATTGTCAATTGGAAGTAGTATTTTGACAAGGATCTTTATTTGTAATCAGTAGGTCTCAACTCTGGGCTTAACTATTTGGGAAACTATGTTGTAGACAGATATGCTATCATCCAGACTTTGTTGTTCCACTTACAAAGCACAGAAATAGTAGATTTAGCATAACTCTTATGGGCTCTACCATTTTCAGAATGGTAAATGAAAATTGGCTTTAACTTAATGTCACCAACTGTAATCAGCTCTAACAAGCCAGTCTGCCCTCTGAAGGTTAGAAACCAGGTGTTGACTTCTCCTCTTTAGTAAGAAAGTCTTAGATGGGATCTCCTTCCAAATGAGGATGTTTTGTCTTCATTTAAAATCTGTTGTTTAATGTAGCCACCTTCATTAATTATCTTAGCTAGATCATCTGAATAACTCTCTGCAGCTTTTATAACACGTCAGCACTTGCTGCTCACCTTGTACTTTTATGTTATGAAGATGACTCCTTTCCTTAAACCTCATGAACCAACCTTCACAAGCTTCAAACTTTTCTTCTGCAGATTCTTTACCTTTCTCAGCTTTCATAAAACTGAAGAGAGTTAGGGCCTTGCTCTGGATTAGGCTTTGATTTAAGGAAATATTGTAGATAATTTGTTCCTATCCAGACCACTAAAATTTTCTCCATGTCACCAATAAGTCTATTGCATCTTCACATCATTTATATGCTGACGGGAGTAGCACTTTTAATTTATCTCAAATTTTCCTTTGCATTTAAAACTTGCTTTACGTTTTTTTGCAAGAGGCCTGCTTTCTGCCTACATGGGCTTTTAACATGCCTTCCTCACTAAACTTAATCATTACAGTTTTTGATTTAAAATGAGAGATGTGTGACTCTTCCTTTCTGTTGAATACTTAAAGGCCATTGTAGGGTTATTAATTGGCCTAATTTCAATATTGTCACATCTCAACAAATAGGGAAGCCCAAGGAGAGGGAGAGAGATGGGGTATAGCTGGTTGCTGGAGCAGTCAGAACACACATGTATCAATTATCTTCACTGTGTTATATGGGCACAATTTGTGAAGCCCCAAAACAATTAAAATACTAACATGAAAGATCATGGATGAGCAATCACCATAACAAATATAATAATGAAAAAAGCTTGAAGTATTGTGAGATTTACCAAAATGTGTCACAGAGCAAATGCTGTTAGGAAAATGGCACCGATAGACTTGCTCAGTACCTTCAATTTGTAAAAAATGCACCATCTGTGAAGCTCAATAATGCGAAGTGCAATAAAACAAGGTAAGCCTGTAGTCGCTAATGAGCTTTGATCCAATTCAAGCAAATATTTATGAGTAATATAAGGTAACACACTTTATTGGCAGTGGCACTGCTCTGTTGTATAATAGACATTAGATACAAATCACTGATAGATATAGTTGGAGACAAATGCAAATGCAGAGATTGGAAGGACAAAGAAAATCTATGATGAGATATAGCCAAAAAAATGGGAACCCATTAACACAATTTACACACAGAAAAGCTGCAGAATTTTTTTACTTTTATCAATTCTTTCTGTTATTTACAATGAAAATCGAAAATGACTACTATATTCAGAAGTTCAGTTATATAAGACTGTTTCAGAAGCATAGTAATTTCAAAGTAGAAAACATTTGAATGTATAACATTTACCATTAAAGACAGCTTGTCATTAGTCTACAAGTCAAATACAGACTTCCTTGTCACAATTTTAAATGCTCTCGACCATACCTCTTACTTCAGCTGCTGTTTCAGTGACCCATCCTCACTAACTTTGGTGTTTTACATGCCTGAAATTCAGGTAACTGCTTTGCATCTTTTGTCTTCTGAATTTTTCTAATGCCACAGCATGGGATGCCTGCAGGTGCCTGCTTAGCGTTTAAGTGTGACCAGTCTGGAGGAGTGGGCCAGGGAGCCACCCTTAACCCACAGGAGATGAATGTCAAAAATAAATGCTCCCACCTTTCATCCCCCAGGCAGATCATTCTAAGACACACTCCATAAAACACTTCATAAAGTGCAGCAGAATCGACATGCAGTTTCTCATAGTGACTGCAAACTTAATAATGCACCTCTGCTTTCACTTTTCCTCCTTCCCTCTTTCACTCTTCCATCCCTCTGACTTTCTGAATGTAATCTTTTGTCTCAGTTCTGCTTTCCTGGGTACCCATGCTAAGGCAGTTGTTACTCTAATTGACTCTACATAACAAATCTTCAGAATGGGCTTTGGAAGGCAATCAAGCTTCAGTCAGACAGCTAATGGTAGGTGTGATAAAAGCTGGCATACAAGAGCACCACAATTAGTAAGAATCTCACCTTTGGTGGATTAGAAGGAGGTACAGATGGCAGGTTAGAGTGTCAGATGTATCTGTAGCTACCAGAATATCCTTTTACAAGATATAATTTTATGGAGTGAATTTAGGTGCCTTTAATTGATTAGTTTGGAAGACATGAAAAAAGAAATGACATGCTAAGTTACCATCAACTGAAAGCATTCTTGAAAAGAAAGAAGAATTCTAGAAGAATGTGTAAGGATATCCACACTTCCTACAGCTACAGGATACACCCTGCTGAGCATCAAGCCCAAGGTTTTATTTTGGGAGTGGGGGAGGAGGGGTAAAGCTAAAAAAGGACTGAATACATAGCCTTGGTAGATCTGCTAGGTCAGAGTTAAAGCCCTACTAGGAAAAACACCATTCTGAAAAAAAAAAGTGAAGACTTTTGGTGGGAAATTCTAAAAATCTTGAGCCTGCAGATATCCCAACACTTCAAAGATGTAGGAGCAGCCAGCTCCCTCCTGATAAAATAAAATAGCCTCCGATTACTGACTACTCTGCAAAGATTCTAAGGCAGCCACATGGTCAGATGTTGTGTCTTCTCTTCACAATATACTCACAATTCCTCATTGCTTTCAGGCCTAAAAGTAACGTTAATTCTCAGTACAGCCTAAAGAGGGAAATGAAACTTCTTATACATTGAAGAAATTTCATGGACTGCTAATCTGTACCAGCAGAAACCAGAGAAATATTGGTATGAGTGAGTGTGCTGAAGGCCAATATGGTGATCCGTGCGGGGTGGGGGTGGATAAACATAATAGAAGGCTGAATAGAGGATAATTTATCAGTTTATAATTGTGTGATTCAGAGGTCAGTGCCCTGGGTAAGGACACTTGCTTTTGGTTCTAAGGCACTGTAAGAATGGCTCTTAGAAGCTTGGATTCAACAATGGATCTATACTAAATGAGATAGACATTATGAAATTTTCTTGGAATAGTACTCAGAAAAGGATCAGAAGAATTAGTGAAATAAAATATTTAAATAAATTTACTATGGGCCATTAGAAAGCCCACTACCTGACTATTTTCCCTTGGATGTCCCAGAGGACATAATTTCATGAGGAAAATAGAAATATACTAGTGAGAGGGACATACTTGAAAGCTTAGTGGGTATGACCTCTGCAGACAGGAAGTGACAGTAGGAGACACTGCTGCTGAGCTCACTGGCATCAATAAAAATTATAAAATTCCTGGATGACTGAGGCCAGGAGCAGCATTTAAATATCAGAGTAAGCCAGCATGGCAAAGTAAATAACCCACAGAAATCAGTGCTAATGGTTGGCTATTAGATTATGGTGCTTCAAAAAGCAACATCAATGTACAGTTGTTTGTTTGTGATGTTGTAGTAAATTCAAGATCTGGAAATAAGGAGGCTGAGGCAAATTGCTATATTAAAATTATAATCCCTCATCCAATACTCAATTCTGTGTCAGTCCCCTTACCCAGAGGGCATTAATTGAAGAGTGTACAATTTGCTAGGGTTACCATAACAGTATACCACAGGCTGGGTAGCTTAGGCAACAAAACTTTATTTTCTCACAATTCTGGAGGATAAATATTGATAGGGGACTCAAGACTTGGAAAAATTTAGCTTAAGGTAAAAAGTTATAAGTCTAGCAAGTAATGTATATGTTAAAGCTTTTGTTTCAGAAATTAAGATAAGGCATGTCCTGGCTCCCAGGAAAACTGCTAAAGATTACTGCCTGGGGACAACTGGAGGCATGCGGACCTTTTTGTGTGCCAGGGAGAGACAGATGACCACTGCCCCTGGGAACAGCTAACTGCCCAGGACAGGAATGTTGAAACTTCTATCACCTAATCCTCCCTGAATCTCAAAGCCCCACACGGCACCTTGTTTATTCCCTGGTATAAAAAGTCTGGCCTGGAAAGAGAAGAAAAGATGGTCTGTTATGTTATGAATCCACCATCTTTGCAGATTGCCAGCCATCTGAATAAAGTGCCCATAAAGATTCAATTGCTGTCATTGCTTATTGGGTTTGGTAGTGACAGACAGCCTGAACGCTGGTGTCTTTTCTGGTTACAATACCTGAGATCAAGGTGTCAGCAAGGTTGGTTTCTCCTGAGGCCTCTCTCCTTGGCTTATAGATGTTCATCTTCTTCCTGTGTCTTCACTGATCTTTCCTTTGCACCTGCCTGTGTCCAACTCTCCTCTTCTTATATGAACACCAGTCATATTAGATTAATGTCCACCCTTATAAGCTCACTTTAATTCAGTTACCTCTTTTAAGACCTTATCTCCACCTGGATAGTGTGGTTCAGTGGATTGAGCGATGACCTACAAACCAAAAGTTTGCTAGTTCGACTCCCAGTCAAGGCACATGCCTGGGTTGCAATCCAGGTCAGATCCCCAGTAGGGGGTGCATGAGAGGCAACCACACATTGATGTTTCTTTCCCTCTCTTTCTCCCTTCCCTTCTAAAATAAATAAATAAAATCTTCTAAATAAACCTAACATTCATTTTTTAAAAATGTTATCTCCAAATACAGTTATATTATGAGGTACTGAAGGTTGAAGGTTAGAATTTTAACTTATAAATTTTGAAGGAAAACAATTCAGGAGTATATATGATGAACATTCCTTTAATTTCCTAAAAAGACCTATGATTCTATATAGAGTAAAGGATAATACTAAAGGTTTTAAGTTTCAAGATGGTTGCAGAGTAGGTAGAATCAACACTCACTCCTCCCAGTGCTAAACTGGATTTACGGCTAAATTATAGAGCAATCATCCTGAATGAGCAACTGTAGAACAGCTCAACAAAAGTATCATATTTAAGGATTTATAGAAGAAGCCACACAGATTGGTAAGAAAGGCAGAGATTCAAAGAGGACTGGCCCCTGCATCCATGTGCAGCAGCTGAGAAGTTGGAGGAATATCTTGACTGCAAAAGACCCCCTGAAGAGTATGGAGGTCTCAACACCATGCCAGGACCCCAGCACAGAGCGCCAGGGCTGAGAAGTGGAGCCTGTATAGTATTTGGTGGTGAAAATCAGGGGCACTCTGTCCACTGTGAAGAGGAGGGAGTCTGCTAAAATTCTAGTTCCTCTCCTAAAGGGCCAGCACAGATGAGCTTGTTCTCAGGCACTTACCTGATGCTAGAGAGAAGGTGACTCAAGTCACACAGGAGTCATTAAGAAAAAACCTGAGTGGCATGGCCCCAAAGAGAGATGTGGAGGGCCAGCCACTGAGTTCCTGGTCCTGAGTCAATTCCACACTGCCCTCAAGTACCATCTTCCCACGGTTGAGCACTCCTGTTCTTACAGCACCATCCTGGGGAACTCACTAAGTTGGTTCCCCAAATACTGGTGACACAACTTTGCCAAGACTGAGTCCAGCAGAAAGGACTATAGGCTGCACCCAACAGAGACCTTTAGTGTGCTTTTTCTGGAGAAACTATAGACAGACACTCAGACATACATTAAACTGTGAGTCTTAGAATGGGGGCCAGTCTTTCCCCACACCACCTTCAGGCTCAGCCAGCACTATGCCCATTGAGAGACTTTTTTTCTATCTTTCCAAGTTCCAGTGGCACCACTCTGCTGAGTTTAGCTCTACAAAAAGAAGGGAACACCACTCAGAACTGGGACCTTCATAGTGTGTCTCCATCAGAGGCTTTAGTCTAGGCTCTTGGCACAATTACACAACTAAGGGGAGGCATAGAACTCCCCTCCCTGGGCTCAGCTAGCACCATCCCCAAGGGAATACTGTCTTGATCTGTTTTCTCAAGTTCCAGTCCTGCTGAGCTTACATAAATAAGTGGAACAACAAACAGATGTTTCTCTCCCTCTCTTTCAATTGCTCTTCCTCTCTATCTAAAATCAATAAATTCATAAATAATAAATAAATACATAAATAAAGTTATCATTTAAAAAAAGAAAACAAAATTGAAAACCTACCACCAACACTAATGTACCCAGCAAGGCTATCATTTAAAATTGAAGGTGAAATAAAGGGCTTTCCATATAAAAGAGGGAAGAGTTTATTACCACCAAACCAGTATTGCAAGAAATGTTAAAAGGTCTGTTTTTAAGAAGAAGAAAGAAGAAAAGAAGTAGAGAGAGGAATACAGATATAAAGAACAAAATGGGAAAGAATAAGTACCTATCAATAATAACTTTAGAGGGAAGTGAGGAGGGATGAATGGGTAGGCTGGAATGGGAGTAAAAGGGAGAAAACTGTACTTGAACAATGATTAAAATAAAGTTTAAAAAAATAATAACTTTAAATGTGGATAAATAAAATGCTCCAATCAAAAGATATAAGGTGGCTGAATGGATAAGAAAATATGACCCATATATATGCTATCTACAAGAGACCCACTTCAGAACAAAAGATACATACAGACTGAAAATGAGAGGATAAAAAAATCATTGCAAACTGGAAACAAACACAAAAATACCTGTTAACAATACTTACATAATTCAAAATAGACTTTATAACAAAAGCTATAACAGAGATAAAGAATGTCACTACATAATACTAAAGGGCTCTATCCAAAAACAGAATATAACTTTTGTAGACATATATGAATACAATATAGGAGCATTTAAATGTATAAAGAAAATCTTGGTGGACATTAAGGGAGAGATTGACAGCAATAGAGTCATAGTTGAGGATTTTAACACCCCATAGACATCAATGGATAGATCTTCCAGCCCCCCCTCCAAAAAAATCAACAAGGCAACAGCAACCTTAAATGACATATTGGATTGGATTAATTTAAGACATTTATAGAGCATTTTATTCCAAAGCAGAAGAATATAGATTATTTTCAAGTGTACATGGAACAGTCTCTCAAACAGACCACATAATAGGACACAAGGTAAGACTTAATAAATTCAGGAAGTTTAAAGTCATATCAAGCATCTTCTCTGACCACAGTGGTATTAAACTAGAAATCATTTTCAATTAAAGAAAACCTCAAAACACCCAAGCACATGGAAGCCAAATAGCATGTTATTAAACAATGAATGGGTTAACAATAAGAACAACAAAGAAATAAAAACTTACCTGAAGACAAATGAAAATGAGCACACGACAGCCCAAAATCCATGGGACACAGCAAAAGCAATCCTGAAAGGGAAATTCACAACATTAGAGGCTATCTCAAGTATCAAGAAAAATCTCAGGAAACCACATAACCCTACACCTAAAAGAACTATAAAAAGAACAACAAACAAAGCCAAGAGTAAGTAGGAGAAAACATAAATATTAGGACATAAGTAAGTGACATAGAGACTAAGAAAATGATGCAAGAAATCAATGAAACCAAAGCTGGTTATTTGAAAAGATAAGCAAGTGACAAAACTTTAACCAGACTCATCAAGAAAAAAACAGAGAGAGAAAGGATCCAAACAAATAGAGGATCAAAATTCAGAAATGAAACAGGAGATGTAACAAATGACATCACAGAAATATAAAAGATTGTAAGAAAATATTATGAACAATTATATGCCACCAAGTTAGACAACTATGTGAAATGAATAAACTTCTAGAACCATAAATCTATCAAAACTAGATAAAGAACAATCAGAATATCTGGATAGACCAAATGCAACTAAATGAAATTGAAATGGTAATCAAAAACCCCAAGCAAATAAAAGTCCTGGACTGGATGGTCTCACAGGTGAATTTTATCAAACATTCAAAGAAGAACAGCTATCCTCAAACTATTCCAAAAAATTCAAGAGGAATGAAAACTTCCAACTTTATTTTATAACACAAGCACTATTCTAATTTTAAAATCAGATAAAGACATTACAAACAAATAAAATTACAGGCCAATAACCCTGATGAACATACATGCTAAAATCCCCAACAAAATATTAGCAAACTGAATTAAGCAATACATTATAAAAATCATACATCATGATCAAGAGGGATTCATTCTAGGGATGCAAGACTGGTACAATATTTGCAAATCAATAAACATGATACATCACAAAACAAAATAAAGGATAAAAGTCACATGATCATATCAGTAGATCCAGAAAAATATTTGATAATATCCAGCCCATTTATGGTAAAAGCTCTCATCAAATTGTAAATAGAAAGATCATACTTTGACATAATGTGACAAATCTCAGCCAACATCATATTCAACAGGCAAAAACTAAAAGTGTTTCCCTTAAGATCAGGAACAAGACATGGATGTCCACTTTCACCACTCTTATTCAACATAGTACTGGAAGTTCTGGTCATACAAATCAGACAGGGAAAACAAATTAATGGCTTCCAAAATGGAAAGGATGAAGTAAAATTGTCATTACCAGATGATATGGAACTGTATATTAGAAAATCCTAAAGATTCCACCCCAAAAAACTACTAGAAATAATAAATGAATTCAGTAAAGTAGCAAGATATAATATTTATATTCAGAAATTGGTGGCATTGCCATATGCCAATAATGAACTAAAAGAAAGAGAAGTTAAGAAAACAATCCCATTTCTTATTTCAAAAAACAAAAATAAAGTAAGGTACCTAGGAATACATCTAACCAAAGATGTAAAAGACCTGTGCTTAGAAAATTATGTCATGCTGAAGAAAGAAATTGATGAGGATACAAAAAAGTAGAAGCATATGCCATGATCGTGGATAAAAAGAATTAACACCATTAAACTGCTCAATATACCTTAAACAATATATAGATTCAACACAATTCTTATGAGAATACCAATGGCATATCTCGCTGATCTAGAACAAATATTCCAAAAATTTATACAGAACCACAAAAGACCCCTAATAACTGAAGCAATCTTGAGAAAAAAGCACAAAGTTGGAGGTATAACATTACCTAATATCAAACTCTGCTATAAGACTATAGTAATCAAAACAGCATTGTACTGGCATAAGAACAGGCATAAAGATCAATGGAACAGAATAGAGAGTCCAGAAATAAATTCATGCCTTTATGGTCAATTAACATTTGACAAAGAAAGCCAGAACATAAAATGGGGTAAAGACAGTCTTTTCAATAAATGCTGTTGGAAAAATTGGACACATAGATGCAAAAAAAGGAAACAAGACCACCAACTTACATGATACACAAGAATAAACTCAATATTGATTAAATTGTTAGATGTAAGTCATGAAACCATAAAAATTCTAGAAGAAATCATAGGCAGTAAAATCTCAGATATCACTCAGAGCAGTCCTTTTTCTGATTTATCTCCTCAGGCAAAGGAATTAGAGGAAAGAACAAATCATTGGGACTACATCAAACTAAAAAATTTTTGCACAGTGAAAACAAACAAACAAAAATCAACAAAATGAAAAGACAGCCTACTGAATGGGAGAACATATTCACTGGTACATCTGATAAGGGGTTAATATCCAAAATTTATAAAGAACTTATATAACTCAACACCAAAAAACTAAAAATCCAATTTTAAAAATGGGCAAAGAAGTTGAATAGACGCTTCTCCAAACAGGACATACAGATGGCCAATAGACATGTGAAAAGATGCTCATCATTAATCATCAGAGATGCAAATTAAAACCACAATGAGATATCGCCTCACACCTGCCAGAATGGCTATCATCGATAAAGCAACAAACAATAAGTGTTGAAGAGGATGTGGAGAAAATGGGACCATAGTGCACTGTTGGTAGGAATGCAGACTGGTGTAGCTACTGTGGAAAACAGTATGGAATTTCCCCCCAAAATTAAAAATGGAGCTGTCTTTTTGCCTATAGATTCCACTACCAAGAATATATCCAAAGAGATCCAAAACACTGATTTGAAAGAATATATTCATCCCTATGTTCATTGCAGCACAATTTACAGTAGTCAGAAACTGGAAACAGCTCAAGTGCCCATGAGTAGATGAGTGGATATAAAAGTTGTGGTACAATTACACAATGGAATACTACTTAGTCATAAAAAAGGAAATCTTACCATTTATGATAGCATAGGTGGACCTCGAGAATATTATGCTAAATGAAATGTCAGTCAGAGAAAGATAAATACTGTAAGATCTCATATATATATGAGATTTTATGTGAAATCTCAGGAACAAAATAATTTAACAAACAAAATAGAAACAGAAGCATTGATATATGGAACAGACTGACAGCTGTCAGAGAGGAGGGATGGGTTGGGGGATGGGTAAAAAACAGGTGAAGGGATTAAGCAAATATATATAATACATAAAATGTAGGACTTCCGGCAAGATGGAGGAATAGGTGGACGCACCGTACCTCCTCGTACAACCAAGATTAGAAAACCAATAATTTACAACAATAATTTACTATCAGAATAACACCCAGATCCGGCAGAGGATTTATCTGAATGGAAGTCGGGCAGCCAAAAAGTTGAAATAGACGCGTTCATCCGGACTGGTAGGAGAAGACAAGCCGGGCGGGCGCAGGGCTGGCAGTGCGCGGAGGTCGGGGGAAGGTTTGGCGCGAACTCAGCGCAAAAGCCATCTGGCGCGCAAGAAGGCAGCAGTGATCCCTGAGTACACAAGCTGCGGCTGGCAGACCCAGAGGGGTAGTGATTGTGGACCAGGGCAGAACTCGTGGCCCAGAAGCCCAGACAAGAGTCTGAGTCCAGGGGAACGGAACTACCGCCATTGTTTTCTCCCACCCCGCCCCACATATAACGTCACAATCTAGCGACTGGGGTGCCCAGCTCCGGTGAGCACCTAAGGCTCCGCCCCCCACCTTAACGAGAGCAACCAGACCGGAAAAAAAAAGGAGAGACAGGGGAAAAAAAAAAATATGTTTTCAACAGAGCAGATCAGTCCTCCAGGACTCATCCTTTTGAGCGACCAAGAATTAGCCAATCTATCAGATGCGCAGTTCAAAACACTGGTGATCAGAAAGCTCACGGAACTGATTGATTTTGGATGAAATTTAGATGAAAGAATGCAGATTACCATAAAACAGATGCAGGAAGACACGCGGAGGAGAGCCAATAGTGAAAGGAAGGAATATGAGTCTCAAAACACTACAGTGGACCAGAAGGAAGATAGAATCAACCAAGCAGGAAAGCATGATGAAATAAGAATTCAAAAAATTGAGGAAAAGACTTCCGGCAAGATGGAGGAATAGGTGGACGCACCGTACTTCCTCGTACAACCAAGATTAGAAAACCAATAATTTACTATCAGAATAACACCCAGATCTGGCAGAGGATTTATCTGAATGGAAGTCGGGCAGCCAAGAAGTTGAAGTAGACGCGTTCATCCGGACCGGTAGGAGAAGACAAGCCGGGCGGGCGCAGGGCTGGCAGTGCGCGGAGGTCGGGGGAAGGTTTGGCGCGAAATCGGCGCAAAAGCCATCGGGCACGCAAGAAGGCAGCGGTGATCCCTGAGTACACAAGCTGCGGCTGGCAGACCCAGAGGGGTAGTGATTGTGGACCAGGGCAGAACTCGCAGCCCAGAAGCCCAGACAAGGGTCTGAGTCCAGGGGAACGGAACTACCGCCATTGTTTTCTCCCACCCCGCTCCCGCTCCCACCCCGCCCCCACATATAACGTCACAATCTAGCGACCGGGGTGCCCAGCCCCAGTGAGCACCTAAGGCTCCGCCCCCCACCGTAACAAGAGCAACCAGACCGGAAAAAAAAAAGGAGAGACGGGGGAAAAAAAAAAATATGTTTTCAACAGAGCAGATCAGTCCCCCAGGACTCATCCTTTTGAGCGACCAAGAATTAGCCAATCTATCAGATGCGCAGTTCAAAACACTGGTGATCAGAAAGCTCACGGAACTGGTGGATTTTGGACGAAATCTAGATGAAAGAATGCAGATTACCATAAAACAGATGCAGGAAGACACGTGGAGGAGAGCCAATAGTGAAGGGAAGGAATATGAGTCTCAAAACAATACAGTGGACCAGAAGGAAGATAGAATCAACCAAGCAGGAAAGCATGATGAAATAAGAATTCAAAAAATTGAGGAAAAGATTAAGAGCATCCAAGACACCTTTAAACGTTCCAATATCCGAATTATAGGGGTACCAGAATCGGAAGGGGAAAAGCAACAGATTGAGCACGTATTTGAACAAATAATAAAGGAGAACTTCCCCAATCTGGCAAAGGGAACAGTCTTCCAAGAAATCCAAGAAGCTCAGAGAGCCCCAAAGAAGTTGGACCCAAGAAGAAACACACCAAGGCACATCATAATTACATTAGCCAAGGTAAAAACGAAGGAGAGAATCCTAGAAGCAGCAAGAGGTAAGGGGACAGTCACCTACAAAGGAGTTCCCATCAGACTGTCAGCTGATTTCTCCAAAGACACCTTACAGGCAAGAAGGGGCTGGAAAGAAATACTCCAAGTCATGAAAGACAAGGACCTACATCCCAGATTGCTCTATCCAGCAAAGCTCTCATTTAGAATGGAAGGGCAGATAAAGTGCTTCTCAGATAAGGTCAAATTAAAGGAGTTCATCATCACCAAGCCCTTATTTTATGAAATGCTAAAGGGACTTATCTAAGAAAAGAAGATAAAGAAAAGACATGTATAGTAAAAGGACAGCAAACTCACAAATATTAACAACCACACCTAAAGCAAAACCAAAAGAAACTAAGTAAATAATTAGAACAGGAACATAGCCACAGAAATGGAGGGCACATGGAGGGTTAGCAGCAGGGGGGTGGGAGGAGGAGAGAGGGGGAAAAGGTATAGGGAATAAGTAGCATAGAATGCAGGTTGAAAATAGATAGGGGGAGGGCAAGAATAGTACGGGAAATGTAGAAACTAAAGAACTCATAAGTATGACACATGGACATGAACTAAAGGGGGAAATGTGGGTGGGAGGGGGGTACAGGGTGGAGGGGAGAGAAGGGGGGAAATGGGACAACTGTAATAGCATAATCAATAAAATATATTTTAAAAATGTATACATATAATGTATATATGTAAATGTATATACATATAAAATGTATACACACACACACATAGACACAAATAATCCCATGGTGATACAGTGATAGCCAGAGTGAAAGTGGGCTGGGGGAGGTGGAAGAGGGCAAATGGGAGATAAATGCAGACGGAAAGAAACTTTACTTTGGGTGATGGGCCCATGATGCAGTATGCAGATGCTGTTTTGTTGAGTTATATACTTCTAACCTGTATGCTTTTGGTAACCAATTATCACCCCTAATAAACTCAATTAAAAAGTTTTTTAAGACTCATATACTAGAGTACCTAAAACCCCATTATGAGTCTTCTGATTTATGAAGGGTTTATATAGACCAGGTCATAAAGTAAATTGTGGCCCAAATCCAAACCACAGTCATCCAGGATTTTGACTGATGATTCAATTGTTAACCCCTCAGTCTCTAAGTGAGGACCTGGCTGGATGTGTTAAGTAGCTGGCACATTCTCACATTCGTGCTTTGACCTGCGGTATGAGAGCCATATGGTAGAAAGGGTAAGTAAAAGCACTTTAACCTGCCACTAAGCTCTGCCAAGATTATAAAGTAAAAACAATATTGTAATCCAGGAGAAATTTTAGATTCTACCACTACTTCCATCAAATCCTTTTCAAGTTTATCTGTTTGTCACTAAAAAAGAAGGTGAATTATAGCAAATGAAGATGGGCTATTATGAACTTAACCAAATGGTAGCCTTGTTCACAGTTGGTTCTCTGCAGGAAGAAGTTTTTACTGATACATATGAACATAGCCTCTGGTACTGCATATGTGGCTACTTGTGTACTGGTTACAGTCCATTCTCTACCAGCACAGAAGATAAAAAGGAATTCTGTTTTACATGGGACAGGCATGGGGGAGGCAGCTGTGCACCTTGACTGCCTTTTCTCACATATCCCATTCTCTTTTCTCAGGGATCTATCCTGTTTCACAAGGAATTGATTATGGTAACATTCTACAGAACAACATTACTGGTTGACTAAAAAGTGCAAAAGTGCTAATTGGAACTCAGGAGCAGTAAATACTCTGCTCAGACAGAATCACCAGAGGGTAAAAGATGAATGCCGTTATGCTTGGGGGTTTACTATGTTGTGAAGTTTGTACATGTCCAGTGACCTGGAGAACACTGAAATTCTGTTTAAGGTAAAGACAGATTGTTGCATTTTCCACTCTCTATGACAAAAATGAAGCACATCACGTGATGGTTCTTTTTGACATTTGTAGGAAATTTAAAAATTCTGTTGTAATCTATTTATTAAGTGATTCACAATATTATTAACAGTTTTGAATGGTTCCCAAAGCAACATTAGTTCCTGCAGGAAGTCTAACCTGGCTGCAAGCTGGTCTGACACTCAGGTCACATGACCTAGCAGATGAGATGATGGTAGAATTATCCATGGTGGGTAACAAAAAAAAAGGCTTTTTAGGGTCTCTGGTAAGTCACACTAGAAGAGCCACTGTAGACACTGAGATTTTGCAGCAAGACCATACTTTCTGTGGCAGAGAAGTATCAGCCCTTGGGAAACAGCTCCTGTTGTACTATTGAGCCCTAGTAAAGACTTAAGACCTGATCGTGGGATGCTAAGTGACTGTGGATTGGAGCTGCCCATCACATCACACAGCAAGCAGCTGCATGATAGAAATGACACATTCAGAATGGCTCCTGAGCAGCAGAAGATGCAAGTAAATTACAAGGAGAAAAGGTCCAGATCCCATTTCACCTAACACTGATATACACTTGACCTTTTGGGGAAAGTGCCCTAGGACTAACTGACCAAGAAGAAGAATGCTTGGATGTGGTTTCTAGATAGATTGGTGTTGATACTGGCCACAAATGGACAGTTGCTATACTGTACTCCCATTCATGGATGTCTCTAAATGACAACAATGAAGAGAAAACCTCCTAATCCAGACCTGTGAGCAATGCACTTGTCATTAATTCTGTGTGCATATTCCCATGTCCTCAGTAAGATTCAGGAGAAAGTATTCTCTGCAGAGGACACACTTAAGCATTCAAACAGGCAGGATCACATGTCCTAGGAATGTCAGCCAACCTTTCTTCTTGACCTCCCACTGGAGAAACAAGCCATGGACAAGATAAGAAGGCTATGCATGGACCCAACAGCATGAGTTCCCTCTCATCAAAGCTAATCAGACTACTGCCACCGCTCAATGACCAACTTACCAGCAGCAAAAATGACACTGAGCCTTCGATATGGCTGCATCCCTCAGGAAAATAGCTATCTACTGTTTAGCACTTTGACTACAGCTGACCTTTAATATCTTAGGGGATAATATTTACTCTGGAATATGGCTCCATCTTCCCTTCCCAAAATGCTTCTGCCAGCACCATCAATCATTCACGTTTTCTGTTACACCATAGAATGTGAGGGTAAGAGACTTATCTGTGGCAGAAAAAAGTTGGAACAATAGGTACATGATGATGGATGCTTCAGTTTTATTACAAACCTTGCCACCATGAACACTCAATCTAATAGAGACATGTTATGTCCTATAAAATGCTCAGCTAAGTTGCCAGTTTATGGACAATACTAAATTAATGTGCTGAACCAAAACCAAAAGCTGATACCTTGTCCCAATAATTAGAATAATGTGGGTCCATAAACCAAAGGGTTAAAATATAATTGGCCCTTATTTTCAATACTTTCATTTACACACTTGCAGAATTTATCCTTCCAATTTCCACATTAGATTAGATTTAATTTCCTAGTGGAAATAAGAAGTCAGCTGAACTTGAAGCAATGACTATTGTTTTGGGATCCTCATGTCAAAACACCAACCAACAAAAAGAGAGAGAAAGTTACTATGTTAGGGGAATAATGACTGTGATTACCATGAAGAGCTAGAATTTTCTCTACATAGTGACACAGTGAGGAGTGTGTACAAAGACAAGTGATTTGCCTGGGCTCGTGTAGTTCAGTGGATTGAGTGTGGTCTGTGAATCAAAGGGTTGCCGGTTTGATTCCCAGTCAGGGCACATGCCTGGGTTGTGGGCCAGGTCCCAGTAGGGTGTATGCAAGAGGCAACCATACATTGATGTTTCGCTCCCTCTCTTTCTCCTTCTCTTCCACTCTCTCTAAAAATAAATAAATAAAATCTTTAAAAAAAAGATGAGTGATTTGTGGTGGGCACATCTTGGTGCTTCTGTGCCTAGGAATAACAGTGAACAATTAACAAATGTAGTACAATAAAATAATTCAATTAAAGATTCAGCCCCTTTAGGGCTGAAGTATCATTTAACTAGGCAAGCAACCTAGACAAGTTGAGATTAGGACTAGGATGAAATAAATCTAGAATGGATGTAAACAATAAATATCAATTGTCACCTCAGGACACGTTGTACCCCTGGGAACATTACCTTGTTCATATATTCCTATGGACTTAGAGAGTATGCATAGATCTGCGTGTTGCAAGGATTGGACAGCATATGCATCTCTTGTGCCTTATTTCAAATCCTCCCATTCTTAGCCCTTACTCCAGCTGTGGGAATCAGGCCTGTGGCAGCTGCAACCAGTTTCACACTGGTACAAACTACAAGCACCTCCCCACAACCCATGATGTCCACCTACCGCTTCCTATAGGAGGGTTACTCTAATGGTATGGTGCGGGATGCTCCTGGGACCTCATTCAGGCGTCGTGCACCTCCAACCTAGAAACATGAATTAGTTATTGCTTGTGGAGCTATGTTTGATCAATAGGTAAATAAGGTGATGGATATATACCTTCCTTTTAGTCAGAAAATTCTAAAACACATTTTTTGGTTGTCTTAGGAGGTCACACTGTATACTTTTGTCAGTCATTCCTGTTCTGTGAGATCCTGTTCCCAAATAAACCGCCTGCATGTAAAACGTGTTCTCAGCACTGCTTTGAGGAAATCGGGGCAGAAGCAGTGACAGCGTTTTACTCTCTAGAGCTTATACTCTAAAAGACACGTACTTAATGTAAAACACAGACATTTCCTCTTTAATCAAATGTGCTATATTTTCATGCATTTCAAATTTCCCCTCCCAAATGGATCCTCCTTTTAAGCAAAAAAAAAGTGTTTCTTAAATTTGAAAAATTAATGTTTTCTACCTTTTAATGATATTCAACCATCATGTCAAATATAATCGACCTACCTAAAATGTAAAGACATCCACCATTATTTGTTGGGAACTGCCCTGCCTGGTTTCAGGAGCTGTAACCCCCCCCATGGCTAAGGCTGAGTGAGACACCTCCAGACCAAAAGCCACTAAAGAGACAAATCTTATCTCCCTGGCTGGAGCACTGCTTCTGCTCCTGCCTGGCCCCCATTGCTTGATCAGTTAGCCAATGATGGGTAAGATTCCCAAAGGGGGGAACCATCTAAGATAGGCATGATCACATGGGAAGGCCCTCAGGGAAGACTTGGGGGGCTGTGGAAAAAGGGGGTGATCAACCCTCACCCCTCGGCTTTGACAAAGCCTAAGTCCTCATTCTGCCTGCAAGAAGTCTCCAATCTCTAGGCTGCCTTGTTTCCTCTGCCTGACTCAAGCCTGTAACAATGATAAGGGGCGGTGCAACCCTGAGCTGGAAAATGGCGGGCTTCCCAAGGTGATTAGGCCTGAAAAAGGATATGTAAAATCCTGTGAAGCTTGCTTTGCTGAGGATGCTCTTAATTAGATTTTAAAGGCCCAGGCAGGAAATGAGTTTAGTTCCTTAAGTTTTATAGCCTTTTTAGGTGTTAGACCCCAACTCAGTGTGAGCCCTATTAGTTCTTTGAACATTATCTATCGTTTGATCCTCACAATGATTAATGAGCTGTACCTGTATTCCTACCCCCAAAAACCTAATAAAAGCCTGTTCAGGCAGGGGCACCATGCACTCTCCTCTTGAAAGAGTTGCCAGGCCACTCCAAGGCACCCTCCCCTTGAGAGGGTAGCCATGCCGTCCCTTTTCCTCCATAGGACTCGGTAGTCCGTGTGAATGTCTCATGTCTCATCCATGACACCACGGACACTGCAGGCTGGTGTCTGCATCAATTATTAATGAAGTGTTTTAAGGCACATTTTGGAATATGATCCCAAAATATATATGAAGTACTATATGATAAAAGATTAACTTTTTAAGGCCCTGGCTGGTACAGCTCAGTGGATTGAGTGTGGGCCTGTGAACCAAAGGGTCACTGGTTCAATTCCCAGTCAGGGCACATGCCTGGGTTGTAGGCCAGGTCCCCAGTAGGGGACACATGAGAGGCAACCACACATTGATGTTTCTCTCCATCTCTTCCCTTCTCTCTAAAAATAAATAAATAAAATCTTTAAAGAAAAGATTAACTTATTATCCTTGGAGCATTTTCTCTGCATCAGTAAAGTTCTAGAGTATTAAAAGAAAAGCAATATCTTAAACTGTAAATCTTTTAAAACATATCAAAGGGGAAAAAGAGACAAGTTGGTTTCAAACAATGAAACCTACTTCTCAGTAGAGTAGTTGTCTAAGTAAAACCCTCCACTCTCTCTATGGCTGTCTGCCACTTCTTCACTTACTATCTGTCACCTCTTTGACTTGTGAGAATTCTCTTTAAGTCTGTTTACATGGGCAAAGACAAGTTTAAGGCAATTATTAAAGGTATGTGGAGCAGCATGGTGCACAGAGAAATAAGCATTTTTTTTCTTTTATTTCCATATTTCTCAGTATTTGGCTTAGTCCCAATCTCAGATACTCTTTCTTCTTCCACAATGCACCTCTTCATTTACATCAAATATTTCAAAATCATAATTGGATGCTCATTTTCTTCTTCTGTATATTATTTTCTACTTTTTTTGAATTTTTAATTTTTTTAATTTTTTAATATATTTTATTGATTATGCTATTACAGTTGTCCCATTTCCCCCTTCTTTCCCCTCCACCCTGTACCCCCCTCCCACCCACGTTCCCCCCTTTAGTTCATGTCCATGTGTCATACTTATGAGTTCTTTAGCTTCTACATTTCCCATACTACTCTTGCCCTCCCCCTATCTATTTGCAACCTACATTCTATGCTACTTATTCTCTATATCTTTTCCCCTTCTCTCCTCCTCCCACCCCCCTGCTGCTAGCCCTCCATGTGCCCTCCATTTCTGTGGTTCTGTTCCTGTTCTAGTTGTTTACTTAGTTTCTTTTGGTTTTGCTTTAGGTGTGGTTGTTAATATTTGTGAGTTTGCTGTCCTTTTACTATACACGTCTTTTCTTTATCTTCTTTTCTTAGATAAGTCCCTTTAGCATTTCATAAAATAAGGGCTTGGTGATGATGAACTCCTTTAATTTGACCTTATCTGAGAAGCACTTTATCTGCCCTTCCATTCTAAATGAGAGCTTTGCTGGATAGAGCAATCTGGGATGTAGGTCCTTGTCTTTCATGACTTGGAGTATTTCTTTCCAGCCCCTTCTTGCCTGTAAGGTGTCTTTGGAGAAATCAGCTGACAGTCTGATGGGAACTCCTTTGTAGGTGACTGTCCCCTTACCTCTTGCTGCTTCTAGGATTCTCTCCTTCGTTTTTACCTTGGCTAATGTAATTATGATGTGCCTTGGTGTGTTTCTTCTTGGGTCCAACTTCTTTGGGGCTCTCTGAGCTTCTTGGATTTCTTGGAAGACTGTTCCCTTTGCCAGATTGGGGAAGTTCTCCTTTATTATTTGTTCAAATAACTTTTCCACTTGTTGCTCCTCCCCTTCTGGTACCCCTATAATTCGGATGTTGGAACGTTTAAAGGTTTCCTGGATGCTCTTAAGCTTTTCCTCGATTTTTTGAATTCTTATTTCATCATGCTTTCCTGCTTGGTTGATTCTATCTTCCTTCTTGTCCACTGTATTGTTTTGAGACTCAGATTCCTTCCTTTCACTATTGGCTCTCCTCCGCGTATCTTCCTGCATCTCTTTTATGGTAACCTGCATCCTTTCATCTAAATTGCGCCCAAATTCACCAATTCCGTGAGCTTTCTGATCACCAGTGTTTTGAACTGTGCATCTGATAGATTGGCTATTTTTTGGTCGCTCAAAAGGATGAGTCCTGGGGAACTGATCTGTTCTGTTGGAAACATGTCTTATGTCTTTCCCTGTCTCTCCTTTTTTTTTTTTCCGGTCTGGTCACTCTTGTTACGGTGGGGGGCAGAGCCTTAGGTGTTCTCTGGGGCTGGACACCCCAGTCCCTTGATTGTGACATTATATGTGGGGGCAGGGGTGGGGGCGAGAACAGGAGGGAACAATGGCGGTAGTTCCGTTCTCCTGGGCTCAGACTTTTCTCTGGGATCCTGGGCTGCGAGCTCTGCCCTGGTCCACAATCGCTGCCCCACTGGGTCCGCCAGCTGCAGCTTTTGTACTCAGGGATCACTGCTGTGTTCTTGCACCCCAGATGGCTGTCGTGCCAATTTCACACGAAATTTTCCCCGACCTCCGTGCTCTGCCGACCCACGCCAGCCCCGCCCCCGCCCGGCTTGGTGTCTCCTACCAGTCTGAATGTACGGGTCTATTTCAACTTCTTGGCTGTCCAACTTCCATTCTGATAAATCCTCTATCGGTTCTGAGTGTTATTCTGTCTGTAAATTATTGTTGTTCTATTCTTGGTTGTGCAAGGAGACACGGTGAGTCCACCTATTCCTCCATCTTGCTGGAAGTCTTCTACTTCTTTAATACATCATTTCCCTCCTGACACTGTAATTCCCAATTACTTGAGTATACTTTTATGTCTTACACAGATTTGCATATAGTTCTATAATTCTTAACAAACTCATCTTACAGTTTGAAATCCTTTCATATCCATATCACTGTGCTATTTTACAATTTGTTACTGTTAGACTTTCTGAGGTTGTGTTTTGCAAGTGTTCCAAAATCTCAATGTTATTTGATTTTGCATATATATTTCATTTAAAAATATTTTATTGGTATCTATATATGTTTACTAAACTATATATTTAATAATAAAATATAAAATAATATCTAAGCAATGTTTAATTATATTTTATGGATTATGCTATTACAGTTGTCCTGATTTAACCCTCTTTAAGCCCTCTCCACCCAGCACCTCACACTCCTTTAGGCCATCCTTCCATCACTGTTCATGTCCATAGGTCATGTGTATAAATTCCTTGGCTACTCCATTTCCTGTACTGTACTTTATATACCCATGGCTATTCTGTAACTACATATTTGTATTTCTTAATCCCCTAACCTCCTACCCATTCCCTCACACCCCCCTTCCATCTGGCAGTCATCAAAATGCTTATGTGTATCCATGCTTCTGTCTCTGTCCTTGTTTTATGATCAATTTTTAAGATATATCCCATATAAGTGCATTTCCAGTGAGATGGGCACTCAAACACTGCTGTTGAAAATATGAAATTTGCTACAAACTTTTCCATAAGGTACTTTGCAACACAGATTAGTATATTAAAATGGTCATATCAATACTTTTTCAATCCATAATGTATCTTACTTCACTGAAGTTGTCTCTTATACAAAGAAATCTTTTTTTTTCATAAACTAGAACTTCCAAGAAGTAGTATCAAACAAAAATAGGAAGTCTGGTTGGTTCAAGAGGACTTAAAATAAATGTAAATTTTCCTTTTAAGAAAAAATTTAACATCCCTTCTATTTTATAAGATGTTTCATAAGCATACATAAGTGGATTTAAACATCACTTGTGCAAATAAAATCAACAGAAACATCTTACATTCGAATCAGAAGTGTAAAACAATTTTTAATCTCTCTATGCATATGAAATTTTAAGGGAAAAAAATGAAAGTTCTTTTCTTATTTATCTCAAAAAAGGGTTGGATCTGCTTTGGGGAACCTTACTTTTCCTATTTTTCCATAGAACTCTTTTTGACAAATTATTTAAGGTCATAGAGAACTGCTGTTATCTCCAGGTCGTCTTTCACTTAAAAGGCATTTCTGGACAGTTTGGAGCTGAGGAAACTGAAGGACAGGAAGATGCAAAATAAGATTCTAGGAGGATCCAGCAAACCGCACCAGCCCTACAAAATGGCGATGGGCAGCAGGCAGGGCTTATGCGGAGCTGTGCATCACCCTAAACAGTGCTGTCTTTAGTTTCCTTCCTCATGCCAACTGAGTGATTGAGTTGAGCAAGAGGTTTAGCTATGACAGGAAAATTAAGTTTAGGCATTTTCTCATCACTGTCAATCACATCATTTTTGCTTTTCTCCTCTTGATCATCACCTATATAATTTCCTTTCTACATGGGAAGAAATAAATGCATGCGCAGTGAGAGTCTCTGCCCTACCATAGTTGAATTAGGAATTAAAAAGCTCTGAATTAAACTGAGAAAGGGCAAGATGACCTCTGAACTGCCAGAAATCATCACTGTAGGTGTATTTTCTCTTCTCAAATATGTACAACTGTTAGTACATAAGAGCAACAATGCCCTTTCAGGTTGATAATTTATTATTTACTCCTTTTCTGTTATCAGCTAGTAATGCAAAAATTTCAGACACTCTCTCCACCTTGGTAATAACCGGGCAGTTTATTGAACCAATGAGATTTGAATACACACAAACAGAACAGGAAGCTGTTAAAGCATTTAAAATTTCTTTGAGAACATTAATTGTTTAATATGGATCTACTGAATTAGTAAATGCTTGATGTGAGAAAAATAATAAATTCTCAAACACAATGATATTGTGTGTTTAAATCAGACTTTAATATAACAAACAACTTTGGTATGTATTAATTGCCAGGCATATAAGGGATACTCAAAACAACCTTCCCCTCATAAAGGGGGAGTCTTTTGACCAAGTCAGAGAACTATAGTCTTTATTCTTTATATATTCATTCCTTGACTTTTTTGCACGTGTATTATTTAGAATTTATTCATGCCTTTTGTATTTATACAATTCCCATTTGCTATATAACTAGGACACTTCACAGCCCTGATTGCATCTTCTTTCAGAATCACCTTTCCTTTTTTTTTTAGCAGTGTCACACCACAGCTTTTCCTTTTTTGACTTGTATGTGAATGCACTCTCATCTGCTCCTGTATGCTGTAGGCTGCATGCCCCCTCACAACACTCTCTGCAACTGCCTGGCTCTGTTTTCGAAGCTTCCCCTGTGCTTAACACAAACACTCTTTCACTTAGATGTTCTCCCACAGAATTAAAGTCTATTTCCTTATGTTGTTCTTGTGCACTCTGAGCTCAGAGGTTTTTCTTTACCGATTTTGCCTGCCCTGGCAGTAACATAGCATCTTTTAGTCTGTGTCAGGCTACTCTATCTACATCGGCACCTCCCTTTGAATAAAGCAACATTGTTTTAGACTAAGAAAACAGGCCCATATGTTCATGACCACCAGAAGGACCATCACTAGAGGAACAGATATTTTCAGGCATTCCTTATCAACCTACATGACAAATTTAAAATAAATTTCTTTCTCTGGATCCTTCATAACTGACAAAACCAATTTTTTAAACAAATGTTGGCATTTAATAAATGTTAACCCACTACAGGTAGGTTACAATAGCATAGAATTCTTTGCTGCCATATGATAACTGCCCAACAGGACAAATGTAAGGATCTGGATTTTAATCACTCACCCAAACGTTTGCTTCTTTTTTTTTCCTAAGGGTGTAAAAATTATCCAAGGGCATTCTCTTTTTTTAAGGAGGTTTATTTAAAATTTCAGAAAATAACCCCAGTAAAACAGGGATTGAAATAACATAAAGATTTATCTCCTCAAATGATTCTTGTCCTCAGGTCAACATGACAATTTTGTCTGATGAAACATTCTACAAGAACAGAATTAGCTTTCTACTGATGGTAACTTTAAAAGTGTCCACTTTGTGAGTCAGACAGAGAAAGACAAAACTGTATGTTCTTACTTACATGTCAAGTCTAAAAAAGCCAAATTCATAGAAATAGAGAATATAATGTTGATTGCCACGGGCTAGGGATTGTGGGAAATGGGGAAATGTTGATTAAAGAAAATGAACTTCCATTTGTATGAGTAATCTAGTAATGTAATGTACAACATGGTAACTATGGTTAACAATACTGTACTGTGTGCTTGAAAGTAGCTTAGAGAGATGATTCTAAATGGTATCACCACAACACAAAAAAACAGTAATTATGTGAAGTGGCGGAGGTGTTAACTAACCTGATTGGGGTAATCATTCTCAGTATGCATGTGTAGCAGCAGATCACCATTGTACCCCTTACAATTACACAATGTTATATGTCAGTTATATCTCAAAAAAGCTGGAGGAGGGAAGAGGAAAAGAAGTCATTCAACATCATGAAAATTTGTGAAAGAATTGGTCTTACATCAATAACTACTTGAACAAAGTAGAATATTACAATCATCTTCATTTCTTTGGCTCAATTCTTCCAAATATAACCCATAGGCATTTAATAAATACATGTCTAACTTTTTAAATTTTGTATTTTGCTAGCACTCTGCATATTTAAAGCACTTCACATGTAATTGTTACTTACCCTTTCATGTTCTTGTAGAGTTGTGGACAGTCACTGTTTCCTGTTTTGCGAAATGAAGAAACTCAGGATAAAAAGAGCTATAAGGGCTTTAGGTGACTAGCTAAAGCTGACACAGACACATTCCTGAGTGGTGGAGACAGTACTAGATTCCAAGTTTACTACAGATTTAATCTCTCAATAAATTACTCTCTAATTCTCCAGAGTTAATACATTCAACAAAGAATTACTAAATTCCCACTATGCATTAAGCATTATGCTAAAAGTGATCCAGAAATATTTAACTCAAAGATAATTATCTGCAAAGAGATTGTTTCCAGGATGACTGAGGATACCAAAATCCACAGATGCTCAAGTTCTGTATATAAAATGGCATAGTATTTGCATATAACCTATACACATCTTCCTGCATACTTTAAATTATCTCTCAATTACTTATAATACCAAAGTTACACTTCTTGGAATATAAATGCTATATAAATAGTTGTTTTGCTATATTGTTTAGGAACTGATGACAAGAAAAAAGTCTGTACATGCCCTGGCTTGTGTGGTTCAGTGGATTAAGTGCCAGCCTGTGAACCGAAGAGCTGTCAGTTCAATTTCCAGTCAGGGCACATGCCTGGGTTGCAGGCCAGATCCCCAGTAGGGGGTGCGTGAGACGCAACTACACATTGATGTTTCTCTCCCTCTCTTCCTCCCTCCCTTCCTCTATGTTTAAAAAAATAAATAAAATCTTTAAAAAAGAAAATCTGTATATGTTCAGTACAAACACAACCATCACAAGCCTAATAACATAGTACAGGTCATTGACACCATAATATTTTCCCCAAATATAACAATTTGTTGTTGGTTCAATACAAGGATTTGGAACCTGTGGGTAAGGAGTGCCAAATGTATTGTTGGTTACTTTCTGAGGTGAGTTGGGAAAAACCTCATAGAGGAAAGGGATACTTTAGTTAACTCATGAAAGATGATTACTTTTTTACCAGGCGAATGCTATTCTGGGTTCAGGGGTGGATAAAAACAGTCTAGAAAGACTATTTATAAGGGTCAAAAAATGGAAGACAGCAATCCAATTTAAGTTCCGAAAAAAAATTTCTTCTTGTTATTTGATAAAGTAAATTTTAAAACAAATTACCCACATAAATGCTACAGTTTTTGTTTTGTTTTGTTTTTGTTTTGTCTTGCTTGATGAAATTAGTCTTGTTTAATGTGCTTGGAATCCAGGCTTGTTATGAGTTTAGAAATGAGGTCTGGGAGTAGAGATGATGAGGGATGATAGTGGCAGAAGATGGAATCAAAATGGTAGGCAAATGTACACATTTTTTTTCTTTGACACTCTTCCCACCAAGAGGTGAAGTCTACGTACCCTCCCCTTGAATCTGGATGGATTCTGTGACTATGTGACCAATTGAAATATGAGACAAGAGAAGCTTGTCCAGTTTTTAGCCCTCTTCCTTAAAAAGACTGGTAACTTGCACTTCCTGCCTCTACTTGCTCCTACAACACAGCCACCATGCCACAAGAAAACTCACACCTTTATGAGGTGATTCCCAGGCTGAGCTCCAGCCAAGACCAAAGCGTCGTGTTCCCAATCACATACAAGGGCCCCTTGAAAGTCAACCCTCATCCCCCATTTAGGCCTCCCTGCAATCCTGCATGGAGTGGATACGATCCATCTTCTCTGAAGCAATGAACATTTCAGATTCATGAGAAAAATAAATAAGTCTCATTGTTTTAAGGCACTAAGTTTGGGGTGGTTTGTGTGCAGTCATAGATCATTGGAATATGGGGAATTCATGATAAGACTTATGGAAAGGTCTTGATGGGTTGGTTACTTTATTTGATTAGGTGGAGAGATGATAGGGTAGGTGGAAATGATTAGATGTTTCACTAAGTCAGATGGCAACCATGTTTTTCAGCCCAGAAGATAAAGAATGTATTTTAGTGATTCCTGAAAGCATCAACATTTTAGTTAACCTAAGTTGAAGATGTATTATAAAATAAGATTCATAGTCTAAAACTGCTTTGCCATCACTGAAACTTATCATAGTGACAGAAAAAAAAATAGTTATGCCCTGAACACAGGGAAAGTAACCCTAAAATATGAAAATTTACTCTCCCTCGAAGAAACTGTTGAAACTTGAAGTTTTCCCTAAATCCTAGAATTTTTGCTAAAGCTGTTTAAGACCTTCCTAATATACTTATTATATGTGATTGTTTTTAATTTGTGCTTTCCTCAAGAACACATTATTTTTATCATAAAATATAACCCTTGACTAATACACCTGAATCACATTCAATGTGGTTCTAAGATACCATGGCTTGTCACACTGGTATCTATGTTTTACTGTTTTGGGGGGTTTTATAGAATACTTGTGAATGGCTTGTTCTTTTTGTTTATTTATTTTGTTTTGTTTTGTTTTGTTTTGTTTATTCAAGGTTCCTTCACTTCTATAAATGGTGGCTTGGTAAAAGATTATCATCTTTATAATTCCTACTTTGCTACATAATTACAGTGTTAAAAATGTTCCAAATATTCCTGAAATGTGTCACCAAAGCAGAGCCCTTTCCTGAAGAGTATTTCTGGGCATATCTAGTGGTCATGTATTGTCACACATATTTTATGTTTGGGGAACAGTGATTTGACACATGGGTATTGAAATCTGTTTTGTAATAAGCCTTATAGTTATGCATCTTGCATTCCTCAAATGATGCACATAAGGGAAATTTTCAAAATTGCAGAGAAAAAGTAATCATTTAAGCTCTTCATAAGAGAGAGAGTTTGTCAACTCACTAGGAAACTTTCTTCCGGGGCACAGGGCAACACAAATCACACCCCACTCTTGCCTCTGGGAAGTTTGTTCTGGACTAAAACCAGAGTATGCTGAACTAGCTATGTAAATGTTGGAGTGAAGAACATCTATACTGGAAAAAGTCTTCATAAAAAGTTGAATCAGCAGCCCCAACTTAAAAATCAGAAGTTTCCATTTACAAATTCAGTTCTCTAGCTTCTCTTAAAAACAGAATAACAAGCAGTAGCAGGCCTGTGCCTACATTCCCACAAGGCAACCTCTAATGAAGCAGCAGAGTGACTGTCCATCTTAGAAGGGACCTGGGAGCTCCAGTCACCACCTGTCTGTCTCCACTGGACTGCATGCCCGGGTTCCATCTGCAATCTCACTTAGGCTGTTTTTTTTCTCTTATAGTTAAATTATGAAAAAGTGAAGTACTTTTGTGTCCAGAGTTCTAGCAAAAGTAAGAAGATAAAATTTAGTCAAAAAACAGCAGATGATTTCTGGATATCACCAGAAATATTTGTGATATCCAGGCCACTTCACTTACTTATAATTTATAATCTTTGTCCCCATAAGAATTTGCTTTTACCTCCCACAATTTTGGAGTTAGAAAAAATTATTTGAGCCAAAAGAA
Source organism: Phyllostomus discolor (assembly GCF_004126475.2). Classification (NCBI taxonomy): domain Eukaryota; kingdom Metazoa; phylum Chordata; class Mammalia; order Chiroptera; family Phyllostomidae; genus Phyllostomus; species Phyllostomus discolor. Next base: position 76,478,170 of record NC_040904.2, on the reverse strand, counting down.
AACTGTTGATTTTACTTCCCTAGGCCTGAAGGAATTTGATAATATATCAATTTCCATTCTATTCTATCTCAAGGAATTTGCTCACTCAGAAGGTCAATCCAACCGTTCTTGACCATTTGTGGTTTCAGAGTTGTTTTACCTTCTTGACAGAGAAGTTAGTCTCAATATTACAATTCTCATGTATTTTATTTTATTTTTTATTAAATACTTTTGAATTTTATTGTTCAAATACAGTTTTCTGCCCTTTCCCCCTACTCCTCCCTACCACCCCAGCCATCCCCACCTCCCTCCACTTTTCCACCCCCCCTTATTTTTGTCTATGTGTCCTGTATAGTTGTTCCTGAAAACCCTCCCCCACTTCTCCCCATTATCCCCTCCCCCCTCCCCTCTGGTTACTGTTTGTTCTTAATTTCAATGTCTCTGGTTATATTTTGCTTGCTTGTTTGTTTTGTTGATTAGGTTCCAGTTAAAGGTGAATTCATATGGTATTTGTCTTTCATTGCCTGGCTTACTTCATTTAGCATAATGCTCTCCAGTTCCATCCATGCTGTCACAAACTGTAGGAGCTCCTTCTTTCTTTCTGCTGCATAGAATTCCATTGTGTAAATGTGCCACGGTTTTTTGATCTACTCATTTACTGATGGGCACTTAGGTTGCTTCCAGCACTTGGCTATTGTAAATTGTGCTGCTATGAACATTGAGGTGCATAGGTTCTTTTGGATTGGTGTTTCAGGGTTCTTAGGATATAATCCTAGCAGTGGAATTGCTGGGTCAAAAGGTAGTTCCATTTTTAGTTTTCTGAGGAAATTCCATACTGTTTTTAAATACTTCCCAACTTCATATCATTACTGCCTTTAGCAACCTGCTGTCTTATGGTCGTTAACCCATTCAGCCATTCTCCAGTATCACCATCAAACCAAAGGAAAGACAGTGGCAGTATTGCTAATCCCACAGTGTATTTTATTCATGTATCCATCCAACTGCAGTCCCCACTCTTCTCTAAGAGTCTCCTGATTCAAAGACTGTTAAAATTTAAGCAATCTAATTTAAGTTCTAAAAACAAGCATCTTCCTGTTACATAACAAAACAAATCTTAGAGCAGATTATTCAGGTAAATGCTTAATTTTTTTATTTTGTTTTTGTCTTGCTTGGTAAAAATTAATCTTGTAAACCTTGGGTGGAGTTGGGAATATGGAGCCATGACTCCTACTTGAAATAACGAGACCTCACACATCCAGTGTGAGTGGTTGCAAGGGAATCAGCATAAGCCAGAGCCGTGATGAAGTTCTTTTCACTTTGGGGCTGTGCTCTTTGGTAATTAACATCTGCTCCTGGGCTGAATAGCAGCAAGTTAATAGTATTGCTGCTGAGGCCTTATCTGCTATCTTTTCTTAGTAGCAGTTATTCTGATTTCTTTAGGCCTCGAGGAAAAAGAGAAACTAGCACCTGTTTCTCAGTCTCTATTGAAGTTTAAAGTGGAAAATAATAGCGCAACTAAATAAAGGAATTTTTATCCCATCCTGAAGATGTGGGGAAGAATGCAAAGCATTCATCAAAGTGTTCGTGTTTTTGTGCAGCAGGGCAGATGATGAATAAAAGTTCAGGTCTCTGAGATAGTGATGGGCAAGTGCTTCAGCCAGGCATCCAATGCCCATTGCTGTGGTCTGCCAAACTGAGTCTTTAGGAAACCTTTTTTTCCATTCTTTCAAAAGTATGAATTGTGATTGTCATTTTCTGAGACAAAGGAAAGACTAGTCTGCCTCCTTATAGTACACATTTCTAGAAGGGTTCCTCTCCAGGTGTGCCAAGAAGCAGCTCTAATTCTTTCCAAATCCCTGAGGGCAGAAGTGCTTCTCACATAGCCTTCTCTCACACACTGTCATTAACCATGAAGGGGACATCTGTCAATCATTCACATTAGAACAATAGAGGGTAGAGGAAGAAGTTACATGTAGATTCCTAGGCCCCAGGACAAACCACAAGATCAGAATCTCCCAGTTTAAAATTCATATTCTGTATTTTTAGCAGATTCTATGATTCTTATTCACATGGAAATTGGAGACCCACTGATTCTAGGTTATTTTATCATTCCACAAGAATGCATTAGGCACTTACCCTTTAGGCTCACACATACTGTTTATTCAGTAGTGCAAGTCAAACACAAATTATACTCTCATCAGTCCTATAGACCTATAAAATATAAAAGTAAACAAGTAACTATTATTACAAATATCGATCCCCTCTATAGGAAAAAAAAAAGATTCATCACAAAAGTAGGGGAAGATAGGAATCTAGGTAAGTAGACAGACAAGGAGAGCTTCTCTGAGGAAAACTTTCTTCCTCTCAAAAATATATATTTATTTTTAATATGTCAAACCCTAGTTCTTTGCTATGGCTTTGGGAAACATAAAACCAGTTCTAAGGAGATTTAGGATGATACAGCTTTGTTTGAATCTATGAATATTTATAAATATTCTATTACAGTTGATCCTTATAGCAAGCCAGTGAGATCATCAAAGTAAATATTATCATCCTTATTTACAGAAGAGAAAAACTGTGGCTTAAGTAACTTATCTATAGTCATAAAATAAATTTGGGGTGAACCATCACTTTTATTATGGGTCTTGTTACAAATGTACTTCACAGACAAAGAGGGATAATTCAACAGAGACCCAAAATAGAAAATGTTTTCAGCCATCCAAAAATGTATTTCCTGCTGAAGGAATTGTAAACTTGTCCTAATACAGTGGAATACCTTTTGTCTGTGAAATATCACTGACATCCAAAATTCTTTTGCCTTTATCAAGTCACATGATACTACTTTATCAAGACTCTAATTTTAGAAACTGCCATGAATTCAATTTAGTTCTTAACTTGGTATTGAGGAAGATATTTTGCATGATCTCACAGAAATGATTACTATATGGTCTTATCTGTCATGGAACTTACTAATGAGCGAGACAAAGATACAATATTATCTATAATATAACCCCAAATTCAGTAAATAGTAAATTAATTTTGGAATTAACTCATTGAGCAAATATTTAAAGAATACCTACTATGTGAGAGAAGCTTTTATGACAAATGAACCAAGCAAAGCATTTTTACTCAGGTGAACTATGCATGAACTATGCTTTTAATCAGAACCTGGAGATTGACAGGTGACAGATTAAGAGTAAGAACATCCATGCTAAGGGGAGAACATGGAGAAAATTAAAGAGTGATAACAGCACATGATATGTAGAAAAATGTAAATATAGATTTATTTAAACATTATAAAATGATATAGAGGAAAATGAAAAGTTTGAGATTAATTCAGAGAGAATTCTTGCTGATTTGGTAACTTTCTAAGACTTTATTCTGAGGCATAGAGAAGACGTTGTAAGTTTGAAGATTGGAGAAATATACTCCACGTACCTGAACTACAAAAGGACATGTAAAAAGAAATCTATCTCATGTTTTTTTCTTTGGTTTTATGTGTAATAAGTATAATATCAGTATATATAATATATATCTCTAAAATTATAAAATGTTTAAGCCTAGAAAATAGATATATGTAATTCTCTTTGAAAATCTCACTGTCAAGAATGAACTCAGTTGGTTATTACACAGCTGTAAATTTAAAGGACACAGGCAGAGTGGATTTGAAGGCTCAGCTCATTATAAGCATGCCTGCTTAATTCATCTTAATTCATGCCTGGGCAAGCATGACTATGACTTCTCCATACTTACTATAGTGCCTAGCACATAGCATCAATATTTAATGAATGAGTGATCAAATAAATAATGATAGATCACAGTTCTATATAACCAACCTTGAAACTTTGATATTTACAACTATTTTATACATATGGGTTTAATTTTATTTACCTGGGCATGCTGCTTACAATTAAGACAGATTTTCACCAGATCACATCCTGAAAACAGCCTCACTTGACTCTAGTCCATCTGATATAGAAGGACAAATTGAGAAAGTAGTTAAGGTAGATAAGTGATAGATAGGTGGATAGATAGATAATAAACTGACATATATATACACAGGTACATATATGTACACATCGATATATTTACATAATTTTTACATTTAAATTCATTCTGATAAAAATATTAAGAACTACTTTTAACAAAAGTTAAGATAAAGCTGCACTTTCATTTCATGTCACCTTTTCCAGATTGAAATCAAACAAATAAAAGTATCGTATATTATAATTCATTTAAACAGAATTTAACACAAATTTAAATAGAAACATAAAGTCATCCTGTCACAGAAATTAAGTTTCTTTTTACTGAAACTTTTTTGTATAGCAGCTGCAATTTATTCAATTATCACAATATGCAGAAATCACTTTGTTGAGTGAGGTTATGTTTGCCTTTTTTATGTGATGATTAAATCTCCCTAGAAACATATAATCACAATGTACTTCCAAATAACCTCCAAGACTAAGAAATCACAACTAATTTGGGAAATAAAATATAAACAACATAAATTCTCAAGTACCACTGGGAAGGGAAATAATTTATGTTTAAAGGGTGTTTATCACAATTGTTGGCACCCCTACAAAGAAAGAAACAAAAAGATGTTAAACTGTCAAATATTTTTATCAGAAGGTTATATGCTTTGAAATTACCATTATCAACATGGAGCAGCATTCTCTCTGGCTGCTCATTTTTGCCAACATACTGAATGAGCATTCATTTTAAGGTACTGTATTTTTAGCCATCTAATTGCAAGTTTTTGAGTTGAAAATATAATAACAAATGTTTAAATATGCATGTGGGAAAGCAGATATAGGATTTGCTTGTGCTCTTCAAGAAAGAAATACATAGTCTAGAGATACAAAGAGAATTTCAGATTGGGTTTTAATCATCAAGCCTGACTAATCAAATATTTTGAATCAAGAAGATTTAATGTTGTATTTAATACCTTACTAGGTAGAATACTTAAACATAATTATTTAGGTGTAATGAGCAATGAGCATCACTTTATAACTAAAGCAAAGTACTGTTTTACAGTGTACTAAAATGATTACAAAAATTCCCCTCCTTCTATTCATAACACCTTTTTCTGCCACTCTCACTCTGAGCTTGACCATGTAATTTGTTTTGACCAATGGAATGCTAGCAAGCATGATCAAGCAGAAGCTTAAAAAGTAGTTGTGAATTGGTAATTGTTCTCTTGCTACTTTCGGAAACCTCATTACCATCACCATATGAACAAGCCTAGAGTAGGTTGCCTGTTGGATGGTGAAAGACTACGTAGACCAGAGATGAGCTGCCCTGGCCAATCTATCCTGGACCAAGCAATCTACCAGCTAATCCAAAGCTAATACACTAAAAAACCCAGGCAGAGATCAACTGGGCATGGCCACATTAGCAGAACCACTCATCTGAGCCCAGCACTAATTACCAACTAACAGAATCATAAGTTACTGTAAGTAAATTATAGTGTTTTGAACTACTAAATTTTAGGATGTTTTGTTGCAAAGCAAAAGTTAACCCATACATAAGATTAAGTGAGTTTCAAAAATTCATGGAGTTTTATAAATTAAAATTCCAGATGCTTGTGCATCATTCCATCTAGTTCTAGTTGCTCTAAACTTCAAAGTCCTATATAAGTGACATTAATGCAAATAAAACTTCATGAATTCAAGAAACAAGCAAAATATAACCAAAGGCACTGAAATAGAGAACAGGCTGACAGTGTTCAGAGGAAAGAGGTGAGGGAATTTCAGGGGAATTTCAGGGGAAAAGGGGAAGGGTTTACAGGAACAAGTATAAAGGACACATGGACAAAAACTAGGGGCGGGTGGAAATGGGAGGGAGGAGGGGAGGGCTGGGTGGGTGTGCTGGGATGGAGTAAAAGATAGAAAATTGTATTTCAACAGCAATTAAAATAAAATTTTTTAAAAAACTTCATGAATTCATGATCATTTAAAAGCATTTTCTCCCATTCCACATAATAGAGGCCCAAACGCAATGCAATGTTCTTTTGGTATGAGAATTTTGAAAGTCTGCAAATGAAATTTGCACACTTTTAGGAGTAATATAGCTATGCAAGTTTCAACATAAGTTTTAATCATCAAAATATTAATATATACCTCTTAAGAGTTATCTGAGTAGCCAGCTAGAACAGCAATTAATTTCAGAAATAGACATTCATGAACCTTTCATTAGTAGGCTGCAAAATCTATAATTTAAAAACTTCAAGTAATGTTTTTGTTTTCTTTCCTGTTTATAAAGGATATCTGAATAAAGAAAAATAACCTGAATGTATATACTTCATACTAAGAAATTTAGTGGTCTAGCTGATCATTTCATTAGGGTATATATTTTAGCAGAGTGTTGACTCTGAAAACTGTTCTTTAGTTGGGAAAAATAATGCTTTGCCAGAAAGCAATGTGAACATATATGTGTATATACATATAAAATTTATTTTATTATAAAGATGTATAGAATACTTCTCTAAGTGGTAGTTTTCAGGACATTCAGAAATGAGATGGAAAACACTTACATGTAGCTAGATGACTAATGTAAAAAGTAATTGAATTGAATTTGAGAGTGGAACTTTGGTTGAATTGTTGCTAACTTAAGTGTAATGTTATCTAAGACTAATTAACACAAAATAAACTGATATAGAGTTATCTTGTTTTATAGCTATAGATAAAGGCCACAACACATGGGTAGAGTTTCCTTTCAATGGAAATATGATTACTATTACTTGGATGTTGTCAATGCAAGGGTAGAAATAAAGATTTAGAAAACAGATCTTTTAGTTAATGTTAACAGTATAGCTTTTTTTTTCTTATTCTAGAGTCTTATGCTTGGATAATGCCTGAAATCGAGGTAGCAAAGACATGGTAAAGTAAACTTTCATTAGAGGGGAGGGCAACTGGCTCTCCTAAATGACATTAGGCCAAAAGCAAAGAAGAAAGCACATTTCACAAGCACCAAAGGTGAGCCTAGAGTTGGCCTTGAGTAAAGTAGCAATCTATTGTAATTTTCCCCAGGTCCACATATTCTTAATAAGTTGTTGAAAATTACAGTCTATTTTCTGCTTTCACTGATGTGACTTAAACATTGGGTCTATTTTTAGTATGAAGAACCACAAAGGAGGCCACTGATAGCCAAGTGAGAAATACTCCATTGGTAGAGTTGAGCCATGGTCCGGAGTTCAATGGATGGCCTAGGGAAGGAGAAACTGCCAAGACCACTTTGTGAAACAGGCAACCATTCTCAAATGTTCATAGGATACTTATATTTATGAGCATTACACAATGTCTACCATGATTAGCTGAAGATGGAGACAAAAAATTGCTGAATTTCTTTGTGAGAAATGATTTAGAAATGCAGTGATTTCACTTGTATAAGAATAATATTATTAACACAAAGTATAAAGTTACAAAAAGATTGTTCAAATATATATTGATTTAAAAAACTAAATCAAATTTTAACTTACATTTAAAGCTTTGTTCTGTTTTGTTAATACCTCAAGTAAAACAAAATAAGTAAAAAACAGATAAATAAATTAAACAAAATACTACTTATATTTTCCAATTATCCAAAGAGTATGCTCCAAAAATCATATATGTAAGAGCACATTTGATCCCATTATATGTAGCTAAATATTTTCAGTTTCAGTCCACAAAACCTCTTTAATCCTCCAGATATCCAAGTTCACCTGAGTCCTAAAGCCTAAGCCTGAACCCCTTAAATCCAGAACCCTCAATTGCTCTAACCCTAAACACTGAGCTGCTTTGTGTCCTAGACTTGTCTTCACTCAGATCCTGAAATGTGACAGTGAACTTCATTACAAACTTTTAATAACAAAGACTATCATTTTATCAAAAAAAGCCAAGTGCCCTAAATAAGTGACAAAGCAGCAGCAATCACTGAAATTGGAAAAGGCATTTTATTGATACTGTTCATTCTTTAGGGCTTAGTTCAGTGGAAAAAGGAGATTGTCTAAAGCGGGAAAGTGGTGTCTAGTGACAGAAACTCTATTTCCTTTATATTTAAGTGAGATTGGTTGACATAGCCATGAAAAATGTATCTTCTTTAAAGCCCCAAATTGTATTCCAAACACACTATTAACCTAAATTTGACCTCATTGCTAATAGTTTACGACTACCTATAGGTGTTATGCTTTCTAAGAAACAATTTATGATTTTTTGATATGTTAATTTAATACATTTTATAATTTCCTTTTGTTAATGGTGTCCTTTTGCACATTAGAGTACTAATTACTGAAATGGCATTTTTTCACTTTTTTTATCATTGTTCAAGTATAGTTGCCTCCATTTTCCCCACACTACTCCCCCCCACCCCAGCCACCCCCACTTCCCTCCACTTGATCCTATCCTCCTTTGGTTTTGTCCATGTGTCCTTTATAGATGTTTCCGAAGACCCTTCTCCCCTTCCCCCGCCATTTTCCCTTCCCACCTCCCCTCTAGTTACTGTCAGTTTGTTCTTTATTTCAGTATTTCTGATTATATTTTGCTTGCTTGTTTGTTTTGTTGATTAGGTTCCAGTTATCGGTGAGATCATATGGTATTTGTCTTTCATTGCCTGGCTTACTTCATTAGCATAATGCTCTCCAGTTCCATCCATGCTGTCACAAACTGTAGGAGCTCCTTCTTTCTTTCTGCTGCATAGTATTCCATCATGTAAATGTACTGTAGTTTTTGATCCACTCATTTACTGATGGGCACTTAGGTTGCTTCCAGCACTTGGCTATTGTAAATTGTGCTGCTATGAACATTGGGGTGCATAGGCTCTTTTGCGTTGGTGTGGTCAGGGCTCTTAGGATATGATCCCAGCAGTGGAACTGCTGAGTTAAAAGGCAGTTCCAGTTTTAGTTTTCTGAGGAAATTCTGCATTGTTTTATCTTTTGTTAAGATTTTATTTATTAATTTTTAGAGATGGGGAAGGGAAGGAGAAAGAGGGGGAGAGAAACATCAATGTGTGGTTGCCTCTCACACGCGCCCTATTGGGGACCTGGCCTTCAACCCAGGCATGTGCCCTGACTGGGAATCAAACCAGTGACTTCAGTTTGCAGGCCCGCACTCAATCCACTAAGCCACACCAGCCAGGGTCCATATTATTTTACACAGTGGCTGCACCACTTTGCATTCCCACCAACAGTGCACTAGGGTTCCCTTTTCTCCACATCCTCTCCAACACTTGCTGTTAGTTGATTTGTTTATGATGGTCATTTAAAGGATATTTTCAGGTGAGAAACACCTTAGGTGACCATTTTAAGCCTGTACAGCTACTTGTTACTTTTCTGGAGGCCACTATTTCCTTTCCATCTTTGATATAAATAGCAACTTGGTTAATACCCAAGGGCATCACTTTGTATGATTATAATTTTCATCCACAATGATAATCAAAACAAAAAAATAAAGCTTTAAGAGTAAATAATTTCAAAGTAGAGTGAGACTACTGTTTGGATTGTAATCTAAGACTTCTTAGATCAACTCTTCTTCCCGTGCCTATCAAGATGTTTAACATTAACCAAGTTATACAGTCACTCTGGACTTCCCTACAGTTCTGTAAAATTGGCAGGTCATACTAAGATCACAATAACTCTGCTTCTAACGTACCATGATTTTTGGTCAGCTCCTCAACCTCTAAACAATAAAATCCTCAGAGTTCTGAAAGGCACAGCAAAAGTTTGGCAGAATTTGTAATAAGTAGATCTCATTCATGAAAGTTTAGATGAAAGAAAGAGAGGTAGACTTAGAAACATGACTATGATTGCCCAGCTGCAGAGAATAAGTCAGCAGACAGCAGACAGACCTGGTTAGGTCCCAGAACCTGGGTCCATCACAGTAGTACAGTTCCCCACTGGACAGACTAGAACTTTGTTAGTCCTAACTCAAAGTTCATCTTCTTCTTTTACAAACCATTGCATTATTTTACTTTCTTTCAGGAGTGTAGATCCCTAACAAACACTTGCACCACAAACTCTCTTAGTTTCTACTTCCAAAGAAGTTAACTTCAGACTTAGCCCTCCACAATGGTGGTTTGTACCCCTAGGACAATGCTTTTTTGAGTTCACATCAATTGCAGAGTCCAAGGCTAAAAACTCAAAAGGATTATAGTTCATTTTTCTATAATTTGGTATATAATTTGCTATTAGGTGGAGATAAAATTCCAGGATTTACCCATGTTAGAAAGATCAGGAGGAGTCTGAATTCAGTGCATATTCCATGTTTGTCTGAATAAATAAGAAACATCAGGTTATAGGTCCTGAAAAAAAAATGCTACGTGTAGCCACTTACTAGGATGAATATGCTCTTATATTCTGTATCCCAGAACTAGTCCAATCCTAAAAACAAAGATAAGTATCCATATTTTTTAAAGATTTTATTGATTTATTTTTAGATAGGGGAGGGGAGGGAGAAAAAGAAGTAGAGAAACATCATTGTGTTTTTGCCTCTTGTGTACCCTCTACTGGAGACCTAGCCTGCAACCCAGGCATGTGCCCTGACTGGGAATCGAACAGGCAACCTTTTGGTTCCAGGCCCGCACTCAATTCATTGAGCCACACCACCCGTTGTGTTCATATATTTTTATAGAAGTGAATGAAATATGACCTTTTCTTTCAAAGCTCTGTTTGTCTAGTAAATATGAGCAACTTGTGTTATGACAAAATCTGAAGTATTTTGCTTTGATTAACCAGGACATTGAGTAGATGAGTGTGTGCCTTACGCAGATGTTGTATATATGCACCTTCTCAAAGCCTAAAGCAATGAGAATCTAAATTGTGGAAAGTTACCCATATTAGACACTAAGAAAATTATTTCTAAAATCTGGCTCTGGAATTCTGCTCATAATCATTCTGTAAACTTGCACATTAGAGGTCAGAAAAACATTTTCCTAAAAGTAATAGTCTTGTGAATAGAACTGTTAAATACAAGAATAATAAATTCTAAGTTATCTACTTTATAGTGTGATTAAACAGAAAACTGTGGAAGTCAACTACAAAACCTCTCACCAGTATTAAAATGTTATAGTATCCTAAATAACAAGAGTTCAAAGATTAAAAAAGCAAAAACAACAGACAGCAATAACAACAAAACACCTTCACCAGAGAGTTCCTGCTCTTGGCATAATGACAAAGAATGGAATCAAAGCTTCAACTCTAAGCCCCAATCAGTCTAGCAAGATCAGCAGGTCTAAGGTTCATAATGTTTGCTTAATAACCCAGGAATCTTACCCACTTCTCCCAAATAATCTCTCCTCCCAACTCTCTCAATTGAAGTTTACCAATTGAGCAGAAATTATCTCAAAGATTTTTTTGTTTGTTTTTTTGAAGTCCTTAATCTAAATGTGGCCTTAATAATAGTTAAAATTGTAATAACATTCAATATTATTTAATGTGACCACCTTCTGTAATATTTTCCTAGAAAATTTGGAGGATTCCTCACAATTTTAACATAAAGAAAAGTAGTTTTTTGTAAAATGCCTTAGGGCCGAATAACTGAATTCCATATTTCAAGTGCCATGAAGCCCCAGATTTTGTGTGTGTGTGTGTGTGTGTGTGTGAAAGAGAGAGAGATACATACATGTGTGGAGGGTGGGGTGTATGTGTGGCTTACTTAGCTTGTGTTCTTACCAAAATTTATCTTTACACTTCTGAAAATCAAGAAATATGAGCTCGGAGAGCTGAGGAAAACTCCAGAAAGAGCTCAAGCTGAGAAGGAAGCTCAGCAGAGGCAGCTGACAGACTTCTCAAAGCAGCAGCAGAGGCTGGAGGTGGAACCTGGAGACACACAGGGCTGTCCTGGAGAAGCATGTGAGAACCTGACCACATCCTGATGCTGTTTCACATTGGCCTGTGGCAAATAGCGGTACCCCACTTCTGCACTGGTAGGGAACCTAGGACATCTCCTGGAGGATGGATGTATATTTCACTCCCATACTGCCAGTTTTAACAAACCAAAAGGAGTTGCTTCAGAAAGCTGCATAAGCACTGGATAAGTCAATATTCAAATCAAGCACTTTGTAAACATCTACAATGTGTGAGGTGGCAATAGTTAGAAGGCTTGTAACTACTTCTAAAGTTTTGATTCTAGTACCCATTCACTAAAACATCTTGAACAAAACATTAACCTTCACTAGGGTTCAGTTTCCTCACTGGTGAAGGAAGAGGCCTGGGCCAGTCCACTAGCTCTGATGTCCCATGGACCTATGCTTCTCCTGAGAATAAATGGGCAGCTAAGATAGCTGATATTCTGGCCTGAAAAATAGACCAAACACATGAAAAGGAAAACAATAGTGTCTGTAAAATTCTAAATTGAGTAATTTAGTGTAGAATAGTGAAGACTTGAAAGGTCAGGAAGCACTGTATAAAAAAATGCAAGTAATATTCCAATGCGCATGATACACAGAAGAGAAACTTTCCCATCAGGGCACATGACATGAGAGCAGAATACCCAAGGCTGATGCACAGCGGGAGGGTTACAGGCTGCATTGTTTCAAATGGTAATATTTAAAAAGAAAATACTAATGGGTAAATAAAGCAATTTCTTGGTAAATTTCAGATGTTACAAAACAAACATGTCAGGAATGTTAGGGTATAACTTTAAAACCAGAAATGGCATGTTACCTTCAAAATCCTTGTTTGAAATGAACTAAGTAGAAATAAAGGGTAAAAGCAGTAGAGAAAAAGTTAGATATTTCAGAGGGTCCTTTTCATTTTACTTCAACAAAGCAAAAAAAAAAAGGGCAACTAGCAACATCTCCAAATCATTATCTTTCTTGCTGGAAATTCCAGGTTTCAGGGCTAAACCATATATATGCAAATTTGGTTTATATCACTTTTGATTTGTTACATGAGCACCACAAACACCACAAGGCAATAAAGACTGGTTCCAGAACTAGTCTAAGCTGAAGACACGCACAACTCTCTCAGTCCTGCCTGGGCAGCTTGCAAGGGAGCAGAACGATTCCCATAAAAGGAAAGTCAGAGTTCTATCAGCCCACTTCCTTACAGAATCTTTACCACAGTTAAGGGACTGGATTTTGCACAAAAGAGATGATAGTCAAGAGATAAAGCAAGGCGGCCTTGGGGTTTAAAGGTACATTAGGTTGAAATATTTGAAATTGCTTGGCTTCTACTACTGAATGGTTTCTAAGGCTGGGCAGAGGTTAAGCATCAAATTCTTGTTGCAGAATAATATATCTGCTCTGCAGTACAAGGCAGGTTATCACCTGTGAAATCTGTTCCAGTGCCCTAAAAAGAAGGCTGCTATTTAGAAAGCACTCTTGCCAGAAATGTGCTTTACCATATGGACAAAAACACACTTGGGAGACAAGTTTTATCAGAAGGCTAACTAGGGCAGGCTCCAGGTCCCTCAGGGTAATTTAGGCAATCACTGCCCAAGAATCATTTGTGGCTGAATTCTAAATAGGCAGCATGGGGTCCAGACGCTTGTCATCATGAATAAACATAAGACAAAGATTTGTGTGGAGGGAAATAGTTTTTATTTTATTAACAGGCTCCCCAGTGTGGGGGATGGTGGCTAGGAGCCTTCCTGCTCTGAACCGTTCTTTTCCTCAAGACATAGAACCTCCCTTGCTCCCAAAATATTGCAAACCAAAGTCACACCCAGAAGTTCCCCATTGTTGTTTATCTGTTCCCTTATGGAGCTTAAGCCAGCCATGCAAACTGGTCTCCATACTCTCTGCGGTATGCACTTGTATGTTTGAGAGTCACCATGGTCTCGTAGAAGCTTTCTTTCTCACTCTCAGGGTCTGGAGTGCACTGCCAGGTCACTCCAGACAGTCGTGCAGAGGAAGTTCCATTCACAAGAAACTTTCCAGCTCATGTCCCTCCATGCTGCTCTCAGGAGAGAGTGGAAGTAATCCAGGACCCATGTGCCAGACTGCACTGGGTCATAGCATCCCAAAGGCTGGGGCCCAGCAAGACACACATCCCTGCATGGGACCCTGCCTCCAGAAGCTGGCTTCCAACTGTGTGGGGTTTAAGCCCCAGACAAACACTCTGTCTATATGGGGCCAAACAGGAACCCAAGAGTCCGAAAGTCCTGTCCTAGAGAACAAGTGAGCCTTAGCCAACAGATCGAGCTTCTGCCTGTCTTCTATTTAAAAGTTCTCTCCTGAATCCCATGGAGGAGGGAGCATCAGGCTCTTCCCAAAGTGTGTCCATGTCTGCCATTTTTGTCAGCTCCCCACTGTCTTTGACCTTCTTATGGCTGCTATTTTGTGCAAAGGGGCAGAAGTTTCCCAGCTATGCACAGATGTGTGATGTCTGTTTGTCCAGAGAGGGGCATTTGGTCCCCACAACTCACATAGGCATGGTATGAGCTCATTCCCCTCCCCGCTGTGTCAGGAGTGGCTGGGCTGCCAGCACATTTGCACAACTGTGGTGACCTTTGTTTATTGTTTGGCTCCAGGGTGTGAGAAGGCTCTCACACAGTTTTGGTGGTGATTTCAATTCAGGTGGCCTCTGGCGCTTCCTACAACCTGTACTCTCAGCAACACTCCCCCTTCTGGCCAGGAGGGTCTGGCTCTGGTGGAGCTGCCTTCCCCTAGACTGCGGGCTCCCCTCCTCCCAGTGATTTCTGGCCTGAACTATTCCGTTAAAGACTGAATGTGTCATTTGAATGATCTTCTATCTGTTTTTGCATTCTTATCCTTCGTTTTCACCCCCACCTAGTTCCTTGCAAACTGATTCCACATACATTTAATCTAAAGTACCTCTAGTGTTTAGAAAGATCTATTAGGATTCCTCCATCATTGTGTTAGTAGGACAGGTAGCAAAAAAAAAGGCAGCCAGGAAGGATACCTGTCCCACCCACTGACTCAGCAGTCCTTGAAATTCTATGTATCTTTTCCATTATCTGGGAAACAAAGTCTTGGAAACCGTACTTTCATCCCAAGGACTGAAAGGCCCAGAAGGGCCTGTAATGACCAAAGAAAGAAGCCCAACAATACCTTTGGCTATTCATGCCCCTGTTCTGGAAAGCTAGCACCATATTTACCTGTAAATAAATAAGTAACTTCTTCCCCCTCTCCCTTCCAGCCAAATAGATGAGTTCTCAGAACAAAAGCTTTTGCTCTCTTGCTCTTGTTCTTGCAGCCTCTGTCCTTGCCACCTTTGCTCTTGCCTTTTTCTTTTACCTCAGCAAGGCCTGTTCTCTTCCATTAGAACAAAGCACCAATAAACCCTGTGTGCATGATAATAGGCTCCCTAATTCGTAATTCTTTACTGTATTTGCGAGAAGAACTGAGTTTCTAGGAGTTTCTCCCAAAACCATTGTCATTGATTATCACTGATTTTCTTGTAAAGGCATAAACATTCAGTGTTTAGAGCTACCTACCTGAAAGACTGGGAGAAGGATTATAAGCACGTTCCTCCACATTCTAGGATAGCAAATGCAGAAAACTTGCATTTAGAGCATTTACACCAGTTTAGTAAAATTCTGCTACAGTTAGTAGCAGTGTTTCTACTAAAGAGGAAGGTGACTCTGTACTATGCTGGCAGGAGCACTGGACTGGGAATAACAAAACTAATTCAGAGTCCCACCTTTGCCATGCACTAGCTATGACATTTGGAAAAGTTATATTAAAACTGTGGGGAAAAAAGGGCCACATACTAAATCTGACAAGCTCAGGGGAAGCCTGTGTGATGGCCTTACAAACTCAAAGAGCTAAAGTAACCACAAAGGATGGTCTGAAGTGAAAATTTACTAACTAAAAGCAGTTCAGGGCAGGTAGTCATGTCCTAGGCCAGTATTTTTTCTTAACAGAGGTCAATCTTTACTAAGCCTGTCGATTGTCTTTTGCATCTATGATAACATAACTTTGGAAAAACTTCCCTTTTTCCCAAAACCCCTGGGCACAAGCACCAAAGCTGAGACCACAGTCTCTTCATTGTTATTGTTATCTTGTTAATTGTTTACTGTTAACTACTCTTTACACACTTATGTGAAAGAAGTGTGTGTCTATCACTTCACCTTTTATCCGATCCTAGACATGCCCCACCCCCCTGCTGGGCTTTGTTTTCTCCCACCTCCTAATCTAGCATGAAACCCCCTTATGTCTTCTCCTTTGATTGTAATGTATAAATAAGGTGTTAAACTGCCATTCTCTGGAGTATTCTCAATCCATTGAGATTTTGCTTCCAGGCTATTATCATAGTTTGGCTCAGATAAACTCACCAAAAGTTCTCTACAGGTTTGAATGTTTCTTACATTGACAGAAGGGTCTCTATTTGGAGTCTCTAGAGACCTGGTAAGACCTCCTCCATTCTAGGCTGAATACCATTACCCCACAGAGCACCCCACCCTTGAGGAAATAGGGAAGTCTTCTAAGCCATGCCCACTAGATTGCTGCCATCCTAAGGTGTTCTGGTTGGTATCCCTGCTGGAAGTACATCACATGAGCTTAGGGCAGTAAAACTTGACTTTCAAAATAAAAGACTTGTGTGGCAGAGAACTCAATTCTGTTGGTGCTTAAACCCAGTCCCTAAAAGAATGACTCAGTAAAGGAAATGAAATTCAACAATAGTACTTTTTGGGTAATAAAAAGTGAACAGTAAGACAAAAGAACCTCCATATTATCCAGCATATACATTTATTCATTCTTTCATTTATTGATCAAATAATTTTGAGTGTAGGCAACCTGTTGGAGACAGGAGATAGAATCATGTAAGATGTATGGTCTCTGCCAAATCAGAGCAATCACGGCAGCTTATTATTACCAAAATTCATACTTGGTAAATGTTAAATTATAGTTCCAAAACACTTACATGTGCTCTAAGTCTGATTGACTGATATGTCATAAAGGTCAGTGCCAAGAGAAAGAAAGTAAATAAGGGAAAGTGAATACTAATCTAGCCTGTGTGACCTAGGAGTCACTGGAAATCATTTAATTCTTACCAAATCAATTTCTTGCCAAATCAATTTTCTCATGTTTAAAATATGGACTATTATATTATGAGGAATAATGTATGTAAAATTCTTGCTGCATAATAGCACCTCAATAAATAATGGCTATTATTATTAAATGTCTGTATTCTAGATTTTTTGCACACTTTAACCAACCATACTCCCAACACATATTTACACAAAAACACACTAGAATGTAAGATTCAAGGAAACAGATTGCATCTCTTTTGTCTCCTGATGGAACCCCTAGTTTCTAGAAAGTGACCTGGCACATAGCATGGCCAAAAAATATTTTTTATGAATAAATAAATAAATAAATAAATAAATTTAATAAATGAAATAAATATTTAAATGAAATAAATAAAAAATGGGATGTATTGACTCTGGTTTGAAGCTGAGAACATTGAATTATCCAGACAAAGTTCATTTGATTCAATGCCAGTGCTATGGAGAACCCTCTGCACTTACTGCTGTGCCCTGAGACTGAAGGATGACTGGCTAGTACATAGAATAGTCCCATTCCAGGTTCCAGTCAGGAGTATGATAGTTTCTACTGACCCCGTATTTTATGCTTCAGTTTTCTTCTAACAGCTAAAGCTTAAATCTAACTTTTCCATGCTTTTAAATTGGTAAGGTGTTCTGTGCACATTAGGGGATGTAATCATAGAAGTATAAGTAGTCCACCACTTCTCAAGGCACTGGCTCTATTGACTAACAGTGTTCCTGAGGAACAGACAGGCAGTCATTGTTTTCAAATACTTCACAGAAAGAGGGCTGAAGAAGAAAAATATCATTTAACACCATCTCTTTCAACTGATCCAGAAAAAATTCATTATGTTTAAACAATATGTATTTTTTCATATGCTCTTAACTGAACAGTGCTGCCTTTGTTATAACTCATTGTTTACCCATTCTATCAGATGTTTAATAATAATCAACCCATTTGATTATTTTTCTCATTAAAACAAAGCATTGATTTTACATTATTTAAATCTTTAGGAGTGGTTACACCTCAATTAATCTACAGGGCTAGAATTTGCTGAAGCAATGGAATGGCCCTTTGATAGACCCTATGGAGTAGACAAAAGAAGTTAAAGGAGCAATTTTCTTCCACTTAGAGTGAGCAATATAACATAGGACACCAGAAACACATAGGAAGTGACAGAGGCAGCACATGATTAAAAGCCACAATGAAAGAATGTGATAAAAAAAAAGTATTATAGGCATTTGGAGAATGGAGAGGTTAGGGGGTTGTAATGACCAGAATGTTTAACAATAGAGGAGGAACTTTAATAGGAATCTTAAAAGATCTGTAGACCCTCCCTACTCTTCACATTCATTTTCTAATCACTGCCCACAGTAAAGAACTGATATATTTAGAGAACAGTAAGGATCCCTGCTTGGCAGATTGTTCAAGTGCAGCCTTACAGGCACTCCCACTCGGCTAGGGACACATCAGGCTGACAGCTTACACACTAACTCTTTCCCGAGGTACAAACCTAGGTACACTTGCCTCTAAGCCCAGACCCTGCCAAGGAGTTGGGATCACTGTGTGGGCCTATCGTGCTTCGGTTAGCACCATTTCACAGGGAACCTGTATGAATTAATAATGCCCTTAAGGGGATTTTTTTTACTATCTCAGCTTGTTATCTAAATGCCCCCAAAATAAGTACTAATTGTAATGAATGAGTTCATAAATAAATATAAAATAGAGACTTATGCAACAGAGTTGATATTCCTGTAAAAGCCTAATACCTCTCAGAGAAAGACTAACAATGTCTGCCCATGTGCCTAGGAAGACCCATGGGCCAGAAAGCACATGCTAACTGAAGAGTGGGCTTTTATCATCATCTGTCATTGTTAGAGAGAGGTATTCTTTATATCTTTGCACAATATGTTGATGCAAATGTTGTCAGATACTTATATTTATAATGAACAATGCAAAATACAGAACTTATAATATTACTTAGCTGTAAGAGCAGTTTTCATAAGAGACCCTCATGTTAGTATTTACCAGCAGTTGACATCAGGCCACACCAACCACAATCAAAACAAACATCAGTGGTCAGTGCTGCTCACATGTTTGCTACTGAAACTGGAAAGCCTTTTGTGTATTTCTTTGTATTGTTTTTTAAATACCAACTATCAGAACTCGACTATAGGATGTTTGATGTGGAACTAAGTTACATATAGCAGCAAAAAATAAATAAATTACTAATGACCAGGAATAAAATCATAGCATTTTGCACACTGCAAAAATGTACATGGGGAATATATGTGAAGGGGGAAGTTCTGAAATGTCTTAAAAAGAAAAAAGCAATTGTGATAGAAAAAAATATAATTAGCTGCTTATTTAACTTCAACTAAGGATCTAGTTAGCTCTAGCATTGTCTCTAGATGTAGTTAAGAGTCCTGTCATTTATTTCACTTACAGTCAATGGGGAAAAAAGAACAGGGGAATTGAGAAGTCTTCTAACCTCAGAGCAGGAGCCATGAGTCTTAATATGCTAATCTGTTGCCACTTAATCCTAGTAAGTGCCTACATCATAGTTTTCAAAAATTAATTATGGCTTATTCTCAAAAATCCCTTAATCTTCATTAAGAACCTGCTTTTTTCTGATACTACTTTCATCTTTTCTTTCTTTCATTTTCTTATGCTATTTCCTAGTTGTTCTCTCTTTTATTCTATTGCCTGTTCCAAGGATGTGTAAACAAAATCCGCTGCCTTTTCAAGAGCTCACTCATAGCACTTGAATTGAATCACATAATCCCCTCAGTCTCTTTGATTCATCTCCTGCAATTTCATGATAATATATGGAAATGGAGCTCCCAGACCTGGAAAAAATTTGAGTGGGGATGATTTGTCTGTATACATGAGTCCCTTTTCTGCCTTCTCATTGTGCTGGGCAGTTCCCTCTATTCTCAAATTCCTTGTTTCTCTTATGTCTTTTCCATCCTCCCCGTGGCCAAAAGTTTCTCCTGGGAGAGGGCCAGTTATCATTCATTAACACCTCTATCTAAGTTTAATTCAGAAAGATACCCATCTCAGGATAATTATAACTATAGTTCATCTCTAATGATATATTGAAAAGTTTAACATACATGTAAAGAATCTAAATGACAAGCACTAAAAAATATTTTTTGATGACTCCTTTCAGAAAACACATGTTCTATCCACCTGTTCCTGGTGAAAAATATTGTGATACTCACACAATCCTCTCTTCTTTTTCTTGTCCTCTGAGTCAGAATTGCAGACAGGTTCCTTTCTTACTGAATTGTCTCTTCACACTTGACAGCTGTCTGTCAGGCAAGTGTTGAAGTCCCAGAAGGTACAACCAGGGGTTGGAAGAAATCTATTCCAAAGGGATCATGCTCTTTATTAATGTCAATCAGTCAACATCTGAGCATCACCCCTCACTGTGATGATACAGATTCCCTACAGGACAAGTACTTACAATGCCTTGCTGTGTCAGACTTTTCAATCACTTTAAAAAAAAAAAAAAAACAGAAAGAAAGAAGGAAAGACAAAAACAAGAAAGAAAAGGAAAAATAGAGTACCCACATCCTCATAATCTTTTCTTCTAGTACCTAATTTTTTGGATCCTATATGGAGCCCACCAGGGGTAAACAAATGTCAACTTTATAGAATGTGCCTTTGTGAAGAATTTTGTTTTCTTATAAACTTGACATATAAATATGCCACTTTTAAACTAATTTTTATATGTATTAGTACATGAAATAGAACAGCAAAGTAGGAACACTAATAAAAATTGTGAACCAGGAGTATTAGCTAAAGAAACAGTCTCCTTATTCTAGTGTCATTTGTGCTCTAAGCTTCCAGAAGTCACATCCAACATGTTATTCATTTCCATTTCCCTAAACACATGTTACCTGATACAAGGAAGGTGCTTAATAAACATTTCTTTAAAAAGTAATTTTTAATGGGGAAATGTCACCTGAATCAGACAGGACAATCCATTGAATCTCAAATTTGTCTTCAACCATGATCACAGATAATTTACAGGCAAGTACTTTTGGTTTATTACAACAGTCTTAAAATATTTAAGTGGCATAATAAGGATTCACAGCTTACACTTCAATAGCCCATTTTTGCCCAATTATCTACGCAGTTATCAAAACATTTCTTGATATTTTATGTTCAGAGCTATAAATTATTCTATGTACTGAAAATACTCTCACAATTCATGTGCAATTTGAAGACAATTTAGATAATACACATTTCAAAATTACATAAATTCTTGTGTAAAATTTTCTAGTACACATATTCAATACATATTCATAACCACTCAGTATAGACTGAGTTCAAAAAATATCTTTGCCATCATAGAATTTGAACAGTTTATACATTGATTTGTATTCTATGACAAGAAAGGTAAATTTCAAAGCTACCACTTTTGATAGTTGTCTTCAAATAATTTTAGAAATTCTGCATGAACCTACATAAAAATATATTAAACATTTTAATATAATTTAATTACTGAAAATAAACACTTATTTGGATTATATTAGTTATTCAAATTATGGAAACTTTCAGAATATTTAGATAGTTAATTATAAATAATATCTAACTCTTAGACTATGAGAAATATACAGAGAATCATCACATAACATACATAAAGAGAAGATAGCTCTGCCCTGTTGGTAGTTTTTTATTCTAGAAAATAATGTTTTTTCTGGGTAAATATAGTAAAGCCTCCATTCCAGGATTTTTCCCCCATATGCCAGTTATTTGTTCAAGAAAGAAATACTGAGCAATTATTTTGTACTTGGTTGACTGAGGAACATGATTACTTTTCACAAGGTAATCATCTAGTATGAAGGGAGACACGTACACGTGAAGACCAGACAGCAATGAAATGATGTAAGACACCATGTGGAAAATGTCCTGAGACAGTTTACAAAAGCTGTTGACATTTCTGAGTCTGGAAAGCTATTTCTATCCAGGGAAATTAGTGAATGGCTCTTAAATAGAGATTGGCATGCAGGCTAAGTAGGATTTCAAGAGCAAAGAGGAGTATTTAGGTTAGCAGAATGAAAATGCAGAGGCCTAGAAGTGGGAAAATATATGTATGAAAGTGGTGAATGACTAGGTAAGAAAATTAGAGCATGATCCCTGGAGAGCCATAGGTTATGCTTTTGACTCTATGTTTACTTGAAATGAAATCTAACACTTCCAAACAAGTAAGTGGAGCACTGGGAGCTGCCTTCAGGAGAAACAGAACCACTGCCACATAAGCAACAATTCTTCCCCAGGATGCCTGCAAGTTCAAGTCTAGTATATATTCCTAGATCTTTCATACACCAAACACACTAAGCACTGGCATGACAATGCTTACATTCTCATGATGGAGAAAGATAATAAATAAACAAACAAATATAAGTAAAAGAGTTCATCAAGAAATTAGACTCAGTATTTACAATTTAAGTAAAATATATATATATATATGAAGCTGTTAGCTCAGTGTTTGACATGGAGTCCACACATTGCTACAATAAAGGTCTACACTGATCTACTTTATTACAAAGAATCTCTTCCTTTTCCTTAAAGTTAGTTGTTCTATCACTCAGATCTGGAAAAAAACTATTCTCTGAAATACTGTGCACTTCTGGCACATGAAAATGGCACCCAAATAAATATTTGCTCAGCTTTTTTCTGTCAAAAATAAAAGTGAATGATTTTTTTATTGCTGTTCAATTACAGTTGTCCCCATTTTTCCTTTTTGTCATCGAGTAGAGGAAGCAGCCAACTGATTTACTGTTCCCCCAACTTTCCACAAAATCCTGCGTGAGACACAGTATAGTACTGTCTGCCTTTCTGTGATACCAGGAGTGATTTTCAGAATGTCATATCAGTAGTGTGAACTGAAGAAATTTTCAAGCAAGAGTTAACAAACATTACCACATTTTTCTCAAATATTTAATTTCCTCTGAAGCCTGTTGGCAGTTATCGTCTGCCTTACACATCATCTCTTCTGTTTCCAAGTTGGCCTACAATGTGCTGAGAGGCAAAACTTTGGGACCAAGAAGCCACTGTCGTGTTTCTCAGTGAAGAAAAGGGAGAGAAGGCTGCCAATGCCCTCTTGCTGTTCTGGGATGTTGCGGGCATATGTGGCTGTGATTTCTACAGCCAGATACAGAATTTGTGTGGTCTTTATAATGTTTTCTAGGGATTCAGAGAGAGCATTAGCTGTGATTAAATGCTATTTTTATTGAGCTTTTTGTTCCACTTTGATTAAAAACCAAATATTAATGGAATGAGTGAAAAAAATTGAAGCCATTTCTCCACGGGTAGATTGTTAGCTAAGACTTTAGGATGATAAAAAAATAGGAATACTATCAAAATATCAGCATATTTGTGTAGTAGTTGTTCTCAAACTTCAAAATACACAATAAACACCCCAGAGACACTAATGCTCAAGGAAGGAGCTTGTCCAGCCTCCTGATCTTTTAACAATCACCCCACAAATTTAGAGATCATCTCACAACCCCCAGCATAGGAGGCCTCCAAAACATGGTCTGAGCTCCTAAAATGTCCATTGAGGAAAAACCATTTGGAAAATTTTAGTAAAAACATAACGGTGCTTACTTCAAAGTGGAAAGATAATGAGCAATTGGTATCCATATGCCCTTTTATATCTCTCTCAATTTCCTTCTATGGTCATTTGTCATTTGAAAATTTAAAAATAAAATAGCATGAATTATAAAATGAAAGCGTTTTGCCTTGATGGGGTATCTCAGTTGGTTAGAGCATCATCCCAATGCACCAAGATTGTGGGTTCAATCCTTGATCAGGACACATGGGAGAACCAACTAATGACGCATAAATACATGGAGCAGCAGGGTGATGTTTCTCCCTTCCTCTCTCTCTCTAGGATTCATACATTTTTATAAAATGAAAGAGTTTTATTTAACACATATTTTTTTGTTGGGAACACAGAGTTAGAATAGGAAAATAAGTATTTCAAAAAATTTTTGTCATTAGCAACTATGTTATTCTTTTCTGCATTCCAAAATTGTATTTAGTGTTGAAAACAATTAATATTTGAACATAACAGAAGAGGATGCTTGTATAGCTGAATAAAAGGAAATAAACATTTTGATGGATAGGTGTAGGAATGAATTAATAGATAAGGAGCAATGGACAGAAAACAGGAATGTGTTAATGAATAGAGGGAGAGGGACTAATAAAAAGTCATAGAGTGCCTATGGATAACTAATGATGGGCATGATTCTTAAAGAAACTTAGTAGTTTTAATCTTTAATTTATACTTGTCCATATCTTATTTAATTTCAAATTATGCTAGAGATAGAGAACTTGACCTTCAGAGACTACATAATCTATGGAGGGGTCATAAACAGATATCACACCACACAAAGATCTAGGAACTGATTTGATACCACTTAATGAGAGTTTAGATGGCAGAAAAGTAAAGACATGCAAAGAAGGAAGTTAACTGACTTCCATTGCACCCACACTGGTATATTTGAGGAATGACTTTTCTCTTGGGGCCTTCTAGTGAAGTATAACTTTCTGATTTTGCTCATAGTCTTTGGAGATGGCTAAGATTCATTATCTTACTCTCCCTTAATTTATATCAGCCATTAGAAAATAGCCATAATAATAAACAAAATAATGTTCTGTTGGCTTTGGCTCTACCATTTATTAAATCTGTGAACATGAGAGGAACACTTCACTTTTTAGAACTCTAGCCTCATCTCTAAGTGGAGGGCTAGAAGACTGATAATTTTTTTATTTTTAAGGGAGCTGAGCCTCAGGGGTAATCAAAAAGTTGCACAAGCATTTCAAAAAAGTTTCAGGTAACTAGAAGGTTACAGATTGATAAACAGTGAAATAGAGGTCTTTTCAGTCCAGTCTTTTGAGCTCTCAAATTATATCTTTTTTCCTTCTCTTGCACAGGATTAGTTGTGCTTAGAAATTTAAGCAACTGTGTTTACACTTTTCTGCATGAAGTTTCTATTTAGCCAGACATTTATGGATTAGGAAGAATTTTCAGAAAAGTCACAGGTATTTCTAAGATATTTGGAGGCTTCCAAGTCGCTTAGTCACAATGAACAACTGACTGTTTTCCACTGATGGTTAATTTTATGTATCAGTCTGAAAGGTCTATTCAGTGTCCAGATTAAACATTATTCTTTTTGTGTCTATGAGGATGTTTTCAGATAAGAATGGTATTTGAATTTGTGGACTTGGTAAAGTAGCTTGCCCTCCCCAATGTGTGTGGGTGTTATACAACCCATTGAGAGCCTTAGTAGAACAGGGAAGAGAATGGAGGAATTTACCTCTACTGTTACCTGCCAACCCATTGAGCCAGGATGTCAGTCTTCAGTCCTTGGACTGAGATTTATACCATTGGTTCTGTGAGTTCTCAGGCCTTCAGACTCGAACTGAAATTATATCATTGTCTTTCCTTGGTCTCCAGCTTGCCGACAATATATCATGAAACTTTTCAGCCCCCATGATTACATGAGCCAATTCCTAATAATAAACAAACAAACAAATAAATAATCTATTAGTTCTGTTTCTCTGGAGAACCTTGACTAATACAGTCATCATCCACCATTATGTCTTCTTAGAATTTCCATCTCCCCTGTCTACCTAACAAATTCATACACATACTTGAAGGTTCAACCTGATCTTTAACTTCTCACTAAACTCTGGGGAAAGAAAGAAGTCATTCTACTCAGTATGTTCTCACAGTACTTTGCATATCTTTACCATATCATTTACTGTATTTTTACTATACCTATTAGTTTAAATATCATATCTCTCCACCTACAGCGCTTACATTGAGAAACAGAAATAAAAAGAGAGGTAAGGCAAGAGTAAGAAAAAAAGGACACTGCCAGCAGCTTCCCAAAATAGCATAAAGTTTGCTTCAATTATAAATATTAAAAAAGCTGAGCAAGCTCACATTTAACTTGTTGAAACAAGCAAGACACCGTTCAAGATGGAGTGTTTAGTAAATACTTTGATGATGTTGATATGAATTGAACTACTCCCCTACAATTTTGTTTGCTTTCAACACCAAGAAGTACAGAGAAAGGATAAAAAATGTCTTCAGCCAAAAAGAATTTATCATATTTAAAATAACAAGTGCAAAGTATAAGATTAATTTAAAATAAATGCTTTAAAAACAGTATCATTTTGTGATTTTAGCATCACATCATGCCTATCAAGTCTTTTCCAGTCGCCTCTTTTTTAAAAGATTTTATTTATTTATTTTTAGAGAGGGAAAAGAGGGAGATAGAGAGAGAGAGAAAGAGAGAAACATCAATGTGCGGTTGCTGGGGGTCATGGCCTGCAACCCAGGCATGTACTCTGACTGGGAATTGAACCTATGATACTTTGGTTTGCAGCCTGTGCTCAATCCACTGAGCTACGCCAGCCAGAGCTTTCCAGTTGCCTCTTAATTTCAGCAATCTATCTTATTTATTTTGTGAACAGAAAAAGAAGTCACTGACACCTTGCTACATCTAAAAATAAAAAGTAATTGAAAACAACCAAAAAAGTAAAAGCCTTGAAGCAAAGGTCCCTAGGTTGTTGATTCTGTCTAGAGGAGCAAAGTTAGTGAATAACCCAATCAAGGGTCAGCTTAGAAAATCAGTAAAGTTTTGCAAAGTCAAATACATGAAGTCTGGAAAAGAGTAAAAATAGATGGTAAATGCAGATTCTTTTACACAGAACAGGTAAAATAATGAGAAATCAGCTGTGAATTCCATAATTGAAGACTGAGGTATTTCCTGTCAATAGGCCAAGGTAAAAATAGCATTTTAGAAGGTGTTTGCAAATGAGAACATGGAGCAGAAAGAAATATATTAGGTGACCTTGGAGAAAGTTAAGCTTCCCATTAGGTAGCCAATCTTCTTTTTCCAGAGATGTGCTGGCTAAAACAATATAAAGAATTTTAATGGGTCCTAACATATATAAGTTGATTATTGCCCAACAAAGAGGTTTGCCCCCAGTTTTCTGATGCAAATATCCCACATCCACTTGACATGGTAAATCCCATTTGAATCAGAGCAGAACTACCTTCTGTAGACAAAGGAATTCTTAAACTTTAGGAGTCAAAGAACATTAAAGTATGATGAAGAGGGCCTGGCTGCTGTGGCTCTGTGGATTTAGCACCAACCTGCAAAACAATAGGTCACTAGTTTGATTCCCAGTCAGGGCACATGCCTGGATTGTGGGCCAGGTCCCCAGTAGGAGGCACATGACAGGCAACTACACATGGATGTGTCTCCCTCTCTCTTTCTTCCTCCTTTCCCCTTTCTGTAAAAATAAATAAATAAAATATTTTTAAAAAACATTTTAAAAAAGAAAAGAAAGATAAGGAGGTAGATAACCACATTCACAACCACAAATTTACTCATTTATTGTGTAATGTGGAAAGGGCCAAGCATTGAATTAGATACTTCTACATATTTCCTCTTCTTATTTAGTCTTCATAAAACCCTCCTGAAGTGATCTTTCATTTTGCAGATGAGGGAAATAAACACCATCAGATTCATTAATATTTGTATGAGTTTACAGAGCTAATAAGGATAATTTCTAAGATTCAAACTCATACCTAAAAACTACAAAATTCATCAACCCATGCTGAAAGAAAAAGCCATACTCACATCCATTTTGTATTTACATAAAATGAACCCCTGGTTATATTTTATTAGCATTCCCTTCATTTAGCATTGCCTACATATAGCATCATAAACTTTAAGCCTGATGAAAAATGTAATAAGGACAAAAAGTTTTACATTTTAAATATTAAATAAGAAGAAAAATTACTTTGATTTTCAATAAGTGATAAATTTGCTGTAAGCCAAAGTCTTGCCACAGGATTAAAAATTGATTTACCCTTTCAAAATATCTGACCTTCAGTTAACTCATAAAGGTAAGTAGGAAAGTAAATAGAAATGCCACAACACATCAAAATATGTTATAAAACCTGAGCCAGTTTTTATCGTGCATGGGAAAAAATATCTACCTGTGGAGAAATCTAAAATGTTAATATATGTATTTTTCATTTTATCTTTAGTCTTTTTGTATTCATCTTTATTTTCATTTTTTTCCTACTTTATACAAACCATGCTGTCCTTATTTCTGTTCCCTGAGTCCATAAAGCTCATTCCCATTTTGTCCTTTGCATTTGTTGTACTTGCTTATATTCTTCCCCCAATAATTTGTATGACTGATACCTTTTCATCTGTCCTGTTTCAAATTAAATGTCACCTCCCATTTTTATTAGCCCTTCCTGAGAGATACTTCTACTGAACATCTTAGCTAAAGTAGCACCCTTCCCACCCTTCTAAACTCTATAAGATATGGAATTAAATTATTCAATTATTTTTGTGTTTATTTTCTTCTTCCAGATGATAACATGAAAGCTTCCTGAGGAATTATTTTCCCTATGGGACCATGACCTAATACAATGCCTTATACATGCTTATGACCTGACTGAGTGACAGATTATCAAAGTTATCCATTTCAAGATTATTCAGTTTTTTGCTGTTTTATGATAACTGAGGGTTCTGAAAGTCTTAAAACACATTGAAAATAGCTTTTATTATCTTCATTTTAAAAATTTCTAATAAACCAAACTAAAAGCAAGTTCTTAGAGAAAAGCCATATACCAGGTCTGTTTGAAAAAAGTCCAGCCACTATTAATATGAGAACAGTTTGCACAACATCGATGTAACCTGGAATCTAAGGAGAGTGGACTGGAATATATATGCATGAACAATGACAACTTCACTGTTAGACGCCATTGAATGAACATGTGTATGTGCTGTGTGGCTGTCACACTCAAAATGACTGAGTGAGTAGAGCAATAAATCTGCATCAAATTTTACATTAAGGTTGAACATTACTCTGCAGAAACTATTCGGATAATTCAGGCTTTCAGGGATGATGCAATGAGTGTAGCACAAATAAAAATGTGGCACAAACATTTCAAAGATGGTTGAGAATCTCTTGTGTGATCCATGTTCTGTAAGGCTTGTAACAAGCAGAATGCCGAAGAATGTTGGACGTGTATGGACTGCAATCAGCAAAGATCACCAACTGACAGTGAGAGACTTAGAAGCTGATCTGGGGATTCCAAAAACCACTATGTCTGAGATTTTGATGTAGGATCTTGGCATGAAACATGTCATGGCAAAATTTGTTCTATAGCTTTTGCTACCAGAGCAGAAGAAACATCATACTGCAGTTGCTAATGACTTGATTCAAACTGCTACCAATGAACCGGGTTTCCTCAAGAAGGTCATAACTGGAGATGAATGGTGGGTCTATGGCTTTGATACAGAAACAAAAGTCCAGTCATCCCTATGGAAGTTGCCTAGTTCTCAACCCAGAAGAAGGCCAGCAAAGTCTCAGCAAGATCTAGACCATTTTAACTGTTTTTTTGATTGGGAAGGTGTTGTCCATCATGAGTATGTTCCTCCAGGCCAAACAGTTAATAAGGAGTGCTACCTCAATGTTCTTCATTGGTTGAGAGATGCAACACAACAAAAATGGTCACAGCTTTGGGCAACTGGTGATTGGCAGCTTCATCATGACAACACGCCCACTCATGAACCACCTTTTGTGCAGAGTTTTTTGGTAAAACCAAATCACCCAAATGACTCAGCCCCCCTACAGCCCAGATTTGGCACCTGTGACCTCTGGCTTTTCCCAAAACTAAAATCACCATTGAAAGCGAAGAGATTTCAGACTGCCAGTGAGATTCAGGAAAATACAATGGGGCAGCTGATGGCAATTCCAACAAAGGATTTTGCAGAGTATTTTGAACAGTGGAAGAGATGTTGAGAGAACTGTGTGAGGTCCCATGGTGCCTACTTTGAATGGGACTGAGGCATCATTGTCTTATGGACAATGTTTATTGTACCTTGTATCTTCTCCAATAAATGTCTTTTTCATATAACATGACTGGACACTGTCTGAACAGACCTCGTATATCTTTGAAAATAAATGGTCAAGTTTGAAAGCTCATT
The DNA here is from genome assembly GCF_004126475.2 of Phyllostomus discolor. Classification (NCBI taxonomy): domain Eukaryota; kingdom Metazoa; phylum Chordata; class Mammalia; order Chiroptera; family Phyllostomidae; genus Phyllostomus; species Phyllostomus discolor. The sequence continues at coordinate 76,448,219 of NC_040904.2, read as the reverse complement.
AGTAACTCAAAATAAATCTGTTTTCATCTTATATCTCTTGCTATACTATAAGGACCAGAGCATGGAGTAGGTTCATAAATCAAACAAAATCAGCAACATGAATCAAGGAGATAAATAAAACAAAAACTGTCTCCAGTATAGCTCAAAGGGGCCAGGATCTTGGATGAAGTAAGCAAAGCAAATAAAACTAAAATCAGCAAAATAGGATATATAGCTACAGTTTATCAAATAAGATCAGATACACAGAGCTGACAATCAAACCCATACCCAAGTCTGGAAATGCAGGCATACCTATGAGCAAAATGCGGATATGCCCATGTATATGATTTCATTAGATGAGGTTCTGCTATAACCTGAGGCTAGCTCATCTGTTTGTTTAGCCTAGTTTCTCTGTTTGCAGTAGCTACTGTCTTCCTTCCCTGCCTTGCCACTTCTGCTCTATCCACTCTCTGCTTATTTTAGTTTTATTCAGTCTTCATTTCCAGCTCAAGTACAGTCTATGATATTAGCATTTCTAATAATTCCAACCCCTAGAATTGTCTTCCTCTTCTGAATACCTACTGTTATATAATCAGTACCATCATGTTTTATCTTCTATCTAAGAAACTCTCAGCCCTGGCTGGCATAGCTCAGTGGATTGAGTGCAGGCTACAAACCAAAGTGTCGCAGGTTTGATTCCCAGTCAGGGTACATGCCTGGGTTGCAGGCCATGACCCCCAACAACCCCACATTGATGTTTCTCTCTCTTTCTCCCTCCATTCCCTCTCTAAAAATAAATAAATAAAATCTATTAAAAAAAAAAGAAACTCTCTGGATTTTTCCCTAAAAAACTTCTTAAGACAGGGATTGTTTCTTTTGTGTATTTATTTATAGATACACAATGAAAAAAATGTTGATTGAAGAGTTATACCTACATTTCCTGTAGATAAACATATTTCTATTATCCATAATCATGCACAAAATTCTGCAACTCTTTTACTGCGTTTGGAAATGCCAAGGACAGGTTGGTTGAAGATAATAACCTCAAACTCAAGTAGACTAAAACGTACCAAAGGAATGCTAACTCTGCAAGAGCTTTAGACACTGGAAGTGAGAGAAGTAACATTGTCAAGAGAAAGGAAAAAATGGCTCATAGTGGTGAGACGACTTTTTAAAAAGTGTCTTTAAGAGGGTTCAGTGTGAGAGTGGCTAGAAAAGGAAATTCAGTGAAGTTTTTAAATACAGCTCACATATCTATTATGACTGGAAACTAGGTAAGAAATTAGCATATGGAGAGAAAGTAATCTGTGGTATTACAGAGGGTTTTACAGTCTAGTGGGAAGGGATAGCAAAGGAAAAAAAGATACTATAATTTTAGAATGGGATAGCATTTAATGTTTGGCTATTTTACTGAAAGAGAAAATTTTATAATGCATGGAGTAAAAGTGCAGCAAGAGAATGCAAAAATACATTGCTTTTATAGCAAGCCATGCACATCTTTCAATAAAGATGATGTATGGAATCAATAAGAATACAGGTCAAATTTCTTTTCACTGAGTAATTCTATAGCTGATACATACCTCACCAAATATTTATCTTTTGAATACAGAATACCGTTTTGCCAATGCTCAATGTATAAACAACAGATACAAACTTTGCCTCCCTCGCTATTTTTTTTTTATTTCTGCTTTGGCTTTTCTGGGACTAGGATAAATGAATAGCAAAGAACCACCTCACAGTTCAAGAAACACCGTAAAGGAAGCATAAATCCCCAAGATAGCATTGCTAACAATCTCTAAAAGAAGTAAATGGCCCATGGATCCTCTAAATGTTCCAAGTACAGCAGTTGAATGAATATGAGTCATACATTAAGTGGGATCATTTGGAAGGATGAATGGATCTATAAGGTGAAAGTGGTTTCTTGTCCAAAGCTGGAAGACAGAGGTATGCAAACAGCCTTGCCTTTTATGTTTTGCAATGCTAAGATAGTTGTGAATGTGCCACAGCTCATTTCAGTGGGAGCCCTCAGCCATTTACAAAATGAAATCCTCAAAATCAACCCTCTTCTCAAGGGCCATGGAGCAAATTGACTTTGCATTTGTGGTCTCAGTAGAGCCAAAGAGTGTGTGTGTGTGTGTGTGTGTGTGTGTGTGTGTGTTTTAATGGTTATTTCAATAGTAGAATTGGAGGCAAGAGGGATATGCAACTGAAGTAGTAAATTCTATAGGTCAATATCAGGTACTGCAAATGCTTTTTCTTGAACAAAGACAAAGCCAGACCCTCAGTTATCCCAGATTCCTTCTTCCTCTTCACAGACAACATGTAAGGAATCTCCAAGTCTTACACCTTTTGTACCTCCAAGTTACCTTTGAAACTCATCTGTTTCTTGCACTGTTGTCACTGCCCCACTTCATAGGATCAGTTTCTGTGTTACAAACACTTAATTGGGTTTTCCATCTCAAAACTTGCTTGCCCATCTTGAATATATCCTACCAAGTATCAACAGAATAATATTTTTGCCCTCTGATCATGTCATTTTACAGCTCAAAACTCTTTTATGCTTTTCTATTGCCTTGTGGAAAGTTCAGACTCCTCAACATGGTGTTAAAGGGACCCTTACAATCTTAATCCTTTGTTATTCTCCAATTGGTACTCTGTGCTAATCATGCCAAGATTATTGCCATTGCTTTTGTTTATCCTCATCCTTATTCCTTTCAAGAGCCCCCACTTCACCTTACTGTACACCTGTCTTTCAAATGATCCCAACTTAGAATTTACTTAGTTTAAAAGACTTCCCAGCTCTCTTATATGACTGGAACTCTCTTATACAACTGAAAGGTACTCTTCCTTTATCATAATATATTGTTGTTGTATAGCATAGTCAATATAGCAAGGTCCTGTCTGTCTAATTTATTGCGATATGCTAAAAACTTAATAGTGCATGGATCAATACATTTTGTTGAATGGAATTGGACTAAGGCAAGTGAAAATGAGTAGACTCAGACTCTGGGATTTTTATGGAGAAGACAAAACAATGAACAAAGTAATTTCTACAATGACCTTATCTGAAACATTGGCTCCTAACCATATTTTGAAACATCTCATCATTGTTCAAAATGTACAGTTGTGATGTCTTCTCTGAGACCTCAACTCAAAGTAGTTTTTCTTTCTTCTGAACCACAATAGATATATTTTATATGGTGTTCAACTTCTCTAGGATTATCAAAATTCATGTTGTCATTTGTGGAATATTTACTTGGTCAACCAAAAAAAAAGTCATCTTGGATTTGTTTTTAACTGAAGTCATGACCAATCTAACAAACCTGACTGAGTCTCTTTGACTGGCCTCCTGCTCTCCAAAAATAATCTAATGTATGTTATGGGAATATAAACTTATTTTAGATGACATATGTTTCTCAATTCTTGCTGCACATTAAAATTATGTAGGACACATTAAGCCAGCTTTGCAGACCAACTGAATTCAAACCCTTAAGTATGGGGTCTGCATTTCTGTATTTTTCAAAAGATCTCCAAGAATTCTGTGAAGGCTATAAGCCTTTGGGTTAGATGAGGGATCAGCAAACAAACTCTAGAAGATCAAGTAGTAAATATTCTAGGGTTTGTGGACCACATGGTATCTGTCACAACTATTCAGCCTTACTGTTATAGCTTATGTATATATAGTCATAAGCAATACACAAAGCAATGAGAGTAGCTGTTTTCCAATAAATATTCATTTACAAAAATGTGTAGCAGATCGGATTTGGTGTAGGTCATAGTTTGTGAACCTCTGAATTAGAAAATTCTATATCTTCTTCCCATCTAAGTGGCTTTACTTGTGTTGTTTTACTTTCCATTTTGTTACTGATAAGACATATGCCTGTTTCATTTTTAAAAATTAAATTATCAAAAATAAGGCCTATTAAATTTCAACAGAAAACTTTTAGAATGTGATTCTGAATCATCACAGAGAATGTTCTGCTTATAAATGTACTGAGGATTTATAAAAATATACTAAATTGTCACCAATTTAGTAGCATCTTTCATTCAGAACAACTGCACACTCTTTACACTTACCCTAATTATTTAGTGAGAGACAACATTAAAAGAGATACCACTGTTCTTGCCTTTACTTACGTATTCCAAATGACAACAGTAAGATACAGCTGTTCCTGGGATGGAAATGGCAATAAAAGCTGAAGCAGAACTGAAACAGACCATTACCTGCAAAATCATGCCCATACAGGCATCTCAGAAGACTGATTTTAGGAACACGAGTAGACTGAGAACTACATTGTATTACCACCCAGGTTTATGAAGTTTTATAATGCAGATGAAGAAAAACAGGGAATAATGCTGCAGAGGGAACATACACAAAGTCAATTGCCTAAATGTTGTTAGTGCCTGTAAGAAAGAAACTTGAAGCTGGTTTTTAAGATTGAAATTTAATGATGACTGCTAAAGATTTGCCCAGGTTTCAAAGAGGTTAACCCAAGGTAACCATGATATGAAATAAGGACTTAGCATACTTATCTTGAAAATAACCAGTTGTTTTTGACTTTAGAAAAGTATACAATAAAGCACATCCAGGTCATATTTCATATGATTTCATTCTGTAAGGGTAGGAACAGAAATTACTCCAATATTACAATCAAGCTGAAAAGCAATTTGGTAATTATTTTGTGAAAAAAAAAAAAGAGACCACTGGACTGCTTTAATAAAAACAACCTTAAAACAATGCATACCCAATTTTGGATTATGATAAATGGAGTATTTCTTATTCCTGAGAATAGACATATTGCTGAGAGTGATCTAGATCTGAGAGACTGTCAAGTGATTCCCTAGTGCATATTGTATTTCAAAATCTGAGAATGATTGCTTTATAAAGATAGTATGCTGCTGTGTGCAGAAACTCAGTCAAAAAACCTCAATTCTAATTCTTGTTCTGTTATTAACTACCTGAGGGAACTTGGACAAGGAATCTTTTAGGGACCTTACCACTCTGAGATCTTACAAACCAATCACATGATTCTACAGGAAATAAATAGAACTGTATTTATCAATGTGTTGTCATTTGTAAGACCTATGAGTGGCTGGTAGGAAAAGTAAGAATGAATGAAAGTATCTTGCTTCAGGATATGATATGTATTTTATTTTTTTAACTGAAGAGGTTAATCAACCATTTTTCACATCTCTTTTCCTTCTTTTAAAATACCACATATATGTAAACTGGTAAGTGTAATCTTATAAAACATGTCGGCTAGCACTTGCAAATGTACAACATGTAGAGTTAAACTATCTTGTAGCCAAATCACAACAGAAAGTGACATGCCAGAGACACAAACTGAAAAAAAAAAACAAGGATAATTTTAAATCAAGAAACATAATCACCAGTCTCTGAAAAAACTAATATATGGTAAATTTAATTTATTTTCTCTGCCTACATCAACTCAAATGATACTTAGAACTACCATGGTCACCTTCACACCTACCATGTTTCTTCTTATCAATAACCTGGATTTTTTACTCAAACAAGTTACAATGTATATGACAAAAAATAAATACTTCTTTCTTAAAAGGAGGAGGATATAAGAAAAAATAATGATTTGATATCTTCCCTGTCTCACAAGAATCAGATTTCAGTTCTTACAGTGGATGACTGCTACTTATATTAGACCAGTTCTCCTGGAAAGTTACTTTTATAAATTTAATAAATATATTCCAACTATTATTTCTTTAGTTATTATATTGGGATATTATCCATTTATTATTCCCTGGTATAAAAAAAAGTAGGTAAACTGGGATTCCTAAACTTTTTTAAACACAAGCTACTGAGTTCTGTTTATTCCCACATTTTTAATGCTTATGAATTTATATTCAGTTCTTTAAATGTAATTCTCACTTTTACTTGCTATTAGTTTTGGGTTGAGAAGGTTCGGTGCTCACTGCCAGACCATTTATAATTCACCTTCATAATTGTTAAACTCTTTACTTTGAGCCATCTCTGGATTTTATTAGCAAGCCTGTCAGGTATATTGTTTTAATCAGTTGGAATATAGACCTGCCTTGAAATTTACAGTCCTGGTGATATGAAACAACATTTGAAAGGAGAAATCTAGAGGCAATTTATTGAACTATGAGAAGTGCCTGAAGGAAGCCAGGAACAGATAATAAATATCTACCTGAACAGAAAGTTTCCTTCTTTTCTACCCCTGCAACTGCTACCAGTAAAGGACTGGAGGTGGACTGGAAGTTGGAGAAGATTCACAGGTGATGTAACAATGTGTAACAGAGAAAACCAAAATGTTTTAAGGAGGGGGAAAAGGAAAATGACAATGAAATAAAGAAAAGTGAAAATGGGATTGGATTACTGAGGAGCAATATTGGGTGCTAAAAGCCAGTGAGTCCAAACATTCAAAATTACAAGGAAAACTAATTTTCAATCCATAATATTCCATCAAGCCAAACCACCAATCAAACACACACACATACACACACACACACACACGCACACACGCACAAAACATTTTCACATAAACAAGGAGTGTTTAGCCATGGGAAAATGCCCTAGTGATAAAACAGAAGACATTAAGCAGACTCTTGGATGCTGACAGCCCCTCCTACAACCTAATGGAATAAAAGCATCCCTGTCACAGTGTTTATGATCTTAGGTTTGTCCACCATATGCAGGCTACCCTGACACAGAACTTTAAGCACAGTTTGTGCCACAAACACTCTCCCATTTTTATCTCATCTCACACATTTTCACAATATTGTTTACAGGTTTACTATATGAGTAAATCTATGTAACGCTAACTTGAGCCAAATCCGAGCAATGTAGCCTAACTCAGAAAGCCTCAAATATTTACCACTTTGTTGTTTTTTTAGAAAGCTAGAGAATGTGTTCCAATCAAATGAAGATATAAACCAAAAACTAAGAAAAAAAAGCACCAAGAAACAGGATATCTAGCAGAGGAGGGAAACTAAGGGAAATACCAGAGTGACTTTTGGGCAGCAGTTCTAGAGAACAATTTTCTAGATCAGAACAGATGATGGAGTCTGGGAGGGGAGGTTTCTAAGAAGATGAAATGGAACTTATAGATTATTTAATAAGTTGAAGTATTAGGAAATATGATCATAATATTCACTAGATTTTGTTGGAAAATGTTGGGAAAATTACCATAGGTAAACATAAAACTGAATAAATGAAAAAAATTAAACAATTTTAACCAAAGAAAAAATAGGTGAATGGGATCATCAGAAGAGAGAAGCTTAAGCACTGTAGAAGTGGTATCCTCCACATCTTAATAAGTGGTAAGTAGATGCTGCCTGAAATTGGCATTTTCTAAAATTGCACATACATATAGAAAAATAAATAATAAAAGTTATTGCTAAAGAGTTGGAAGATACTACCCCTAAGGATTAAGTCTGCCATAGAGTAGAAGATTGCTTTTTCTATACTTATAAATATAAAACTTTTTCTATATATATAAAACTTGAAAACAATATAATAGTTTGTCTATGTTCTAATATCACTTTAATTTTTTATTTTAATTTTAAAATGATGCATTTTAGATTATGTGTGTGGAAGCATTTCTTATATCACAAAGTACTTTGTCACAGCCTAAATTCCTCCAAAAGAAGAGCCTGCAACAAATATTAAGAAGAAATTGCTTTATTTGCAAACATGTAGGCAAGCACAGGAGATGGTGGTGAGAAAAAAGAGTTGAGGCACAAAAGATGTGAACCAATGTGATGTAATATAGAACCACACCAGTCACCATTTCAGGATTAAAATATGTCATGTATGAAGAGCAACTGGCATAATATTAAGCAATCAATAGTTTTAATGTTAATGCCCATCCTTTCAAGGACTGTCTCTAGGTTTTTAAAACCAACTGTATATTCCATACAATTCCAAAGTATTTTTAAATAAATTATTTACAAAAACATGTTTAAAAAATTTTACTTGATATTGGTCAGAGAGAACTTCTTAGGGGTATCATCCATAATCAATTTACCACTATAAAGTTTGATCAGGTTTGCAGGGATGGGTTTTTTTGTTGTTGTTGTTTTAGTTTTGGTTTTCTTCTTTTTTATGTTTTATTGATCATGCTATTTCACTTGTCCCAACTTTTCTCCTTTTGCTCCCCTCTGCCTGGTATCCCCCTTCCCTCCAGCCATCCCTCCCCTTCAGTACATGTCCAAGGTTCATATATGTAAGTTCTTTGGCTTCTCCATTTCCTATTCTTTTTTAAAAATATATATATTTTTCTTGATTATGCTATTACAGTTGTCCCACTCCCCCCTTCACTCCTCTCCACCCTGTACACCCTCTCCCACCCATATCCCCCCCTTTAGTTCGTGTCCATGTGTCATACTTATAAGTTCTTCAGCGTCTATATTTCCCATACTATTCTTACCCTCCCCCTATCTATTTTCAACCTACAATCTATGCTACTTATTCTCTGTACCTTTTCCCCCTCTCTCCTCCTCCCACTCCCCTGTTGCTAACCCTCCATGTGATCTCCATTTCTGTGGTTCTGTTCCTGTTCTAGTCATTTGCTTATTTTCTTTTGGTTTTGTTTTAGGTGTGGTTGTTAATAATTGTGAGTTTGTTGTCATTTTACTAAACATGTTTTTTTATCTTTTCTTAGATAAGTTCTGTTGACATTTCATAAAATAAGGATTTGATGATGATGAACTCCTTTAACTTGACCTTATCTGAGAAGTACTTTATCTGCCCTCCCATTCTAAATGAAAGCTTTGCTAGATAGAGCAATCTGGGATGTAGGTCCTTGCCTTTCATGACTTGGGATACTTCTTTCCAGTCCCTTCTTGCCTGTAAGGTCTCTTTTGAGAAATCAGCTGACAGTCTGATGGGAACTCCTTTGTAGGTTATCGTCCCCTCATCTCTTGCTGCTTCTACGATTCTCTCCTTCATTTTTACCTTGGCTAATGTAATTATGATGTGCCTTGGTGTGTTTCTTCTTGGGTTCAACTTCTTTGGGACTCTTTGAGCTTCCTGGACTTCCTGGAAGTCTATTTCCTTAGCCAGACTGGGGAAGTTTTCCTTTATTATTTGTTCAAATACGTTTTCAATCTGTTGCTCTTCCTCTTCCCCTGCTGGTACCCCTATAATTTGGATGTTGGAACGTTTAAAGATGTCCTGGAGGTTCCTAAGCTTCTCCTCATTTTTTTGAATTCTTATTTCTCCATTCTTCCCTGTTTGGTTGTTTCTTTCTTCCTTCTGGCCCACTCTATTGTTTTGAGTCCCAGTTTCCTTCCCATCACTATTGCTTCCCTGTGCATTTTCCTTCATTTTTTTATAGTAACCTGCATTTGTTCATCTAATTTGTGACTAAAATCAACCAATTCTGTGAACTTCCTGACCACCAGTGTTTTGAACTGTGCATCGGATAGGTTGACTATCTCTGTTTTGTTTCATTCTTTTTCTAGGGTTTGTTCTGTTCTTTCATTTGAACCATATTTCTTTGTCTCCTTAATTTGGCAGCCTCCCTGTATTTGTTTCTGAGTATTAGGTAGAGATGCTTTAACTCCCTGTTTTGGTGTCCCTGTTATGTTGTAAGGGGCAGAGCCTTCAGTAATCGTCAGGGCAGGAGCAGACTGCTTCACTTCTCTGTGGCTTTGTACGTAGGGGAGGGGTCAGAGGCAGGCAATGCTGCTGCCTGATTGCTGGTGGTTTGCTCGGCACTCACTCTGCTTCCAATCACTTATGTGACTGGTGCCCCTGTAGTTGTTGCCCTGGTGGTGATGCCCAGAGTGGGTAGGTTTGCATATGTTCTAGGACCTTGCTGGCCCTTTAAAAGATCTCTCCTGAGACATGGGCAGTTTCTTCTCCCACCCCAACCCCCCATGGTTTTTACAACCAGGAGTTATGAGGCTTTATTTTCTCAGTGCTGGAACCCTGGGCTGTGCAGTTTGGCCCTGGGCTCATTCCACAGGTATCCCTAATGTGAGAACACCCATTCTCCAGCCACTTGACCAGAAGTCCTAGTTTTGATTTTCTTTTACAGACAGAGTGGCACAATCTAGTATCTAGAAATGTAGGAAAAGTAAAGATAAATACATTAATATGAATGCTATCTTTTGTGCAGTTATCTTAAAATGTAGAAAGTCGATAATAATATCATCAGAATTAAAGGTAGTGTCCACAGAAACACCCTTCTATGTCCCATGAGTTCAGCTGCCTCATGCTTTATGATACTGCACCTCTTCCCTAGAGAAGGCTGAATCAACAGTTAAATACATGTTAAATAAAAATGGAAGATGATTTCAGAAGTGTACATATTAATATATCATTTGCAGATTTTTCAACTTATTGGGCTAAAAACTTATACACTTTAAAAAAGGAGATTATATGAATTATCACCTCCTACTAGCCTTTCCACCTTCAGTATATATTATTTTTAACCTTTTAAAATGACATTATTTTCATAGAGAAAGTGTCAGCAGGATTTTTTCATATTACTGTAGGGTAGACAGTGTGAACAAAATTTTCAGTGTTAGACTAAATTAAGCTCTTGAAAATATCTAATTTGTGAATTAGAATTCTGTATCAAAAAAGTTTCTTTAAAGAAAATATTTTTGGGTTTTAGTCTATTATTATTTTATAATAGTTTAGAAACTAGTATTGTTTTTAATTAATGTAATACCTAACATTTGTATTGTTAGTAAAACAACATTTACCTAATATGAACTCAGGAGAGTTCCCAGCATTGACCTGACATCATTGTAGATTGAAAGAAAAAAAAAATGACTTCTTGATTTATTCCCAGAAAACAGTAAAGCTTTCTCATCAATTCAAACCTATCAATGATGTAATTCTGTGTACTATTTTTTCACTTCAATTTATTACCTAGAGGGGAAAGTAATAATGTTTATGGGCCATATTGGCCACAGAAACATATTTTTCATTAGAAATCAATTGCCTTCTCTGTTAGTATCAGGGGTTATACATCAGCAAAACAAGTGTTAGCAAATTAGAAGTTACTCAGTAATGCATGATCTATGCCTTAAAATTACACCTTTTTCCTAATTGTTCATGGATCTCTGTCATGAAGAAGAAACTTCTAGAATAGCTCCAAAAAGTGTGTTTGCCACTTTATAGATCTTTGGGGGAAATTATAAAGCACCTTTATGTGACATTCTGGTAGGAATGGTTCATTATAATCAGAGAGAATGACAGTCCTTTCTTCAATCTAATGATGTTATGTTACATTTTATGAGATTTCAAGTCAATGGAATTATCTTTGATGCCAGCTGTTACTCATGAAGCAATGGGTGATCTATCTTAATCACAAATTAGTCATCTATGAAAGTATGATGTGTTTCCAGTGATGTTCTCTGCAACAAGAACTAAGACACTGAGAAATAAATGCAATTCATGATAAATAGACATCCTGGATGAAAAACTACTTTCATTAACACATGAAGGAAATGGGGGAAATAAAACCAAATGCAGGAATATTCGTGGTGTAGTATAGCTGGCTCTAATCTTTAACAGGAAACAAGAATACCACACATTTTCTGATAAATGGATTTTTGAATGCTTGTGCTTAAATTAAGTAAAACCTTTAATCCTACAATGTAACTCCCACAAAATCAAGTGACTCATATATAAAGTCTTTTTGCCATTTTCAGAGTTCTATATTCTCTTACATTTGTTGAAACATTTTCCAAGCAAAACATGAAATGTCCTTCCCACTGCAAAAAAAAATTAAGGAATCACAATCAGTTCCTGACTTATAAAAGATTGGGTCCTACATCTCCTTATACTTCAGGAATATGGAACATATTAATAATATGTTTATCTGCAAACAGTGATCACATTCCCAAACTGGCTCACAGAGGCTGCTTTCCCAAGTGAAGTCTCATTGTTATTGCCTTTCGCTATTTTTTTAAAGGAGTTGTAGCGTTACCAAATGGGGACTGGGCAGAGAGCAGGTCTGCAACAGCCCACCAGTACTATGTGGGCTCTTCATTTCATGTGGGGAAGATTTCACAACATGAGTCAGGTGACTTTGAGAATATGTTTATTTAAGCCTGGGACAGTGAAACAGAGGAAGGGCTTAAGGTAGAAAGAGCAACAGGATAAAGTCAGAAAAAAAAAGGGGGCCTTGGAGACAGGTTCAGATGGTTGGCCCACAATGAGCTGTTGCTGACTACTGCTCCCCTGGTTGCAAGTCTCATGGGGTCACTTGGGGTTTGGGAGAAAGAGCAGAGATACAAGGTGTGGACGTGCTCTAGTGAGAGCACATGTGGTCCTTTGTCTTTCAGCTTTTTATGTTTCTTTGGCAAGCAGGAATCCTAGAAGAGGCCTTAGGGGAGAGTCTTAACAGAATATTCATTAGCCTTTCAGGTGTGACCTTCAATAAGTTGGTTCACCAAAATGTGCACATAGAGGCTTAGGGGTTATTTTCTGGGTAGTTTTATTTTCAAAGAACATCCTTGAAGAGGGCAGGGACTGAGGCTGATCTGTCCCAGGATGGTCTGGAATGTGTAAATCATTTGCTCCTACGTATCCTTGGTTAGGGAAGATAAAACTTTGTGTTTCATGAGCTGGCTGTAAATTGTTCAAATCACTTGGCCTTGTTTCATTATTTTTTCCGTTCCCCTTACTCCACTTGTCAAGGAATTTCCCTAGCTTCATACTATCCTGCCTCAGTAGAAAGTAACCACTTCATCTTTCACTAGCAAAAGTTTAGTTTATTTCATTCTAGACAATCTCACATTAATTGACTCCACTTTAAACATTTTCCAAAGCAAAACATGAAAAGAGCAACAACAACAAAAAAATTACAGAAATACATGGCTGTGGTGATTGGTATTTTTATATCAACCTTCCACTGAGAACATTTAAAGAAGCAAAATATATTGTTTTAAAATTTGTTTGAAGATGTTAGAGAGCTGCCCTAGCAAAAGAAATTGGAGGCCAAGATTACAGAGGAAAAGGAATTATGGAAACCTAGTGTTGGCACTTCTTTGCCCCAGTGAGCATTTGCTGATTCATAAGCTGTGACCTTGAACCGCGCAGCAGAATATTTAATGTAAAACTTCAGAAAGCAGTGGTTGGGAAGCTAAGCAGATTGGGGTGAATAAAATTGAGGTTCAGGAAGCCCCAAGGATGACCAGACCACCTGGAAAATACCCTAGACTTTCTGTTGAGATCCTTGACTAGCTGTATTGTAGTTGTAGAACTGATTAAAAATACTTTTGCCTTTAGAAAAATTAAAATAATATTTACTGCATTTTCCCTAATAGTTTGTGAGAAGCAATAATAAATCTTCCTTGGAGAAAGACAAGACCATCAAGAGTCATAAATGTCACCAAAATTTACTGATCAAAATGTTCAGTATTAACCAAAAATAATCATATCAGGCAATAAGACCAAAACACTTAAAAGCAAAAGAGAAAAATATAAAATAAAAACATGCCTATGGAAGATCCATATACTAGAATTTTTAATATAATCAAGAAAATACAATATAGGTTGGAAAATCAGCAGAACTTTATAGTCCATAAAAAAGAACCAAATAAAAATATAAAACTAAAACTTTAATCATTGAATTTAAGAACTCAACAAACTGATTTAATAGCAAATTAAGCAGACATAGCTAAAGTGAGATTAGTAATCTAGAAAATAGAACAGCAGAAAATGTATACATGGAAGCATACAGAGAAGAAGGCAGAATATACAAAAAAGATTATAAGAGAAATATGAAATATGGTGAAAAAGTCTAACACATGCAGTTAGAAACCAAAGAGTTATATTTGAAAGATAAGGCCAAATATTTTCCAAAATTGCCAAAGACATCAAACTGTAGATTCAATAATTACTGTTCATTTCATTTTCTTCAAATTGAAAGTATCTTGTAGCTACAAGGCAATATTTCTTTCATTGTACTTTGGTAGTAAAAATGAACATAATAGTAATCCTTACTTTATGGATTTTGTACATATGAACTTATTTAATGCTCATTTAACAACTCTACAAGGTAGTTATTATTTTTTGCAGTTAGTAAGTGTGGTTCAGAGAAGTTACGTAATTTTACAATAGTCACAATTCTAGTATGTGAGAAAATCAGAATTCAAATCCTGGCATGTAGTTCTGGAGTCCAGGTCCTACCCACTATGTTTACTTTAATGTAAATGATGAATGACACTTGTGTATGAAAATGTCTATCAAAGCATCTCCCAAGGAATTTAAAATCCAAATTCATTTTTGTAATTATTACAGCAAGCCTTTAACAGAAAACAGCCCAAAGGTCCATCTTTTGGAACAATGTGACAAAATATTTTTTAAATGAAATATGCACAAAGATAATTATTTTTAAAATGCAGCACTGACCTGCAGTGCCAGGCAGCATACACAGTTTTTAAAAATGGTAGACAGTTAAAAAGTATGCAGTGTGACTGGTTCTCTGTGCTATGGCAAATGGTAGATCTAAGTTATGTATAGTAAGACTTAACATTTCTATTTCATATTCTCTTCTCCACTGAATTTGTTAAGTAGGATAAATCATAGGTAGGAAAATCAGTGAGAATACTACAATACATCAAGCCATATCATTACATGATAATAATTATTTCACTTACTAGTGTATGTTAAATATCTGCACGATTGGGATTTTGCAAAGGTATGCAAGCATTTCCAATATTGAGTAACTGGATATATAGCAACTCTAGGAATATGTAATTCTGAAAAAGAGACAACAAGTTTTCAGGGCATTAGGGTCTTTGTTGCTGGCCGCCGAGTCCCAACACTGTCTCAGTTTTCTGTCCTTCCTGAGACTTAAGTGATTAACTCTGCCATTGACTCTATTAGAATTCTTTCAGCAAATCTCTCTAACGGCTTAATGTAGTTTGATTTACTCTACTTTCACCACTGATAAAAATGCGTCAAAGAAAAAAGAAACTTTGAATAAGGAATCTGACATCCTTGAATTCTCTTTTTTGTTATTGACCACTAAATTGGAGGATAAATAATCTACTGCAAAAATCAAAATAATAATAATCTCCAATTATTAAGTGCTAACTATATGCCAAAAAAATTTACAACCATTATTTTATTTCATGCATATAGCATGGAGTGAAGGAAACTCAGCAGACAAAGCTGAGGGACCCCGATCACTGGTTGAGGGATGAGTTATCTGGCTGGAGATTTATTTCCACAGGCCAGGAACCAGGCCAATTATATCCCAGCATGAACCAAGTTAAAGCAATAAGAAAGTTATCTGACACTAATTTAGTAAAATATAATCTCTATTTAAATATAATAAATTAATGATTAATTTAGTGATGGTCCAAACTACCTGAATACCAAATTCAATAATAGTTAAAATTTATTATGTACTTATTCACAGCACTGAAAATTATACTAGAGCATTTTATGTATTTTATATCATTCTATCCTCACAACAACCATGTGAGGTAGTTGTTAGCATCCATATTTCACAGGTTAAAAACCCAAGGCTTAGAGATATTAAGAAGTTTCCCCTAATGATTATGGATATAGATACAGTTAGAGTCATTGCTATTGATGTAATTGTTTCAGGTAAATTGTTGTTAATATTAACAAGAGCACAGCTAAGCTACTGTAAGAGAGAGAAATAAAACTGATTAACAAGATCAAGCGTATTCCTCAGTCACACAGAATCCAGGGCTAGAAGGAGGCCTCTACCCTTTAAAACATACCATTCTGTCTCTAGGTCCCAGGAGTCTATTCTAATATTCAGCTTTGCCTAAAAAGAAAAGAGCATACTTACTTTTTAAGGTGCAACCTACAAATCATTCACATATATCTATGGCATCTAATGTGAAATAGCATTTACTTAAACATCAGGTGCATATTTTATGTTTTGGTAGAGAAAACTTTGTATATGAAGAGCATGTGAGTGAGTTTTTTGCTCTGTGCAATATAAGGGAGAAGTACCTGGTGTCTTTTCATGTGGTTTATTACTAGAAAATGTGCTACATGGGGTAGTATTTTTCTTTTGTATTGTACACTAGAAAATACGTGCTGGAATTCATCTCAACAAAGCAGCCTTTTTATGTCTAACAAGGAAAACCACTGCTGTACAGCTTTAAAAAATATATACATATATATACCTGAATGCCAATCCAGCACAATGTCATATCTACAGAGAAAAAAATAATGGTGAAAACTTTCATTTGATCACATTTCATCTACTGCGCATATATGTCTTTCAGTGTGTTGTGTGCAGAAATTGGCAATAATACATGACTAATTTTCACACTGAACCATACCAGCAGTCTAGGTAAAACGTATTTTCCAAATTCGAAATAGGATCTGAGATGAAAAATATGACTTCCTGAAAACAATAATGGCAAAAATATTTAAATGATTACAAGGGGGTTGTTTTAATGGCACATCTCAGTGGTATGTTTATATCTTGAGTGCCAAAAGCCATCGTTTTAGCATCAAAGTATTGCAATTTTTATTGTTGAAGATAAAAACAAAACAGAATTTCTATAAGATCAATGAGAGTTTCACTCATTTCTAACATTGAATTTTAGTTTTAATTGACTAGAAAAAGAAATAGATTTTTTTAAGTTATTGGGCACATTTACAGACAATATCTAAATACAACAGAACTTTCCAGAGTTGAAAGTAAACAAAGACTAGATCAGGATTTAATGGATCTAGCTTCTGAATGCAAATGTTTCATTGAGGTGGAAGGAAACTCTATTTAAACATCCAGAATGATCTAACAATTAGAACTGTTCAGAATGTCTGTATTGTGAGATAAGATTTTCTACTTTAGTTTTAAAAAATATAAATAAAAATTGCCTGAGTGAGGAATCTAATCTTGGCTCAAGTTATTATCAAATTTAATATGTATGTCTTAGTGAAAAGTGGCAAATATTCTCCTTCTTACAACTATGGAGTTGATATACTTACCAACCTTAAATACTATTTTTAAATTGCTAAAACTTACAATTTAAAATTGATAATTTATAGCTATGCTATAATTATCTCTGATTATTAAGTGCTAACTACATGCCAAGAAATTTACAACCATTATTGCTTGTAAATAATAACCACTTTTTTGGCTGTGAATATTCTGAAGAGTTTTAATTGAGAAAAACTGTCCTAAACTTTCCAGCATTATTCCTGTTATTAGGGAAAACTTACAGGATGAAGAAAATTTCCATTTGGCATTTAATTTAACATCTAAGGCAAAAATTACATAAGTTCAAAAAAGTGGAAAGACACACAGTGAACTTCAGAAAAGTGTAAATTTGAATATAACTTTATTTTATTCTTATTCTATCGTCACCAACAATTTTAATCAAATTATATGTTAATAGTATATCATAATAATGTCAGATTTTGAATTGGATATGCCTCATTATTTAAACTATCTTGTCTTTCCTATTGACATGCACACTATTTTTATTGATCCTTTCATCGATTCTTTAGTTTTATGTCCTCTCAACAGTGAATTAAGAAAGAGAATCATGATTTATCATGTATCCTTTTTTAATATGCATAAAACAGTTTTCTTTTATCTACCATACCCAGTATAATCATAGGGATGATTAAATTAATTTAGTAGAATTTATTTTGTATAAAACTATCATGCCCTCTACTGCTTTCGAGAAATGCATGCTATTTTTTCATTTATGAATCAAAGCTGGTGGGTTTTTGTTGTTGCTGTTGGTATTCTCATTCATATTATCTTTTAGTACTTTCTGAACCCACTGGTTACTGAACCAGTAATAAAAAAACTAACAAAAGAATTCAGCATGCTCTTTGACTTCCCCTACTTGATTCTCCCTATTTTCAAAACAATCATGTAGCAGAGATCTGAGGCCGCAAAACAAGATGAATTGAGCTGAAGATGGTCATTAAAAGGAACAATGTGGCACTCATCATTTTGTGCTGTCACAACACCATCTGTGTTGCACCAGACCAGAGTAACTTGACATGACAAATAAACCTGTTAGGGAAAATGGGGATCTATTAATTGTTACACTGTCTGGCAGAACACCATTGACATACCCTCCTTTAATGTAGCCCCATACACAATTGATATTTAATTAACAATAGCTATGACTTACGATTTTTGAAATAACATTTATTTTCTCTATATGAAAAATAAGATTTAAAGTATCACAATCTTGATGCAATGGTATAAATGTATTTATACAGTCTTGTAATTATGTTTCTATTGGGTTGGCCAAAAAATCCGCTTGTTTTTTTTTTTCCATAAGATAGCTCTAATAGCACTAAGTTGTCTTTAACTTCATTCAAAGCAATTTTGTTAGATTGTATTGTGATAGCTGTCACATCAGTGTGCATTAATAAAACCTACTGTGGTACTTTTACACAATGGAATACTGTGTAGCAGAAGGAAATAAAGAACTCCTACCTTTTACAACAGCACAAATGGAACTGGAAGATATTTTGCTAAGTGAAATAAACCAGTTGGTGAAAGATAAATACCATGTGATCTCACTTATAAAAGGAATCTAATGAACAAAATAAATGAACAAACAAAATAGACCACAGGCATGGAAACACAGAATAGACTGACAGTGACCAGAGGCATGGGGAAGGGAGATAATGGTAGAAAGAAGGGCCTAGTTAAAGAGCATGTATGAATGGCACATGGACATGGACAACAGTGTGGGGATTGGCTCTTGGTGGGTGGGGGGTGGGGGCAGAGGAGGGCAAAGGGGGAAAAATTGGGACAACTGTAATAGAATGACAATTTTAAAAATCTTAAAAAATAAAAATACTTATAAAAATTGGTGAATTTTTGTGTAGCCATTTTAGTATTGAAGATGGAAGAAAATACACATTTTCGGCATATTATGTTCTATTATTTCTAGAAAGGTAAAAACACAACTGAAATGCAAAAAAAAAGATATGTACAGTGTATAGAGAAGGCGCTGTGACTGATCAAATGTGTCAAAAGTGGTTTGCGAAGTTCTGTGCTGGAGATTTCTCGATGGACAATGCTCTACAGTCAGGAAGACCAGTTGAAGTTGATAGCGATCAAATTGAGACATTAATTGAGAAAAATCAAAGTTATACCATGCAGGAGATAGCTGACATACTCAAAGTATCCAAATCAATAAAGTTACTCATGAAAATGAAAAATGTGTCTATTTTACAGAAAAAAACTAAACAGACTTTTGGCCAACCCAATCCTTTAGCTGGGGAACTAATGCCAGAAATATTATTTTTTTCACCCTGCTAATAAATATTGTTCAGTGAAACTTCATCATGTGTTCTCACAACAGTCATTTCCCTCAACTGCAAAAGTGTTGAGGTTATTGGTTCAAACAACTTTTGATCTGTAGGCACTGACCTGTTCCTGAACTACACTGGTATTAAGAACAACAGTAATGACAGCTAACATCTATTGAAAGATATGTGCCAGGTGCCCTGCTAACTCTCTATGTCAATTATCTTCTTTAAACTTCTCAACAATTTTATGAGCTATAGGATTTTATTAACCCTATAATTTTCTATATCAGAAGTTAGCCAACATTTTTGGTAAAGAGACACACAGTAAATATTTTAAATTTTGCCAGCTTCACGGTCTAACACATCTATTCAACTGCTATTGTGGTATAAAAGCTGGATAGACCATACATTACTATGCAAGTGTAACTGTATTCCAATAATAGTTTATTTACAAGAAGGAGGAGACAGGAGGACTGGAGGGGGAAGGGAAGGGGAGGGGATGGGAGGGGGAGGGGAGGGGAGCGGAGGAAAGGGGGAAGGAAAAGGAAAGGAAAGGAAGAAAAGAAAAGAAAAGAGAAAGAAAAGAAAAGAAAGAAAAGAAAAGAAAAGAAAAGAAAGAAAAGAAAAGAAAGAAAGAAAAGAAAAGAAAAGAAAAGAAAAGAAAAGAAAAAGAAAAAGAAAAGAGAGGAAAGGGGGGAAGAAGAAGAAAGAAAAAGAAAGAAAGAGAAAGGAAGGAAGGAAGAAAGGAAAGAAGGAAGGAAGGAAGAAGGAAGGAAGGAAGGACGGAAGGAAGGAAGGAAGGGGAAAGAGAGGGGGGGGAGGGAAAGGGAAAAAAGAAAGAGCAGGTGGGCTGTAATGCTGGATTTTGCCTGTGGGCCACTATTTGCCTACCCTGTTCCAGATGATGAACTTAGGGTTTCGCAAGGTTAAATAACTCACCCAAGGTCACTATGTGGTGAGGCCAACATTTGAAAATAGAAAAACTCCAGAGCTGAACTCCTAAGCACTGTTACAGTGCCTCCAGGATTCTATATTCTTGCACATTCTCAGTGATGAATGGAAAGATTAAGAAGCTGTGAAAGTTGTAAGGTCTTAACAACTGGTGTTGGCATTTCTCTCAAAGAGAGAATTTATCTGTTCTAAAGGAGTCTCGATCAGGCACATGGGGAAAAGTGAGAACCAAAAGACAATTGTCAGCAGGCCTTGATGTAAGAGAAAACATATGAACAAAAATGTTGAGGTGCAGTACAAGTAGAGAGAAAGGTAATAATTGCTGACAGTGTTCTGGGTAATTACAGCCTGAATTACACAGCAAAAAAGTCAACAGATATGAATGACTTCTAAAAAGGTGAGGATTAAGAATTATATTCTGTTACTTAGGCTACAAGTATAGAAAGCACAACTCCAACAGGCTTGAAAAAATATAAAAAAGCATTTTCTCACATAATCTAAGTCAAAAAGTGGGATAGGCTAGAGAGTGGCATATTCACGGATCCAGCTGATTCTCTGCTACTATGTCCATTCTCTCCTCTCCTATGTGTCAATTCTATTGAGAGAAAGGCTTTCTCCATGGTAGCAAAATGACTACCTACAGCAACTGTGACACCATGCCTCCTTGTTCCTGTATGGTGAAGAAAACAGGAAAAATATCATATCCCCCGAAAATGAGGGAACTAGTCTCCCCATCTGATTAGGCTAAATTCCCTGAACAAAAACTTAGCCTCACAAAGTCCCAAGTACTTTGGGTTTAATTATGGGCTTCTAGAGCATTCTCTGGAAAGGAGAAGGGATTTCCTGACATTAGCCGCCTGATGCTCACGTGGCCCTGCAGCGGCAAATGCGGCCATTTCACCTGAGCCACGTGGGCTTCAGAGGAATGAACGGCTGTCTGAACAAAAATGGGATGCTTTTATAAACACAGAAGGCATACATGTCTAAGTCATACAATGAAATACATAGGTCACTTTGCAACAAGACTGACTTAAAATAACAACAAATAAGCAAAAGAATCAGGGCTTCAGTCACATTGCATGTTAAGTCAACAAGCGTTAAGGTTTGCTTGATGCTAGGCACTGTGACAGTCCTGGCATAGAAAGAAAAACTGACAGTCACTTGTGGGGCATAGCACATAAAGAGACATTTTTAAACAGTCTGGTAAATGGTTTAACAGTGACATACCGGGAGTGCTGTGAGTATACTCCAGACTGAGAGCGTCAGAAAAGGCTTCTAAAAGAGATGGTCTCACTCTGCTTTATTAGTGTTATAAACAGAAATTAAGGCTATAGGACACGTTATCATAATATATACGGACACATCCAACAATGAAATGTTTTCCTTACAAAAGTATAGATATAGGTAGATATCTTCAGCAATATCACATCATTCCTTGGAAGGCACGATGCTGGGCCCCAGTGAAGGTTAGAAGTGATATGCGTATAAACTATGCACAGGTATACAGAAGCATACATACAGGAAACTCATACATTTAGCATGTCAAGAGAACTTCAAAATTCACATTCATTTATATTACCTTAAAATCTAAAAATCAGGCCTAGGTATTATGGGTGAAACTATATGGTTAACACAGAAATATAATTTTAGTTTTAAAGAAGAAACATTTGGAAAGTTGCTCCAGAATCCTTTAAATGTGTAATTTATTCTGAAATAGGATGATATTTTGTCTACAGAATACTCATATTCTTAACAACTGATTCTGGCATACCTTGCTGAGAAGACAGCTTGCTCTTACATTTAAGTGAAGCACTCATATAGGTAGTTAAACATTTTAGAAGGGACATCACTAAATCTGTTCAATTTAGAGCTCTAGAAGAAATACATTAATGTGTAAAGGAAAGAAGTACCCAAAATACAAATGCTTTTAAATTATCTTTTCCCTAGATAAAAATTTATAGTACTGTGGTTTCAAGCAGACATTAAAAATTCAACAATATAGTATTTTGGGGGGAATTATTTTAAGACCAGATTCCTCAGCCACAACACTATTGATATTTTGGACTGAGTAATTCTTTGCATTTGGCTATGTCCTGTGCACTCTGTGATGTGAAGCAGTCTCTCTGGCCCATACCCATTAGATAGATGCCAATAGTATGGCTTACTCTTGACAATCAAAACAATGTTTCCAGACAGTCAAATATCCTCTGGGGAAAAAAGTGCCCCTGCTCAAAAACCACACCACCTTAAGAAATAATTTTACTATCAATCTACAGTTTTATAATATATAACAATTAAATTCCTATTACTAATTTTAATGTATAAAATAATTTGTGGAAAAATAATAAGCAAGCTGCTTCCAAAGTTAAATTATGAAATATCTTGAAGATCATTATAAGTTAGAGAAACAGTTTAAGGGTCATGAGAATTATGAGGCCAATATAGATAATATCAATTTGCAGAGATTCCACAATATCCCATCTGTTTCTGTAGTTTAGTGGTTATCACATTCGCCTGATACAATATCCAAAATATCATTTCTGGTCTTGGACTTATGATTTCCACGGAATCATCCAAGAAATTTGATAAATCAGTGGTAAGAGAAATACACTCAACCAGGACAAACAAAACAAAGTTTAGGATTTAGGAGCAATTCAAAGTGGTGGTAAATAGAGGATTCAGATAAAGACTTAAAAGCCAAAATTAGGATGACCAGTGACTCTCAGAGAGTGAAGCACTAAGGAATAGCCGGAGCCCTACTCTCTCAGCCCACTTTTTGTGCATCACCTTAGGAACACAGATAACATGAAAAGATAGAAACTAGCCTGCCTTGAAGAATCCTAGGAGACATAACCATCTCACAAGGAAATACATCGTCTCTCCAGAAAGAGTCTAGCCATTGTTAGTATAATAAGAATGGTTTGCACAACATTGATGTAACCTGGCAGCAAAGAAAGTGGACTGGAATGCACATGTGTGAATAATGATGACTTCACTGTTCTAGTAGCTGGGGATAGTAGACGCCATTGAATGAGCATGTGTACTGTGCAGCCATTGCATTCAAAATGACTGAGCAAGTAGATCAATGCATCTGCATCAAACTTTGCATTAAGTTTGAACATTCCTCCATGGAAAATACTCAGATGATTAGAAGGCTTTCAGAGAAAATGCAACGAATATAGTGCAAATAAAAGTGTGGCATAACTGCTTCAAAGGTGATCAAGAATCTGTTGAAAGCGATCCATGTTCTGGAAGGCCTTCAACAAGCAGAACACCTGTGAATGTTGAACATGTACAAAAATCAGCAAAGATTGGTGACTGACAGTGTGAGACCTAGAAGCCTATATTAAGATTCCAAAAACTACTGTTTCCGAGATTTTGACATAGGGTCTTGGCATGAAACATGTCATGGTAAAATTTGTTCTGCAGCTTCTGCTACAAGAGCAGAAGGAAGATTGTTCTGTAGTTGCTAAGACTTGATTCAAACTGCTATCAATAAACCAGATTTCCTCAAGAAGGTCATAACTGGAAATGAATCATGGGTTTATAGCTATGATCCAGAAGTAAAGGCCCAGTCATCCCAATGGAAGTCACCTGGTTCTCCACACTAAAAGAAGTCATGGCAAAGCTACAGCATGATCAAGACCATGTTAACTGTGTTTTTTTTTTATTTGGAATGTGTTATCCATCACAAGTATGCCCCTCCAGGACAAACAGTTAATAAGGAGTACTGCCTCAGTGTTCTTCATCAGTGGAGGGATGCAATATGATAAAACCAGCTGCAGCTATGGGCAACTGATGATTGGCAGCTTCATCACAACAACACACCCACTCATGCAACACATTCTGTGCAGAGTTTTTTTGTGAAACATCAAATCACCCAGGGGACTCAGCCCCCCTACAACCGAGATTTGGTGCCCTGCGACTTCTGGCTTTTCCCAAAACTAAAATCACCTTTGAGAGGGAAGAGATATCAGACTGTTGATGAGGTTCATGAAAATACAATGGGACAGCTGATGGAGATTGAGAGAACTGTGTGAGGTCCCAAGGTGCCTACTTTGAAGGGGATTGGGTTGTCATCGTCCTGTGCACAATGTTTCTTGTGTCTTGTATCTTCTCTACTAAATGTCTCTATTTTTCATAGTACATGGCTGAATACTTTCTGGACAGACCTAGTTTCAGTTAAGCATAATTAAAATATTTCTGATGTATAAATTAAGATACACATATCTCCATACTTGTATCACCTCCTTCAATCTGGTTCCCCACTTAAAATATGTAACACATTGCCTGCCACATAGTAGACACAAATAAATGATTTTTAAAAAATAATGGAATATTTGATAAATGGCTTCTATTTCTTCTATAACCATAACAACCAACATTCAATAAAGAACTGTTTTTAGCAAGAAGTCCCTCTTTGAGGGATCTTTATCTATTTTTTTCTTTTTTGACATTCCACTGTGTTCAACATTCACCCAAAGTAATCCAGATTCTAAAATCTTCAACTTTTCATGACTTCATGGTATCCACAATCACACTTTTAACACTTTTAATACCCTGACATTCTCAAGTAACCTATGGCATATATTACATAAGGAAAAAAGGGGGGGTTGTTTTATCTAGAGAGCCAAAACCAATGTTGCAGAGAGAAAGAAATGAGAAGATATGATATAAGGCACTTACCCACAATGTAAAAGAAAGGTTACATTAATAAAATGTATTCTATTATTAATATGAATTAAAATATTTCAGCTTTGAATAACTAAGTTTCTTGCATTCTTTTGACTAGGTCACAAAAAAAGTCCAAAACAGAATTTATGTTTTAAATGCTGCACTGGGGTAAAATTCTCTTAAATCCTATTCATATTTTAAGAATCCATATGCTCAAATTGATTATGCATACAGCAGGAAGCCAAAGCCAGATACACCGCCAAAAGGGCAAAAACACATTCATTTTAATGTTCTTACAGGACATAAAGAGAGATCAATAGTTTTCAACTCTGCCTACATTTCATAATCACCTGTAGAGTTTAACATAGTACATAGAGTTTAGACGCATCCTCAGAAATTCAGATTTAATTGGCCTGGGTTGGGGGCAGAGCCTCAATACTTTTTAAGAGCTCTACAGGTAATTCCAATATGTAAACACTAAGATTTATACATAACTAAAAGCCAGGTAAGAAGTATCAGGAATGTGGTAGAAATGGGAGTTAGATATTTCTAAAATCATCATCTAATATTTATTATTTGTTAAAATAACTCATTAGCTGCATCATAGTCAGTAACCACAAGGCAACCTTTGTCAGTATATACCAGTGTTTGTAACAGTAAAAACTCAGATGAGAATATTGATTGCTGCATGGATACATGAATTACAAATACTTTCCTGTCCTCTCAGTAAACCTTCGTTAGCATTGTGAAAAATTTCGAGACATTCTTCAACTTTAAAAAATACAATGTTTTATTGTGGAAACTAACAGACTTTTTCAGTGAAAGGTCTCTTCTCCATCAAAGTTGATGGGACAGAAAAAGTAAAGGACCTGACCAATGCCATTATAAATCAGTAAAGCTATTCACATCATTGCCAAGAGAAATTATCAACAGATTTTTAAAGAAAAATAATAGTATAAGAAAATGATTATCTTTTATATGAATTTGGCCATTATATCAACTTATCTAATAATAAAATATACAGCTTTTGATCTGAAAAACACTGAAAAAGTGAAAATCTAATCAAAATGGGATTTCATCAAAGCAATTGCACACAGTAACAGTCAAATGAGATTTTATATACAGTGCACCTACATGAAACTTATAGATGACATAACAGTTTACACACACTCTCTCTAAATCTGCAGTAAAATGAGAATTTTTTTTCCATCAGGTAAAAAGTATAAACATCTAATGAGAAAGACAATTGGATACAACAGGAGGAACACTTTAAGAGGCAGAAAACACCTTGAGAGCTAAAAACTAAGCCTGCAGTAATGGACCAAGTCTTAGGAAGTAGGGACACTAGTTATCTTCCAGAACTACAGCAGAGGATAACACGCTATTGCCCCTTCTCAGGTCCAAAAGAAGAAGGTTTTACTCTACAGAGAGCTGGGTCCAGAGAGGCCCAAACCTGGCTGCTGACAGTATACCACTCCCACAGCCCAGTGAGGCTGATCTAGGAGTGGTTCCTCCAAGGTTTTCATGGAAAAAAAACTATTAAAGAAGAGTCATCCTTTCTTCCAGTTGGGAAATTGAAAACATATAACACAGGAGATGCTAGGGGTTGTGTATATTACCACATAAAGGAATCTGAAAGTATGAATCCAATAACCAATAGAGAAGCTTTAGTAAGAATTAGAAAGAGGTCATCTCTTTGAAATAGACTTTAAAGCTTTAGGAAATCAGAAAGTGCCCATTTTTGCCATACCTCGATCTTAGGGTTTGGTACATAATAGTTACTCAATTAAAGTTTGCTACATGAACAAATCAAGTCTCTGATTCCTGTCTCTGATATCCTGGCATTTTTCCTGTCTCTTGTAGCTATCCTAGTAATCATCTCTCAAAAATGAAAGAAAAATCTACATCTCTTTTTGCTGAAAATAATTTAAATTATTTTTGTCACTTGCAAAGAAATGACTTCAGTAAATAAATAAAATTATTCTGAAAGGGGAAAATGAAAATTTATAAGCTTTAAAATGTAGATGTAGCTATTAAAGTTGGACTGGAGTACAGTGAATTGTACTTCCATCCCCAAATTGGAAAAATCATTGCTGTAAACCAGTGATGCAGTTCATTAAGCATTTTTAAAAGCAGTTTGTCTTTAAAATGTGCCTATTCAAACTCTGTCTATAATGGCAAAAAAGTTAAATATTGGAATGCTGTCCTGCTCTCTTGCTTTCCCAGGGTTCAGTAAGGTCCTACGTGTGAGAGACAAGCTTTGATCTAAGCTTCTTCATCTGAAAACAGAAAACCCACTGCTAATATAAACAGTTTGGGGTTTTTTTTAAGAGAAATATTTTCTGCCACGGTCATAAGTTTTAACAATTCATATCTAATGCATCCTAAAGAACTGCAATGGTTGAACTCTCTGCCTGACACTGAAATTTGTGTTTTCAAACTTTGAGGGAGAAACACTGCTACAGCTGAGACTGGAACCCACAAAGAACCAGTAGATGTTCTACTCAGGCTGCCCTCAAACATCTCTTGTTCTGAACTCCCTACTTGGCAAAGGCATTAATTTTTCTCTAAAAGTACCATCAATGGAGATGCAAGTCTTAGGCATTTGGGAAGTTCTACCTTACCTCTCAAGCCTATTATTGCTTTACCCTGACATGGGCAGTGGCTTAAATCAAAGGCATTGAGCTGAGCTGTGAGAGACTGAGAAGGAGCAAGACCTATTGTTAAGAAACAAATTGCAAAGTATTGGCCCACATACAAAATTCCTGATTTTGTAATTTCTAATTTTATACACTGCTAAAGGATTCCCATCAAATGAAATATATAAGCAACTGTATGGGAAGAAAGAGAGAAGGATGAGGAGGAGAGAGGGAGAAAGGGAGTAAGGGAAAGATAAACCCCAAATTTGGTAAACAATGGTGCATAATTATTTAATGGAGGATTCAATCCACATCATCATAATAGAATAGTTCCCTAGAGGTAGATCATTCCACAGCTGGTGAAGAATCATTAACAGCCCTGTAGGCATGTCTATAAAGGACCTTGGACAATTGAATTTTTCCCATTGGCATTATTAGGACAACAAAATATCTGGTGAAGAAATTCACTCCACTGTCTGGAAAATGAGTCAATATGTGGATGCATCTTAATGTTCCCACCTATCCAGATAATAATGATAATAGCCAACGTTAGTGGAAAATTTGCTTACTATGTGCAGGCACTGTGCTAAGGACTATTGAATCCTCAAAACAACTTTATGAGATTGTTCCTAGCATCATGTTAGTTTTGCAGAAAAAAAAACAGGCTTACGGAATGTAAGACCATTGGCCACAATTAAAGAAATTTTAAGTGATAAAGCCAAAAATTCAAACCCAAAGAATGTTTTTAAGATATTTAAATTTTATTTTATTAATTTTTTTAGAGAAGGGGGGAGGGAGGGAGAAAGATAGGGAGAGAAACACCAGTGTATGAGAGAAACATAGATTGGTTTCCTCTTACACTCTCCCAACTGAGGACTTGGCCCGCAACCCACTTATGTGCCCTGATTGGGAATTAAACTGGTGACCTTTCAGTTCTCAGACTGGGGCTCAATCCACTGAGCCACACCTGCCTGGGTAAAACAAACAGAACTTGACTCCAGGACCCATGATTGTAACTACTCCACTCCAATGAGTACATAGCAGGAATTTTGGACTGATGACTCTTATGTTGCTTCATTTTTCACTTTATTTCAATGGTTCTTAACTGTGGGTGATTTTGCCCCTCAGAAGACATTTGCCCATGATTGGAGACATTTTTTTTTTCATTCTTGGAGTGGGGGGATGGACTTCCTACTGACATCTAGTTGGTAGAGACCAGGAGCGATGCTAAACATCCTACAATGCACAAGACAACCCCCAAAAGAAAGAATTATCCAACCCAAAATGTCAATAGTTGTACTGTTGAGAAACCCTCTCCTACCTGGATGGGGATACTTTTTGGTTCTTCATTGTATATTGTATCAGGTAGTCAAATGTACCACTCAATACACAAGTTGGCTCACAAGAAGCCATACCTGGACTTGATTGAGATGACATCCTATTGCCAGGAGATTCTAGATTTGAAGCTAGATTTAGCAGTTTTGACTGCCACCCATGTGGGAGTTTGTGATTATACATGAAACAATTGGATATGACATAGAAGTCCTTTAAAAATTATACATGTGGATAAACATATGTACATATATTTTTACATACTGTGCCTTTGGATTGGACCCTTGTGGACATTTGTTTATGCTACCTATAATCATTTCCCACCCCTCAGCGATTAAAACTTTGTGTTTCTGATTGAACTGTCATTTACTGTGGCCCACCTCTCTAGCCAAAGACGTGAACACATGATCCACACACAGCCATACTGTGTCCTCTGGGCCCAGAGTTTGTTCCAGGTATGGTATCATGGCTAGACTAGTCCAATAAAAGCCCTGAAAGGATTTTCCTAAATTTCCTAAAAAAATACCAAAGCCTTAGTATTTTCCTAAACTGATATTTTCAAGAAAATATCCCTTTGCTTTCTGATCTATGATATGGATAAAAAAAAATTGTATGTAGAAGGATCTAACAAACCAAAATCTATACTCACAGACAGGTAGGAATAGGTTCTGAGAAAAAGAATCCTGGCAACATTGAATCTCAGTTCCAGTGTCTGAGATCTGAAGAACAGCCCTTCCTTCTTTTGTGAATTATATCATTTAACTTCTAAACAATCTTTTATTTCCTTAACTTAGATTTCTTCCCATTGTAACTCAAAGAATCTGAAAGAATATAACATCCCCTGGGTATGACTTTTCACAGGATACTAACTGAACAATAGCAAAGGGGATTTTTTTCAAATCTTTTCTGGGTATAAAAGTTTTGTAATTCTCACGGAACTTTATCTCAACTTTGAGCATTCTCAAGTATAATTATCAGAGCATTTAAAAGAAGCCAGGGCTATATTTGTATATTCCAAATACTGCTGTGCCACATATCCTACAAATTTCAGTCTTTATAGCAACTTTGATTCTGCATTCAGAGGCCATCTGTCACTGTAACCAAAATCACAGAACAAAGTTCACAGGGATAAAAACGGCATCATGGCACTAACCAACCACCACTTCCCAGAGTGGGCTGTGCACAGAGAATTAATTAATTCATTAATTAAAATGAAATACAGCATCTCTTCTAAAACCACATGCTCCTATGTTTTCATTTAATCTCCTGGAAAAAAAACCCATCACAGGTTAACTCTCCATCAAGATCTACAGTATACATATCACCCTAAATCTTTCCCAAATCATTTACTCTGAAAGGTGTTCCCTTTTGCCCCTTTCTCTTGCACAGTCATACAAAGGAAGCTGCAGAGATATTATCCTGGCACTTTTATGCCACTTTCAAGCAAATTTTAAA
The DNA here is from genome assembly GCF_004126475.2 of Phyllostomus discolor. Classification (NCBI taxonomy): domain Eukaryota; kingdom Metazoa; phylum Chordata; class Mammalia; order Chiroptera; family Phyllostomidae; genus Phyllostomus; species Phyllostomus discolor. The sequence continues at coordinate 76,417,946 of NC_040904.2, read as the reverse complement.
TAATAGCAGAAGTTGATATTTGACACTCAAAACATGTGAGTTTAAGTTGATATTTTTCTATCTTTTTAAATAGGGGATGATGATTGCTGAATACAAAATCTCATAGTTTCCTGATATGTATAAATCCTTTCATCTGTAGTTAGTATAATCCCCTCCTTGAGTCCTGCCTGTTGGTTAATCACTGAGCTATGTGTGGTCTCTTTGCAAGGCTCTGTGAATTGTAGTTTGGAGTACAGAAAGGCTAAGTGGACACTACCTGGAAATCCCATTTTTTGAGAGCAGAGAAGCATTTCTGTTTCTTCTTTTTTTAACTGTAGCATGATGGTTTTTCAAGAGATTAAATGAAGACATAGGAGCATGAGCCTTTGGAGGAGATACTGCATTTTATTCCATTTTAATTACTTTATGTAATATGACCTTTATAACTCACCTTTAAACACTAATTTTAATATTCTTAGTACAACACTAGAGGACATCTTTATCAGATATGGCTTTATCAGATAATGTAATCTGAATTATTCAAAATATATTTATTTAATCCTTTCATTTTAAACTAATGACACATTTTGTGAATAAGAATAGAATAGGGTGGCCCAGCAGCCTGATAGAATACAGAACTTCAGCTCCTGTAGCCATGTTCTCTTAATTTAAAAATAAAGGTAGAAATTACAGTGTTTTAAATATTGTACCAAAGACAATGCATAATGCCTAATAATTTTGCTGGGTTACACATATAAAAGTGAATATTTATTAAATTATATATAATTATGACTAATAAATCTAACTAAACAGCTAGGACTATAAAATTCACTTCTGTTAGTTCGTCTCTTCTCAATCAACCCCATTCAAGTGAAATTCAGACTTTAAGGTAGAATCTATTAAACTAAACACTGATTTTAGTCAAGCATGTTTTTTGACTTATTTGCTGGTATAATTCAGTCTAAGGTGAGGGCCTGAAACCCAGGGAGCCACTGCTGTGAGTCCCAGAGTCCAAAGGTCTGAGAATGAAAAGCTCCATTGTCCAAAGGCAAGCAAAAAAAATGCATGTTCAAGAAGACAGAGAGAAAACTCACCCTTCACCTTTTTGTTCCATTCAAATGCTCATGGGATTAGATGATGCCCAACCACACTGGTGAAAACAAATCTCTTTACCCAGTGTACTTAATCAAATTCTTAACTCTTCCTGAAACACCTACACAGATATATCCAGAAGTGTTTTACCAACTATCTGAACATCCTTTAGCTCAGTCAAGTTGACACATAAATTTAACCATCACCTTCTCCAAAAGACTCTGTAATCAGATGCTCCTATCCCTAGATTGGAGATGCTGGAATGGGCCCACCATTTCTCCACTGTTCTCCTTTCTTTAGAGCCATGAAATTGGAGAGCTGAGCAATGCCCACACTGTAGCCAAAACAGAACAAAGGATTACCTTCCTCCACCCCCAGTCCTCTGCAAGTGCAGAGGAAACATTTACACAAGAACTGCACTAGATATTGTGTGTACTTTATTTCACTTAGCAAATATATTGGGGAATTCTTCAGAAATTGTACTACTTTAAAATTATTCTATAGGATTAGAATTTGAAATGCCAGTAATTTTTTTAAGTTTTAAACTTAGAACTTCGGCTTCAAAAGATACCCTCTTATACCCTCTTGTTACAGAACACACAACAGGGGGGCCTGGGACGATATACTATTATTGAAAGAAGGCCCCGGGTCTGTTATGTCCGCCGCCAGAGGAAAGACGTCTCTCAATGCCAGAGATTCATGGAAAGGAAAGGAAATGTTTATTTAATGCTATACTAACTTAAAGTAGTGACCTAATGTCTATCAAAAAAAATCCTAAAGTCCCTAAAAACACCCACAAACACACAGTCCTTCCTTCCTTCCCCCTTTGCCCAGTCCAGAGTACTGTATCTCAAGAAAGGAAATAGAAGTCCATGGCTTAGGCAGTCCCCTGGTTCTTCCCAGTTAGAACTCCATCTCGACTGGGAGACCTCCCTGGGTTCCTGGCACCCTCGGCTGAGTCACCGGGATCTCTGCTAAAACCAGGTGGTGGTTCCCCCTTCTAAAGCTGTGGGGGTCCCCACTCTGCCAGGCCGCGTGGTTCCCTCTCTCTAGGATGCAGGAGTCTCCACTCTGCTAAAGATGCGTGGTTCTCTCCCTCAGGGCTGCAGGAGTCTCCACTCCATCAAGTCCCTGTGGTTCTCCTTCTCTCAGGGCTACAGGAGTCTACACTCCATCAAGTCCCCGTGGTTCTCCTCCTCAATGGCTGCCAAATCTGGGTTTTTAAATCCCCCCGGCCAATCTTCCTCTGCAGCCCCATTTCCAACTCCTCCCACACTTGGCTTCACATGCCAGAACTCATGTCCTTCCAGCTTTACTGGGCTGCCATCATGAGTCTGGGCAGGTGTGGCCCCATGTCCTGGAGCCAATCCTCTCTGAGCTCCCATGCAGGCGCTGTAACGCAGGGGACCCGCCCCTCCAGTTACATCTGGGTGGGGAAGTTACTTCCATTCCCCTGGCTTAGAGCTGATCACAGCTACTTAACATATCAATGCACCAGTCAAAGGTTATAGATATGCCAAACGACCACGCCAGAGCTTAGCTGCAAGGCTGTTGCTATGCTAAACAGCTCTCAATGGCCCTGCTCCATTTGTCCCTTCCCCCAACCCACACCCTGGGTGGGGGGGGGATGGAGACATCCCAAAATCTCCTGGACACCTTAAGTTCTGGACCCCATTTCAAATGCCTATTTGGGGCCCCCCTCTTGGCTGCACCCTGTAACACTCTCAACCATAATGATTTCAATCTCTGTATGTCTCTATAGACTGCCTTGTGTGTTGATATTTTATTATGCCTGACTTATAATTTGACTTTTCCAATATCTTAGGTAAAAATGGAACCCAAATGCAATCCATTGGTCCAAGCTGGATAAAATGGAAATGTATAGTTAAATATAATAATGGCTGAAGGTAACTGTTTACAGCATTTAAATATTCATATTACATACAGAATAAAAGCAGTTAGAATTTTTTAGTAGCCTCCTTAAACTCAAACTTCCATAGCATCTGCTCTTTTCTCTTCAATTAGTATGTGATATATAGTATAGTGGTAACCTTGAAATCTAGTTATTTTTGTTTTCTGTGTTTAGCTTTATAAGCATTTGGGAATGTTGTAATCCATGGGCATATATCCATGACTTTAAAATATGTAATATATATAAACCTTTCATCTGCATTATACATAGTAACCTGAATAGGTTATATATGGGATAAATCCCTAGTTCATAAAACAGTACTTATAACAAGAAACAGAAATATCTATATCTCGACAAGTTTAATTTGGACTCCTAAAATACTCACCCCTGGGTAAAAATATCATGCAATCTTTTAGGTTTTTGCCAAATCTCTGAAACTCTTTCAAATTTTACAACAAGCTCTGAATTCTAAGTTATATCTCCCATCCTCTTAATTTGTTTGGGTTGGAAAGAAATGATATTTCCAACACATTTCTAACTTAAATTTGTGTCTTCTGCTATGCAAACATAATTTGTCATTTTGGAGAAACTCAGTATTTTTGACTCCAAATAAGCTCTTGTGAAAGCAATAGCTGTTCATGAAGACATGCTTGGTCTGAAGGGCAAAATTAAAATCTGAGTGAGGATAATAGAACTCAATGCGACATGGCAGGTTCTTAAATATTAAATTTCATTTACAATTTCTCATTTTTTTAGTTGGTCTACAAATGAATTAAACTGATAGAAAGATTGTAATGTATTTATTTTTATGTTCGTGTGTGTTGGTTTTTAAAAAATTTCAAAAATAGTTTGCTCTCTTAATGATCTAAGAAGTAATTAAGTAAAGAAGCTTTGAAGAAGTGGGTAAGGGGAGGAGAGAAAAGAAAAAACAACAATGCAATTTTTTGGAAGCTTTAAGCATATAATAGTTTCCCCAAAACACTTACTTATTGATTGATCATGTCTTTGTTTTATGTGACAGTTGCATTAATCAGCTGTGGTTGCCATTGTGAAATACAACAGATTGAGTGGCTCAAACACAGAAATGCATTTCTCACAGTTCTGGAGGCTGTCCAAGATCAAGGTCTGCCAGGGGCAGTTTCTGGTGAGGTCTCTCTTCCGAGGTGGTAGACGGCCTCCTTCTGATTTTGCCCTCATGAGGTAGAATGAAAGAGAAAGAGCTCTCCAGTGTCTCTTCTTAAAAGAACACTAGTCCTATTAGATCAGGGCCCCACCCTTATGGGCACTGAACTTTCCTTTCATAAAGGCCCCATTTCCAAATACAGTCACCTTGGTAGTTAGGGCTCCAATACATGAGTTGTGAAGAGAGAGAGAGAGACATAATTACTATTAGTCCATTAGAGTTTGATAGAACTTAATAGTAGCTGGTAAGTTGTTTGGTCATCAATAGTTCAACCTGAATGCTCTTTCACTATCCCTATAAATCAAAAAAAGTACTAACTACATATTAATCCTTAGGAGTATGAGAACTTTCCTGCCCTGCTCAGTGGAGATTGCAAAATTGTGCAGCACAGTCTCAAGAAAATCCTTTAATATAAAAACCTATAAATACATGATATATGTTGAACATTTCAGTATATTAATTCCTGCAAGCCATTCACATTCCACACTGGATTATCTTAGATGTAGTTTCAACAAAAGATACCCACAAAAGAAGCAAATCAAATAAATATTTTCTGATCCCTTATTATGTGAAACCATTACCAGTCATTATAAGAGGGTTCTTCCACAAGATCTATATGACTATTTCCAATAGCTTGTAGCACCAATAAACACCATACATCCAAAGCTTTGTGTAATGGTCATATTGTTGCATATGATGTTTTTCCACTGTATCCTTTGTTCCCAATGCAAAGTGAAAGGGATACTGTTGCAAGGGAAGAAATAAATCAGGCGATGGTACACAATGCATACAAAGGACATCCGAGCTCTTCTAAATATTTGCTTGAAATTTCAATAATTTCACCTTCTCTGTTTCTCCTTCCCCATAGGAAAAAAAAAAAGCTAAGGAAAACTTAGTCTTATATTTTGCACTATATAATGCTCCCCAAAGTTAGCTCCATGAGAAGCAAACAAGACTGTACTTCGTCTGGGTTCAAGAGAAGTTTCCCTGAAAAACAGCTGTTCCTTAAGTCCTGATGCTACCATTAGCTAATAATATGAACATGTGTGTTGGGGACTGCCCTGCCTGGTGTCAGAAGCTGTAACCCCAGCCAAGGCTAAGGCTGAGGGAGTGACCTTGGACCATAAGCCAGCAAGGAGACAAAAGCTTATCTCCCTGGCAGGAGCACCGCTTCTGCTGCTTCATTCATAACTGAACCCCAATGCTTGGTCAGTTAGCCAATGATGGGTAAGATTCCCCAAGGGGAGGACAATCTAAGACAGGCACGATCACATGGGAGGCCCCCAAGAAAGGACTTTGGGGGCTACAGCAAAAGGGAATGATGGACCCTCGCCCCTCGGCTTTGACATAGCCCGAGTCCTCATCATCTGAGAGAAAATCTCCTTATCTCTTGGTTGCCTTAGTTCCCTTGCTCCACCTAAGCCTGAAACAATGACAGGGTGGTGCAGCTCTGTGCTGAAAAGCATGGGTTCCCTGGGTGACCAGGCCTAAGAAAGAATATGTAAAATCCTGTGAAACCTGATTTGTTTAGAATGCTCTCTGTTGAATGATAAGGGCCCAAGGAAGAAGGAAGTTTGTTCCTCAAAGTTCTACAGCTCTTTGACCCTGACTCAAAATAGGCCCTCAGACTTCCTTGTTACCTATTGTTCGATCCTTACTTCCTAGCAATGAGTAATGAGCTTTTACCTGAATTCTTATCAAACGAAACCAATAAAAAGCCTCTCTGGAGGTGGAATGAGGCACTCTCCCCACCAGAGAGAGTGGCCATTCTGTTCCTACTTCCCCACAGGACTTGGTTGTCTCTGTGTATGTTTTTCTCATGTTTCAATGAACATCCGCAGCCAAGATGGATACTGCTGGATGGTATCCTCCACACTTGTGTTGGTCATTTTTCAGTTATTTCATAATTCAGGGATTTGAATGACAAAATATCACCAATCTCTTTCAGTTGTGGAATATTACAATCTGGTTTTTAAAATTTATTTTTAGCCCATGTAAGATGCAGTGACATTAGCTTATAGAATTTTCTACCCTACATTATAGTCAAAAACTCATAACAATGTGCCAAAAGTTTAATACATGCTTATAACTTGTTTAATTGTTTCTCTTTCAAGAAAAAATGGAAGCACTCCATGGTAAGAGTTGAAATTATTTTCCTATCAGGCTGTATGTGAATAAGAATTAAGTTATTCAGTATCTCAGGTTCTCAACCTGCTGATGTATCTCAAGAGAAAGCCTGGACAATTTAATTGCCTCTATTACACAAAGCCTGCTCACCATGTCTTATCAGAGTGTGCTACCATAGTTTGTTTCTAAGGTCCCAGGGTTTCTCTATGCAGGTACTAGTGGAAGCATGAACTAGAAGACTTGGGTTTACATCAAAGATCATATTTTTTCTCCCATACATACACAGCTCTGAGAATGAGCTTCTGTGACTGTTTATAGGTCCCTTTTTGAAAAACCTTAAAAACTGGAAGTTTGGTAATATATTAAAATTGTATTTCATAAAATGAAATGTTTTTCCCCAAGTCTCCAGATTTCTCATATGCCACATTTTCCAACCTATTCACAATCCATATTTGCTTTTTTACTTTCTAAATGTTACCTCTGGTAAGACATGGCATTTTGTCCTTGAGAAGTGAGTGCAAGTTACTATATTTTCCTTCTCAGCCATTTCATGAGACAGGCAGTGAAATGCCAAGAATAATGTAAACTATACAGGAAAATACCATGACGTACTACGCCTAGAAATATCTCAGCTTAATAGGTGTTGTGCCATTAACGGTGAATTTTATGGAGGTTCAGAGATGTAAATCTGTCATGTCGACAAAGATATACAATAATACCCTCTTCAGAGGATGATTTTCATCACAGTTAGGACCATCAGGCAACTTGCGTGTTTTCTTAAGGCACTTAGAGTTATGAAGGCCCTCTCGTATTAATCCAAGGTTGGTCTCCTGACCTTCTTGGAGTTCATCCTGATGAGGTCATGCGCCACTCCTTCTTTCCATTATTCCTGATGTGACTTCAGTTGGTGGGATGGAGTTTTAGTTAAATAAAATTGATTTAAAACACTGGTAAGGAAACTTAATTTAATAATAATTTTCTACAAACAATGCAGTTTTTATTGTTGCTAGAGTATTAATGTTTTTATAACTCATATCTAGACATATCCTTCATTTTCAAAATATACACACAGTATATTCCTCTGAGAAAAGACTTTCTTAAGAAAGTCTTCTGTAGTTTTCTGTAGTTTTATATTGAATTCACAGGTGTAACATAAAATTGAATAGTAAAGTACAGATAGCCTTTTTTAGCTCTTTTGATTACAAATTTAGATTTTAATGAAAAATGCTACATAAATAAATGATTATTTTTATAACCTATAATCCACTCATCTCGTGCTATGTCTCAGATGATACAAAATATATGAAAAAGATAACATATTATAACATATTTTTATGATAATTATTAAATAAATGTTTTAAGTATTTTTAAGTGGCATTTCCAGGCCATTGTTTACCCTGGAGTCCTAACTTAATGGGTTTTCAAAAGTTACTTATTAGATAGTACACAAAAGTTTAAGGTAAAACTGCATAGATATATTCAATATGCATATTTGTACTATAGAATACAGAAAAGTCAGAAGTGAAATAGCAAAGTGACAATCTTAGGCACAGCCGTTGTCTTTGGGACTGCACGCTGACAGTAGGGCCTAAGCCTGGGCAGAGGTCAGGGTCTGAAGACTGCTGGTAGACCGATATTTTCCCAAGGGCAAGGACATGAGTGATTCTCTTCCTAGCAAAAAGCCAGAATGATGAGCCTAGAGTAAACTGAAGTAAAGCCAAAAATGAGGTAAAGCCAAAAGTGAAGTCAAAACTCTGCAGAAAGAAATGTCCTCAGATTATTTTCACTTCCCTCCACAAAAGCTACAATGCCTTCTATGTGCATTCATAGTCTAGTTTTCTAGTGAATAAGGGCATGAGTGCTAAAAGAGTATGATGTAAAAAGACCAGTCTCCACTGGTTTTCAGTGGGGCTTTGAGCAAGGAGGAGACTTGCAGGGGCGTGCCAACCAGAAGATTACCTCCCTCTTCAGCTGGGACACAAAGCACGGGAAGAGAGAGTGTCAGCCCCTACACCACTCACTACCCGTGGGCATTATTTTTGTTTTTAAAGCTGAATTTATATATTATTTACAGGACGTGATATGATGGGAATGAAACATACTTCCTAGTTCACCATACTAAATAACATTCTCAACAGAGAAAAGTTGGTTGAAGTTTCCCAGGAATTAATACATGTAATACCACAAACTAAACAAGTAGATATTCTAAAGGCTACCACCTGGTGAATGCATAAAGATACAGTGTTTCCAGAGATTTTTGTAATGTGTTTTAAAATATTTAAGATCCTATTTAATTGTTAATTATTGTTTTATTAAACCTAAGTTTCTTCACAGATAATAAATAACACACTGTTACTGAAGAAGACAGAGTATTAACATGTAATTAGCATCTTAGCCTTCCCTTTTCATCTATGCGGCCCAACACATAGAGGAAAACATGTTGTTTACATTTACATGTGGATTCCAGGCAATAGACATTGAGGGGCCTGGTGATGAGCATTTTGTTCCTGCCACATATGAGCCTGTTTAGGGGAGATTTAGAATGAACAATAATGGCAGTTTTGTCAATAATATGACAAAGTCTGCATATTCTATTAGTCGTCTTGATAATATTTATATTGAATTAAAACCAACTTTTTATGTTCATTATACGTAGTTTTGAATTTCAGCTCTAATTATTTAACTTTCTGTGTACTTAGTGAAGAAATAGAATAAATATTCATGACACATATAGGTATAAGTTTTCCATCATATTTAAATACAAAAGTTGTATCAGAGATGCAGATCTGTTCGAAAACCTACTGTCCTAGGAGAGGCAGCAAGAAAAAGGACTTCCTGTTTACATGAGGGGGATACAGTATGCAGCTTGTGATACCTTATTTTAGAGCCTTGCAGCACTGTATTTGAACTTAAAATTTCCAAAAAATTATACCGAGGAACCCTGTTTCACTAAGTCTAATCCAAGACATTGACAATTTACTTAACCATAAAGTTCTTTTAAAAATCTTTTATCTACATTTTGAACTGCTACTCTAATTAATGCCATTTTAAAATTTTATACCAATACAGGCTTTGAGAGAATTCTTGGTAGAGAAAACACGTGCAAAGAGTTCATATATACCACACAATCCTCAATATTTTATTGAACCTATTGATTCTGTTGAAATATTTCTGTTTTGACTTAAGATGCTCATGTAAACCCTAACTTCATTTCTGTATTATCTCAAGAAGCCAATGTTAAAGCAAAGAATTTACCAGCATCAACAAATGAAAAATGGATTAAAGAACCACACTGCATAAACCTTCCTTTGATCACTGTTGTTTGAAACCATTAACTTATCTAGCCCAGGAAACAACACCACATAATTAGCAAAGCAATCAGAGTATTTTGCTTATTGCCAATAAAGTTATTCTAGTTGTAATAAGTAGAAAGCCTCTAATAACTATTCATATTCTCCCATTCCAACATACCCACAAGATTTTATATATATTATATATGTTATATACATAACATATATATATACACACATATATATGTTATATATATACACACAAAATATATGTTTGTGTATGTATATATGTTAGGGAACTGATGTATTGTTGTAATGAAGCTGCCAATCACCAGTTGTCCATAGCTGTGGATTTCTGAGTCTTCTGAATAGTTTCCACAGGGGAATGTTCAGCACTAACACAAAATTTGATACAGATTCATTGCCCTACACACTCAGTTATTTTTAAAGCAACAGTCACACAGTACTCATGCTCACTCAGTGGCATCTACCACACTCACTGTCTAGTACAGTGAAGTTGTCATTGCTCACACATGCGTATTCCAGTCCACTGTCCTTGGCTGCCAGGTTACATCTATGTCAAGCAAACCATTCTTGTTATATTAATAATGGTTGGACTTTTTTCCAGACAGACCTCATATATTCCAGTTAGCATCCATTTGTAGGCCATAGGAATTACAGTGGCAAGAAAACTGTAGTCTACTTGCCATCTGTAGAAAAAGTTGACCTTGTCCTAAGAAAATTCTGCCTTCAACTGTATTTGGGTAATTTCTTTCCTGTGGACATTGGTCTCTTCAGGTGCAAAGGGAATGTATTGTCTTAGTACTGAACATGCATGACATGAGCGCCTGTTTCATTTTGTGAAACCAAGTCATTAGTTTTAGGGCTCAGACTAAGGCCTCATTTATCATTTTCCCACACACTTCCTAACTTTTACATTTTTGTTCAATTACCAACTTCTCAGAGCCTTCCCTGACTACTTTATATTAGCAAATCTGATTCTCACCTACCATTTCACACAAACTGCCACCATTCCCAGTGTGCTCTATCTCATTAACCTGTTTTACTTCCTTCCAAAACACTTTATCACATCTAACCTTTTAACATTCATTTTGTTTATTACCACTCCCCTCACTAGAATGTAAGCACTATCCTAACAAGAATGTGTTCTTGTTTGTCCACTGTTGAATCATTAGAGCCTAGAAGCCTAGCATAGTGTAGGTAGATATTTGAGGGTAAATGAAAAAAAAAATGTTTATAAGTGTAAGAATTTTTCTAGCTGAAAATCACCCTACAAGTTCATGAGTTGAACCTGTAATAGGTGTTGCCAAAGCCTGTACTCCCACTGACCTAATAAAATCCAAAATATTTTTTAGCCTTAGAATAGAATTTCCTTATACTACATCTTTTTCTGCAGTAGTGGGCCATGCCTCTTGTTGTTCTATCTCCTTATCCACTATTTCCACACTTTTATAGGAAGGCATAATTGAGCTACAACATTTTAAACTCCTTAAATTGGTCCTCTTTATTCCTCTTTCAAATATAAGGCTGTTCCTGAATCTGGCTACCTTCTTTCCTCTTACTTAGATTTCTTGTACAGATATTTATTTTTTATCATATCTTTTTATATTTTCCCTGTGGGGATAGTGAAAGCAGCAAAGCAAGTGAGTACTAAGTCTGCTACAAACATCTATTATTTGTTCAAACATCTATTTGAACAAATCTTGCACAACTTTACCTTCCTCATTATAACATTGATTCACGGTGTAAAACCCTGGAGCCAGGCCACCAAATTGCAACTATAGCTCTACAATTTACTAACTGTGTTGCCTTAGATAAGTTTTTGAACATTGCTATTCCTCAACTTCCACAGCTATGAGCTAGAAGTGATAAAGGTACATCTGCTTTGTAGGAATATTTTTAAGGATTAAATGACTTAATATGTATATATAATATTTGGAACAACACTTGGCACATGTCAGGCACTCTACGACAGATGGCTATTTTTATTATAATATCAGGCAGGAGGTATTTACCAGACAACTTACCCAGGCTTGGGCTCAACCCAATATGTTCCCAGTGCTCCCATTTGACCTCTCATCCTTCCTACAGGACACTGATTCTCAAAGTGTCCTCCCTTGGTCAATAGCAGCAGCTTCTCATGCAACTTGTCAAAAATGTGAGATCTGAAAATCATATAGACTCCACCAGAAAACTATTCTACCTAATAAGTGAATTTGGCAAAACAGTGGGATACAAAGTCAATATTCAGAAATCAAGCATTTTATACACCAACAATGAAATATCAGAGACAGAAATCAGGGGGAAAAGATCCCATTTGATATAGCAATAAGAAAAATAAAGTACCTAGGAATAAACCTAACCAAGGAGGTAAAAGACCCATACTCAGAAAACTACACAACACTGAAGAAAGAAATCAAGGAAGACACAAGCAAATGGACATATATACCATGGTCATGGATTGGAAGAATTAACATAATCAAAATGTCCATACTACCCAAAGCAATTTATAGATTCAATGCAATTCTTATTAAAATACCAATGACATATTTCATAGATATAAAACAAATATTTCATAAATTTATATGGAACCATAAATTACCTTGAATAGCCATAGCAATTTTGAGAAAGAAAAACAAAGTAGGAAGGATCACAATACCTGACATCAAACTATATTAAAAGGCTACAGTAATCAAACCACTTTGGTACTGGCATAAGAACAGACACATAGATCAATAGAACAGAATAGAGAGCCCAGAAATAAACACATGTCTCTATGGTCAATTAATATTCAACAAAGAGGGAAGAAGCATAAAATGGAATAAAAATAGCCTCTTCAACAAATGGTACTGGGAGATTTGGACAGCAATATGCAAAAAAAAAAAATGAAACTCAATCACCAACTTACATCACACACAAAAATAAACTCAGGATGGATAAAAGACTTAAATATGTCCCAACACCATAAAAGTCCTAGAGAAGAAATAGACAGGGAAATCCCAGACATTCCATGCAGCAATATTTTCACCTATATGTACCCTAGAGCAAGGGACATAAAGGATAGAATAAACAAATCACAGCTAAAGAAAATATTAGAAAAATGGGCCCTGGCTGGCGTACCTCAGTGGATTGAGTGCAGGCTGGGAACCAAAGTGTCCCAGGTTCGATTCCCAGCCAGAGTACATTCCTGGGTTGCAGGCCATAACCCCTAGCAACCACACATTGGTGTTTCTCTCTCTCCCTCCCTCTCTCTCTCTCTCTCTCTGCCCCCTCCCTCCCTTCCCTCTCTAAAAATAAATAAATAAAATCTTAAAAAATATATTAGAAAAATGAATGGGGAACCAACTGTATGGGAAACATATTTCCCAATGATACCTTGGACAAGGGTTTGATCTTCAAAATATATAAAGAACTCACATGACTCCACTCCAGGAAGACAAATAAATGAGTACATTTACACAATGAAATGCTATACAGCAGAAAGAAGGAGCTCCTACCCTTCAAGACAGCATGGATGGATTTGGAGAGCATTATGCTAAGTGAAATAAATCAGGCAGTGAAAGAAAAATACCATATCACTTCACTTATAAGTGGCACTTAGTCAACAAAACAAACAAGCAAGCAAAATATAACCAGAGACATTGAAATAAAGAAGAAACTGACAGTAACCAGAGGAGAGGGGGGAGGGTGTAATGGGGGAGGAGGGGAAAGGGTCATCAAAGAACATGTATGAAGGACAGAAGGACAAAGCCAAAGGGAGGTAGGATCAAGGGTAGGATTGAGGGTTCAGATGAGGGGATGGCTGGGGTGACAGGGAGTGGTGGGAGGAAAATGGAGACAACTGTACTTGGACAACAATAAAAACAGTGTGAGAGAAAAAAATTACCTGCAGAATGGCAACTGTGTCAGGTTAAATACATTATCTATTGAAACAAAAGCACATGGCCAAGAAGGTGGACTTACAAATCTAGTCCACATTCTGCTTACCCAGCTATGTTCCTGGCAAGGCTGCAGCAACCCTAAGAAAGGGGCACTGTTTTCTTTTTTTTTCATATTTTTTATTTATTATGCTATTACAGTTTTCCCAATTTTTTCTCCCTTTACCCCCCTCCACCCTGCCCTCCCAACCCTGCAGCATTCTCCCCTTTTTGTTCATGTCCATGAGTTATAAATAGAAGTTCTTTGATGTTTCCTATACCATTTGTTACCTCTCCCCATCTATTTTATGCCTACTAATTATGCTTCTTCTTCCCTGTACCTCTTCCCCCTATTCCCCCCTTCCCTCTCCTGACTGAAAATCCCTCCATGTGATCTCCATTTCTCTCATTCTGTTGCTGTTCTAGTCGTTTGCTTAGTTTTTGTTTTCATTGTTTTTCTTTTCTTTTAGGTTCATTTGTTGATGATTGTGAGTTTGTTGTCATTTTACTATTCATAATTTTGATCTTCTCTTTCTTAAATAAGTCCCTTTAACATTTCATATAATAATGGCTTGGTGATGATGAACTCCTTTAACTTGACCATATCTGTGAAGCACTTTATCTGTCCTTCCATTCTAAATGAAAGCTTTGCTGGGTAGAGTCATCTTACATGTATTTCCTTGCCTTTCATGACTTGAAATACTTCCTTCCAGCCCCTTCTTGCCTTCAAGATTTCTTTTGAGAAACCAGCTGATAGTCTATTGGGCACTCCTTTGTAGGCAACTATCTCATTTCCCCTTGCTTCTTTTAGGATTTCTCTTTATATTTAATCTTGGATAACTTAATGATGGTGTCTCGGTGTGTTCTTCTTTGGGTCCCACTTCTTTGGGACTCTCTGAGCTTCCTGGACTTCCTAGAAGTCTATTTCCTTCACCAGATTGGGAAAGTTTTCCTTCATTATTTGTTCAAATAAGTTTTCAATTTCTTGCTCTTGTTCTTCTCCTTCTGGCACCCCTATAATTCAGATATTGGAGCATTTCAGGTTGTTCTAGAGGCTTGTAAGACTCTCTTCACTTTTTTTGAATTCTCCCTTGAATGATTATTTTTGCCTTTTGTTCCAAATTGTTGCTTTGAGTCCTGGTTTCTTTCCTGTCACTGTTGGTTACCTGAATACTTTGCTTTATTTCATTTTGGGTATCTTTCATTTGTTTTTCCATTTTTTGACCAAGCTCAATCAGATCTGTGAGCATTTTGATTACCAGGACTTTAAATTCTCCATCAGATAGGTTGGCTATGTTCTCATCATTTAGTTCCCTTTCTGAGGTTATGCTCTGTTCTTTCATTTGAGCCATATTTCTTTGTCTTAGCACACCTGATAAGTTGTAAGGGGATGGGGCCTTAGGAACTCACCTGAGCAGGGCAACCCTCACTGCTACACTGTGGAGCTGCTTGTGGGGGACACTCCAGAGAGGGAATAATGCAGCTCCCCTGCTTGTCCCTAGCGCACTTTCTGTTGGACTCTTGTATGAGAGTGGCAGTTTCTCCCAATGTAGCAAAAGGGCACTGTTTTCTAATGAGTCCTCTCAGAGAAGTACTTTGTGATCTGTCACCCAGAGGAGCACTTCCTTGCAGTTAGCACAGCAAATACAAATGTGTTGACAGCAGCCTGAAGAAGCCCCTTTATATGTCCTGGTTTCAGTGCTCTCATTCCTGAGGTGGGATTAAGCTAGAAGAGGTTCAAAAACTCAAACTAGGGATGGTTACACTATGGTGTTTCAGAGTGAAAATTTGGGAAATGGAGTAACTAGAGTTAATGAAATGAAACAGGAAAAAAAAAGGAATGCAAGATCTTAGACCTCACCCCCACACCTACTGATCAGCAACTCTGGAGGTAGAGACAATCAATCTGTCTAAACTAGCCCTCCATGTGACTTTAATGAACCCTCACATTTTTAAAGCACTACCTTAGTCACTCAAGTTTTTGACTATGTTCTCTCAGTGAACAGGCAGTAATCTTAAAAATTTACCATATTGAAAATTATGTAGTTTTTCCCTTGTGTTTATCTTCCTAGTCTTTCACTTTCAAATATGTTCAAATTCTCTGAAATTGCTTGGGGTGGTCATTACACCCTTCTATGAGATAGTTCCCCACCCATTCTGACCCTTGGGTCGCACTTCGGACATGATGATTCACTAGGTCTGAGCATGTTGCCCTCGTCACCAGGATTTTCCAGGAGGGTTTCCAGTGGGCCATCAGGTTGAGAGCACTTGTCTGTACCCCTGTTTGAGAACAAGTGATTCTGAATTTCTTTTTCTGAATCTTAATATGGGAACACTATTTCCCAGGCTGCTGATTTAATAATTATTTAGATCCCTGATAAAAATTAAAGTTCTAAATTCCCATCCCAATACCAATAAATCAAAATTCCCAAGAAAGTCCCAGGAAGAGTTTTACTGTTGCTGTTTTTAACAGGTACCCCACATGGTTCTTCTCCTTATGTAAATTTAGGAAAGAAAGGTACATCCAAAGTAAATAAATACATAAGATTCTTGCTATTTTTCATTGAGAGACAAGAATATTGTCTAGAATAGTACACAAAAGTAGAATTACACCTCTTAGCTATCACATATTTTGATCTATTTACTCATTAATTATACAGTCATAAACCAAAAAATTATTCTACTTAGATAATCAAGGAAAGAAAATGAGTTAGTGTTATTTTTTTAGAAAGAAAATAGAACTCCAGAGCATTTTCAACAAGAATGAAATCTAAATATCTTACTGGCATTGAAAGTGTTGCCAGGCAGGGTCCTGGCCCTGAGCAGGTCTACATAGGGCCAGCTGAAGTGTGCAGGTTCTTGACTTCATGCAAGAAAGATTGCACAACATGGGTCCACATGACTAGGAGGGCACATTTATCAAAGCTGGGGGCTGTGAAACAAGGAAGGGTTTGGCATAGAGGAAGCAACAGGAGAGCCTGGGTCAGGCTGCCTTAGCTCGCTGGGAAGTCAGAGGAAAAGGGTGCCACAGAGACAGGTTGGGGGGATCAGCCTGGGACAAATTGCCACTACTCATTGTCTTAGAGTCCAGGAGACTCATGTCTGTGGGGAAAGAAGAGTGGGGGAAAGAAGGGAAAGGAAATGGTGCGGGTTGCTCCCCAGAGGGAAAGAGCAGGCACTTGGTCCTTTGTCTTGAGGCTTTTATGTCTTTCTTGCATGTGGGAACCTTAGGGGAGGGTTTCAGTGGAATATTCATCAGTTCTCCAGATGTGCCCTTTCAGGATGGTGGTCTCCACCAATTAGTTAGCGACAGGGCAGGGGAGTCATTAGTCATTGCAGCTGGTCCTGGCATCAACCACCTGGTTTTGCTGTTTCTGGGCCTGGGGCTGAAGTACAGCTAAGGCCTAGATGTTGTCTCTAGGGAGGTGACCTTTTATATGTGGTTGTAAATTGCTCAGCCAGGTTGTTCAGCTGTCTCACTTTCCCTGACCACTTACCAAGGAATTTTCCTAGGTTCTTACTATCCTGTCTCCAAAGGAGATTACTTGCTTGCTCAGGAAGAATGACCAAGTTCATTATCCCACATATAAACACTTTCACTACTACTTTGAAAAGGAAGAGTTTTTAATTAAAGTGAGCATTTATTTTAAGTGAAATAAAACCTCATTTAGAGATTATAACCTTACTGATTATATGATAATTCAATACCAATTAATTATTACAAAGCCAGCATTTGTTAGGTTAAATAATTATTTGGCAAGAAAAATTGCAAAATCCAAATTAAAACACCAAGAAATTCAATTTGTTAAAATTGCCATAAAGCTTGCACAGTGTCTCTTTGGAATTAATGAAATAGGACTCTGTGTGGTAGTGACGTTAAAGAGTAACTTTATGTATTTCTAATGTAATAAGTGTGTTGTTATCAATTAAATGCACAGCTTTTAGTATTTAGCTTGTAACACCTTGCTATGTGCCAAAAAGTACATTCATTAGGCTGTGTGATTTAACTTATTATCATAAATTTCATTCTGTTTTATAGATGCTTAAAATAGCTTAATTCAAACTGCTTCATGAAAAATCCAGAGTATAAATTACATAGATAGAATATTTTTAATCAAAGGAGAAGTGATACAGTTCAGCAGTTTTTAATACTGGGCAGGTGAGCCCTGGCATCATTGTAAAATCTGTCCCGCTTCCCTTCCTACCCTTTTTTATCTACAGCTCGTCCCCACCAAAGTGACTGAGCCTTCGTCCCCCATCTCCCCATCAAATGCCCAACTGCAGCCTACCTCTCCATCCAAGCATTACTCTCCTGTGTCCTACTCTCTTTTCTTTCTTTTTTTTCTTTCCCTCTCTTTCTCTCTCTAGTGCAATGGTTGTTAAAGAGAAAAACCACAAGCCCCAAATGGTGTCACTCATACCAAAAGTCCATAACAATACACCTAGATTTAATACCTGTTCTAACTGCATTTTCAACCTCCCAGAAACATAATCTTCACCAGTCTGGAATTTTCTAGTCAAGCACCAGTAAGGTTACCCATTTATCCCCTTGAAAGATGAGGCAATCTGCATAACAAAAACAGTGTAGATCTTCTTCCTCCATGTTGCAGATCAAAAATCATCCTTCTTGAAACTGGAAAGCATTATGCTAAGTGAAATAAGCCAGGCAGTGAGTATCCCCTTTAACGGATGATCTCCCCTTTAACTGGAACATAATCAACAAAAGAAAAAAGCAAGCAACATATAACTAGAGACATAGAAATTAAGAACAATTTGACAGTAATCAGAGGGGAGGTGGGAGGGGAGAATGAGGGGAATGGTTCTCAAGAACTACTATAAAGGACACAGGGACAAAACCAAGGGGGAGGGTGGAAGCAAGGGAGGGAGTTGGGTTTGGCTGGTGTGCGGGGGGAGTAGTAAGAGGAAAATGCAGACAACTGTAACTGAACAGCAATAAAATAATGATTTTTTAAAAATCATCCTTCTTTTCTCCTAATGTCTCCCTTATACATTTTGTACAATCCCTGGAAGAACCCTTCTGGTTGCTAGATGGTGTGCTGCCTGGTTAAAGAATCACTGAATAAAGCCAATTGGATCTTCAAATTTAATAGATTATATATTTTTAATACAGCTGATTTAACTAAACAGTTGTAACTAAATCTAATGTATTTGCTGAAACAATATTTCTCATACTCTAATATGTATATGAATCACCTGGGGATTTTGTCAGAATGCAAATTCTTATTTAATAAATAAAAGGGGTGGAGACTCTGGTGTTGCAGTTCTGTCATGCTGCCAGGTGATGCTAGATGGAAACTGCCCCACGGGTCACATTTTGAGCATAAAGAATCTGAAAGATAGCATTTTCAAGTTAGATCACTGTCTTTCCAGCATCTTTCAAAAACGTGCTTAAGAAAAATGAAGATTGCTAGGCTTAATTTCAGATCACCAAATCTGAATCTCTGAGGTATAAGCCAAGGAATCTGCAATTTTCATAATCTCCCCAGGTAATTCCTATACACCCCAAAGGCTAAAATACAGGTTCATTTCTACTCCCATTCTTAGGTCTTCCACGAGTCATAGCTATGTGTTTACAGAGTTGCTTCTACTGACACTGCCCTAAGCCAATAAGCAAATCAAATAGTGGAGGGAGCACAGTGAAAAGTTAAGTGAGAAACTGTTTGGAAGAGTAGGTCACACAAGTTATCAATAAAGCCATTGTTTTCATTCTAGACCAAAAACAAACAAACCAGCCCTTTTATTTTGTCTGATGTGGGCACCTTGGGGATTACATAAGCATTTTTTATAGATAAATCTCTTCTGTGCTACTAATAATAGTGGGAGAGTTTGCCGGGGTGTGTGCATTTCTGCGTTATCTCACTTGGCTGTCTCCAGCTTGCCGGTTTCCTCTTGTTGACATTGCTTCCATGTGCCATTACTTGCACCACAAGGCTGGTGCTAAGTCATCGCCAGTAATTACATGCTTCAGTAGAAACATAGATTCTAAACACTCAGGAGAGTGTAAAGGCTGTCATGAAAACTTAAAAATAGAGACTCAAGCATGTGGCCTCTCAAGAGATCTACATGGTGCTTTCAACAGCAACATTTCAACAGAAGTGAACATGCTCCAAACTGAGAAGCTTTCTCCTAAAAATGTGAAGATTAAATATATCCAGGTTAGTAATTTACAGATACATCTCCCACAAAAGAGTCATAAATGAAGTAACTTTCTGAAAGTACCACCACACATAGGAAGGCAGACCTCCGGTAGCGTTTACCCACCATCCACACTGCCCCCTTGCCTCCCACAGGGAAATCACTAACTGATGCCAGTTCCATTCACTCGCTTGGGCTAGAAGTCTGCTGCTTTGCAGGCAACTGTGTTCAGCGTACTGAAACATTTCTGAGATATAGTGATATCTGAGAAACATTTCTTGCAGATATTACTTATAGTCTTCTTCAAATGAGCTCGATTTTAAGCATGGTATGTTTTGTTGCTCAAAGCAGAATCTGGAAGTAAGTCAAGATTTCACAAATCCTGCACAGAGAGGTATGCAATTTAAAACTCTGACATTTTCCAAAAAGTGTAAGGATTCAAGTCAAATTCAGTTCATTCTAAATCACTCTGTCTAACCTTAGGGAAAATCAAGTAGAGAAAGAATTCTTTATCACCAGAGAAGAGAAATACTTTTTGCTGTATCTGCATGAAGACATATATAGCAAAAATGAAAGGTGAAAAAGGTTGAAAGAGAAAAATGAACCTAAGTAAATTAAAACTCCAGTAAATTAAAATTTTGAGCACTAAATGTTCTTAATATACTTGATTCTAACTAAATAGCTCTACACTTCTACTCCTTATTTCACATCTCTACTTCATTTTATAAATGGAATGAATTCTTTAAATGTACGTCAAAAGAAAAAATTCAGTTCTGCTTAAAGAAAACAAAAATAGTAAATGTAGTTATAAGATGCAAAATTAGAAAATTTTTGTAGGCACTGTGGGAGATAAAATTATAGACAGGAGACTATATTCCCAGATGATCATGATCTGGTGCCTAGGGGTGGAGAGAGGGTTTCTTGTAAGATAATGCTACAAATACTTATATTAAGGGCCAGGATTGGAGTGATATAAAATGGTAGAGAATGTTAATGCAGTTCAAAGGAATAATGTCATTGGGTTGGGAAACCAAGGATTGCTTCATGGAGCAGTGATTTTATAAACGGGAACCCAAGACTTATTTAAAATTTTAAAGGATTAATTAGAAAATTAATAATATTTAGCAAAAACTGTAACAAAAAATATAATGGTTGGAAAGAACAGGATATATTTGGCTGAACTGTGGGCTTGGCTTCCCATTGGGTTCATGTGAGAGGAAGTAGAGGGCTAGCCAATGAAATAGCAGAGACACACGTTGTAAACGCAGTTGGTTAGCAAGCTGAGAATCATTTTCCTAATGTGAGGATGAAAGATGTTTAAATGCACTGGAGCAAGTAAATTGTACTATTTGTCTTTCTACATGATGGATTTGATTAAGGAGAAGACTAGCTAGGACTTTGTTGTGGAAGAGCAACGACCTCTGACCTGGTGAGACAGAGGAAGAAAAAGTCGGCGAGGGATTAGCTAGATATAAATTAAGAAGATAGAAACTATTGGACTTGGGAAAAAGTTGAATGGAAAGTTTAGGTAGAGAGGTAAAAAGGTAGAAGAGGAAACTCAAATTTAGGTGACTAATAATAGAATATATTTTGAAAAAACATATGCAAAATTCAAAAATAAATTGAGGGGTGGGGAGAAAATGCAGACAACTGTAACTGAACAACAATAAAATAATTTAAAATGGATAAATGAAAATTTTTCCATTTAAATTTAAATTTTAAAAGGTTTGCTTCAGATTATTGTTTGTTTTATTTTAACAATCTAAATAATTGTTTCAATTATCTACTTTCTTTACCTAGTATACATGTAGGTCTTTTAAGATAATGTGAATAGATTACATTATGAAACATAAAATGAAAATAATGCAATACCATGATAGGAATTATTCCTGTATGTATTGATTTTTTGTTAAAATTATTCATTTATACTTTTAACTCATAGGTATACAGAAAAATAAGGAAATATGCTTGTTACTGGATTTGCTTCACTGACTTTGGTTTAACAAATAAGACAAAACCCATAACAATTGAGTTGACATATAAGCAGACTAAGAAATAGTCCTCAAAAAAATTTAACCTAAATTGTCCTATGTACTTTCAGTCTTAGGAAATATTACATATGTAAAAATCTGTAATATAGTTTTATATATGGGACATTTGCCATAGAAATAAGAAATCCACTGATATAAGTAATATCATACATTTATTAGCACATTTTAAAGACAAAATAAAAGTTAGCTGTAGTGTGGATAGTCAATAACTTTTTCCTAAAATATTATTGCTGTCAGGCAGTGCTTTAGCATTAGAGGTGTCAATAATGAAAAGAAAGTGGGCTTACTGTCATGCCAAAGAAAGTTATCCAAAAGAGTAGACAAGCCATTCAACTATAACACAACTGGAGAGCTGCAATGGACATAGAATTGCACCTAAGGCAGGTTTCATAGATCAGAGAAGGCTTCATCAACCTGACAGTAAAGAATAATTGAATCAACTAAAAGAAATAAGGCAGACGTGGAAGTTTCCCAGGAGAGTATATGACTGTGAAAGGCCTTGGGGCAAGAAACTGAAGCACCTGAAAGAGCCTCAGATGGTAGTGAGGGAGAGGGTTGTACAAGTAAAGAAAGGAGAAAGGTGAAAGACTGAAAGACTGGTGATTTTACCCAGAAAAAAAAGGAGTCATTAAATTTTTAAGTAGGAAAGTGACATAATCATATGCTGGCTTTATATGGATTACTCAGGTACAAAGCAGAGAAATACATAAAAACTAGATTGAAAAGACAGATTGATGTTGAGGATATTGCAGAATATGAAAATAGATATGGGTGGCCTCAATAAAAATAGTTAAAAGTAGATATAAGCAAGATATCCTAAGACACAGAACAATCTGGTAAATGAATAAATGTGGGAGGTAAGGGACAGAGAGAAGTCTCACAGGAGATCTAAGATAATATCAAGTTCCTTAGATTAGATAACCAGTGAGAAGATGCTGGGTGGTACTCACTAAAATGGGGTATGTAGGGAAAGACTAAATCTGGCAAGTAAGCTATCAACTGAACCTTATTATATTGAAGTAAATTTGCCTGCTAGCCATCCAAGTGGAGACATCCTCTAGGCAACTGAATACGCAGAGTTGAAGACAAGAAGAAAAATTGATCTAGGTCTAGAAATTTATCATCAGCATATAATATAGCAATTGAAATAAAGAAAGTGGCTGAGATTGTTCAAGGAGAGTATGTAGACTGGCAAAAGGAAAGGATAGAGGATGGAGCCTTGAATGATACCAACATTTAATGCAAAAAGAGCTGTCAGGAGTGAAATAGAAAAATAAAGAGTAAAATGTGATGAAAGTCAAAAGAAGCATTTTGAAAAGAGAAGATATGCTATTGAGTGGTTAAGAATGATAAGAACTGGAAGAAAAAAATTATAAGAACTGGACTCATTCACAAGGCTGTTATATGTAAACACAACAAAAATGTGTGTGTGCATTAATGGAACAAGCTAGTTTGCAGTGAATAAAAGAAGGTAAGTTCCAGAAAGTATCATTGATCTGAACACTGGTTAGCTGGGTTTTCTCAGGGACTGGGACAGTGAAATCAAAATTTGGCTGGTGGACTGTGTCCTTACCTGAGACTCAAGGTTCTCTTCCAAGCTCACTAGTTGTTGATAGAATGCAGTCTCCTACAGCTGTGAAACTGAGGTCCCTGCTTTACTGGTGTCATTGTAGCTTTCTAGAAACCACCCTTTTATTCTTCCCATGTTGCCATCTATACAAGGTGACTATTTGCTTCTTCAAGGCCAAACACAAGAATATCATTACTGCTTCAACACTTGCCAACATCAGGAAGGGTCCAGTCTCTTTTAATGGCTCACCTGATTAGATCAGGCCCACCCAGAAAAAAAATTTCTTTGTAAATTAAATCAAAGTCAACTGATTTGCAGCTTTAATTTCATCCGCAAAATCCCTTACCTTTGTCATACAATGTAACTCAATTATAGGAATAAAATACATCTTATTGACAGGTCCTGTTCCCAACACAGGGGAGAGGATAATACAGAGCATGTATCAAGGGGACAGGCATTTTGAGGGCCAGTTCAAAATCCAGGCTACCACATCGAGAAAGAGATCACCCCAAATTTAAATATTGTTTTTCTTTCCCAAAGGGAGATTTGTGTGTTACTCACTTAATATTTGGGTTCTCATCAATAGGTAGATAGACATAGATAGATGATAGATAAATTAGGTAGATAGATAGATAGATAGATAGATAGATGATAGACAGACAACAGATGCAGACAGGGTCTATCCAGGCTCTTGGTGATCACAAACAAAGAATGCAACAGATCACATCTTTAGGCTAAGAGAAAGCCTAAAACCAAGAACACCCACCAGAGCCAATACTATCAAAACATGCAAGGAAATAAATGGAAAACCTGGCAATCGGGTTCTACTTAATTAGAGACCAAATGCTAAAATGTCCCCATACCTTCCTGTAGCTGAAGTGGTAAGGAAAAAGGACAGGAAAAACCCAATCCAGTTAAAGAGGGGATTGGGTGATTACAGTATGATTACAGTATGTTAGAGATCATCTCAAAAGTTCCATAACAATTCTTTCTTTGCTCCTAGTAACTAATGCCTTCCCTACTCCAGCCCTTGGCCTAATAGTCAGGGGATAGGAGGGGGAAAAAAAAGGGAGGAGGCAGATAGGGACTCTAATCATATAGAAAGTGTCAAGGATTACATTTTACCAATTAAGAATTATGTGTAGAAATGCAGTTATGACAAAAGTTACACTAAAATATTTAATTCCAAAGTAAACACATATCTTACAAATTCCAAAGTCAAAATCATGCTAACTCACAAAATCCTCGTTTTTTCCAGGAACCAAAGGGATAGTAGCTTCAGCCTTGGTTCTCTTGGCTTCATCATCCCAAGATACAGGAGCGAGCCATCTCTGGCCAGGGAATGGCTCCCTTCCATTGAACAGTTACAGACTTTATAGGGTTTTTACTTGAGCTTCTATACATTTCCCACAACCTTCCTTGATTGCCCACTTGGGGAGGAAACCACAATACTAATTAATATCAGTGTCACAAGGTGATTATCAGGTATCAGGATGCTGACTGATGACAGCCACAGTGTCTCAGGATTTCCTATTCTATCTCCCACCTCAGATGATAGATACATAATAGACAGTCAGATAGACAGATAGATTTATATCTTATATGGAAGTGCTTCCCAGTCTTAAAACAAAATCTACAAAAACAACTAAAAGAAGTTTCATATACATTGAAAAAGACAGCACAACTGAAAACTGCTAGTACTTTTCTCATGAGAATCAAGGAAAGGGCGTAATTGCAGAGAGACCTCATTAGTCTATGTAGAGATCATAATCATGATGTTCAATAACACTGAAAAAAGCTAACAGGAAAGTAAGGCAATGGTTGCAGTTTTCTGTTACCACAGTACCTTCCTGTCTTGACAGAACTGTCCTTTGGAACTTTTGTTTTGGGTTGACACTAATTGTTATCACTCTTTTTGAGGCAACATTGTTCTGGCACTCACATAACATTTGCTCTCCCCATTCTGTAATGGGTGTGGTTTCTATAAGCACACTGGGCTCTGGGCTTTTCTAAGCACAGAAAAAAAAGAACAGTGTTGGGACCTTTGGCTAACTGGATCCTGAATCTTTTCATGAAATCAGTGGAGCCTAACCAGGTGAGAGTTAAATACCTGTTAGAACTGTAAAGAAAATCACTTTCAAAATGTTGGTAGCACCAATTAATTCCCACTTACTTTATTCTTCCAGCATTGTACAAAATTAAACTATATAAAATTCAAATACCAAGACTGAGAAACAATGCAATGCAACAAATGTATCTTACATGCATGTGTACTGAAACTTGTAACACATATTTTTAAAAAAGTACATAGGACAGCATCTCTTAAAAGTTTGCTGAATGAGATACTGTGTTATTTAAGATAATTAGGTTCTAAGACTTCCAACACAGTAGAATATAGTGCCATAACCAATTAACAGTGTCTTTCAGGGGTGTGGAATGAGGATGAATGTGGAAATGCAAATACAATTAAGATATACAGATGAGGGCAAAAGTAGTTTACAGTTGTTCATATGGAAAATAATACAATACATAACAATACAAGAAGAAACCCTGTTTTTCACACTCCCACAACAGTAAACCTACTTTTGCCACACATTATATATATGCATACATGATTCAGACGAAAACAAAGCAAGATAGGTAAGAGATGGAAGAATAAGATACCGACTAGTTATTGACTCCCTACACTGTTATGGCCATTATGGTGAGAACTTTATATAAAGTGTCACACATTTTCACAATGACCTTGCATGGTAGGTATTTGTATCACTCTCAAAAATCTTGCAGTAGGGAGAGACAGAAAGGTTAAAAAAAAACTTAATCCAGGGACACAGAAGAAAGGAGCAAAAGGCTGCAACATGTCCCCAGATTTAGCTGACTTCAAGGCCAATACAGTTCCTCATATATCACATTGCCTCTGGTAGAAGGAGCGCCTGATGCTATGCATCTCCAGAGCACTGGAGTAGCACATGCTGAAATAACTTTAGACTCTTCCAGTTGCTCAGTGATCTTTTTTTTTAAAAAAAAGTCTCAAAAAACATACATAGAATATGCCCTATTTCCCTGCACATGATAAGATTATGTCCTGTACAATAGGTTATTTTCATAATATTAATTAGTAACACAGATTTTTTTAAATAAATACCTTATCCATAAAATATTTTTGTATCAGAAATTTCATGACTGATTATATTCTTGGATCTGGTCATTTCTTCTATTAAAAAAAAGATACTAGATAAATAATACTTTAAATAAATAACACACAACACCCTAGTTCCTCAGGCTTCTTCCTATGTTCTACCTTTCTATGTTCTAGCTATGTACAAATCTGCATCAGTCTTCTGGAAAAAAAAATAAATGATTATTTAAGGTGAAAAGAGACCTTACTTCATAAATTCAATGCAATTCACATCAAGATTCCAATGACATATTTCACAGAACTAGAACAAATATTTCAAAAATTTATATGGAACCATTAAAGGCCCTGCAAAACAGTAGCAATCCTGAGAAAAAAGAACAAAGTTGGAGGAATCACACTACCTAATATCAAACTATACTATAAGGCCATAGTAGTCAAAACAGCATGATACTGACATAAAAACAGACACATAGATCAATGGAACAGAATAGAGAGCCCAGAAATAAACCCATACCTTTATAGTCAATTAATATTTGAGAGAGGAAGCAAGCAAATACAATGGGCTAAAGATAGTATATTCAATAAATATTGTGGGGATAACTGGACAGATACATGCAAAAAAATGAAACTAGACCACCTTCTTACACCACACACAAGAAAAATTCAAAATGGATCAAAACTTAAATGTTAGACCTGAAACCATAAAAATCATAGAAGAAAACATAGGCAACAAAATCTTAGACATTGCTTGTAGAAATTTTATTGACTATATCTCCCTGAGCAAGGGAAACAAAAAAAAAATTAAAAATATGGGACTTCATCAAACTAAAAAGTTTTTGCACTGCAAAGGAAATAAAAAAAAAAGACAACCTAGATAATGGGAAAATACATTTGCCGATACGTCAGATAAGAGGTTAATATCCAAAATTTACAAAGAACTTACAACACTCAACACCAAAAAAACAAATAACCCAATTAAAAAATAGGCAAATAACCTCAATAGATACTTCTCTAAAGACAACATACAGATGGCCAATAGACATGAAAAGAAGCTCAACATTACTAATCTTAGAGAAGTGCAAATTAAAAGCACTTAGAGAAGTGCAAATTAAAATCATCTCACACCTGTCAGAATGTCTATCATTAATAAATCAACAAACAAGTGCTGACAAGGATGTGGAGAAAGAACACTTTTGCACTGACAGTAGGAATGTAGATTGGTGTAGACACAGTAGAAAGCAGTATGGATACCTCAAAAATTAAAAATAGATCTGCCTTTTGATGCAGTAATCCCACTTCTGGGAATATAAAAACGCTAAGTGAAAAAAATACAATGTTCATTGCAGCATTACTTAAATAGCCAAGATCTAGAAGCCCAAGTGTCTATAATAGATGAGTGGCTAAAACAACAATGGAATATTTACATAATGGAATACTACTCAGCCATAAAAAAGAAGAAAATTCTTCCCTTTGCAACAGAATGGATGGACCTGAAGAACATTATGCTAAGTGACATAAGTCAGTCAGAGAAAGACAAACACCCTATAATTTCACCCACATGTGGAATCTAATGAACACACTGAACTAACCAGGAAAGTGGGGACAGACTCATAGATGGAGAGCTAGATGACAGCTAAGGTGGGGGAGGTGGAGGGACTGAGCAAAAAGAAAAAAGGACTCATGGACATGGACAACAGTGTGGTGATTGTGGGGAGAATGGGGGTATAAGGAGACTAAATGGTTATGAAAAAATAAAATAAAAGAGAGAGAGAGACACACTACAGTAACATACATAAGAGTATTGGGAGCAATTTTGTAGCTTTTGTGTTATTATATAGTGATGTAATTGCTCTTTCCTCTAGAGTTTCTCTCTCTTCCCTCTGAGAAGCTAACATGAGAGACTTCTGCCTATGTGTCAAGAGCAGAAACTCATTATGATAGCAGTCCTGCAAGGCAGTGCTGTGAACCAAACTGTGAAATTGTGATTCCTTCCTTGAGTGGAGTGTGGAAGTGCTACATACTGCTAGTTCGCTAATGGATTGAACCACACAATCACAGCAAATGTTAGAAAACCCTGAAGGCTGACTTTGTGTATTTTAGCAGCGTTTGAGAGAAAACTAATCAAAGAAGGAAATTTATTAAAATAAATAGTTCCTTGGGTAAGAAATGTGTGCTCTAACATTTGCTTTTCATTGATATTTGACGTGTACTTTGACTATTCTTTTAAATTTTTATTTTTCTAAATAATTCATTTTGACAGAGAATATGAAAAAAGAAAGAAGGGTGGAATTTATCAGCTGAATTTTGCAAAAATTTATAATAAATCTGGTCTTTATTTTTTTTCTTGGATAGATTTAGGGTTCAAGTAGACAAAATCATCAACCTTCCCTTCTACTTAAATTTTTTGCAAAAAAAAAAAATATATATATATATGAAAATGAGATAAATAGTTTAAAACTAATATAGCTTCATTCCTTCTATTGAGCCTATGTATGTACAAAGGAAATTGTGAAGCTCAAAAACTATTTGATGCAAGCTGCAAACTTGGATGATTTAGAGAGTAAAACTTCAACTTAAAACTTCAAAGAAACTCATCTCAAACTATGATTGCTTAAAATACATAAATTCATATAAATTTGTCCCTAGCTGTTGGTTTTGTTTATTCACATAAAAAAGAGGGAAACTTACATGTAAAGGGACTCTAAAGTGAGCAATAAGTCTATAATTTTATGTCAGACATTGGTATAACCACAAGGTATCAAAAGACTAACATAATTCAAAGGAACAAACATTAAATGCTCAGCAGCCGTGTACATTTAAGCATGAAAAGTAATCAAAAGAGAGTTGCCACACACCTGAATGATCTCCGTCATTCTCCCTTAACCATTTTTCCCCTTTCTCTGCCACATGTCTTTCTAGGTCAGAGTCTCTGTTAAAAATTCCTCCTCCCTTTCCTCACTCCTTGATCTTCTATTTAAGCTCAAAATGAGGACTGAAAAGTTTCAAGTGGTTGTTTGCCAAGTGATATGCCAATATAAAGAAGGTAAAGTTTGGGAAGTGAAGTTGGAGAAAAATGGTATTTCTTACAGGTCACTACTGCCCACAAAATGGTTGATGCAAGATAATCAGGTAACCTTAAGGCTAACATCATAATAACGGACAGATATTAGAGTCTGAGCCTCCCTCTAGCACCTGCGAGTAATACACTGGGAGCATTCTGCACAGGCACTGCTGCTGGAGTTAGGTGTGTGTGTTGGGGGAGGGTGGTGAATGGGGCTACATGACCCCCTCTGCTCAGCTACTGTTCTTCAAATTTGACTGCTGTGTCTAAAGCCAGCTTTATAAGTGAGTTTTTGTTCTCTTCATTGATACTCCATTAAAAAACAAATGTCCTAAAAAAATGGACAAATGTCTCTGAAGCTATTATTTAAAAGAAAAGTTATGACAGGTAAAATAGAGCTGACATTATTCATCTTTGAGAAACATTTTAAAACATCATTATTGCAAAAACAGAAATGAAACAAAAATGATAATTCAGGTTACATCTGTATATGTATATGTATGCGCATATATTATCAATTTATATATTATAAATGCTACATCATAAATGTAAAAGGAAGAGATGCTGTTAAATGGTGTATCATTACTACCAAGTAATTTGGAGAAATAAATTTAAATCATACCTCACAATGTGTAACATTATATAATATATAAACTCTATATTCATAAAAAAGCTATGTGAAAAGATTGACAGACTTTATTATGTAAAAAACATACACAAAATGATGATAATAATGATTTTATAAAAAGAGGGAAAAGACAGTGGATTGAGCACAGGCCTGTGAACCAGAGCATCGCCAGTTTGATTCCCAGTCAGGACACATGCCTGGGTTGCAGGCCAGGTCCCCAGTATGGGGTGTGCTAGAGACAACCATACATTGATGTTTCACTCCCTCTCTTTCTCCCTCCCTTCCTCATCTCTCTAAAAATAAATAAATAAAATTTTTTTAAAAGAGAGATTCAGACAAACATTTTTGGCAAATTTTACATATAAAACAAAACAATATCTATTCTACCTGCACTTCCTCAATAGCTAATGAAGTCAAAACTGTGTGCTGGGGCCAAGAGACATGTTCATGGTATAAATGTTCAAATCAACTCATAGCGACCAGTTGATACTATGTCATCTTTCAGAAGAACAACCATCATGAGCTAAATGGAATCGCGCGGCCCAATCTGAGAGTGGCATGTGTTGTTGCCATGTTGAGCACTCAGGTAGTTTAAGGATTGGCAAATCAATACATCATTAAAGATTAAGCCAGCTCCACCTAAGGTCACCAGTGTTGCAGTACCACCTAGGGTCTCTACCTCTGCCCCTACAACACCAGCACACATGCAGAACATCCTGCGGGAAGCTACTTCATCTTCTCCAACGCAAACAACAGAAATAGCCCACCACGCCACAGGAAGCAAATATAGCCAGCTCACCATTGAGCTCTTGCCCCACAGGTAGGAAAGGTACTATGGCACAGTCTCCAGATGGCATTGGGCAATACAATAAAACTCACATGTTTGGAACAAAATCCATGGATGGTCACCAGTGAGGCACTCTGCACTGGAATCTTTAATACTGTCATGAAATTCCTCACTATTTTGGCTGTCATGACTAAGAAAAAATATTTATACATGAGAAGAAAGGTGATAAAAATAAACGAGGGTTCGTCTGCTAACCTTCAGATTGAACTTTACATAATGCAGTCTGAGGGTGTGTTGCCTTCGCAACAGAGTGTGCTACCAAGCCGATGACAAATCCACTTTGAGAATAATCTTTATGACACGCATTGATAACCAGTGGCCCTCTCCAGCTTTATGCACTTGACTGCAGGTGACAGTGACTAGATATCACCATGTCAGAGTCATTTAAGGTCCAGGACAATTTTTCTATCAATTTCTCAAGGCATCCCAACATGTAAGTGTTGTTGGATAGTATCTCTAGTTCATATGTATGTATAGTCAACCTTATAGGTAATATAGTCCAAATTTTTTATACTAAAAAAATATCTACACTGTGTAAACAGCTTATATAAATTAAAAAATAACACTATAATTTTTAAAAGAATATAAACAATTTGAATTAAAGTTAGTAAAGGTACTATATATAGTATCTTATTATATGTAAAGATACTATATATATCCATAGTATCTATACAGTACAGATATAATCCATATATCTATATAGTATCTTACTTTATGTATCTATATAAAAATGTTTAGTTCTGCTAGTTATCAAAAGAAATGAGTAATGTGCATTTTTAAACCAGTAAAATAAAGAAATTTGGTTATCAAACAAGCCCGGTCATAAATAAATTATAAAAGGAAATAAATTGAGAGATTCCTTTTGGAAAAATAGTTTTAAGATTTTTTTATTTATTTTAAACAGAGAGAAAAGGAAGGAGAAAGAGAGGGAGAGAAATATCAATGTGTGTGGTTGCTTCTAGCACATGCCTCACTGGGGACCTGGCCTGCAACCCAGGCAGGTTCCCTGGTTGGGAATCAAACCGGTGACCGTTGGTTTGTACTCAATCCACTGCACCACACCAGCCAGGAAGAAAAATAGTTTTTTGAGTGTATTTCAAGACATAGACTCAGGCTAAGTAGCTCCATTGGTGAGAATGTCTCCCCAATACACCAAGGTTGCGGGTTCAATCCCTGATCAGGGCACATAAAAGAAGCAACAGATAAATGCATAAATAAGTAGAAAAACAGATCAATGCTTCTCTTTCTCCCTTCCTCTCTCAAAAATCAATAAATAATTATAAAGAAAGACATATAAAATGTCTGTTCCATTTAACCCAATTATCTCACTTTTGATGGAAAGATACATAAAGGAAGGAAAATAATAAAGAAAAAAGGAGGAAAAGTTAACATACATGAAATATTTATTATAACAGATATAAAGCCATTAAAATTATGATGATACTATAACAGCATAGCAAAATACTTATTTTCAACAGTAAATAAAAAGGAAAAAAATGTTCACTAAATATAAAAACCATGCCTATATAAAAACTATATGGGGAGGAAAGAATATCTAAAGGAGTTTGACTTGTTAAATCTTTAAGTGTGGGTCGTTTTAATGCATTGTATTTTAATCCAATCAATGTTACCTTTTTATTTATCTAGCAAAAATAACCTCTTTAAAGGAAGATTTCCTGGCAATGACTAACACAAACCCTAGTGATCCCCTCCTATCCATTTTATCATCTTCCAATTTTTATAATTTTATCCATCTTACAATTATTATAATTTTTATAATTGTAGCTGAGCAAAAAACTACTGGAATAAAGGCAACATGTCCCAAGCTTCTCTGTAGCAAATGTGGGCATGTGATTAAGTTCTAGCCAATGTTCTATAAGTCAGAGTATTTGTGGCAGCTTCCTGAATCCTACCTCAGCAGGTATCTATCATACGCCCTTCCCCCTACTTCTGTGTTCCTTCCTCCTACTATGCAGATTGTAGGTGCCAGCTTGGACAGGGGCCACAGCCTAGTTAGCAAAGCAGTGTGAACTAGAAGCCTGAGCCTTCCAGACAACACAGAGTGGATTTGAACTCCCGGCCCTGACTTACCTATTTCTGCCCTTTGTCTACATGAAAGAGAGTGAACAATAAACCAAGATGCATGAGCCATTGATGATTTTCACTTTTCTGTTGCTCACAGCAGAATCTCATACTACTAAATGCAGAGACGTTACCCCAAAAGCCAGCTAGTTCCAATATTTATGTCATTAGTTGAATATGAGGGCAATAGGACAATAAAAAATTTCCAGAATTGACCTTAGGGCATTCAGATTGGCTGACAAGATCTAGGCATATCAGTCCCTCTACATCGGACATTCTCACTGTGGGTGATATCGCCCCAAGGGGATAAAAATTCATTCTTAGGAGCCAAAAAATGTTACACATTACAGTGGTTTTTGCCTCTTCAACCAGCCACACTACATGAAGAAACAAAAGACATATCTGTGGTTTTAACATTTCAGCAGTGTGGGAGCTAGCATTTAGGGAAAAAAACGGGTTTCAAAAGGCTCCTAGGGGTTGGTAATGAAAGACAAAAAGGCTGAGGAACTCTGCTCCATGTGAAATGTCCTCTGCTGCCTGCTGTATCAACCGCCTACCTATTCTTTTAGAATCCAGGGCTTCCCCAATTAATCACTTGTCACAGTGTTTTATTAAGGATTGTTTATTTTTCTCTCTCCCACTAGATTTTCAACTGATTATAAGACACAGATTATGACTTTCAATTCTGCATCTATAACACATTGCTTGGTACATAGCAGAAGAGATGTGAATGGCTGTATGAGCATCTCAGGGGCGTTCTTCCTCTAAGACTAAAGCTCCAGCAATTCTCACTTAATGACGGAGAAATGTTCTCCCTCTGCTTTGGTGGTAGCAAACTAAGACCACCAATGAGAACATGTAGTATTTCGAAAATTATATGTTGAACAACTTTGTAAAAATAATCTAGTTCGGCCAGAGGAACATCCCATTCCTATTTATTTGTACCAATTTCATTTTTCCTTAAAAAAAAACACAAAAGTTTAACCTTATTCATAATCATTATACTTAGCATTTCCCTTTTTAATTTCAAACATCAAGTTAACTGAAATTTGCTGTTGTTTGGTATTTGGAATTTATACAAACACTTCTTAAAAGGCCACAGCTAATGAGAATATAAGTTCTTCCAGTTTACAGGAAATATCACAAACATTAATTATGAATTCAAGTGTTTACTAGTGGTTTATTTTATCAGTGTGGCTCAACCTAGTAGAATAAATCCACTTAAACAAGAGTTACTAAGCACCTACTGTATGAAAAGTGATCTGCAAGGAAACTATCATGGAAGGTTTTATAGTTTAAATGTTATCGACGATATATACAATGTTACCAAAAGTAAGTTTACAGTTCTTTATATGGAAAAATACAAATTAATAAATAATAATACAAGAATAAACTCTTTTGAGTACTCACAACGGTAAACCTATTTTTGCCCACTCATTCATGTGTGTGTGTGTGTGTGTGTGTGTGTGTGTGTATACACACAGATGTTTGAGAATTTAAGAGGATATGCAAAATTTATTCAAATAAGAGCTCATGGATATTTTGGCTTTTAAAGTGTCCTTTAAATAATAAATAGCATTATAATAGAGAGAGATGAGGCTGGTGCAAGTTATTTCAGACAGTGCAGGCCATATGCTCCAAAAACCGCATAATATTCTCTGAAAACAGTGCATGATCTGCATTTGATTTGCCTGCTCTTTAAATATAAGCAGCACTTGGATGCCTGTAGCAAAGTGAAAGAAATGACAACAGCAAGGTGGCATGGAGCCATTTCCTAGAGAAATCATCACACTTTAATCAAGTCCACTGTTACCCAGTGGGGACCACTGGTAGCCTTTGAGCACTTGAGCCACAGCTATGCTTCATTCAGATTAATACCACCTATGTGGTAATGGGAGGGAAGTGGGGAGGACTGGGAGGGTGGGCTGGATTGGGACTAAAAGGGAGAAAACTGTACTTGAACAGTGATTAAAATAAAATTTAAATAAATAAATAAATAAATAAAAATACCACCTATGTCTGCAGGGTAATTTACAAACACTCCCAGAACTAGGGACACCAACAGTTCACTCTAGCAATGGTCTAGAAAGACTTAATAAAAAAATTAAATATGTCTTGGCTGGTGTGGCTCAGTGGATTGAGTGCCGGCCTGTGAACCAAAGGGTCGCTGATTTGATTCCCAGTCAGGGCACAAGCCTGGGTTGTGAGATAGGTCCCCAGTATGGGGCGTGTGAGAGACAGTCACACATTAATGTTTCTCTTTCTCTCTTTCTCCCTCCCTTCCCCATCTCTCTAAAAATAAATAAATAAAACCTTTAAAATGTCCATTAAACAGATGAAATAAATAGAATTGAAGGAGAAAAATGCAAAATTGAGGATGGATGAGACAACATTTCAGGTATAAAATCTGGAGTCTTAACACTTTGAATATCAAAATAAAGGAATGATGTATGATAACAAAATATTATTCCTAGATTTAAGCTTGAGTAACTGTTAGAAAGATGGGATATTAACAGAAAAAGGAGAATAACAGGGCAAGTTGGTTGAGGATGTTCAGGAGATAATGAGCTCAGATTTGGACATACAGAGTCTGACACAAATAATGCCCCTTTTATTACAAAATCTTTTATTACAAAATAATGAGCATGTAGTTGTGTAACATAACAATATCACATTTAAGCATATCATATGACATTTTAGGTGAAATGTTCAAATTAAAACTATAAATTATTGTACCATATTATTACCCTACCAACCACACTCAAGCAGGCGTTACTTCTTCTGGACCCTCTATTAAACTTGATATGCCAGCAAATATCAAAATGAACCTACTTACCAAACAGTTAGAAATGCATAATCAGTTTATGCATTGGAAAAAAGCATAAGTATAAGTTGTAAAAAGGCTGAAAGTATAGTATAATGCTAGAAATTATGCATGGAGAGATGATTATTGAAGTTGTGAAAATATCTGAAAAATCAAAGAGGTTGGAAACAGAAACCAAAAGAAACAAGAAAACTAGGAGATTGCTAATTTTAAGAGATAGTTGTAAAATAGAGCACAAGGTCCCACAGGAAGTGTGGGGGGAACCAGAGTAGCATGTGCCACCAAGACAAGGAAAGTCTGCTTTTCCAAGAAAAAATTAGCATGAGAAAGCTGCCAAATGGTCAGGAAGAAGGATGATACTTCATTACAACTGGAATCTATTTTGGTAATCAAGCACTTATTACTATTCTCAATGAAGTAGTCTAATAAATAAAATCATCTGTTTTTCCCAATATTTCTAAAGTACCATATAGTATTGCCGATGCCAAACAAACATGAATATGATATGGAACCAATAACAATGCAACAATATTAACATTTCTAGTTATCTGGCATTGTATCCATGACTCTAAAAATGCCATTATACACACAGTAATATGTGTTTTCTAAATATAACTTTAGAGAATTCATATTAGTAAATTTACAAAACAAGATGTTAAGCCAAAACTGGATTTTCCTTAGTTTCTAATTCTTAACAGCAGCAGATAAAAATATTAATTGGATTAGTTCACCAGAATAAATAACAAATAATAAATAAATGCATTACTGGTTAACCTCAAAGCTTTTGGTGAGTGCAGAACTTTGTCCTGACTGGGCATTTCAGTTGATCAGAGCATCATCCCATACACCAAGGTTGCATGTCCAATCCAGTCAGGGGACATATAAGAAACAACCAGTGAATGCATAAATGAATAATTGTAATAATACATCAGTGTTTCTCTCTCCTTCTCTAAAAATATATTTTTAAAATTCAGTACTTTCATTATTTGTTAAAAATAATTTATCAGCCCTGGCCAGCATGACTCAGTGTGTGTGTGTGGAGTGCTGATGCACAAAGCCAAAGGTTGCCAGTTCAATGCGATTCCTGGTCAGGGTACATGCCTGGGTTGCTGGCCCCATTGGCAACTGATAGATATTTCTCTCCTTCTCCTTCCCTTCCCCTCTCTCTAAAATAAATTTAAAAAATTAAAAATAACAATAATATAATGATTTATCAGGCACTAAGGACAATCAGCTATTTTAAATTTTTCTTTTTTTAACTATATTCCATTGATTATGCTATTACAGTTGTCCCATTTTTTTTTCTCCCTTTTATCCCCCTCCACCCTGCAGGCACTTAGTTCATGGCCATGGGTCATACATACAAGTTCTTTGGCTTCTCCATTTCCTATACTACTCTTAACCTTCCCCTGTCTATTTTGTACCTACCAATTATGCTTCTTATTCCCTGTACCTTTTCTTCCCATTCTCACCCCCTCCACTGATAACCCTACATGTGATCTCCATTTCTGTATTTCTGTTCCTATGCTAGTTGTTTGCTTAGCTTTTGTTTTTTCTTTCTTAGGTTCAGTTGTTAATAGTTGTCCGTTTGTTGTCATTTTAATGTTCATAGCATTACTCTTGTTTGATATTCTTGTTTTTCTTAGATAAGTCCCTGTAACATTTCATATAATAAGTGTTTGGTGATGATGAACTCCTTTAACTTGACCTTATCAGGGAAGTATTTTATCTACCTTTCCATTCGAAATGATAGCTTTGCTGGATAGAGTAATCTTGGATATAGGTTCTTGCTTTTTATCACTTTGAATACTTCTTTCCAGCCCCTTCTTGCCTATAAGGTTTCTTTTGAGAAATTAGCTGATAGCTTTATGGGTACTCCTTTTTAAGCAACTCTCTTCTTTTCTCTTGCTGCTTTTAAGATTCTCTCCTCTTTAATTTTGGGTAACTTAATTATGATGTGTCTTGGTGTGTTTCTTCTTTGATTCAACTTCTTTGGGACTCTCTGAGCGCCCTGGACTTTCATGTCTAGGTTCTTCACCAGATTGGGGATCTTCTCCTTTGTTATTTGTTCAAATAAGTTTTCAGTTTCTTGCTTTTCCTCTTCTCTTTCTGGTGCCCCTATGATTCAGATGTTGGAACATTTAAAATTGTCCCAGAGGTTCCTCACCCTCTCCTCATTTTTTCAAATTCTGGTTTCTTCATTCTGTTCTGGTTGGATGTTTATTTCTTCCATTTCTTTCAAATTGTTGATTTAAGTCCTGGTTTCTTTCCCTTCACTGTTGGTTCCCTGTATATTTCACTTTATTTCACTTTGCATAGCCTTCACTTCTTCCTTTATTTTGTGACTGTACTCAATCATTTCTGTGAGCATCTTGATACCAGTGTTTTGAACTCTGTATGTGACAGTTTGGCTATCTCCTCGTCACTTAGTTGTTTTTTTCCCGGAATTTTGATCTGTTCTTTTATCTGGGCCATATTTATTTGTCTCAGCACACCTGTTATGTTGTATGGGGTGGAGCCTTAGGTATTCGCCAGGCAGGACAACCCATGTCATGTCACCCCATTGTGGCACTGTCTTTTGGGGAAGGGTCAGAGAGAGAACAATGCTACTTGCCTGGCTCTTGCCCCACTTCCTGTCACTTCCTTTGTTTCCCAAAACCAAATTGGTCCCTTCTGTTGCTGATTCCCAGGAGGGTGGTTTTGTGTTCATTCAAGGATGCTGTGAGTCTCTCCAATGAACTCTCCTGTGAAGCTGAGAGTTTCTCCTGCCATCTCAACCCCCACAGGTTTTTTCAGTCAGAGATTTTGAAGCTTTATTTCCCTGTGCTGAAGCCCTGGGTTTCGCCACCTGTCTCGCTCCCCAGTCTCACTCCCCAGTTGTCCCTCCCGGCTTTTCCCCACACAAATGTGGGAACACCAGACACCACCTTGGCTGCCCAGTCCACCTCCCTGCTGTGTGTCCTCTCTGCCCCCACTGCCCATCTCAGCCCCCCCCCACCAGTATGGATGAATGTTTCTTCTGTGACTCCTTGTTTGTTGGACTGTCATACAGTTTTCTGGCAGTTCTGGTTGTTTTTTTTGTTTGTTTTTAAATTGTTTGTTGTCCTTCTTTTGGTTGTAGGAGGAAGAAAAGCATTATCTATCTACACCTCCATCTTTGCTGGAACTCCAAATTTTTTTTATAAATGAAACAGGTACTGCATTTTTAACTCATTTAAGTTATATTTTATTGATTATGCCATTACAGTTGTCCCAATTTTTCCTCCCCCTAGCACTTCTCCACCCAGCTGCCCCACCTCCTTCAGGCAATTCCCATACCATTGTTCATGGGTCATGTATTTAAGTTCTTTGGCTACTCCATTTCCTATACTGTACTTTACAGCCCCATGGTTATTCTATAACTACCTATTTGTACTTCTTGATTCCCTCACCTCTTCACCCATTCCCCCACACTCCCCTCTCATCTGGCAACCATCAAAACCCTCTCTGTAGCCATTATTCTGTCTCTATTCTTCTTGTTTGCTTAGGGTTTTTTTTAGGTTCAGTTGTTGATAGATATGTATTTTTGACATTTTATTGTTCATAGTTCTGATCGTCTTTTTATTAAGTAAGTCCCTTTAAATTTCATATAATAATTGTTAGGTGATGATGAACTCCTTTTTTTCCTGTCTAGAAAGCTCTTTATCTGCCCTTAGATTTTAAATGATAGCTTTGCTGGGTAGAGCAATCTTGTCTGTAGGTCCCTGCTTTTCATGACTTTAAATATTTCTTGCCAATCCCTTCTTCACCTGCAAAGTTTCTTTTGAGAAATCAGCTGACAGTCTTATGGGAACTCCCCAATAGATAACTGCTTTTCTCTTTCTGCTTTTAAGATTCTCTCTTTATCTTTAACCTTTGGCATTTTAATTATGATGTGTCTTAGAATGAGTCTCTTTGCATCCATCTGGTTTTGCACTCTCTGTGCTTCCTGACTTGCATGTCTATTCCCTTCACCAAATTAGGGAAGTTTTCTTTCATTATTTTTTAAAATATATGTCCAATTTCTTGCTCTTTCTTTTCTCCTTCTTGCACCCCTATGATGTGAATGTTGGAATGCTTGTAGTTGTCCAGAAGTTGCTTACACTATCCTAACTTTTTTAATTCTTTTTTTCTTCTGTTTGTTCTAATTGGTTGTTTTTTGCTTCCTCGTGTTCCAAATCATTGATTTGATTTTTGGTTTTATCCACACTACTGTTGTTTCCCTGTAAATTGTTTTTATTTAAATTAACGTATCCTTCATTTCTAACTGAATCATTTTATGCTGTTGAGGACCTCACTAAGTTCCTGGAGCATCCTTGTAACCAGTGTTTTGTACTCTGCCTCTGATGGATTGTGTAGGGTAAATGGAGGCAATCTGGCTTCCTTACCCAGGTGTCTAGGTAACTAAAGGAAGCAGTTTTCCCATAACTTTGAATGGGCCAGATAAGTCGTGTTCTCAGAGCCTTGAGACTGGATGTGATAAGCCCTTCCCATAACATGAAGTGGGCTCACAAGTGTGTGATCATGCTATGCTACATAATTTTTTGGCTTTTTCTCAGCTTTGTTTGTTTTTAGTATGTAAGCAGGTAGGGGCTTCTCACTAGAGAGGTGCACAGCTTGTGGCATGCATGGTTTGCCCACTCATGAATAAAGGCATGTCAAGCACCTCCACAGCTCTGTGCATTTTCTTCCATCTCCTGGAATCTAGAGTAGACCTGTCAGGCTTTGATTTTGATTCTCCCTGCCTGGGAGAAAGCTGTCCCCCAGTTCCTGTCTTAATGCCAGATAGTTCATTTCCTCCCTGTGTGTCACTGGTGCCTTTTAAGCTGTTAGCCCAGTGCTAGAGCCCAGAGAGGGTGGTTCTGAGTAAGTCTGTGTGTGGGTTCTTTAATGGGACCTGCTTGGGACTCCAGAAGTTTCTTCTACTAACTCAGTCCCCATTGGTTATTTTTAGCCAGAAGTTGTGGGGACTTATCTTCTTGACACTGGAATCCTGGGCTGGGGGCCTGGGACTCCTCACTCCTGAGATATCCATCCCAAACTTTTATTTATCACATGTGGATTTGAGACCAGCCCAATCCACATCTCCAGCCACCTACCAGTCTGGATGGATGTGGTTTCTTTAATTTTGTAGTTACTGGACTTCCATTCAACTTGATTTCTGAGTGATGGTTCTGGGTGATGGTTTGTCTGTATTTTAGTTGTAGTTTTGATGTGGTTATGTTAGGAGGCAAGTTGTGTTTACATATGCTGCTATCTTGACTACCAAGTACTGCCATTTTTTTAAAGTATTTTTAAGAGAGAGAGAGAGAGAGAAAAGTTGATCTGTTATTCCACTTCATTTTACTAACTCCACATTTAATTTTTTTTATTTTATCAGCATTTATAGTATTTAACATAGTGAAAAGACTCACTTAAGATTTAATTTAGAGGCATACAAAAATACACACTTTAGACTTCAAAAGAAATAAATATGTTAAATAATAGTTGCAGATTAATTGAATGTTTTTAAATTGTTTTTCTTCCCCAGGTTCATTTAAGTAAGAAAAATATTGTCCCCGAAATTTAATATAATTTATCCTTGCTTCTGCTGTAAACTTTTACAAACATATATTTAAAGTGATAAGGCAGGGATGGAAGGAATGGACTCTGCTGGTGGACATGTAACTTAGTAAACTTTTCTGGAAAACAATGTGATAATTTGTATTAAAATCATTAAAAATATATTTGACTAAAAATGTTACTTTCTTAAGCAAATAATTATAGCTATAAAAAACATTCTACTACACAAACATTTATTGAAGCCACATTCCTTGGCAAGTGGAATAGGGAAACAGACAGAGAGTTGAACACGATGGCCAAGGAATTTGCAGCCAGATACAGAAGGTCATCTCCTCAGAGACAACATCTAGACCTCAGCTGTATTTTAGCTCTAGGTCCAGAAAAGCAGCAAAACCAGGTGGGTGACACCAGAACCAACTGTGGTAACTGGAGACCCTCTGCCCTGTCACTGACCAGTCAGTAGAGACTGTGACCTTGAAAAAGCACACCTGGGGAACTGATGAATATTCTACTGAGACCCTCCCCTGAAACCTTTCCTAAAATCTGCACCTGCAAGAAGGTGATAAAAGACTCAAAACAAAGGAATTAGTGTGTTCTCTCCCGCTCTGAGGAACAGTACACAACATGCCCTTTATCTTCTCTCCTTAGTACATTCTTCATAGGGACACTGTCTCCTAAACTCTAAGGTAAAGGGGCAACTGGCAGCTTGTCCCAGGCTAACCCCCTGAAGTTGTCCCCAAGGTCCCCTTTTCTCTGACTTCCCAGGGAGCTAAGGCAGCCCAATCTAAGCTCTCCGATTGCTTCCCTTATCCTAAGCCCTTCCTTGTTTACTGTCTCCATCTTCAATAAACAGATCCTCATAGTCACCTGGGCTCAGGTTGTAAAATCTTTCCTAGACAGAGTTAAGAACCCACACCATATAGCCAGCCCTAAGCAGACTCACTCAGGCCCATGCCCCTGTCTGGTAACAGTATTGTGTTCTAAAAAAGGAAAAATGGTTACGATACATTAAATTTCTTCAAAAGAAAGCAATTATTATATTTTATACATTATGTATTATACATAATACATTTTATTATTTATATATTTTATACAATTACAATATTATTCCATTTTTATAAAAAATATTTACATATTTCGTACATGCACACACAGTCTAGTTTGACAAAATTTCATGAGAGACACTATCAGTCACTTTATATTGTGGGTGGAGATAATTAACCCTAGAGCACATATTGTTGTGTCAAATGCTAATATTCTAG
Organism: Phyllostomus discolor; assembly: GCF_004126475.2. Taxonomy (NCBI): domain Eukaryota; kingdom Metazoa; phylum Chordata; class Mammalia; order Chiroptera; family Phyllostomidae; genus Phyllostomus; species Phyllostomus discolor. The sequence continues at coordinate 76,375,225 of NC_040904.2, read as the reverse complement.
TTCTATCTCTTTTTTAATTAGCTGAAATAATTTTACAGCACAAAGAGATACTTCCCTTTCCTAACATTAGGTTAGTCAATGGTAGAGTGTGAATGTATATATAGATATAGATATAGATATAGATATATAGAGATATAAAAGAGAATATATATTCTTTTATAAGTATAAGAAAATAAGAAAAGAATAAGAAATATATATAAATATAAATATAAAATGTATATATATATAAAAGAAGGCAACACAAATGCCTAATGCTTTCCCTTTATTTAGTATTTCTCAAGATATATATTTATTTCCTTACATCTCCAAAAAGAATACTAATTAATTTTTGTATCATCTTCAACCCATGAATTAAACATACTGTATGGGTTTCAATACATGTACTTCTTATGGTTATTGAAGCTCAAATTGTTCTATATTTAAACAGTGGGGAACTCCTCAAGTTAACGCCTAATTCCTTTTGACAGGATTCTAAAATGTCTCTGACAACTCTCTTGTTGCCTTGTATAACAAGTTCCAAACTCGTTCTGTACATTTCCAGCCCTTCATGTAGAATCTGCTGTTTCTCCATTTCTCTTATTAGTTGTAAGTTCTCTTATTAGTTACAATTAGTTCAAGACACAATTTGGTCACCAGAAATATGCTTTTTTTCTGATTAGTAATTTTTTCCAAATTTTTTAGTGGATATAAATACAGGGTGGGGAAAAAGTAAGTTTACAGTTATATGAAAAATAATACAATAGTTAACAAATAATAATAAAAATTAGCCCTGGCTAATGTGGCTTGGTTGATTCAAGCATTGTCTCACATAGCAAAAGTCTGGAGGTTCAATTCAGGGAGCTTATGAGGGGTAGCCAATCAATGTGTCTCTTTCACATCGATGTTTCTCTCTCTCTTTCTATCCCCATTCCTCTCTCTCTAAAATCAATAAACATATTTTTAAATAATATAAGAATAAACTGTGCATTTCATCTACCCACAACTGTAAACCTATATTTCCCCACTGTGTATTTATGTAGTATTTGTAAATATACTTGCAACTATATTGCCTTTAATTTCTTCTACATTAAAATTGTGCCTTTTTTCTCCCATGCTAAGAATCTTGGTTCTCAGTTACTAAGTAGATGCCTTGTTTTATCCCACATTATACACTGAATAGTCCCAGAACAGTAATATTGATAAAATCACCACCAATAATAATAATAATTTTAAACAATTTAATTTTATAAGCTATTTCCTTCTCCTACATTTTTAACTTTGTAATATAGATATACATATTTTCAGAGCATATAGATATTACATACCATACTCTCTTCTCACTAGCTGTCATTTATTCCTAGTTTTATAAATATATTCTTATCACTATTACATATATCAAGGTCAGTCTAGTTTCCAGCAGATTTTTCTGAAAAGTTCTCATAGAAAAATGTTCTTGAGTTCTTATGTATAGACAAAAGTTTTTACCTGTTTTACTTATAATTTTGCTGAATATAAAGTTCATATTTTGATATTTTTCTTTGTTAAATTTAATATATATCTTCATTATTTTCTGGCATAAAGCATCACCATTGAAAAATATGATGAAAATATATAACTTTCCCTTATAAATTATATGCTCTTTTTGCCCAGATGCCCAAGGATTTTCTTTCTTTCAGGTCCAGGATTTTCCCTAAAACAGGTCTTCATGATTGCCTTTTGGGGCTGCTATTCTTCAGTATATAATGAGTTCTTTCAATAAGAGTGTAAGTCTATTTTTTTAACCTCCAGATAAGCTTTTTTGATTTGTAGTTTAGAGTATTCTCTTTCTTTGCTTAGGCTTTTTTCTTCAGAGCACCTGTCATCTGGGTGGTATATCTTCTTTGTTTATCTTCAATGGTCCTTTTTTCCTTTGGATTTTAATATTTTTTAACTTTCATTCTTTCATTTTTCTAAAAACATTATTTGCTGTGTTTGTTGTTCCTTCTAATATGATTTTTCTTTTATGTCTAATTCAAGATCTGTCACCTTATTTTTTACTTTGTCAAATTCTGATATGTGTCATTTATTTATATCTTGTATTACATTTTAATGTCTTTAAATTTGTTTTCAAATAGGTTATAATTTTCATCTCTTTTAAAGATATGTCATTCCAGCCCTGATCAGTATGGCTCAGTTGGTTGGGTGCCATTCCACAAAACAAAAGGCCACCAGTTTGATTCTCAGTCAGGGCACATGCCTGGGCTGCAGGTCTGGTCCCCAGTCACAACACATATGAGAGGCAACCAGTCAACCTCTCTCTCTCTTTCTCCCTCCCATCCTCTTGCTCTAAACTTAGTTAACAAATTAATTAAAAACATCATTCCAACATGCTTTCATCCTTAGTCTCTTGTATCTTGATACTTTTTAATGAGATTTACCTCAACAGTTTTTTTGTTATTCCTCATTACGTGAAATTATTTTCTGTAACTTTCAGGAAAGATTATGGTTCAAATGGCATTTTCTAACTTCACAGGACTCCTCCTTCTACTATTTCTGTGTAGTGTTAAAAAATATGGTGGCTTGCTTTCCTAGATTTACTTTTCTGCTTCTTTTCCCCCACTTTTAGATGGACATCCTCCTTCCTTTCTTGTTTTTGTCCCTATCCTGCCCAAGTTTGATTCCACTCCAGGCAGTTTCTCCCCTGCATGGGACATTGCCCTGAAACAAACATCCTACTTAGTTAAGTGCATAGGGGCCAGCCAGCTCCAGCTCCTTAGAGGGTAATGTGGGACCTTGCGTTCACCCACTGTAGGAACAGGGGAAACCCTCCCAATTTTAACTATTGTTTTCTAATTGACCCAGCCCACTTTCCAGTGACTACTTACTGGCTGTTTTGTAGGTTTAATAGGGGAACTCAGGAGGTAAAGGTTTTTGCCTCAGTCATAGTTGATAGGCTTAAGTGATAATACATGTGGAAGGCTGTTATTCCAGGAACTGCAATGCATGGCCTACATGACTCCAGGAGGTAGGCAAGCAATTCAACCTTTGTGCCCCAGGGTGTCTAGATGGCAAGTGATGCAGATAGTATCTGAGCCATTGTGTTCCAGGGAGGAAACGTCTCTAGTGCAGATAAAGAATTGTTGATCAGCAGACGTAGAAATACTAGGAAAATCACCACCAGACTGCAACTCTTATCTGATTAACGTTTCCCCAAACTCCTTGCCCACCTTTTCCTTCTTCCTATAAAAAGGTTGGCTTGAGTTGAGATGTTAAGATGGTTTTTAGAGTACATAACCTGCCATCTCAGATCATCGGCATCTGAATAAAGTGCCCTTAAAGATTCAATCCTTATTTCTAATTATTGGTCCTGGTAGTGACAGGCAGCACAAACGCTGCCTTTTCTGGTTTCAAGATCCCATGTTCTGGTCCTTTAATCACCCCGTTGCTCTCTTCCCTCTTCTTCTTCTTTTTAAAGATTTTATTAATTTATTTTTAGACAAAGGGAAAGGGAGGGAGAAAAAGAAGGAGAGAAATATCAATGTGTGGTTGCCTCTCATGTGCCCCCTGCTACACACGTGGCCTGCAACTCAGGCATGTGCCCTAGAATAGGAATCAAACTGGTGACTCTTGGTTCTCAGGCCAGTGCTCAATCCACTGAACCACACCAGCCAGGGCTCTTCCTTCTTGCAGTGAAGATGTTGGTGCCAAGTGGTTTTTGTGACTGTTGCCAATTCCTTTCTATTTGCTTATGCTATGAAGTTAAAGGGGTTCATTCACCTGCATGTGTCAAGGCTCAATCAAAGGTGAACAGGAGTTGACAGCCAAGAAGAAAGTAAAGCTTGATTTTTAACCCTGAGAGGTTGCAGTAAAAAAAATTATGGTGTAGGGTAAGAGATACATTCATTACTAGTATGTGCTGAAATTTGAAAAAATTAAAAACACTATAATTTTACATGTATTTATATAATAAAATACATGATTTTTTATTTATTTTCCATTCCAATGTAGAAATTACTGAACAGAGAAATATAAAAACATAAAGAATAAAAATTTTTCTTTTCAAATAATGGAAACATGGATATTGCTAAAAAATACAACCAAAAAATGTCATTAACAATTAATCAGAATCTTCGATAGCTGGCTGTGCAAAACGTTTGTAACAGTCATTGCAAACAGTATCACTGTGCTCGAGGCATAAACACTTTTTCCAATACTTGCAAAACTATTTCGATAAGTGACTCATTTTGGATGCATACCACCTAACATATCTATTTCTTTCTCTGCTTCTCTAGAAAGCCATACCTGTGTCATCATTAGAATTTCCTTCAATTTGTGTTTGAAATTGATGAAATTTAGGTATAAAGGCTTGTGCACACCTGTACAGATTTCTGAATGCCTTTTTATTTGTTCTGATACTAACCATGTTACGAGATTTCTAGTAAATATTCTGTGCCTTATTTTTACATTACTGTTCAGCAATGAATAGTCTGGGCATTTATTCCTGCAATATTCAAATTGCGTAGAATATAACCATAGGCCATCTTCTGGTGTTCCCAGCCACCTTGTATGTATTTATCATTGGGTCCACAGTGTCAACTCCTGACTTCCTTTGGTTGTCATATTCTATTGTGTCAGTCTTTCATGAATCTAAATTTACAGTGTTGCCAAAATGCATACTTGAAACTAAATTATGTTTTTTTCCCTTTTTAGGTATATGAGAAACAAATGTGCAATATGCACCAAAACCAAATAAGTTGCATTTGGGGGGTTTCTTTTTAGAAGACTGAGATTTAGGGGGTAGTTGGGTTTATTCTTATGAACAGTACTTACATATGAAAGTTGATTTTTTTTTCAAATCAGAAATAAGATTTGGCCCTGGCTGGTGTGACTCGACAGATTGAGTGCTGGCCTGTGAACCAAATGGTTGCTGGATTAATTACCAATCAGGGTACATGCCTGGGTTGCAGGCCAGGTCCCCAGTAGGGGGTCCTCAAGAGGCAGCCACACATCGATGTTTCTCTCCCTCTCTTCGTCCCTCCCTTTCTCCCTCCCTTCTCCTCTTTCTAAAAATAAATAAATAACATCTTTAAAGGAAAATATTTAATACCAGTCAACCACTTATCTTCTATAATATTACATCTTAATGAGTAAATGGGTTCTGCAAGCCTCTTGATTATGTCTGCTGGTTTATTACTAATCAAGTAAGGATTTGGGGGCTGCTTACCATCATATATTTCAAGATTCCCTGTGTAAAATGCTTTTGAATCAACCATAGCAAAAAATTTTATACTATTTACTGGGCTTGGATGGAATATATTGCCTAAACCCATATTTGCCTCTAACTCCAGGTAACATTTCATCTGTTACTTTCTATCCCATAGAGTAACATAACATAATTTTCTACAAATGCTGAGGAAATGTCTCTCACAGCTGCTAATTTGTCCACTTTCAGGTCTTATAAGTGATAAGTTTGTCATCAAACCTGATACAATTAGGAGTAAATCTAAATCTCCGTAAAGATAGGTCTCAAAAGTTCAATCCCACTACCACCTGTAGCCCCTAAATCCTGCAAATTTAGCCAATTGCTGCAGTGTAACCCAGCTAGATATGAGGCCTAAAAATTCTTTCAATTTGGTTTTGTCTATTCACTTAGCATCTCTTGGGAAAACTGGCTTGAGATAGAATCAATGTATTTATTTGTATATAATCAGATTATATCTAAAATATCATTTGTGATAAAGCTATTCCAAATTTCAAGTTCTGTCTTGGCATTTTTTTACATTTGGCCAAACTAATGGGAATTGACACAAAATATTCTGCAGCTGTTTTCTAATTTGTCTTCTTATTGGATTTTTCCTCCATTTTGCATCTTTATCCTTTCCCAAAAAAAAGTCTTCATTCATGTATAATTCATCTTTTCTTTCTTCACTAGAAATATCTTGCTCAGTATCTGTATCTTCTGAATGAACTTCCATACAATCTTCATCCTCTAAATCACTTTCATTTTCTTCTTCGATTCTATAATTCTCATCATCTGACTTGAGTAGTATTTACTAAATTCTTCAACATCTCTCAGATTATTGAGTCAATGTATTTTTCCAGCCATTTTCAATGGTACATGGAAAAAAAAAAAAAACAGCACTGACTTCAAAGTTCATAGAAAAAAAAACAGCTATGCCAATACTGACTTCAAAGTTTGTGATATCTCCCAGATACAACTTACTATCAAATATCACACACCCTTATGAAACACATGTTATAACCAAACTGGCTGCTTAAATGTTATGACTTAACATTAGTCACATACAAACATGCAGCTAGTCATAACCTTGAACATTGGCACCCTATGTATGTTACAATTTTTTAAGAAAAGTTTGTTTCTCTCAGGTCAGCCTCGACCTCCACAAGATTAAGGAAATGGTGCCAAATCTGGAGTCACAGGTGAAGTGTTATTCAAAGACCTGGCTCCCCATGGCTTCTAGGTAATGAGTTATATAGGGAACAAGTCATTAATCCTAGTGAAATTAGGGTAGTGTTCTCTATTAAAAGGAAGTAGTTCATCATTCCATCTGATCCTGATGTCAGCCAGGTTTTGCTCTGGCTGGTTTCACAAGGGTGTGGTCATTGGTGTTACTCTGCCTTTCTGGATCTGGAGTTAAAGCATGACGGAGGTAGAGATGTTACCTCTAGTTTAACCAAAACTCTGTCCCTTTGGTCAACAAACCTGAGGCTTTTTTTCATAAGATTATTTGATGCTGATCAGAACCTCATTGTCCTGAGGGCTTAATCATTGAGGGAGTGGTCATGCAAGGGAGAAGGGGGTGAGTGAATCATAGTGCTGGATGAGGCCAGTTTGAAAAAAGAAAGGAAAGGTCATTTTAAAGAAATGAAGTTTCTGTGCAGTTACACTTATATTTTGAGGCTCAAAGGAATAGCTTATAACCTAGTGTTGTAAATATTGACTACGAGGTTTTTGATATTCCTTTCTATTTGTCACCCTATTCCGAGAGCTTTCCAGGACATATTCCAAGTGCTTTCCTTTAGGTGCAACTATAGGTACAGCTATAGCCTCAGATGTTGGTACAGATGAAAATAGAGGTTCAGCTACAGGTACACTTACAATTACACACATAAATACACATAAATTTGCATAGGTAAAGATAACTGACAGAATAAGCATAGAAATATCTATTATCAGACTGATGGGATTATGGGCAATTTTTTTGCTCAGTTTTGATCCCAGGTTTTGGTTTGTTTGTCTTTTAGTAATGTAATAAAAACACAAACCAAAACTAGTACTTACAAAGTGTATGAGAATTCCTGTCATCTGTGCAGGGGTGTCTGGCCATGTCCCATTTTGAGGGTTCCATCAGCATCTAAACTCCAGTCACATCAAATTCCATTATCTCTCTTAGTTCAACTAAGGGTACTTTTATCTCCTTGGGAGTGGACAAAATGACTCACTGTTATTCTTCCCTATTCCGTATTGTTCAGTTTGTGTTCTATGCTTTGAGAGCTCCAGTCTCCTTAATATATATTCAAGTCCAACTTCTGATAATTCATTACAAACCTCTTTTGTCTGAATAGTACCTAGCTTTTGCTTTTCAAACATTCTTCAGCTTTCAGAATAATGTCTCCAATAGCAAATTACAAAACCTACTTAGGAGTTACAGTTTCAAGAACTTGACTCTTGCCTTATTTTTCCTACAGCAACAGCCCTGTCAATTGTTTCTCGTCTAAACACAAATGCAACAGAGTTCGAAGATAATGACAAAAAAAAAACACAGACACACAAAGTGGGTAGTATTTCAAAATGCTATCCTTTTTTATTTCTATATACAAGTGATTTTCTCTGGATAGTGACATTGCCCCTGTTTATAGTTCTTACAATGTTTACTCAAACTCTTTTGTGGGCACTAGCTCTTTATCTGACTAATATCAGTAAATTCAGAGTAGTTTAGAGTCCTTACCATAGTATATTTACACCTATAATCAGTGAAATTAGACTGTTACTGCTCTGAAAACACAGATGACATGAGCAACAGTAACTGTTAAATAACACTTGCATGTAGTTGTTAAAAGAACTGAGGTGTGTTAAAATTTAAGTCTTTATTTGAAAAAAAAAAATGGATTTGACTCTGACAACACCGAACTGGAAGTGGTTAGGAGCAATCCACCAGAGGGTGCTAAGGGAGAGAGTTTTATAGAGAAAACATAGAAGCAAAGCAAGAAAATCATTTGATTGACTAAGGTTAAGGTTTCCTTGTTTGAGAAATCCTAGTTGACTGTGATTGGTTGTCCTTTGGTTTCAGCTTCTTAACCTAAAAGCAATACAAACTTATTGTCTGCTTTGTGTGTGTAAACTCCTGAGGTAGTAAAGACACCTGAGCCCACAGTGGCCTCCATGTTTAATTAATTTAACAATATTATCTCCCTTCTCCTAATTTTTTTATTTATTTATTTTTTTAGATTTTGTTTATTTGTTTATAGAGAGAAGGGGAAGGGACCTTGTCCTGATTTTTTAAAGGGTTTCACCATGTAAGATAACTGGTATGCAAGCATAATGGGTATTTGTAGATAGATGTTCAGGAAGTCTGAACTGGAGAGAAACAACTGTGGACAGGAACAACTGTTCCTCTTAGCAATACTCTGCACCAAGTCTCGGGTTACATTATTGCAAGGGCCACAGTTCTCTTCCAGGAATTGAAATAGCCAAGGGAAACCACATCATGATCTTGTCCTGAAATTATATATCAGTGAGTTCCCTTCTTCATGCCCAATTTTCAGCAAGTTTGACTCTTGATTAATTTAGTTTTTAATGACTGATAATGAAAGACACAGTAAATCAAAAGCTACTCCATTTGTTTCTTTACCCTTGAAAAATAATCCTTGAAAAATATGCAGGATTATAAAGTTGCTTTTTAAATGATTTCAATAGTTTATAAATAAAATGTACTCCTAAAAATAATTCCAAAGGTTTATAGATGAAGTCATCTTCAGTCAAATAGAACCCTAAAAATATTACAAATTAATTATTTCTATAATGTGGTTTTAAATTATCCATTAATTTCTTAAAGTTGGTTTTGAAATAAGATATGCTCATATTATGTAAGAAATAAGAATAATAATACTTATATCTATATAGTCATCTGCAATGTTACCAGAATAAAAAGGTCTATTTGCCTGTGCGTATAAAGCCCAATGAGACACAAAATGAGGGGGGCATCAGGCCCAGAAAAATCCAGGGAAGAGATTGGAGAGTTTGAAAAGAAGCCTGCTCTTTCTCAAACCCAGGGAAATATACAGATGTTGAACCAAGGCTCTTCTCTGTAGCAGCCATGGGCCAAAGCCCAGCAACAATGGTAGCCAGGTCTCCATTGAGCCTCAGCAGCAGACATGCAGATGGGGAAACGAGGTACAGAGAAGTTAAGTAACTTAAGATCACACAGCTAAGAATTTTGATGCCAGCAGGAGCAGAGACAGAGCTGGACCACTGGAGCTTCAGGTGTTGAGGGTGATGGCACTGCAGCTCTGGGCCCTGACCCTTCTGGGCCTGGTAGGCAAAAGGGAGGGCCTGCAGCCCTAGAAGCTAGATTTCTCCTCCAGTGAGATGGACCTGAGCCACCTGGTTGTAGATGAGGCATCAGACATGGTGTACCTGGGGGCAGTGAGTGCAATCTACCAGCTGAGTGTCAGAGAAGTGCCCCGCTGAGAGTAGAAGCCTCTTCAAGGGCACCTGTGCCTGGCACATTTCCTTGGAACACACCTGTGCCCTTTTTTCAGGCACGTACTTTTTGCCTTCTTTTCTCCTAAACTCTAAGGGTCCCCAAAAGACTTGCAACCAGAGGAGCAACAAGCAGTGACAGAAGACTCTCTTTTTGCCTCTGTGCATGCAACCATTACTAGAGTTTGCTGGCTCTCTGCCTCTTTGACGATGTACTCTTTACTCTAATAATTCTTGACATTACCACTTAAAATTCTCCTACATGTGTGTCCCTGAAATTCCTTTCATTAGGGTCATAGTCAGGGTCGTGGCCTCTACTGATTGTTTGGTGCTATGACAGGGGGTCTGTGGTCCTGATGTGGGCCATGTCACCACTGCATCTGGTTTCACCACTTTTCCTGGCCCGGAGCTGAAACACAACTGAGGCCTAGGTGTTATCTCTAATTTGACTGAAACTCTGTATGCGGGGTCAACAGACCCCAGGTTTTTTCCCTGAGATGATTGATGCTGATCAGAACCTCATTGTCCTGAGAGCTTAGTGACTAAGGGGTGGATGTGCAAGGGTGAAGGAGGTGCATGAGTCAGGGTGCTGGAGGAAGCCAGTTTGAATCAAAAGAAAAAAGGAGAAAAAGTCATATTAAAGAAAGGAAGTTTCTGTGTGATCACAAAGACACTTATATATTTTTACTTGAATTTTAATTCTATATTCTATTTATTTTATTTCAGTATTCTATTGTTTAATTTATATTATTTGATTGTATGTTTCCTTTCCATTTATCTCCCCATTCCCTCTTCCACCTCCACTCACCACCTTCCCCACACTACTGTCCATGTCCATGAGTTCTTTCTGTTTTCTTTTTGTTTGACCCCTCCAGTCTCCCCAACCCCATCCAGAGCTGTCAACTCTCTATCTATAAGTCAATTTAAAGAGTATTTTCTGAGTGTCACTCACATGTCAAGCAGTAAGAAAGGAAAGAGGGTACAATGAAGTAAGTTCAACATCTCGATGTAAGAGAAGCATTAACATCATTCTTTAAAATATAAACAAACAGCCTCAGTAAGATTAAACAATTTGCCAAAGTCACTGATAGGTAAATTGATAACTGAGCTGGAATTAGTATTCACTCTGTGAAACCACCTTTCCCAACAATTACTAACACTATTGGATCATTTACTCTGATACCATGACTATGTATTTGTCAATGTAACATCCAGACCTGTAAAGAATTTTTATGTGTTTATTTGAGCCAAACTGATGACATATGCCAGGGAACAATATCTCAAATTCTCCAGAGAATAACAGTTTTGCAGTTTCTTTTATGCATTTGAGATTAAAGAGCAGACATAAAGATTACAGGAAAGTAGGAGAGAGAAAGGCAGGGAGTGGATTATAACATAGTTAAGATTTTATGCTCTCTGGAGGGTGATCACTTCTTATAACAAGTGGTCTGAAAAGAGGCATTTCAAAGGTTTGTTGACCTAGACACACAGAAACAATGGACAGGACTTACTTAGGGCAAAGATAAACCGGGGGCATGACTACCCACCTTGACCTTCCCATTTAGAAATTTATGATCAGATCAGCCTGTGAAATTACTTTTCACAGAGGCTCTTTTTCCATCCACATATTTATATTTTTCTCATCCATAATAAAATAAAAAATAACACTGCTGGCTATAGAAAAATCCACTTTTACTTGAAACCAAATTTTCATGCAGATTTGTGTCTCTAGCATAAGAACATTTTTATGCATAATCACATGAACACAAATTCTCAACTCTAAATTGGCAAACTTTGGTCTATGATGTTTGGATACTTTAGGAAGAAAGTAATTGAAGAAAGAGAGACTTTTATCCCTGAATTGGTTTGTTAATCCAAAAGTATCCTGGTGCTCATTACCTATTCAGCAATTCACTAGCCTATCACTCTACTATAGAAATAAAAACTGCATTTATTTGTCTTTCTTTAATCTCCCCTTCTTAATTGCCATACTGACAAAAAAGAAACAGTTGTTTACCTTCCAAATTCTCTGGAGCACAAACCAAATTAATCATTTTAAGCAGCATTTCTTCAGCTCCAGAAACAAGTAGCTTGCAAAGTAGCAAGAAGCTCCCTTAAGAGGCAACAACCAGAAGATCCCCAGACATGAATCTTGACTGGGAGGGCTCTGCAGGCATTTGCATCTTGCTTTAGAAACTTTGGAAACATCCCTGAGTTTCTGGGGAGGAGAGTAGGGGAGTAACTAGGGCTAGCTTAAGAAGGAAGCCTGATGGGCAGTTCCCTGGGGTGTCAGTATATACAAGAAAGCTGGTAAACACTGTTGATCCCCTCATCTTAAGGTATTTTCCCTTCTTCCCTGATAATAGATTCCAATTTTTCCAATAGCCAAGTCTGGTCTTAGTAATGAATCAGGATCTATCTAAGCTAATCTTGTCTTATTTTCTTTGAAAGATGCTTTAATTGCCAGCCTCCCTTGCAGCTAGAGGTAACTATTTGACTGCAAAATACTAGGAAAGAAATAAAATTAAAGAAGTACTGCCTGGTACCACTCCTTTTTCCTTCCCATTTAGCACACTGTTGTGATGCTGTACCCACAACCAGAGGTGAGGAGAAAGGCATTCCAGAAGAGATGAAACCTAAATGTTAAGTAGAAACTATCAGAGTAAAGAGGGTGGTGACTAGGTCTCCAGAAAGAAAGAATACTCTATATAAATGCCCAGAGGCAAGAAACAGAATAGACCATGACTCATGTGGCTCAGTTGTTTGGGCATCATCCCACAAAGCAAAAGGTTGCAGGTTTGATTCCTGATCAGGGCAGGCACCTGGGTTGCAGTTTCTGTCCCTGGGGTCAGGTCATATACGAGAGGCAAACAATGTTTCTCTCTCATATCAGTATTTCTGTCTCTCTCTCCTTCCCTTCACCCCTGTCTAAAAAGAAAGAATTTTTTTAAAAAATACATGATGTTATGATGTTATTAAAAGAAGAAAGAAAAAGGAAATAGCATGGAAGCTTGAAGAAACTGAAAGAATTTTAGTATGAGCAAATTATAAACATAAAGCTGGAAGCAGTAATAAATAAATTAGAGAGATGGTCAATACTCAGACTGAAACCGGAAAAGCCAGCACGCACGGAGACTCACTGCTGGAACCAAGAAGCAGAGACAGAGACTGGCTCTTTATGGGCTCTTTATTCGGATGGCCAGCAATCTGAGAAGATGGCGGGTTATGTGCCTTGAAAGACTGTTTTGCATTTCCTTTCAAGCCAGTCTTTTTTTATAAAGAAGAAAAAAGTGTAGGGAAGGGAAGGGATTTGGAATTAAAGAAAGATGCTAATCAGATAAAAAGCTGCAGCATTCTTTCATCTGCTAACTGGTAATTCCTTATCTGTATCCTGAGCAGTGGTCTTTATCTGTGTCCTGAGCAGTGGACTTCGCCCCCTGGAGCACAATGGCTCAGATACCATCTGGATTGCCTGCAGTCCTTCTGGGGCACAGTTTGTGGTCTCCTGGAATGAGAGTGTGTCGTACCTTCGATTCCTGAAACAATAGCTTTTTATATGGATTAATTACTAAGCTTATTGACTTACCTAAAATGAAAAATTTTTAGCTCTTAAATTCCCTGTTAAGATCATGAAGGGCACTGTAAGGAACACTAAGGAGTTTATATTTTACACTAAAGAAAAGCAAATGAGAGCTACTGAAAGTTTTAATTAGAGAGGAGACAGGATTAGATTAAGACCTGAGAAGGGGAATATATGGGACATTACTAGGGTTTGGGAAAAGATAAAAATTACTATTACAAGAGTGATAACAAGGGCCAGAGTAAGGGTAATGAAAGTGGTAATGGAGAGAATTGAATGGAATGTAGAAATATTTAGAAGGCAAAATAGATAGAAGCCTGTGAGTGAATAAATCTAGGGGCAAAGGACAAAAATTAAGGAAACCTCCCAGTTTCTTGTTCTGGCAACTGTGTAGCTGTTAAGTGATGACAACCACTGCAAGAGGAAAGACAGGATGAAGACCAGATTCTATGGGGAATCTGAGGTTTCATGAGCCCTCCAAGAAGAGATAGAGGTCTGAGACTCAGGAGTGAGGTTGGAACAGACCAAGTATGGAGGTCATAAGAGGTTCTATGCATTTTGTTCTCCCACAGGATACAGGATTAATATTACAGAGAGATAGCAGAAAATTACATGTTCTATTTCTGAGAAAAGGATATATAATTGCCATAAGCAAACACAAACTGGTTATTTGATGAGTTTTGATGGAAAGAAAGATAATATACTTTAAATTTGGCCTCTGAGTATTAAACAAATATATTGTGCTTGTGGGGGAAAAAAATCCAAGGACATAGAAGAATCACAAAACCAAAATCTAGTCTCAATAGTCTCCATATTCATGAAGTCAAGTCTATGAACTAGGGCATTAATATCGTACATATCAAATGAGGGAAAAAGAATAGTTATAAAGAAAATTATAAAACTTCCCACTTAGAAATAAATTAAAGTAAACAGAAGGTCATTGGGCAAATGTAAAAAAAAAAATTCTGGTCTCTTCAGTGGCTTATGAAACAAAATATCTGGTCAATGATGCATTAAAAAAGTGACAGAAAGGAGTTGTAAATTACAGTTTATTTCTTTTGGAGATTCATTTAATCAAGTATATGTAGGTGCTAAATTCATATGACTGGTATCTGAAAGGTTAAAGTAAAATTATAAAAGCTCTCTCTGTGGCAAGTGAGCCAAATAATAATAGTCTATAGCATCCTCTCGCTGTAGGAAAAGGAAGGGGGGGAAGGGAGGAAAAATATTCTCTTAAGATGGTCAGATAGTCTGGAAGTTCTGTGATTCCTTTTTTTTTCCACTGGAAAAATTCAACTTCTAAATTCGCAAACACAATTGTCTTTGAAAGATATCTCATCAATTTCTTTCTATTTTACAATGTGACCAAGCCAATTTGGTGACCACAACTCTTCTTCCTGATTATTTTACCATGCCATATAAGTCCTAGTAAGAAACAGATTTTAATTTCATTCAGTTTTATTATTAACTTGAGTGCATTGTTCTTACACTCTACTTCCAATTAATGTTGTGATTGTTCCTGAGCCTGTCTTACAACAAATACTTACTATTTGGGAAACTTTTCTTTACACACCAACCTACTACAAGCTTCTATTATTTGGCTGGCAAAAAGTGGTAGGTTACCATGACTTGCCACCTCTTCTCTCCTGACTCCAACACAACAGGGTCATTCAGATCAGAATGATATTACAACAGCAATTGTCCTGGTCTCTCCCTTGTCATACTCATTACCTTTGGTCATCTTATTTAAATGCATCATTTAGTTTCACAGCAAATTATATGTCAGAATAAAAGGGACCTTGAGGGGGGGCATAAAAAGCATTCCTAAGTAAAACTGTTGTAATATCAAATAACTTCAAGGTTAACTCAACACAGTGAGTTGCTAACTTTACCAAGAAAAGTGCTGGCATAGCTAAATTGGGCCATTTAACCTTGTGAATTAAAGAAACAAAGGAGTAAGCTGCTGAAGCCTTTAAGGACCTGTGTATAGGAAACTCGACAATTATTTAGGAAAAAAAAACTAGGTCACTTACAAAAATGTATTTTAAACATAGAAAATAGGGTCAAGTAGTGGTTAGGATTTTTAACTTATTCTCGATTTAAGAATATAGATTTTGAAGTTACACAGACTTGAGCTTAATTCCTACCTTTGTCACTTTTAGGCTACATAACTTAGAAGGAAAAAAATTATTAAATGTATTAGTATTAGTAGCCTCATCTATAAAATTAAAATTAAAATACCTATTCACAGAATTGTTTTAGGAATAAAAAAATAAAAAGATTATTTTGGGAATAAAAAATAAAAAGATTAAAAAAATAAAAGATTAACTAAAAATATAAATAATAACCCTTAACCAATAGTAATATTTAAGTTCAAGATTAAGGAATAAGTAATTACTTCTATATTCTTTTCTACATTCCAGGTATGTTTTGCTTAACATCAATTCTTATCTATTTCCATTTTCTCTCCTTTAAGATAAAAGTAATAGAAAAGTTTAAAAACAGAAAAATATCACACATATACCTATAAACATGCATTCCTCACAAAACTGACCTATTATGTCAGCATGAATCCAAAGTCTAAATTCTAATAGCACATAACCAAATATTATATTCAAATTCTTCCATTAGAAATGTATCTCTTTGCATTAATAAGCCATTATTTTCAAAATACCTCAGAGACTTAACATAATAACTATCACTACATTCATATTTCAGTGTAAATGAATGACATGTTCCCACTGTCTTGTGGAGAATAGGGAAGGACAACCAGGAGGGAATGACATGGGACATTAATAAAACAGCCTTAGTGAGGTTTATGCCTTAGCAAGCAAGGAAATAGAGCAGCCAACATGCTTGGAAGTAAAAAAAAAAGAGAAAGAGAGAGAGAGAGAGAGAATTAAAAAAAATAAAACAGCTATTTTATACTTTTGCCTAGAGGTTTCATAACCTTGGGTTCTAATAAAACCTTTATGGTTTGATACTTGCTATAAAGAACTGTCACACAGGGTGTGAGTAAATCCACAGTGAGTTTGTTGAGTGTCTAGAGGCCACCCTTCATCTGAGATATAGCTGTGAATGCCCACTGAACCATTTCAGAACATGTGGAAGAACTGGCTTCGGCCAGCACTTTTTGCTAATCCTAATTTTGTCTAATCTAATTAATTGTAGTGGATTCAAAAACTCAGTGATCTCTTGGGGGTTAATCAGTCTCTTTCAGGTTATGCCTCAGTTCTCTGCATTCCTCTCTTTCTCCTTAGGCTAGTTTGAAAACTGATATATTGCAAAGGTTGGCAAACTTAATCTATAAATGGCCAGACAGTATATCTTAGGTTTTATTTGCCATATAGTTTTTATTGCAATGACTCAACTCTCCACTGTGACAGGAGAGTCAACATAGACAAGATGTAAATAAATGAGTATGGTTATGTTCTAATCAAGCTTTATTTATGAATATTTTATATGAAATTTGGTTTTCATATGATGTGCAAGTGTTGGAAAATATTTTGATTTTTTTCAATCGTTAAAAAATGTAAAAAATATTCTTAGCTTACAGAACGTATAAAAACAGGCAACAATCAATATTGGCCTGTGAGCTATAATTTGCTGACCCCTGGTATAATGTATACCTAAGCAGTATGGACTGCTTAGGTGACCTTGGGTATTGGGGGAGGGGAGCTCTCTAGTTTCAACCAAATCTTTGGGTATGTTACCTGGTGATTACTCATCCAGTGTTAGCCTGTTCTATGGCTCTATCCTCGTTATCTTACATTTCTCAACTTTGTCTAATATCTTACCCATTCAAGTTGACACAGCTTGCTCTCTGCTCCCTGATTCTGAAGACCCCTCTTTCATCTTATCCCCGGGCCCAGTTTGCCCCCACCACAGTAACTTCTTCTGTAGACCTTAAACCAGTATCCACACACTCTGCAAATAAAGGAGCCTGCACGTGTGAACAAGAACTTCTCTCCATCGGGCCTCACCACCCACCACTCTAACTGTGCTGAGCTGTTGCATGTTGGCCAGAGGAGCCCCAGAACATCTCTGTCCTACTGGAGTACCAAATGCTAAGCAAGGCTACAGCCCCTCTGCCCTTCACTACCCTGTCAGCATGTGCAGTGAACTTCCTCCTTGCTCTGAGGCTTTGAAACATTGCAAAGTAGATTACAAATTCCATTACCTTTGTCTCCAACAACATACTCCCCCTTTCAGAGAGAGTTGTCCTTCTTTTCTTCCCTGATGTCCAGATGGTAAGCAGAGAAAAATCAGTTTATTCATAAAAAATAATTTAGCAAATATTAAAAATATTACATCCTTAATGTATAGGGTTTCCATGGATAGAAATGAGAATGTTGAAAATTCCAATAAAGCAAAAATAATAACACAAGGAAAGAAAAAGACAAACAGAAGATTGTCTACAAAGACACAGCTTTTATTCAAAAGCATAATGCTTGTTTTATGATTTGGTTCAGAAACTATTCTAGGATAAAGAACCAATTTACAAGGAGGCAAAATAACCTATAAGTTAATTACTAACAGAGCTTTTTTCCAGATAGTGTTGTGTTCAGAAAGTATATTTACTAGGAGAAAAGTATATTTTATCATGTGCAAACTTGTATTACAGAAGCATTTTTAATACTGAGTTTTGTAATGAAATAAAATATAACCCATTTAAAGAAATTATACTAGTAACATAGTTTTATTTCATGTGGCTATGGATTAATAAAACTAAAAAAGGATCTGGTCATAGTTTAGTAAATACTCATTTGTTTACTAAAAGATCACTCAACAGATATTTATTGAGTACTTACCATACACCAAGCACTATTGTAGGGCCAGATATTATGCAGTGAATGAAACACTGTCAAGCAGGAGATAGATAAATAACTAATATATATATATGTGTGTGTGTGTGTGTGTGTGTGCGTGTGTATTATATATATATACATATATGTGAATGAGAAGAAATTATAAAACAGGAAAGATCCTATGAAATGTGAAGTTAGGCATCAAAATTCTAGATGCAGTGGCCAGGGAAGTTTTACTAAAAATATGACTTCTGAATAAAATTATGAAGGAAGTGAGGGAGCTAACTATGTCTGTACAACGGGAAAGAGCATTCTAAGATGTGAGAGCAGCAAGTGCAGAGCACTTGTCTGTAATGTATGTCTGGTATGTTTGAGGAAGGACAAGCAAGCCAGGGTTGCTGAGGTCCTCAGAGGGAGAAATGAGGGTTGAGAGGTCATATGGATCACATGAAGAGAGGCCAGATCATATGAAGACAGGCCAGATCACATGAAGAGAGGACAGATCACATGAAAAGAGTAATAGTGAGGATTTGGGGTTTTACTCTAAATTAGAAAGCCATGGAAAAATTTGATGCAGAGGAGTGACCCAACCTGATTATAATTTAAAAGAATAATTCTGGTCACTGTGTTAAGTGGCTGTAGGAGAACAAGGTAGAAAAAGAGAGGCCAGCTGGGGGACTGTTACAATAATCTAGGCAAGACATGATGGAGGTTTTGATTTGTGTGATGTGATGAGAATTATCAGATTCTGGATATATTTAAGCCAAATAGATTTTCTTGTGGACTTGGAAGTAACATTCAGGAGAAAAGGAGCAATGGGACCAGGTGTGTTGGACTGAGAAACCAGAAATAGAAGATTGTCATTTACTGAGACATCAGCAAACTGCTGGAGGAGTTGGCTTGGGGGAGTATGTTAGGAACTCAGTAGCAGACATGTTAAATTTTAGAAGCTTATTAAACATCTAGATGCACAGGCGAAGGGGGCAGTTCAAGCTAATGAGAGAGATGTTAACCAGACATATAAATAAGTGAATCATCAATAGACAGATGGAAATGATAGCCTGGAAACTAAATAAGATCAAGGAAGGAGAAACCAACAAAAGAAACCGAGTAATTGTGAAAAAGTAGGAAGAAGGTTAGGTCAGTTGAGCATGCTGGACCAAGTGAAGACAGTGCTTCAAGAAGTAGTAAAATATCTGATGTTGAGACTGGGTATCTGCACACAAGTCATTAGGACCTTAGTGTTTGCATCTTTTTCATTCAATCTTTGGATTAGCCATGTTTAACTGTAGCTGGTTATGTCTGATACTCAGTAAATGAGTGTAAGTAGCTGAGCAATAGGCTTGGTAAAAGTGGATGAGTGAGTTGGCTAAGAAACTTTGCTACTAGGAATGTTTTGGATTAAGCCACTTAATACTGTTGAACAAATATTGTATTAAGTTCCTATTTTCAAAATGCCTGGAAATTGGAAAGATGAGAGATGTAACCACTATCTTTCAGGATCTTATTTCCCAATAAAACATATTAAAGCTGATATACAAATAACTAAAATATAATATTTAATGGGTGTGAATCTCATTCCACAAAACTCAGGTGGACAAAAAGTGCAAATTTGTTTATTTTTCTATAATTTAATAAATTTTGTATTTTGTGTCTCTATTTGATCAAACGATAGAAATAAAATCTTAGTCAAGTCAAGACAATTTCCTTTTTTCCAGGAGTTTAGTCATAAATCTAGAGTTCTTATATAATGCCTCGATGTTCGTGAATATGGGCATGGTATTGCCCCTTACTCATGAGCTCTTCTTGTCTGCATTCTCTTAGATGAACATGTCCCCATCTAACCCTCAGTGGCTCACCAGTGTAGGTTGTCTCTGCATTTTCTCATGCCCCCTCCAGCAGGAATTCTCCAGGTCTAGCTCTTACTCCCTCTGTCTCTGTTACTTAGGCTTTCTCTCAGAGGCACAGGATGCAACCAGCTTCCCTCCCTTGTTTCTGTAAGTTATGAGAAGTTCTGAAGGCTCTCTCATCTTGGACATGCCTCTTGAGTCTGCCTTTTGCTTCCACATGAAGCTGAGAACAGGGGGTGCTCTGGATCTCGGCACTTGTTTGCATTCTCACTAGGAAAGAGGGAATCTATGCCTTCGCAGTTTTCAAGCAAGGGTGGAGGGACAGAATCCAAGGACTTTCTTACTTAAACTTTCTTGCTTATCCTCTTAATCTCCCTTTCTTCTTCTCAACAAATGTTATTGAATCACTGAACATGGAAAATACTGATTCCATCTATCATGTAATCTCCCAATTCCAGTGTTTGAATTTTTAAACCTTAAGTTTTGGGGCATCCAGAGGCCTTTCTCCCAATGAGGAATTTCAAAAGTCCTTTCTAAAGTCTCTTCAAAAGCTGATTTTTCTTTTCTCTCTTCATATCCAATATTGGTTATATCCATAACCTGAAACATTAATGTGGAACACATAGCTGCCTTGTTTAGAAAAAAATAAAAGCCATGGACTGTAAAAAACTATAATTAATACTTCGAAGTGTTACCCTACTGCATTTTTTCAACTAGTAAATATTCATATCCATGAAGAAAATGTTTCAATTCCAAAGCTCCCTCCCTGTCCCAAAGGTGGGACCTTGCTTGAATTTGTTCCTCCAGAATCTTACTTGCTACGTGCAAACAGCCACAGTTACCACTTTCACCAGACCCTTTACCATTAAATGGTAAGACTGGAAGTTGGACAATGTTTTCACCCTACTCCTTTAGGGTCTTGTGAGATAATAGAAAATATATGTATTGGTCCTTGCCTCAGGTTCACAGTACAGAGTTCCTAAACCCTTGTAATTTTCAAGTGATAAGAACACTGGGAACATCTTTTGTTTTAATTCTTTGTCTTTGACCCCCATCCCTGACCCAAGGCTCCTAAAACCCTTGAAATTCTTAAGTAACAAGAGCACTAGAAGCATCTTTTGCTTTAATGAAGTGACTCTGGGTAGGCTTCTGGATGGCTCCTGGATGAGGATTGATCACCAAAGAGACCAATCCATCATTAGAAGCCTGGAATTTTCAGCTTCCCTCACACCTCATCACTACTAGACACACACTTCTCCAGAGAGGGGAGAGGAAATTGAATTAATGAAAATGATGCCTATGTAAGAGGGCCTCCATAAAAATTCCAATAATATGGGGTTCAGAGAGCACCCAGGCTGGAGAACACACCCATACCAGGAGGCTGATGCACCACAACTCTGTAAGGATAAAAGCTCTTGTGCTCTGGACCATCCCAGACCTTCCCTAGGTATCTCTTCACCTGGCTGTTCATTTGTCCCCTTTACCCTATCCTTTAATGTATTGGTAAAGGTAAGTGAGTGAGTTCTGTGAGCTGCTTGAGCAGATAACTGAATCCAAGACCGAGGAAGTCATAGGAACCTCTGATTTGTATCTAAGTTGGACAGAAGTTGTGGATAACCTGGGAACCTACTACTTAGGATTGTCATCTGAAACTGGGAGATGTCTGGTGCAACTGAGCCCTTAACTGTTGTATCAGGTGCTACCTCCACGTAGATAGTGCCAAAATTAAGATAAATTGTAAAATGCACAGCTGGGGTCACAGAATTGCTTAGTGTAGGCCCCTAGTCTACTGTAGGGGAAAAAAACCATATATTTGGTGAACAGAAGTGATCCGATGTAAAGGACTCTGTATGAGAAGAAAAGGAGACACACAGGCGGTAAAGGACTGGGTAGTCTTTCTAAGACAGTTCTCTATCACTGTCTCAGGAGACTGTCTCCACTCTTAAAAATAATTTCATCCCCTTTCATCTGAGGAAGCTGGGCTATGGCTGTAGGGGGAACTTCACTCTCTTCCTACCACCTCAGTTAGCGGAGACTAGCCTCTAAGAAACCTCCCACCCTGGGTGTGACGTGATGAACTGGCCCCCTACCCCAGTTTCCATCCATACCTTCTTCGTCTTCTAGCTCCTGACACAAGAAAAAGATGGATTCTGACTAGTTTTTTGCAGTATCGTAGTTGTTGTAGCGACTCTCCCATTCTGGCTCCCTTCTGTGACCCCTCAAGTCCATTTTAGCAAGAGCAGTATTCTCTTCATAGATATACCCCACCTGCAAGGCTAAAAGAATGATGTCGGTGAAGCTTTTAAATATTCTTCTTCAGTTTCTCCTGAAGGACTGAGGTCTAATCTCCCATATTTATCTGGGATTAAAGGGCTTCTATAATTCGCCAGTAGGAATTATTTTACAGTTGGGAAGAGTACAGTTACAACTTTGCTTCTAGAGTTGGCACTGTAAGTTTTCCATTTTTTAGCTATTTTCCCTTTTACTAAAAATAAAAGAGCACAGTAGCAGAAAATTAATCAGGGGGAAGTAGTTAAAATAATATATTCTGAAAATCTGTTTTGTTTACAGAAAAATGTCTTGTAAGAGGTCATATTAATCTTTATTTTATTTTCTATGTCTGAAAATTATTTAATTCTAGGATTGTGAAATTTGAAATTTTTGATTCTAATTAATCAGAACATTTTCTTTTATTTAGTCCTAGAAACCCGTAAAATGTTATTTATTAGCTGTCAGCAACTTTAATGCCAGTTTATTAGAGGCCCTGACTCTGCGCCTGCTGATAGTTACTGTGAAGGCTGAAAGGTTAACAAGAATGGGCTGCTACCAACGCCTTGCCAGGTGTTTTTCCCTGCAGTTAATGGACTTGAGCCAATTGAAATTATCACTCTAGCAACCAGTCACAGATGCTCTTAATCTTCTCATAGAAACATTGGTAGAAAAAATAGCAGGGATTTGTATTCTTGTTTTTTTCACTGTCATCACATTTGGAACAATTCAAATAAAGTATAATTAATTTTCTAATTGTAAATGAAGGCTTGACAAATCCAAAAAGAAAGAAAGAAACCTTTAAAAATAATGTGCATGTATAACATGTTCCATTAAAGTAATAATAGTCCCTTCAATGAAACAATATCTTGTAAAACCTCATACAATTTTTTTGGAGCCATGCGATGACGGGCTACAAAGCTATTAACACATCTAAGTTCTCTTAATTGCTGGGTTTATAAATCTGAACAATTGTAATGAAATTATCAGAATCAACCATATGGAATTAGAGCCAGTCACCATGGGAATTTGACACACACACATGCCGTTTGGGGCAATTTAATATGTATTTATCCAACTTAAAACAGAGCAGATGGCAAAGCACACAGGTAAGCATTTGCTTTGTCTTCCAGGTATTGTGGTTCAGTGATGATCTCTATTTATTGGGGGAACTTCAAATATCTGTAAAATCAAATGAAAGACAAACAGAAGTGACTAAGACTTGAATGAAGTATGAAATTTGAGCTCTCAGGCTATCAGATGAAGATGGAAGTGTTCTCATCCTCTATCAATCCTTAGGAAGTAAATAGAATTTTAGGTAGCAGCATTTGAAATTAACTACTTAGCTGAAGAAAATGCAAAGGAAGAAAATGCTCTGTTTGTACAAAATCCAAAATTAAACAAGTGAGAACACAAGCAATAAGACTAGAAGGGGACTGCATATAATAAAGTAGAAATTGCTTGTGCCCACCCTAATACCAATGTGGTCATATAAGCCAAGATCTTGGTTTCTAAATACCCTTTTCCACATAAAGGAACTAGAGTTCCTTGGAGAAATGGCTGAGGCTAGTGAACTTTGTCATGAGGCTAAATGTTCTTGGAGTGTCAGAAAGCAAAAAGGTACTCAGTGAGGATGTAACAAATAAACAGAGGAGCTAGCTTTAAAAATCCAACTGGCCAAATCTGAGACAATTAGAACTTTTTTTAAAGAAAATAACAAATTGTTATATTTTTAAAAGATCTAATCAAATGTACAGGGGGAGGAAGGAAAGAAAAGCACTTTGTAACAAAAGAAATGCTGGCTATTACATGTAGAAGGAATTACAAAACTATGAAATCACCATTTTGCAAACGACAATGTAAAAATTCATTTAAACAAGCTTTACCAAATAATGCTAAAAAACATAGAGGGAAAGGATTCTCACATTCTCAAAGTTTCACCCACAAGTTATTTATTCATTATGAAGAAAAATAATGTATTTTTACAATAGTAACAGCATCTTAATGAAGAGATCAAAGTCGGCATCACCAGTAACAAGACAAATGAGCATTATGTATTCTCTGTTACGGGAAGAATACCATGCCACCTGCAGCTATAATGTATTCCTGCAAAAACATTTAACCTGAAGCTAGTCATAAGAAAACAAACAAGTCTAAATTGTAGAACATTTTACAAAACAACTGACCTAGATTTGACAAACTTGACCAGTTATAAAAGACCAAAAAAAGGGGGGTGGGAAGTGGTGAGAAGGAAGCAAAATCAAAGGGAAAGGTTATAGATTAAAAGGAGACTAAGAAGATCTGACAACTAAAATTGGGATCCTTGATTGGATTCATGTAACTATAAAGAACACATGTAGGACAACTGGAAAAATTTGTATAAAACTGGATATTAGATAATGTTATCATGATGCTATTCAATTTCTTAGCTATAAAAATGACATTTGTTCATTTAAAAGAATGTCCTTTTCTTATGGTTGTTGAAGTATTTAGAGTAAATGCTATCATTTAGTATCATTATGTTTGTGACTTAATTTCAAATATTTCAGCAAAAATGTGTAAGTGAAAAGTACATGTCTTTATAGAGATTTTAAAGTAAATGCAGCAAAATGATAATGATTAGAAACATTTAAGGGAAAGATATATGTGTAGTTATTATATTACTCTTTTAACTTTTGTAGGATTTAATTTTTTTAATTTTGAAAAAATAATGCTCATCTCTATGTAGCTTCACTGAGTTGTCCAGAAACACTCTGCACTGAAATCTCAAACAGATAAAAATCTCTTAACTGCTACATCCATGTATCTTCTGCAAGTTCCCACTGGAATGTAATGCTCCTCGGTCATCCTAGGCAACCAACGATGAGCAAAATAAAACCTCACATCAGAGAGTTTCCTTACAATTCAAGTAACATCATCTGGCTTTCTTTGAGGGCATAGCAATAGGTGACCCCAAAATCCTTGTTAGGTACAACTACATAAAATTTCTTAATATTAGATGGTGGTCAATTGGTTAAAGTTGAAGGTAGAGTTCCCTAACATACACAGTGATTTTTAAATAAAACAGTATTTTTAAAACAAAAATCAAAATAACTTGTTTAAACCACTAAGCTGATAAATATAAAAAGATCCACCATACATCTTTAAAGTTCCTAAAAATAAGTTGTCTTTTCCTTAAAACCTGGAGAGTTAAAGTTGAGCTTACTTGATGGTTTACAAAATTAGTCATTCATTAAAGAAATATTGGTTAAGCATTCTTCTAGACAGAAATAAAGGAATAATGTGTACCATAACATCAGTGCTATGAAAAAAAGGAAAGCAATATCAAGAAGAAAAACAGAGGAGTACAAGGAGATAGAAAATGAGGCAGGATAATGTTTTTGGTAGAGTTATTAGAGACTAACACCCTCCTGAGAAGGCGATCCTTGAGCAGAGACCTGAATGATGTGGGTGAGAGAGTCATGTGAACATTTTCCTCAGGAGCCACTCAGATGGAGGACACAGAATCAAGTACCAAGGCCCTGATGAGATGCTTCTCACAGAGAATAGCAGGACCTGCAAGATCACATGCATGGCTGAAGAGGAGTAAGCAAAAGAAGAATAATGGGAGTGGGGAAACTTTAACCTATATGGCGCCTTACATTTTTTAAAAGACATGCCAATGGTGGGCATGGACTTAGTGCCAAGATAAAGGGATCTTGTCTTTAAAGAGGTGCAGCTTTTTCTGGACTTAGTGAAAGAAGCACTTGCCTAATGTCCTCAGCTGGGCTCCATTTTGCAGACATAAACTGTACAGTCATATTCAGAGACCCTGGGAACACCACAGAAAAAAATAGGCAGAAAAAGTAGGCCAATTCAACATACACAAGAGATCATTCTCATCTGAGTGTTCATTGTCCAAAGCTGTAGTGAGAAGAATAATACAAAATTATAAATAATGAACAGATCACATAAGGTAATGCTCTGCTCAAAAATTCCTACTGCTTAACATTATTCCCCACAGCTATTCAGTTCAACATTTGTGCCCGAGAGTCTTTCATTGAGTATTAGTCCACAATGCAAATAGAAAACAAAGTATTTTTGAAGATATTGAATTTATAGTAAAAAATGAAAAATTTCAGGAAGTTAATGAGAGTGACATTGGAAACTGCTTTAATCACTAGATCATGACCAAATTAGGAGATTTGCAACTCTAATCATTTAATCATTGAAGATGAGAGGTCAACAGGATAACACAACTTACAATTTAAAAGAAAATAATCAGAATAGTAAAGGATCTAGAGAGACTCTGCGAAACTGATGAATAATTTTATAAAGTGACACTCTAAATGATGATCTGCAAAAGTCACACATGAAATGGCATAATGTGCTACAGTTTAGTCAGGAAAATTATACAAAGGGGAAAATTTCCTAAATAATTCTTTGTTCATTCTAATAGCTATAATAGATTTGTTATTCAAATAGAAATTAAATATGAGTAAAAACAAATTTTCAGACTTCTGGCCAAGATGGAGGCATAGGTGGATGCACCATACCTCCACGCACAACCAAGATTGGAACAACAACAATTTAGAAACAGAATAACATCCAGAACTGACAGGAAATTGATCTGAATGGAAGTCTGACAACCAAAAAGTTGAAATAGACCCGTTCATCCAGACCAGTAGGAGGGGCGAAGTCGGGCAGCCAGGCACGGGTCACGGTGCAGAGAGCAGAGAGAGTTGGGACCGAGCGCGTAAGGCATCCGGGGTGTGCAAGACTGCAGACAGGTGGACCCTGAGTGAGCAAGCAGCAGCTGGCAGACTCTGATTGAGGGGTGGCAATCAGCAGACCCAGTGAGGTGGCAATTGTAAAGCAAGGCAGTGCATGCAACCCAGAATCACAGCACTGGGAAATAGAGCCTCGGGACCTGACTGAGGACACCTGTGGGAATTGAGGCACACGGAGAGACACCCAGCCTCACAGGGGAGGTCCTTGGAGGGTCCCACGGTGTGCACAAGCCCACCCACACAGGAACTGGCACCACCAAGCAAACTGGGCTCCTCTGGGCTCCTTTAGAAGCAGCAGAAGGGATTAAGGTCCCACAGAGAATGAAGCAACCGCCATTGTTCCCTCCTACCCCTGCCCCCCCATACAACGTCACAATCCAGCGACTGGGGTGCCCCGCCCCAGTGAACACCTAAGGCTCCACCCCTTACTGTAACTGGCTTGACCAGACCAAAACAAAACAGAGAGAGATGGCTCACACAGAAGAACAAATCAAAGCCCCAGAACCCATCCTTTTAAGTGACTGAAAGATAGCCAACCTATCAGATGCACAGTTCAAAACACTGGTGATCAGGAGCGCACAGAATTGGTTGATTTTGGTCTCAAATTAGATGAACAAATGTAGGCTATGATAAGAGAAATGAAGGAAAATGCACAGGGAGCCAATAGTGATGGGAAGGAAACTGGGTCTCAAAACAATAGAGTGGACCACAAGGAAGAATGAAACAACCAAACAGAAAAGAATGAAGAAATAAGAATTCAAAAAATGAGGAGAAGCTTAGGAGCCTCCAGTACATCTTTAAATGTTCCAACATCTGAATTATAGGGGTACCAGAAGGAGAAGGGGAAGAGTCAGAAATTGAAAACTTATTTGAACAAATAATAAAGGGGAACTTCCCCATTCTGGCAAAGGAAATAGACAGACCTCCAGGAAGTCCAGGAAGCTCAGAGAGTCCCAAAGAAGTGGGACCCAAGAAGGAACACATCAAGGCACATCATAATTACATTAGCCAAGGTAAAAATGAAGGAGAGAATCCTAGAAGCAGCAAGAGATAAGGAGACAGTAACCTAAAAAGGAGTTCCCATAAGACTGTCAGCTGATTTCTCAAAAGAGACCTTACAGGCAAGAAGGGGCTGGAAAGAAGTATTCCAAGTCATGAAAGACAAGGACCTACATCCAAGATTGCTCTATCCAGCAAAGCTTTCATTTAGAATGGAAGGGCAGATCAAGTGCTTCTCAGATAAGGTCAAGTTAAAGGAGTTCATCATCATCAAGCCCTTATTTTATGAAATGTCAACAGGACTTATCTAAGAAAAGAAGATAAAAAACATGTTTAGTAAAAGGACAGCAAACTCACAATTATTAACAACCACACCTAAAACAAAACCAAAAGAAACTAAGCAAACAACTAGAACAGGAACAGAACCACAGAAATGGAGATCACATGGAGGGTTAACAACAGGGGAGTGGGAGGAGGAGAGAGGGGGAAAAGGTACAGAGAATAAGTAGCATAAATTGTAGGTACAAAATAGACAGGGGAGGGTAAGAATAGTATGAGAAATGTAGAAGCTAAAGAACTTATAAGTATGACACATGGACATGAACTAAAGGGGGGAATGTGGGTGGGAGGGGGTGTACAGGGTGGAGGGGAGTGAAGCAGGAAATGGGACAACTAATAGTATAATCAATAAAATACATTAAAAAAAGAAAAGGTAAAAAACTAATTTTCATTTTTCAAGATACAATCCCAATCAACTATTTATTTACTATGTGCATGGTCTCCTTTTAAATCAGATGGACTTTAAATGAACTTACTTAAATACCAATAATTCCCTGATGATTGGACCTCTTATTTTCTGATTCTTGTACATCATTTCTAATTCCGTGGCCCCCACAATGTATTGATTTAACACTCCCCAGACTAATCTCCTTCCAGAAGGATAGACTGTTTCTCAGGCTGTCAAAGAACTTATAAATGGTAAATATAAAAATACCTGCATTTAAAAGAGAACTTGCCATATATTGTAGGAGAAGCACAAAGTTGAGATTTATAAAAAGAATAGGTCATCTTTATTTGAAGACTTCAGTCAGTACTTCATAAAACAGGCTGCATCCTAGAAGCATGCAAAGGATTTTCACAGCAATGGAGAGTTGAAAATATAGTGAATGTACAGGAAATACTTTAAAGTCCAATTTGGTCTTGCATAATATACATAGGAAGAAGTCAAATTTAAGACTAAGAATAATATTGGGGCTGGGACTTGGAAACCTTGAGTACCAAGCTGTCTGGATATCAGACAGTGAGAAACAATTGAAGTGAGTGGTATAATTTATTTTATACTCTTTTTTTCAAAGAATTTGATATTATACACTAAAGTTTTATCAATTTAATTTCTCCAAACCTCAAGAAAAAATCAATTTAATTTTTATAGCCATTATTCCCATTGATTACCCTAGAGAAAAATGTATATATTTTAGTCAATTCTCAATTATCTGCACAACATGGGCTCAATGGCAAAGATAGCCTAAACCAGTGTGAAAATCACAGTTGAATTGGGACCATGTCCTGATTATCTGAAGCAAGAAAAATTGTTATGAGGAGCAGGTTCTTAAAGCTGCCCTCCAGACAGCAAGGAGATAGAGCAGCCTGCCTCTAGAGGAGTTATCCTGCTGCCACGTCAATGTTTGGTTCTCTTTAGTCAGCTCACAGCTTTGATCTTGTGTCCCTTAATGACTGTCTCTGTCAAAGAATCTGTGTGACTCCAAATAAAGGCAGTACAAAACATTATACATTCTGAATATGAAGACATAGCATAGAACATGAATGATCCACTTACAAGTAGTCAACAAGGTGAAGCACTTAAATCATACTATGTGTATCAGCAAATGTCCACACTTCAATACTTTGAATGTGATTGAAAATGATAAAGATATTATTCTGAAAATATGCAAGCATTAGCACTTCCTTTGCATTTTATGACTGATTAATTTAATCATTCATCAAACACGTACAGGAGCACGAGCTATCAAAGGGCATTGTTGTGAGCCGAGAGAAGAAATGTCCATAATTATTTCCACTTTTTCCAGCAGGAAACTCTTATAATTCAAGGTAGTTTTATGATTTGAAAATGGGAGGTTTTAAATTTGGATAGGTGTACAATTTAGATTTCTCTAGTATTGTCTTACATGTTGAGGCTCTGGTCTAAGATAAGTTTTCTGCTTATAAGCTAAGCTATGCAATCTTGGCAAGTTACATATCTCTCTGGGGATCATTTTCTCATTTGTAAGATAAAAAAGAATAAGAGTATATATTCTATAGGGTTGCATTTAGCAATAACTCAATAAATGTTACTTGTGACTCATTTGTAATAATTATTATTATAATAAAGAAGTCATGTCATTACTAAAAGTATTTTTAGAAACTCAGAATAAAGTTTAAATATTTGAATTGTTCTGAAAAAACACAAAGATTTAATATGTATGTGCTTGTAGCAAAAAGGGTAAAAAACTATGTTAAAATGGACAATATAATGTCATGTATTTATAGCTTCAATCTACAGAAAGAAATGGTTATTAAACTGAAGGGACCCAGAGAGACTCAAAATGCCTAATTATCACGTCTTTGGGATTAGTGTTGCATGAAGTCACTTTTCCTGATCATTAATGGGAATGGGTTCACCCATAAGCATGGACCAAATGAGTATTGAAGAGATCCATTGACAGATGCCTTGCGAAATAGGATTATTCAGATGTTCAAGCCAGGACTTTGAGGTATAGCATCAATTTTATAAATTCATTATAGTTGTGCTAGCAATAAAATCTCACACCTGTGTTTTTATTTTATTGTTTTCTTTGGTGGTTGCCGTCAGCTATTATAGGTGCTTTTTCCTGTGTTTTCACTATCCACAGGGCAAATGTCATTCTGCTCAGTGAAGTGTGCTGAAACATCTGTCTGAAACCCTTCATGCCTGCCTTTGAAGGGATGTAGGTCTTTAAATCATCTTTAATTTAAAGAGACATTATATGGGGAAAATCAGTGTCATCCTTTTATCCCTACATAAGGCATTACCACTCTAAGCCTCCTGCTAAGTGTATCCTATCATCTGATTATTAACAAAGACAATGCCTTACCCTTGCCTTTTCTCATTTCCATAAAGCCTCTGGTTCTAGAATGTTCTAATACAACAGAGAATATTAAAGCTCTTACTCAACTGTGAAGAAATAGTGATCTTTGGTGCTGTGGGGTGTTTTTTCTATTGTCCTATTTGCATGAAAAAAAAAGCTTTAAATATCTCCCTGTAGTTAGAAGGGATAGAATGACTTGGTTTTAGGCAACTTCCTCTATTCAACTGTCTTTTCCAGCCTCAACCTATTTCAGACCATCAGGTAAGATAGAGTACCTATGCCTTCTGAAACCATTTGTTTGGGACTTCATCCTGACATTTCTAACAGGTAAGTAGTGAAAAACCCAAGTGTACATTTGCAACACCTACCTGGTTTTTATACTCTGTTTACTTCTGGAATTATCTTAATCACAGATTAAGATGGGAAATAAGACAACTCTCTCCTAAATATAAATGACAAGTGGAAATTTGTTTTAGTAGTTAGGAGTGAGTTATTTAGATTTAGACAAATCCTAGATACCAATGCCAGCTTTAAATATGGAATTTAAACTTTTATCCGAGTAAACTTTAATAAGCTAGCCAACTTTCCTGACTCCATTTACCTATCTATAATATAGGGATAAAAATATCTCACAGGATTGCTATGAGGATAAATATGATCATCTATTTTAAAGCATGTTAGCTTTTGCCTGGCTTATGTGGCTCAGTGAATTGAATGCCAGCCTGCACTGTGAACCAAAGGGTCACTGGTTCAATTCCCAGTCTAAGACATGTGCCTGGGTTGTGGCTGGGTCCCCAGTAGAGGGTGCATGAGAGGCAACTACACACTGATGTTTCTCTTCCTCTCTTTCTCCCTCCATTACCCTCTCTAAAAATAAATTAATTAAATCTAAAATTAAATTAAATTAAATTAAATTAAATTAAATTAAAAAGTGTTAGCCTCTGTGATACCTGACATCTAGAAAACATTCATACCTTGTAGTTATTATTCCACACTTTTTCATGTTCCAGTCGTGAAAACAGACTTTCAAATCAGTCAGATCCAGGTTCAAAGCACATGTTATATAAGATATTTGCTATAGGTTTCACTTTTCTGAATCTCAGTTTATTTATTTTCTCAAAGGTGTTTTGAGGATTAAATAAAATAATTATCATAAGTGGCCATTTCTTTCCCTATTTCCGTTCATATATACCCTACAAGTATATAAATGTGGTACAAACATATAATAAATATAAATCTAAATAATACTGTTGACTAGTCAAAATCTATTCCCAACTCTACTCTCCATTGCCTGCCTACACTGGAAAAGCAGTTGGAAACATAACAGCCCTGGTTCTAGTAAGTAACATTGGCACGAGTGTGCTGGGGTTTTCTCAGAATGATTTTGCTTATACTAATAAAAGGGACAGAGGAGGCTGTCTCTATTCCCTACCTCTTTCTTCATACCTCAACCAAAGTCATGATTTCCAGACCTACAGAAACCATCCTGAGGCCAGGAGAGGAAAGCCAATACAATTTCAGGACAGAAATCCTGACATGATTAAATAGATAAGCAATGCCAACAACTGCTTATTCAGCTTGTCTTATTAGCCAAAATCGTAACTGTTTAGTTTAGAGAAATGTATGTTGGTTGGGTTTTCTGCTTCTTTTAGAGTGGTGCATTCTCATAATGAGAGTTAATCTTCTTCTGTCTGCAAATTAGCTACAAGAAACCAAAAGAAAAGAAAATATATAACCATTACAATATTAACACTTTTAATTTTTTATGTTGTTACTTGTGTTCCTGGCCAGAAGTTTTCTTATTCTTCACCTTAATATTCCTGAGAATGAGAATATAAAGTGACATATGTAGATATCATCCCTCCCTTACACTTAATGACTTCTTTTATTCTTAAACTTTATTTTTAAGTTTAAATTTTTTTATTTTAGTTGTTGTTCAAGTACAGTTTTCTGTCTTTTACTCCCATCCCAGCCCACCCACCCAGCCCTCCTCACCTCCTTCCATTTCTACCTGCCTTGTTATTGTCCATATGTCATTCATACTTCTTCCTGTAAACCCTTCCCCTTTTCCCCTGAAATTCCCTCTCCTCTCCCCTCTGGTCACTGTCAGCCTCTTCTCTATTTTAGTGTCTTTGTTTATATTTTGCTGTTATATGTTTTGTTGTGTAGGTTCCTGTTAAAGGTGAGATCATGTGGTATTCTTAAACTTTAGAAAAAGAAAAAGTTAGATTCATATAACATGGTTCACATTGAATCGTGGACTGAGTCTTTGAGGTAGGTTCTATTATTATCATTCCCACTTTACAAAGGAGAAAACTGAGAAATCAAGAGGCCTAAGAGATTGACTCAGGCAATGTAAGTTTACATTATATTATTTGAGCCTCATGGTTTTTATGAGTAAAATAAACTGTTCGACAAGATGGCGTCCAAATTTTCTCTCACGCCTAATTTACACTATTTTTAGAATATTAACTGCCAGTTTCTCCTAGTTCTAATGTCCCCATCACCATAATTAGAGAAAAGCACCATCAATGGGGAGACAGTTTAGCATAGAGTATGGATTGAAACATAGGCTAGGTTTCAATCTGTCTAAGCCATGAGAATGAGTCTAAGAAAGCTGAGCAGGGCTGTTGGGGAGAGGACATTGCAGACACCACTCATTCATAGGGTCACCATGAGTTATAACTGACTCAACAAGAACTAACAACAGCACCTTAGCTAATTTCACTACCTGTATGGCCATGGGGAATTTACTTATCTTTGTTCTAAATCTAGTTTCCTCTGTTGTGTAATTGTGTGTGATACCACATAGACAGTACTTTGACCTGAGAAATCAGTGAGATCATCCATAGAAAGTAATTAACTAACTAACACACAGGAGCTAGCACATGAAACTCGATAAATATTAATCATCATTTTTATTGTTATTGCTGTTGTTAAACTATGAAAACTTGATTTCAAACAAATTGGTAAGAATTTTCCTATGAATTAAAATAGACTGTCATGAAAACACCCACTAACACATTTGATAAATTATATTCTTATTCATAATATCATATTATTAGCAGTTTTCTTCACATGCATGTTCTCTTTTCCTGGAAATCATGAAAAATAAACTTGACATTTATTTTACTAGGCCTATAACAAAGGAAAATTTTCTACCAATGATACTAACACAGCAACTTTCCTTTAATTTCCAGTACTAGTCTGTAACTATGTGTGTGGTAGGGTGGTAAAAAAAAAAAAAAAAAAAAAAAACAGAACAGTCTCATATCAAAGATTACATTTAAAAAACTGGATACCATCCAATTATCAGATCCTAATAACATACATCCCAAGGCACTTAAGGAACTGACTGAAGCAATTACTGAGCCACTAAATATTATTTATGAATTCTTGGAGGGCACAGTGCCTCTGATAGCAATAACTCATCACCTTTCTTTTAGAGAAGGAAAGAACAACTCTAAAAGTAACAGGTCAATCACCTTGACAAGTTGGCCAGTGGATCCCAGTCATGCTGTACAGAACAAATCTTCCCCATCTTTCCCACACGCTCATTAGCTACACCCCTCTTTTAACATCGGTTGAGTATGATTTATTTTATAAATTGAATTTGGTTTTTAAAATAAAGCTTAAGAGCTAGAAAGAAAACAACAGACACAATTATGAATTACTATAACTGAAAAGACAAGAAAAATGTAAAACTAAGTTGTTTAAAATTAATAAAAAATAAATATATATATATATATTTTTTTTTTATTTCCAAGGCTTTTGATTCACAACCTTTTGTCAAATGAGATTCAGTACTACCAGGATGTTGAGATATTGAAAGTGAGGTTTTATTCTCTGCTTTTCATTTCTGCCACTTAAAGTATTAATGCTTAGCTATTATTGAAATCCACACAGCTCAAAGTGGAGATTTATCTAGTTAATAACAATGAACTGATGAGTATCCGGACCATGCTTACCAGCTCATAGAGTGTGGCCACCACTGAGTTTTCAAGAACATTAGTGACCTCTCACCAAGAGACATTTTTTAAGATTTTACTGAGACAGTGTCCCTGGCCCTCGTGCAGGTGTGGTTAGAGGAGCATCTAAGCAGTTTGCAATATTAAATGAATTCAATATTGCTATCTCCTTGAGCCTTTTAACTCCTTCCTCTGCAGTATGCCAGGGAAATTTCAGCACTAAATGTTTTTGATGGTAGGCCAGCAATGAGCTTAGCCCATAATTAGCAAGCCTCACTGATTAAAATCACTCCTAGGTGCTTAAACCAACACATTAAGTTTTGTAAGTTTTGTGGGTATGTGTATATCAGTTATTTTTGTCCAATCAAATAACACCCGTAGAATCCACACTTTACTTTTGCATGCTCCTAAAGCCTGCTTATACATGCTGATATGGTTCTACAACCCTTTAAGTGTGTACACTATACTCTTCCGGAGCATGCTTGGCATGCCTTCGTCTGGTCTGTGGTGGGATTTAACTCTTATTATGGGCAGAGCAGACGTGAGAGACAGTGGCAGTGAGTACCAAGAACTGGCAGTTCTTCGTGAGACACCTCCCCCAGAAGCACATTTTTTTTGCTCAAGGGGAGTCTTATTCCCTCAGATGGGGTAGGGAGGTATCCTTCAAAGATGCCCCTGAAGATTTCTGATGTCTATTTCATAATCTGGGTTGTATTTTTATGACTCTGAATTTGTCTCTGTCATCTTGTATGATCCCCAGGGCCTTCAGAAGTATCCAGCTGATTACTGGCCTACACAGTCACTATTGCTACCATAGGACCAAGTGCCATAGCACCTGATCTCCTGCTCCCTTCCTTTCTACTTGCACTTAAGCCCATGGCAATGAGTGACATTTTAAGCAATCATAAATTATGAATGTCCTTTTCTTTTCTGCCAAAAGATTATCTATGTGTCCCACAAATGTATGGAGCTATCCAATCTAAGAAACAATTTTTCAGGCCATCTCCACCACCAAGTACTTTATCAGCCATGTTCATAACAGAGATGGCACATGCAATCTGGCTAATTTGTGAAAAGTTTAATAAAGGACTACTGACCAAGTGATGGGGAAGATATAGGAAAGCAAATGAGGGAAGCTGTAGTTCCTCTGAGCTAATGACAGTTGAGAGCCATTATCAGTTTGGGGCCTGAAGGGGCAGGGGAGTGTGTAGTTATGAGAACATGGACTTGTCCCCCTGAAAAAAGTTGGTGCAACTGGAAGCAGAGAGTTGAGCATGGAAATGCATGACCTCACTTTGCTCTGCTCAAATATCTGAATTCAAAGAAGTAAATGAAAATTATCTATCACTCATAATCTAAATAGGGAAGACATTTCCACTGGGATCTGATAGCTGAAAATTAGAAGTTTGGATTTCATTCTAAGTGCAATGAAAAGCCACTTAAAATTTTTAAGCTGAGAAATAACATGGGATTCGATTCATGATTTAAAAATAATTCTCTGTCTGTCCTCTAGAAAATGGATTGGAGAAGGTCAAGAGAGAAAAGACAATGATGGATTTGATGTTATTGCAATAGTTCACACAAAAGATGTTCCTTTTTATTTGAAATATGGCAGTAGAGATAGATATGAGGGTGTGGCCCAAGGCCCATGGAGGTAGAATTCAGAGGAATTAGTGGTAAATATGATATGGAGAATGAGGAAGAAGATGTCAAATATGAATTTCTTCTGGACTCACTAACAAGCTACAAAGTGGTGTAATTCATTAAGATCTGTTCTGCACAAACCAGTTGAGAATTAAGTTTGAGAAAAATCCCTGAAGAGAGAAAAAAGTACTATGTAAAAAGTCTCACGAGTTGCTTAGATTTCTAGGAACAAAGCACATTTTATTGTAGTCTATTTCAGCATGTTGGTATCTAACCACAAATAGAAAAGTCAGCTTTATGGCTGTATTCCTTCACTGGCAAATGGGAGCTTTCAGGGAGATCCACTCACCTCTTTGAGATAAATGGTATTAGTAACTGAAGGCAATAAAATTACTTGTGACAAGTGAATAGCATATTGATTTTACTCTATTTTCCTCTGGTAATGTTTTAAGAAATATTCATAAGAATTTAGGTTTCAGGCCCAATCAATTGAAAATAACAACAGAATCAATTTATTAACTAACCCATTCTCAATATTTCTAGCTTCTGTGTTTAGTTGGCTATAGTTTGTATATCTTCTATTAATCAACATTTTATTAACTCTTTCCAACAGAGATGCCAAGGTATGAAATAGACCTTAGTTCCAATGTGTGTCTTCTCCTCTTTCCAAAATTTCTGAACATTTTATTAGCTTATCTGATAGGAAGCTTGTTATACTTTATGAGAAAAACTTGAATGCCCAATGTTTCTTTTCCTCTTCCACACTAATTAAAGTTACTTACACTGGGATAGAAGAGAATGAAGACCCCCCCACATCTGATAGTCCTACTGCTACTTTCAATGGTGGTTTCTTCTGATACCCTCCAGTAGTTAATTTTGTCCGTGGCTTTGCAAGGTTTTTAACAGAGAATCTTGGCGACTATAGTGTGACCTCAAACAAGTCCTTGTTCAAGTGCTTACCAATGGTGCCAGAGCCTGTTGTGAGCAGCTACTGTAAGCCACTTCAATTAAGAAGACTAGTACCTAGATGTTCATGGAAAAAATGTCCAGAAATTGATATTCAAAAAAATGCATCATTTCACAAGTCCTTTGCTTCCTTAGAGGTTAGAATGCTCTGAAACAGTTTAAATTCATCTGTGCAAAATTTCAGTATTAAATAATCCATGATGCTTAATAACCCCACCAAAAGCTGTCTTGTGTGCCTCATAATTATTTCTGTCACTGCTACTTTGTAGAGGTTCTATACATTTCCTTTACAGAAATACAAAGTCAAAGGGAAAGCATGATTAAATTTATTTAAAGATTCGTTAAGGTTAACTTTCCTGGAGCATGTGTTCTCTTAAATGGAGAGTGCCTACGGTGTTTATAATGTGTTCCTGCCTCTGAAGGCCTGAGTCAGGAGAAACTTCCAGAAATGTTTGACAAGCTCTTTGTGTTTGAGGGCTTTATTTTAATTATGCTGAATAATCAGGAGAATTGAAATAGAATGCTATAAATACAAGCATTTTTGCAAGTTCCCCAAAACAATGCATTTTTAATGTGCCTAACTTTTTACACCTGCTATAGGAAAAGAAAAAAAATGACCTAGACAAGCTCTTTCAACAACAACAACAACAAAAAATACTTCTTGATAGTAAAGGGCAGCAAGACAATTTGCTCTTGTTTATTTATAGTGAATTTATAGACTCATTTTTAAAAAGTAAAGCTTTTGCTCTTAACAACAACAACAAAAAGTGTATACATTGATACCAATGAGTGATCGATGCTGGTAATGTGTTTGGCTGCCTAACTGGTTCTCAACTTCTTTTAGGTATTAACCTAAAAAAAAGTGTGTACATGGGTGCCAAGGAGTGACAGGTGTTGCTAATGAGCTCTTTTTGGTTACTTTTTATTCTCCCACCTTTCACACTCAGTTGTCTTTCATTTCCACTTTCATGCTGAAACTTACAAAGGTAAAATGCCTTTTTAAATATATGAAGTAGCCTTGTTTTGTTGAAAACTGCAAAGGAGTATAAGATACTGCAGCAAATAATTATATATCAACAAATTGGATAACCTAGAAGTGGATAAATTTCTAGAAACAACAACTTACTCAGGCTGAATCATGAAAACATAAAAAATCTTAAAAGACCAAGAAGACTAAAGAGATTGAGTCAGTAATCATGTCTCCCAACAACCCTGGCTGGTGTGCCTCAGTGGGTTGGGTGCTGGTCTGTGAACCGAAAGGTCGCCAGTTTGATTTCGGGTCAGGGAACATGCCCACATTGCAGACCAGGTCCCCAGTTGGAGGCATGTGAGAGGCAACTGATCAATGTTTCTCTCCCTCTCTTTCTCCCTGCCTTCTCCTCTCTCTAAAAAATAAATAAAATCTTTAAAAAAAAAGTCTCCTAACAAAGAAAAGCCCAGAACCAGATGGCTTCATTGGTGAACTCTACCAAACTTTTAAAGAATTAATACCAATCCTTTTCAAATTCTTCCAAAACACTGATGAGTAGAGAACACTTCCATACTCATTTTATAAAGCCAGTATTATTCTGATACCAAAGCCAGACAAGGACACTACATAAAAAGAGAAAATTGCAGGCTAATCCCTGATGAACATAAACAGAAATCCTCAACAAAATACAAAAAACTGATTTCAACAACGCATTAAAGGAACTATACACCATGATCAAGTTGGATTTATCCCTGGGATACAATTATAGTCCCACATCTGCAAATCAATAAACGTAATATACTACATTAACAATGAAGGATAAAAATCATATAATCCTCTCAATAGAAGCAGAAAAAGCATTTGACAAAATTAAACATCCTTTCATTAAAAAAAAACTCTCAACAAAATAAGTAAAGAATGAATTAACATAATAAGGCCATATATGACAAGCCTACGACTAACACCATACTTAATGGTGAGAAGCTGCAAGCTTTCCCTAAGATCAAGAACAAAACAATTGTACCCACTCGTGTCACTTCTATTCAACCATAGTATTAGAAGAACTAGCCAGAGCAATTGGACAAGAGAAAGAAATTAAAGTAATCCAAATCAAAAAGGAAGAAGTAAGATTGTCTCTGTTTGCAGATGGCATGATCTCATATGGAGAAAACTCTAAAGACTCTACCCAAAAAAATTGTTAAAAATATTAAGTAAATTTTGTGGCACGATACAAAATCAACAAAACAAGATACTAACAAGATACTACCCCAAAATTTTTAAGGAAACAATCCCATTTACAATAGCATCAAAAACAGTAAAATACTTAGGAATAAACTTAATCAAGGAGGTAAAAGATCTATACACTGAAAACTATAAAACTCTGATAAAATATTGAAGAGACAAATAAATGGAAAGGTACTCAGTATTCATGGATTGAAATAAATAACATTGTTAAAATGTCCATTCTACCCAAAACAAATCTATAGATTCTATGCATTTTCTATCAAAATTATAATAACATTTTTCATGGAAATGGAAAATAAACCCTAAAATTTGTATGGCACAACCAAAGACCATGGACAGCTAGAACGGTTGAACAAGAAAAGCTGGAGACTCACACACCCTGACTTTAAACTACATTATAAAGCTATAGTAAATCAAAAAAGATAAAAGGAACAGGTAGATAAAGAACATATAGATAAAAAGAACAGAACAGAGAGTACAGAAATAAACCCATGTATATATGGTCAACATATAATTTTCAACAAAGGCTTTAATCATACACAACGGGGAGAAATAACCTCTTCAATAAATGGTCCTGGGAAAACTAGATAACCACATGCAAAAGAATAAAATTAAACCCTTATTTTTCACCATACAGAAAAAAAAAAACAACATAAAATAGACTAAAGACTTGAACATAAAACCTGAAACTATAAAACTCCTAGGGAAGAAAAAGCATAGGTGAAAAGTTTTTTGACATTAATTTTGGCAATGATTTTTTTTGGCGGGGGTGAGATTTGACACCAAAAGCACAGGCAACAAAAACAAAAACAAACAAATGGGAGTATATCAAACTGAAAATTGTCTGCACAGTGAAGGAAATAATTAACAAAATGAAAGGACAACCAGAAGGATGGTAGAAAATATTAGATAATATCCAATAAAGGATTAACATCCCAACTATATAAGGAGCTCTCACAACTCAATAGCAAAAAATAATAAAAATTAAAAATTAACCCAATTAAAAAATGGGCAAAGAACTTGAGTAGACATTATCCAAGGAAGACATATAAATGGACAACAGTTATATAACAAGAGGGTCTACATCACTAATCATTAGGAAAATGCAAATTAAAGCCATAATTAAATATTGCCCTATAGCTGTTAGAATGACAAAAGATCAAACAGTCAAAAGACAACAAGTATTAGCAGAAACATCGAGAAAAAGAAACCCTGGTGCATTGTTGGTAGGAATGTGAATTGACAGAGCTACTATGAAAAACAGTATAGAGGTTTCTCAAAAAATTAAAAATAAAACTACCATAAGACCCAGCAATCCTAGATCTGAGTATGCATCCAAATGAAATAAAATCATTATCTCAAAGAGATATCTGCACCCTCATGATTGTTGTGGCATTATCTTACCAAAATGCCAATATATGGAAACAAGGTAAATGTGCATCAGTGAATGAATAGAATAAAGAAAATATGGTGTGTGTGTTTGTGTGCATGTGGGAAATAAGTCAGACAAAACCCCAAATATTGCATGATTTCACTTATATGTGGAACCAGAAAAATCCCACAAAACTCCTAGCTCATATTAATGGAGAGTATAATGGTGAGGTGGAGGAATAAGGGAGTTTTTAAAAGAAGAAATAAAGAAAGTAAATGGGTCAGGGTGTTATTGTTGAGTGGGTAGGGTTTCAGTTTGCTCAGTGAAGAGTTCTAGCAATGGATGGTGGTGATGGTTTCACAACAACATGAATGTTAAACGGTATGCTTAACCTAGCTAAGGTAGTGAATTTTATGTTATGTGTATTTTACTACAATACAAACTAATAGGGAAAATTACTATTAAAAGAACAGAACCTACAGAATTAATATGAGCAACAACAACTGATGATGATGATGATGATGATGATGAGTGATATAAACTGAGGCTTCATTTTAAAGCCAGGGTATCAGACTCATTTTCACCAGGGGCCACATCAGCCTCACAGTTGCCTTCAAAGGGCCGAATGTAATTTTAGGACTGTATAAATGTAACTACTTTTTAACAGTTAATGGAGAGCTTGGTGCTGCCACTGGGTAGAAACAAGGTACTGGGCTAGATAAAACAAGGTGGAGGGCTGGATTTGGCCTGCAGGTCTTGTGTTTGCCACCTGTACTTGAAAGACTGTAGAGTCTGAAAATTTGGGAGGAGAAGGGGAATTGCAAGAAATAGGCTCATTTGTCAGGACTTGTTTTATTAAGATTTAATTCATATTTGATGTGATGTCCATCAGGACCCAGGCATGTACTCCATACCTATGAAAAATAAATAAAAATGAAACAGATTTTAAAAAGAAAAAATTGAAAACAAAGATATGTTTTACAAGTATGTTAAAACAGTCTTAAGTAGAGATTCAGATTCTTGGCATTTAACTTTTCCTTAAAAACTCTACAAACAAAAGGATAGATGGATTAAATTCATAAT
Source organism: Phyllostomus discolor (assembly GCF_004126475.2). Lineage (NCBI taxonomy): Eukaryota > Metazoa > Chordata > Mammalia > Chiroptera > Phyllostomidae > Phyllostomus > Phyllostomus discolor. Next base: position 76,332,896 of record NC_040904.2, on the reverse strand, counting down.
ATTAAAAAAAGGATATTTAAATTCCTTCAGAAGAAGGCTTTTTAGATATACATACATATTCATTTATAGATAAAGTAAATGGTAATGAAACAAAGCTTTGAAATTTCATAAATGTTGTACACTGCATATATTCAGTACTTTGGAACTTGCCACTACTTCATCTGGCCTCCTCACCCCAATCAGTTAAACTCTGAGATGTTTTTATATGAAAACTGATAATCCAAACACTGCTTCTTGAGGTGGATCCAGGTTTTGTATGGCTTCTACAATTTAGAGAGCCCTCTCAAAGAAAAAGAATAAGAAGTCTATGTGTGTGAAAATGTATTGCTAGTGTCCCTCCCACAAACATCATCAGCTGCAGGGTCAACTTCTCTCCCTGTTCCTCATTTTATAATAAGGAATAATAGTTTTTTTCAGCTTGAGTGTAATCATGGCCTCTCTCTCTCTCCCCCCCCCCCCCCCCGAAGAGTTAAGGCAATACTTTTCCAACAGATCTTAATTTACCTTTTAAATCAATGTTTCTGAGTTTCCTCATGTAGGAGAAACAAGTTCAGCTGCTTTGAAACAGGTTTATATGTCTACTTGGATAGCTATAAATGGCAGTAGTGTATGCATAAAATCACTCAAAGAATCTGAACACAAAGGAAAATATAAATTTAAGAGACTATAAAGGCAAGTACAACCAGATTACTTCTAGCAACTTGTCTTCAGATTCTAGTTGCCATATCATAAAACATGAGAACTACAAAAAATAGAGAATAGAAAGATACTGGCAAAAAATGTTCATACTTTCATTTACTATGGGTTATTACATTTACAAGAACCACATAGAATATATTTTGGGTGCTCAAATCCACTTAAAATGAATTTTAATTCAACATTTTTTACCCTGCATTTTCCTAAAGAAAAGCTCTCATGGGGATTATGGCTAAACAATTCCCATTTCATAAGTTTCTTACCTGGCAAGCAAGAGCATATGCTCATTAATTTTAACCATTGATTCCAGATTAACAATGAGTTAATATATCATATGTGCTGTAAAGGTTGACATAAAAAGAGCTTTATTCAATATTTGTTTTTGTTATCTCCATACTGTCTTACAAAATAGCCTACTTATAAATATGGTAATGAATAATTTGGATTCATAGTTTGCTTTTGTTAAACAAAGAATTTGAACTACCTCAGGAGAATTTCTGATTTGAGTCTCAGCTTAAAATATGCCTGTCAGTTAGTGAGTATTAGATTCCAACTTTCCTCCAAGCCCCTGAACTGAAACCCCCTTGAGAGACGAAGAGGCCACCTCCTGAGAAAACAACTGTAAACATTTGAACAAATAATTGCTGTCTTGTAATACTACATCATGCTTCATGATCTCAGGGCTTGTGTCTAGAAGATAACATCCAAACTGATGTTTCAGCCAAAATTCAAAAATTCTGGGATTAAACATAGTGTACATCATCTATTTCCTAAGAATAAATATTATGAAAATAGAAATAAATACAACCTCCATTACTCTAAAAATGCACATGAAAGCCCAAATGCAGATTTCCCAGAACAGGCGTGGGGAGCCATTTGAGATAATCTGCTGTAAAGAGACAGAGCATCTCTCCCTGGAGCATCCCCACAGGAAGCACAAGTCAGATACACCTTTCAAACCACAGGTCATTGAATATCCCTTCCCATGGAGTGAGGGCGGAAGGAATATCCCTTCCCCTCTCACTCCTTCTCCCCCAAAGAAAAAGAGTACAATTGGTTTTTAGTATCTGTAAGTGTTTGACAATTGCATCCCACTGACTTCTGGACCCCATCAGGGACAATGTATATTCTATTCCATTTAAGTGTAGCATCAGTTTATATTTTGGCTCTTCCTAATCAAAATTTGGGAAACAAGGTCTGTTTGCCTATAATCATTAACAAAATAGATTTCCGGCAAAAGGGGTGGGAAGATCTACCTCCTTTGACTCTCACTTAAGTATCTGTGACTTCTCGATATCACAAATTTTACCCATCATGATTCATGTCCAGATTGTATAAGGAGGTAAAATATTTAGAATAGTGATTTCTACAAGGTAATGCTCAATAAAAGCCAGCTATTGCTGTGAGAAAACGATTCTGTTATAGGAAAAGTCTATGCCTAAAATCTCCTGTGTATATTCAAGGACTCCACCATGTGTCTATCACTTTTACTTCAGACATTCAAATTCTTGACACATTTTTCAGTCTCAAAACCACAGTACTTACTTTTTCTAGATTCCCAAACTCTTTGATATGCAGACATCCAGGAGTTAGAACTTTGGCCCAGGTGATGTTATGTATTTGATCTTATAGAAAACAATTTTCAAACGCATACTGTGTCCCTGCACTGTGTTAGACATTAAGAAATCATAACAAAAGAAGTGAAAGAGCTCTGGACAGGTAGCTTTCATTGATTGAAGTGTCATCCCATGCACCAAAAGGTTGTGGGTTTGATCCCTGGCCAAAGTACAAATGGGAAGGTAACCAAGTGATATTTTTCTCAACCAATCTATGTTTCTCTCTCTTCTCTCTCTCTCAAATTAATTAATAAACATATCCTCAGGTGGATTTAAATAAATAAATAAAAATGAAAGATATTGCCTCAAATATCCTAACTGAGGTGGCAGGGTAGAAAATAGGAGGAAGAGAAAGTAAATGAGTAAACTAATAACTGTAAGTTTCTGTATCACTCTTTCCTTTAATATACAAATGACAGAGGTCCAAATAATGATCCTGTCCTGTGTCCTGTATCCTAATCTGTTGTTTTCATTGTTGCAGTTGCTTTGAGAGTTCCCAGTAAGGTCTAGTACACATCACAGTTCATTTCTCATGGGCCTCCTCAGCTGTCTCTCCTCCAGACTGCTGCCCAGGCTTCTCCTTGTGGAGCTCCCTCTGAGCCACTTCATGTACTATGGTCAGCTCTCTGATCTGCTTCATCTTCAAGCAAAGGTGAATCTAAAAGGTTTAAGAAGGCAGGGACCATATCTGGGGTTTTGTACATTATTATAACTCCAGAACCTAGCGCAGTGCACTGTAAATACCTATTGAATGAATAAATGAATATGTGAAAGAATTAATGAATGAGTATATAAAAGAGTAAAGAGGGTTTTTCTTTTTCTCACTTCTCCTCATAAGTCCTGGACCCCTTACTCTCTATATAGAGAATCAAGAAGAAGCACTAAAAAAAAAATTCAGTTATTGTCATATTAAGTTCCATAACTATACCCATTGCCCATAAGAACAAAAAAACTTGTTTTATATTATCTTAGAGTATTCTAATATCAAATATCTCAGTGTATCTGAGATTTCATATCTTTATAATTCAAAATGTTTTCAAAGGCAGTCCTCTCAAAACAAAGGTAGCATGCTCTTCCTCTCCTCAAAGAATGAATTTCAGGTTCTATCCCCCTTCTCCTCCAATGCAGAGATAGTTGAGAGTCACCGAATAACTCATACTTGTTTCTGCTACAGGATAGTGGCAGTGGTGATGGCACTGATCATATAGTTAACATTTATGTCAGTGCTTTAATATAATATTTCAATACTCCATAACAAGTCGTTCATGAACTACAAACTATAACCCCCTACTTATAAATAGAGAAACTGAGACTTACTGAGGATAAAATTATGGTGAATAATTGATATATTCAGGACCCAAATTCAAGTGTGCGAACTACCAACTCATGCAATTTAGTACATAAGTGATCATTTAGGTGCAGATCAAGACCATATTTCAGTGGACTGACATGGTAAATTGTACTACTGAAGGTTCTATACCAACACCTCACCCCACCCCCCTTCCATTGCTTATTTATTTTCTGTGGGTGGAATTATACTTCCTATCTTACTGCCTTCAATCTGGTCATATGACTTGGTTTGATTAATGAAATGTGAGCTGAAATACTGTTTGTCAAACCCAAAATCTTCACATGCAGGTGTATGATTGAGCTCAGCCTCATACTCTTTCTGTCATGCTCCAAATGTAGGAGCCATTGAATTTGAGTATTCCATTTGGAACAAAGATGACTAATATTACTGATAGATTATATAAGTTTATACTTAGTTAAAGAAATAGAACAGAAAGATTCAATAAGCCCTATCAAACATATTATCTGTGAAAAAAAGGAGAAAGACAAAGCAAATGCCTAAAGAGACAGGGCACATGAAATTAAAATTTTAAATATACTTCCTTTTTAAAAAGAGATTTACCTAGCATTATCCAAAGGGCTAATTTGTCACTTAAAGTCTCAAAATAAGAATAAGAAAAAAAAGAAATAAAAATATAGAGTACTCTTGAGCCCAAAAGGAAGATAAAGATTGACTATGTAAGAAACAGATTCAGAGCCCTGGCTGGTGTAGCTCAGTGGATTGAGTGCCGGCTGCGAACCAAAGTATCGCAGGTTCGATTCCCAGTCAGGGTGCATGCCTGGGTTGCAGGCCATGACCCCCAGCAACTACACATTGATGTTTCTCTCTCTCTCTCTCTTTTTCCCTCCCTTCCCTCTCTAAAAATAAAAATAAAATCTTAAAAAAAAAGAAACAGATTCATAGATGCAGACAACAGACTGACAGCTATCAGAGGGGAGAGAACTGGGGGGTTGGGTTAAAAAAGATGAAGGGATTAAGCAAAGAAAAAACCCTCGTAGATACAGACAACAGTTTTGTGATTACCAGAGGGAAAGCAGAGTGGGGAGATGTAACAGAGGGTTAAGGGAAGATAAATGGTGGTGGAAAGAGACTTGACTTGGGGTGGTGAACACGCAATACATTACACAGATATGCAGGTGATCTTATACCTGAAACCTTTATAACATCATTTACCAATGTCACTCCAATAAATTCAATAGAAAGTTAAAAAGCAAACAAAAAAGATTGACTATATAGAAAATGTTCACCACAATTCATTGAGTAAATTTTCTGAAAATTTAAGAGCTGGAATTCAGGGTCCAAGTACTGTAAAGAGATATGGCTCTTGATAACTATGTGTCGGATATGATGCTAAGCAAATTGCATTAAATGGAAAATTCCCATTAAATTGTCATAGCAACTCTACCTAATTACGCCTCTGTTATAGATGAGAAAGCTGAGACCTAGAGTGGAGTTATGCAGCTCATCTGAGGCAGAGACAAGATTTGGACATCAGCAGTCTGGTTCAATAATCTGCGCCTCTAAATTATAGGGGAAATAAAGAGTTAAAGGCTTTAGCTTCCTCATAGTTGATAGGCTTAAGTAATTAATTCATGTGGAAAGCTGTTATTCCAGGAACTGGAATACGTGACTATGTGACTCGAGGAGATGACAAAAAATTCCACATTGTGCCCCAGGGTGTCTAAAAGGTACTGAAACAGTATCTGAGCCATTGTGTTCCAGGGAGAGACACAGATAAAGAGCTGCTGATCAACAGATAAAGAAGCACCAGGAAAATCACCTCGGGACAGCAAGTCTTACCAATTAATTGTTTTTCCAAACCCATCATCTACCTTTTCTTGTTAGAAAAAGATCAGCTTGAGATAAAATGTTAGAATGGCTTTTAAGGGTACATAACCCACTGTCTTCTCAGATTGCCAGCATCTGAATAACAGCCCATAAAGAGTCAATCCTTGTTTCTACTGTTTGGTTCTGGTAGGGACAGGCAGCAGGAACCTGAACTTTTCCAGTTTCACAAACACTCGGCAATATTCTTTTTCTTGAGATCATTTTATGAGCGGAGAGAAGGTGTTGCCTAATATCATTGGTTCTCTTTGAAAGTTGAGATAAGAGAATAAAGATACTGGTGCTAGATTGTTGATGAGGGAAATGAGAGGAACTTATACTTGAAAGGATTCTAACACAAAGTCAAGAACTCAGCAGTGACACCAATTTGCCCAGTGATGTCACTTCCTCCACTAGTGCCTAGAAACTCATATAGAAGAAACAGCTGATAACAGGCCTAATGTAGACTCAAGGGTCTACAAGGCAGGTGAAGGGGAAGAACAAAACCGTGAAGAGCCACACTTTCAGGTTTGAGAGGAAAGAAAGCAAACCCAGAAGAGACTAGTAAACACTCCCCTTCTTTTGCTCAGATAAGACATAAAATGTCTCATGACTTTTACCCTTATATTTTTCTCCACTAAGTAATGCTTGTTTCTCAATCCCTTCTTTTTTGCTTGTATAAGATATAAATGCATTACCTTTGTTTTTATTTTTTCTTTTATTTATTTCTTAACCTATCTCTCTACTATCGTGGCTTTGCATAGTAAATTACAAGATGAGGTCTCGGTAAAATTACCTCCTAAGCTCTCAGAGATAAGAAGCATACTCAGAGCTACACTTACAAAAGCAAACAAAACACAAATAATAGAAGTTGATGGTTTTTCAATTTATAAATCTATCCACAGAGATAATACATGTAGCTGTATTTAAAACACATTTTGAAGTAAGTTGAAAAACAAAAAGATACAATCCTTCACTCACTGTGAATTCATAGCCTTTGTAATTGAATTCACACCTTCTCCTATCAAAAAAGGAGAATATTTCTCCTTCTCTTGAATTTGGACCTGCTTTTTGATGTGTCTTAGCCAATAGAATCCAGAAGAAGTAGTATGTCAATTCAAAGCCTAGGATTCAAAAAGTCTTGAATACTTCCTCAATTTCTCTCAAAATCTGACCAGACATAAAAATAAGCCCTGGCTACCTTACTGGAGGATGAGCAATCAAGTGGAACTGAAAGAGAACACACTAGCTAAGGTCATCCTAGATGACCCAACCTCTAGCCAACCTGACAGCTGACCACATACACATCAGTGAGCCCAGCTAAGGGTAGAAGGACCTCATAGCCAAGCTCAGCCCAAGTTGTTGACCAGCAAAATTATGACATAAATCAGTAATTGTTGTTTTAAGTTTCTAATTTCAGGGTGATTTGTGATACAGCACAAGTTAATAGATTCATGGAAGCTGCTGATTGTCGATGCCCTTCTAACAGGCCTGAATGTGATCCCTGTGAGCTGAGGAAATGTGTCTTTGTAACTACTGCTCTCCTCTCCCAAGTTCATGTTGTCAGGAGTCCAAAGGCTACAAGGTAATGGCTGATAGACCGAAGTTAAGAGCATGAGTGGTATGTTTCATCGTCTGCTATCCTAAAATCCCAAATCATACGAAGACAACTAATTCTGAACTCTGCCTATGCTAGAAGAGTCTGGCTCTCTTTTCATTTGAGTTTTCATGGTCTGGAATTTTGGTTGACGTGTGTCAACCTTCATCTGTTTTGGGCAACTAGACTTGGCAAGGCCAAGAGGGGGCTTGAACAAAACAAAAGTGTCCTTCCCAAGAAAAATGATGACATCAATTTTCAATAGGGACTAGGTGAAATATGGACGAAACTGTTGATTGTGTCTCTAGTGAAGAAGTATGGCCATAAAAACAAGAAGAGAAAGAAAGAGATGTTCTCCCCATGGGAGAACCTATATGGGTTTTGGGAAGTCAGTGGCAGTGCCTAGGATCGGTGACAGAGTTTGACAACTGACAAGGCTGACAGGAATGTCTGACTGAAGAAAGCAAAGGCTCTGCAGAAAAGGTGGGCACTGTGATGCCCAACTGTAAGGAAACATGTTAGTGAGGATGTATAAAGTACCTCCTGAGAACACAAGAAATACCCAAACACAGTATTTGTAGAGGGTCAAGCACCTGGGGCTGTGAGGGAGTAAACCCAGAATAGAACCATTTAAATTCCCTACCTGAATGCATAAGCTGGAAGAAAGTTCTGGAGATACCTTAAATATTATAAGATACTAAATTTGGTTAATGTCTCTCAAAATAATTTTAAAAATTAACAAATTCTGGAAAATAGTCTCCGAATGAAGTTTCTTGTTTTCAAGATCAACAACTTGCCAACAAGAGTGAGAAAAGGCAATTTTTTTGCCTCTTGAGGAAACATGAACTGTGTCTCCACATCCTCTCAGCCACCACCTCTCCTCGCTGCCCCTGTCAATCTAACTAATAACGCCACAGTCTGAGGAGTAAACTGGCGTCCCCCATGGTGAAATGTTTTCTTCAGTTTCTAACTGGGCCACTTGCTTGTCAGAGCTGCTCTCACCAGAAAGCTGTGGCTGAGCAGCCCAAGACTGCTGCCTCATTTCCCACTGCAGGACATGACACCCCGTGGCAAGAATGCCACCTGCACAGATGCCAAACAAACACTCTGATCCTGAATGGAATGCGGATGTTTTCATTGGCCTCTGTGATCACCTTGTCAGGTTGCAGGAGACAAAGTCAGGGGAGAAAAGGAAAAAGAGCACACTTTCTTGTCAAAAGAATTGTAACTGCTCTGTTTGTTTACTTAGAAACATGTCAGAGGCCTTGGGTTTTACATATTAATATTATCAAAATAAAAAAGGGTAAAGAAAAAAGCCAGGAATTGTTTCCCCTCTCTTCTCTGTCTAACAGAATGTCATCAAAGAGCTATGACTTATGACTCAGAAAGAAAACCGAAGGCACTGCTGACATGTCCCAAGGAGATTTTACCCTGCAAACAGTCACACCTAGAGAGGTGTCCTGAACATGCCCAGGTGTTACCTAGGCTTGATTTCAGAATGGTGGTACAAAATTCTGCCTTTTAAATACAACAAATGTTGGCAGCTGAAAGGGTTTGCAATTTCTCTGCTTTGCCAATACATAATAGTAATTCCGTCATTTCCTTACATTCTACAACACTGGACTCCAGAGCGATTTCAAATGCATTTGTATTCACAGATTTCTTTGCCCAATACTGAAATGCACAAATAGGGCTCACAAACCTATAGAGGAAGATTATTATAGTTTCCAACCAAGAAATAGAATAGTTAAATTTCAGTTTTATCATCATCATTCTGTAGGACTCTTCAAGAATCACTGTGTTTCCAGATGTAGACAGTGAGGATTCACATGCTGACATAGAATTCCATTGACCCCTGACTATCAAAATCATATTGTTTGGGAGGAAATGGTTAAAATGCGTATTCCTAGGCCCAGGGTGCATCAACATTTCCATAGATGAGTTACAGTTAGTTACCAGTACTTTAAACAAGTCCCCCCAAAAGATTCTTATTTAATAAGCCAGATCCAGCCTGCTGTATCTGCAACTGGGACATCTTCAGACACCAAGATGTTATCATTAGCAGCTTCTTTCTTTTTGTGTTGTTTTACATTTTTTAATGAAATGCTTATGTTGGCAAGAGCTATGTGAGCTGGTAAAGACAACATCCTTGCCTTCTAAAAGTTTACATTAGATCCCCCTCAAGCAGATGAACATGTAGCAAAGCATTTTTGCCCACAAACAAAAATTGAACTCCAAGACAGTTGGTAACTGAGATAAAATTGGCAGTTGGTAGCAGAAAAAAATGAATTGTAACTTAACTTCCTTTGGAGAGGAAACAATTCCTCCAGGAGGACGTCAGTGTCCTTTCCAACGTGAAGGCGGAGTGAGCCTGACAGCTGAGCCATAAAAGGCCTGTGAGATAGGACAGACAAAAGGACAGCAGGCTCACAGAGAGAATCTCAAGGGTGCAAAAAGGGGGATAATCTGCAGAGAATAAACAGCAGTTATTCACTGTATGGGGCTTTGAAAGGTTCAAGAAACCTTCCTGCAATGGAAAGGGATCTGACAAAGGATGGGAGACCTGGATTCCCAATTCCGTGGAGATGCCAAGGGTGTCCTGAGGGAGCTTTTTGGGGCCCCTCGCCCTACCAACCTCTCAGCCTCCCATGTGATTTTAATAATAGCATTCTTTAATGTGTGCAATTGACATTTCCCTATCTTTAAGTTAACACTGAATAAATCATTTTAGAAAACATTTGCTATTTTTATTCTTCTGCAACATAAGTCTAATTTTGAAAATATATTGCAGGGAACAGACAGCTTCAAGGCAAACCTGCTCATTCTCGTTCCCACTGGCTAAGCCCCCTCTAAGTGGAAATACCAAAGAAGCACTGCTTTATTTCTAGTCCTTGCTAAACACAATTTCTCCTTTTCTTTGGAATTTTTTTTACCCCATCAGAAACATTCAAGGTTAGTTTTTGTGACTTCTGTAGCCATAGCTAAAATAATATCTTTTATCACTCATGCAATAAAATATTCCCAACGTTATCACCAAACTAAAATCCCAAATTATCTTTGTGCTCCTTAATTTGCCACGAGACTCTGCTTGTTCTGATTTGATCTCCTGATAGTTGCTAATCTTCTGATGGAGGAAGAAAAATTAATTCCATAAACGGCCCACTGGTGATCAGGGGCTCTGAAATGCTAAGCTTCATTTGTTAGCAACTGTCCATTGCTCTCTGCACAAACCACAGATTCCATCTCTGGTTCTGTGCCGGCTCCTGGCAAACACCCACACCTCCCTCACTCTCTGTGATCAAGTTAAAAATGAGTATCAAAATAAACCCTAAACACTGCAAAGACTAAAAGAAAATTGAATCCATCTCTATTTTTGTGAGTTTTGCTAATACTGTGAATTTTGTTTTTAACTGATGGATGCCATCCTGTGGGGAAACTCGGTAATACTGAGCCATGGCTACCTGGCGACTGGTCAGCGCTGATTCAATTAGCAAGGGGTAAATATGCATTTCACTCTCTGCTAGCACTGGGCTAGAACAAACTCAAGATGGTGTCTGCCAAAAGCTCTGACTTTCATTGGTGATAGCAGCCTAAATCATTTATTGAAAGACAGCTAGCAAATCAATAAGGAAACTGGTTTTGTTCCACAGATTATTATATTTCCTTCTACAATTTCAAATCTCCCTAATGTCCCACGTGAAGTCTGCACAGCGATTTCCTTTCTTCAGAAAGGAGAGTGTGGTGTTCTATCTCAGTGAGGTAAGAAGTTAATGCTGCTTTATAACTGAGCTTACTGCCCACCTCACCAAATGAATCAACCTGATTAGCTGTCGAGTGCAAACTGCTGAGAGCCCACCACAGAGCGGTCACCTTTACACTTAAGAGCACAGGAAAATTACAATTGCAAAAAAAAACATTCAGTCACTTACTATAAAATGGCAAATCCAGTCATTGTCATGAGTGTTGCTTAACACAATTTCATGCCCTCTCGGCCTTGTTCAGCGGCAGTTTTCTCCTCCATGTCTTTGCACAGGGGAAGGTGAATGATGAACGCTGGCAGCCTCACTTGAGGCAGCTGCCTATAAGCACCGAAAAGCATGCAAGATGTCTGCTATCCTGGAGATACCTCCAGAAGAAAGTGACACCCTGGGAGTGACCCGTTAGAGTAGCCCTGTTCATCCAACAGCATTTACCCCAGCAGTAAGTAAACTGGAAATTGTGCCTGGATTCTAAGTTTATCCTCCTTTGTGTATATCTGGGTAGCATTCTGGTGATGCCACTCTCATGTATGACAGGATTCCCTTGTACTAAAGTGATGTGAATGCTTTCCTCATGTGAACAATTAGATGTTGAGCTCCTGGAAAGCAACAACAACAACAAAATCTTACACAACATTGAATCTTTCCTAAAACAAAACAAAAAATGAATAGTGTCTTATAAGCACTCATTGTTTAGAAACTTGTTTGAAAAACAGAGCGAGAGAAGCAGCTAAGGATAATAGAGTCACCATTACTTATGGATTATTTCTTTAGATTGCCTCATAGCATCATAGAAAAAGTTATGCCCATTTTTAGAATTACAATTTTCGCCAAACAAAGAAAAATCAAACCTAAACCAGGAAGTTCTGCAATAACCATAAATACCCAGCCTACCCGGTACACATAAAAGACAGAGAAAATAAAAGACTGAACAAGAATGAAAGGGCAACTCAATCAAGATGAACCAGAGTAGTCATGTCTACGCCTCAGCCAGTGACTCTAACTCCAAGAATGAGACATGCTGATTGGTTCAGGCCAATGGTGGCCATTCCTGAACTGAAGGTGGAGTGAGCAGAGGAACAACGGGTAGAGCCAGAAGAAGATCTGGGAGATATTTGGAAAGGAGAGGAAGGAAATGAGTTCCAGAAATGCAACACTGCTTGTCTACCACTGCAGTCTGATTTTCAATATGTACATTAAAAATATACCCTTAAAGTAAAAATTACAATGAACATGTTTTGCTCTTTGAAAAAAAATTAAAGGATTAGTATTTTTAAATAATTATCAGTTCATACTGTGCTGCTGTGCTGTAGCTTGGTAACAAACACAAATTTGAAGAGTAGAATGATCACTTTTCTATCTTTTATTTTATATATGTAGCTGCATATTCTTTCCCTGTTCTGAGTTTCTAGAAGATGTAAATTTGAGGCCCTTTCTGAAGCTAAGGCTCTGGTCAAATTGCAAAATGGCAAAAGGCAGCCTCCACCACCATCACCATAGACAGGGTCCCTACCCCTTCTGGTCCTAAAGCTTTCAAAGGCAATCACAAAATTAGAAAGAAGTATATGTTCGAATAATGAAAGTGAGTATATATCTTCTTCCTCGGTGTGTATTCAGAAAAGTAAACTCCCTGTTAGGGAGAATTACTTAATTTCCGTGAAGGTGAGGATGCACCAAAATAAAGAGCTTTGGAGACTGGGTAAAAGGCTCAAGTTAAGCTGGGCTCTCTTGAGGACTGCAGAAGCAGTTTATTTTAAACATGCTAAAATGTTAGGGTATTATCTTTCTAATAAGATGAGATCAAAGAGAGAAGTCAACAAACAGAATTAAGGAAATAGATTCTGTTTTGAGTTCAAAAGTTCAAAGTGTGTGCCTTCCGGCTTCCTGCCGACTCCCTGCTAAGGTTTGTACAGAGGGTTATGATGTTCCAGAGAGCTTGCAGAGAAGCCAATAAGGATTTCTTTGATATTTCCAAGCATAAAGGCATCCTATAGCTGCCACGAGGACTATGTTCTAAGAGTTCAGGTTGTGAATTGTTTATTTAGGACACAGTTTGCATTTTCCCTAGAGACAACCAGAGAACTACAGCCCCTGAAGCAAAGTTCTGCCCCGAGGATTTTGTGAAACTTAAATGCCCTGCTGAAATATTCCTGTGAAAAGTGGTGTTGGGGGAAAGCCCCAAAAGTTTAAATTCAGGATGGATTCTGAAGACTTGACGCCTAGCCTTATTCAAAGTCTTAAGAGCTACAGAGGAGAAACTTACACACATGCATGGCCAAGGCAACCACTCCCAGTGGTAGCCCGCGGGGAAGAATCCACATTCCTCCCAGGACAGGCTCTCCTTTTAACAGGAGATTAACAGTAAAACCTCCTGGTGGGCAGTCATGTAGACCACCAGAAAGAACGATGCATTCTTAAGCTAACAGATAACATCAGGCAGTCATCATACTCTATACATTAGCAGCCTTCCTGGGGTCTGACATCCATCTTTGGGTGTGGCATTCAAAGATGGTTTTCTGGGTAGTCAGCCAAGCCTGAGGATACAGAGTTAAACAGAGTCCAACATTTTCCAGATGCCTTTGCTGATGGAACCATTTGGCATCTAAAGTGAGTTCCCTTCGAATGGATTCAGGATTTCAGCTTGGAACAGCATTTCCCACCAATTTCCAGTCCCTGGGCCAGGGGCCTGGGCTCCTAAAAAGGGAAAGATGGTAAAATATAGGATTATAGAAATTCTAAAGGTGACAACCTATGATACCTAAGAAGTAACAAATACCCTCCTCTCCTCACATTTCACCCTTTACCTCCACAACCCTGCACTCTCGCTTTCCTAGCTGACCATTTATTTGTAGGCTAATAAATAGCTAATTCATCTTCTCAACTTCTCTTTGTGATAAAATAAACACATCACAACTTGAAATTTTATAAAGGGTTATATTTTAAGCGAAGGTAGGGAGTAGCTATTACAAGGACTATCTCCTTTTTTGACTTCTTTTTACTTTAACTAGCATGTAAGTCAGTAAAATTGCCATGAATTCAGAAATATCAAATTTTTATAATACTTAATATTAAGAAACACCTTACTAGCCTTATAAACATGAGATGGCTAATGAATCTTTCAAAATTGCCAGGCCTCTGAGAAGTAGTTTAAATCACAGGAGAATATAGATTAAACATGAATCACCTAGGCCCTGGCCAGGTAGCTCAGTTAGTTAGAGTGTTGTCCTGATATTCCAAGGTTGTGGGTTTGATCCCCAGTCAGGGCACATACAAGAATCAACCAATGAATGCATAAACAAGTGAAACAACAAATTGGTGCCTCTCCCTCTCTCTCAAATCAATAAACTTTTTTTTAAAAAAGCATAAAAGAATTACCTATTTCTTTGTTATGCTTTTTAAGAATTTTTTATTGAATTTATTGGGGTGGCACAAAACCTACATGATCTTTTTAAATATATCTATCCCACTAAACTTAAGATTCATGAGAGCAGAGATAATATCTGTCTATCCCTGTGTCTGAGTACCTAAGATAGTGCTTAGTACCTAGTTGGTGCTCCATAAATGTTTTCAGGGTGCATAAACATAAAAGGATATAATGGATTGCTTCAACCTAATTCAGGAAAGACGTTTTCACCTGTGACACTCATTTACAAAGCAATGCTGACACGGAAGTGGTTAAACTACATGACTTTTAAAGTGCTATCTGATCTCAAGACTCTATGATTCCGCATCACCTATTTCCATTATTGGATTTTAAATGGTGAAAATTCATTTAATGTTGCTTTATTCAGAGCTAAAATGAAAGTTCAAAATTGGATATGTGATGTAACTGCAAAAACAGTTATAATCGAGCAAGTTCAGAACTGATCGTACTGGAGCATGAGAGACAAGTTGTCACTGAGATGGAAAGAAATAACCCATATGACAAGAAATGACCCTCAGGTGGAGAGAAAAGCTGAAGAAAAGGACACTTGTGTTGTACAAAGAGAAAAAAACATGACTAAGAAAAATTGTTTTACATAATGAGAGAAAAGGTGACTGAAAGAAAAGAGCATGATTTCTTTCTTTCTTTTTCTCAAAACAAATGGGCATTTGGTAAGCACTATACAGATTTCAGAACTGTCAGAACAATGAGAATAAAGATGATTTAACTCGGCTCCCATCACTAGAATTAGGGGCAAGTGCACCTGAAATTGATGTAAGAATAGTAAGGATGAAGCCTCCACCACCAGCCAGCCATCCCAAGCAGTGTTCTGGCCACTGAAAACCTGGAGGTAACTTTCTTAGGGAAAGTTATGGTTATTACCAGCCACTGAATTATTGTTACCATTTCTTTCGTGATAATAAGCATTAATGCTATTTTCTCGGAAAAGTGTTAATACGAGTGCCTTGTATTAAAGAAATTCCCAGGCATACTAGAAATAGGGCACGTGCCAAAACTGATAGTCCATGAAAGTAATCTGGGAAATCACGTCAGAGAGGACGCGTGACACTGCTCTAATGAAGTTAGAGAGCCACATTTCCTGCCCTGCGCTCTGAAAGTGCTCCCAGATTAAGTGTATATATTATTTCAAGTCTGAAAAAATCTTGGGGAATTTTTTCACTATGAAACAAACAACCACTTTCTGAAATTTTCTTTTACATACAGAACTTTATCAGGAGAAACTTATTGAAGCTGGCTTTCCACAGTCAACAAGAAGCTCGAGTGTGATGGGAAAGGAATGATATAGCTATTTGATTATTAGACGGAACCAGCAGATGGTACTGTCTTAGGCTTTATCCCAGTAATTTTCATTACGCAGTAACGGGCTTGTGGTGAAACCTTGGGGAAATGCAAGGTAGCACTTTGGTGTAGTATCTTACAGGAAATAAACATGCCAGTAAAGCTTGTTCTATTGCTGAACTTGCGACTATGATCATTTCTCTGCTCTCTGCTACCCTCAGTATAGAAATCCAACAACCACAACACTCTACACTAACTGCTTAACCAGAGAAAGAAAGAACCACTTTGGGTAGCTGGGAGGAGAGTGTCTTGTGGTTGTTGAATTTCTGCACTGTGGCTGGCTGCTAGTGAGACGTGATCTCAGTCACAAACACAACAGTGATATGGGCATCTCAAAGTTTATCTAAATAATGTTTGGTATTTCACACTGTTTACTTTGCAGACAGTATTACATTGATCGTAAAGCTATCTCTGTGAAATAGACAAGCAGAGGTATTGCTATTATCTGTTATAGAGAGCTTTTTACCAAGTAACAATTTTATAAGAAGTCAAGTATTGACAAAACATAAATTCAGACATATATCTTTCATATCTAATTATCTAGATTTTGGCTGGGTAATTATTAGGGATGTAGCTTCTTATTAGGGACATAACTCCTCTATGTGGAGTTAAAAATCTACACAGTGCCATCATGTGAGGAGAATCACAAAGGATTTCAACACAGTACCCAGAGGCCTGACTAAATAACTAATTAGATTTGTGACCCTTGGGAAGGTCAGACAGCCTCTGGGCCTAGATGACTTCATCGTAAAGACGATGCAGTTGAACCAGATCTCCACCCTGTCTGCAGTATAATGAAGTGTTTTCAAGTCTAGACTTTGGAGTGAGAAAGACTCCAGATTAAATTTCTTCTCTGTCACTCAGTGGGGTGAAATTGAACTTGAATAAGTTCGCTTATTGAGCCTCAGTTTCCATACCTCTAAAATAAGTGTAAAAATGACACCTATCTTTTCCACTCTTTTTTAGAAAATTGCATGCCATAAATGTAAAATGTTTAGCATAGTTCCTAGATAATACTAATCATCCAAGAAATAGTAACTAATATTATTAACAAATATGGTTCTAACTTCATGCTGTTAAAGAACTTCCTATTGGGTTGAACATGCTCCAGATTCTATAAGTGATCTAGACTCTGAGAACTCAACATATAATGCTACTTAGTTTTTAATACATTTAATAAGCAGTCATTTACACTGTCAGCCCTCTCTATTCTGTTTTGAAAGAGGTGTGAGTGGGCCTGGCCAGAAAGCGAGGGCAGATATCCAGCAATGCAGGGAGAGTGGCTTAATCAAAGTCACAGCTGGTATGAATGTCAGAGTTTTATCTACTGTTCCAAAAGTTTTTGGCTTGCTGTAATGTCCTTGGTCCAGGCTGCAGCCTGCCAACCCAAGCAATATTGCAAAGGTTGATTTAGATTTGGCTGCTCAAAGCATAGATCACTACCCTAATCTCGGTGACATTTCCAGCCCAGGGCCAGATTCCACCATCCTTAAAAGTTATAGGCATAAGCAAAGCAGTGGCACACTGCTAAATTGAAACGGGGAAAGGATTATTATCCACAAGGCAGAATAGTTTAGTTATTTCACCAAATTTAGTTAAAGCTGATTTGGTGGCACTTCCTGATGAGATCTGTATTTCGACGTTAGGGTGAGGTTCAAAAGTGGCCCCCGTGGCCTTAGTCATCTACGATGAAAAGTGTTATATCCAGCTTCTCTAATATTCCCACTGAAATATCTATGAAGACTCAGAAGAAATAATCATAATAAACATAAATAATAATAATAAATATAATAAACACAAACACTTAGAGCCAATGTTCAAATCAGAAACTGACTAGAATTTTCACTATCACAGCAGGGGGTAGAAATGAAAATCACAATTAGCAAAAAAACCCAGTGTGTCAGATACATGTTCCAAAGATGATTGTCCTGCCCCACGTTTTCTTACAATGTTATACTGATGCTCCTTAATCAAGAGTGAGGGTCTATTCCCCCTTCCCTTGAATACTCATCGCCTCAGAAGGTGCTTTTAGCAAATGGAACATAGGAGAGACACTTCATGACTTCCACGGCTTCATTAGAAGAGTCAGCACTATTTCCACCTGTCTCTTGGGAGCTTTCTCTCTCTCTCTCTCCCTGTAACTCACCCTCGGAACTCAACCACTACATTGTGGGAAATCTCAGGCCACGTTGAGAGGACACTATTTGGTTTTCTGGTCAACAGTACCAGCTAAGGTCTAAAGCAACAGCCATGATAATTAACCACTAGATACACAAATGAGTAAATCTTCTGATGATTCCAGCCCCTAGACTTTGAGATGGCCCAGCTGATGATGAGTGGGGCCGAGATAAGCTACCCTAACAGGTCTTGACCCAGTTTCAGGTTCATAAGCAAAATAGATGTTGTTGTTGCTTTAGGCCACTACATTTAGGGATGATTTGTTCCACACCAATAGCTAACCAGAAGTCTCTCTCCCTCTATAGGCACAGTTGCTATCTTTACAGTTTAGCAGAATGTTTAAACAGCATTCACTAATTTTTACTGAAGCAATTTAATAGCATTCACTAATATTCACTGAGTCATTATGATTAAGTAAGCATGGCATTAATGATTTTGCCTATAATTTCTCATTTAATACCCTCGACATCCCCCATGAGGTATGTAAAAGAATTTCAGAAAAGTTAATAAACTTAGCCAGAATTCTTCAGCTATAAGCAGAAGGGCACTGTTTAAAACCACTGAGCTTAACCACATGGAAATGTAAAGCCATTCTCCCCAAGACTTGTATCAGTGAGAAAGTAAAACTTCATTGGAAGGCCTTTGTAAAATAATGACAAACAGAACCTGATACAATAAAATATGTCAAAATTTAGTGGATGTAGCCAAAGCTGTACTCAGAGAACCAGAGTAAAATGCACTGATAGTAAAATTAAGAGATTTAAATGTTTTCAGTTTAAACAAAGAATGAAATAAATAAACCAAGTATTCAATTCAGTAATTTATGAAATCAGTCTAAAGAAACCAGAATAGATTATCATACTAGTTAAAGCACAGATTAAACAAAATGGAAAGACCTGTATAAAAATAATACAAAATAAATCCAGAAGCAGTGTATAGTGAAAAAACAAAAGTTGAAAACATCGTGTGTATTATTCAGGGAAGGCTAAAAAAAAGTTTCAGCATTTAACAAGAACTTATCCATTGCTTACACCACCATCTAATGAAATGGTGACAGAGCCGGCAGGGCTCTGCTTCGCAGCCATGGCTCCTTCCACCGTGGCTCCTTCCACTGTATGATGCCGCCATCCCGAACACATAAACTCAGAGTACCCCCAACAACAGAGAGAGGAAATGATTGTTCAGGGGATTTCTGTGGTCTAGAAATGGGAGCTCTAACACTTCTGCCCATATTCCTTTTGCCAGCGGCCAGTCATATAGCTTTATCTATTGCAAGCTGTCTAGGAAAATTAGTCCATCAACATGCCTGAGAGGAAAAAGAAATAGGTTTGGTGAACACATACCATTATCTTTGCCATAATCCCTCTTTGTAGTCAAGAAATATCTATTTTTCTTTTTATCCCACACTCATCCACTCCCAAAGAAAACTCAAAGTCTTAAGCATTCATTGCAATCAGTTGAAAGTTCAAGAACTCCTGATGATGCAAAGTCTTTTTAACTTGCCTCATGTTGCTTTTCATAATCTGGTGACTAGTGAACCAAAAAAGAAATTATTTGTTTCCCTCTGACACTGGCTGCTTAGTAGTAGAACAGAGGTAGTATAAAGCAATAAACATTTCCATTCAGAAAAGGGAAAGCTGGAAACCACAAAACAGTTATTGGTACAGAGCAACCCTAAAATCCTATGGGACAGATGTCACAAACCTGCTTCTGTGGTTTTTTTGGAAAGAACATCTTCACCCATTATTCTTTCGATCTCTGGACTTCTGAGTTGGGGTTATAGTCCTTCCATGTCAAAATCCTCCATAGTCATATTTAAAATAAGTTTTGGATATTCTGCCCACCCTAGACGTAGAAAAGCTTTGGGAGCCTACTTTCTACTCATTAAAAGCTGACATTCCAATAGTTGATTTAAAGTTTAGTAAGAGTTTTAGTCCTGGCATATTGCTTTTTTGGGCTTCTAAATAATTTGTTCCCAATTAGTATGAAGTATAACAAATATACTCAAAGTCCTTTCATGGACATAATTCCCAAATCAGGTGTATTAGTTTGTTTTTTTAATCAACAGGCCATTCCAGCCTCAATGGCTGCTTCCTTGAGGTTATCAGGCTTGGCTAGGAAGACTATTTGATGCAAAGTTCTCCCAAAAATCAATAGATTTTTGTTGCTCACAAGATTTCTCAGTCATATTTGGCATCAAACCTTATCACCAATTGTTTCTGAACTAGAAACAATCAACTTTCTAACTCTTCAAAGGCATTTTTCTGAATTTTTTCTATTTCCATTTATTAATTCTTTCAGATTGGTCAATCTTTCCAAAGGTTACCAGTATATGTGTCAACCTCAATTAATACCATCCATGATACACTAATAATTGTCTTCTTGTGATTCACTGTCTCCAGGCCCATCAGCAGAACAGGCATACAGTTTACCTCCCAACATGTCAGGTCTCTCCTTGTGTTGAAAATTTGTATTGTCAGTACATTACATGAATTATCATATTTCCAGCCCTCCATATATGTTTCTTTGAATTCTGTTACCAAAATGCTAAGCCATTGCTATGTATTTTAGATATTTATGATAGCTATAGAACACTTGTGCATAAATTAAAGTAGGGTTGTTGCTTTTTAAAAAAATCTGCTTTGCTGTCCCACCTAAATGTGAAGATCTACAAAGTAGACCAGAGAGAGGAAATGGATTGAGTAAGCTTCTGACCAATATTTCCCAACTACAGAGATCTCATGTGTCTGTTGCTGTGAGAGAGTTCACAGTCCAGACAACAAAGATAAGGCAAGGAACCTGCTCTAATCGTAATAAGGTGAAAATTATTACCAGCAACAAGTATCTGTGGAACAGATATTTAAGAGTATGATCTGGACAACTTTAACAACTGGATTCAACACCTTAATAACTAATAGTAAAAACTAACAGCAAAATTGCTCCCTCCAGAAGAATGGATACGGCAAATTTCAAGTTCAAGATGAACTTGATGGCTGGACCATGGGAGAACAGAGAGAACATCATCTCTCTGTTCTTCATTGGAGAACAGAGCCAAGGCAACCTTGTCTCCATTTGAGGCATGCACATTTTAAGCAGGGTTATTTATTATGAGTTTTTAACAATCCTAACATCTAGATTGGTTCTAAATTCTTACATCAATCCTAAATGTAAGAATGTAAGAATTCTCTACATCTTTATATCAATCCTATAATCAAGATTGGTTCTAAAGTGTAAAGAATAACTGAACCTATACATGTGGTTAACTTGCAGCTTCAGATGGATATAGGACAGAAACTAAAGCATCATGTTAGTGAGTCTGAAAAACAAGGGGACAGGGAACAAAACTTAGAGGCAAGAGAAGATACATGGAAGGTGGACCAGGTACTCAAATTTCCCCAATTTCTATTTTTGAAAATGCACTAATGCTGAAGACCCAGTGGCAGTTAAGAGACAAGATGCCATCCTCAGGGAACGGCCTCTACTCAGTCGCCAGGCAGAGACTTGCAGCTGAGTCGGCAGCGTTCGACCCAAGGGGGCCCACGCGTTTCATCATTCCCCCATTGGCATTCTCCTGCAAACATTTCTCCTAAATCAGCGACTCTAAAATTTTGACAAGAACAGTTAAAGAGCATTAAACAGTGGCACATTTCAAAAGGCACAAACTTTTATCTGGAGAGAAGCTCTAGTAATTACAAAATAATTGTTAATGCTTTGAATTCCCAGTTCAGCTCTTGCTACAGAGAGATATTCTCTCTCGCCTGGGCATCCAAGCTTTTTGCCATTAACATTTGTTCTACTAATTAAAAACGAATGTGCATCAAAATAATAACTTGCAGTAAATAGGTCTATTTCATTCCATATTTTATGAATGATATTACATTTTCATATGCTGTGGCTTGCAATAATCAAGTAATCTATTCTGCATCAGTAAA
Organism: Phyllostomus discolor; assembly: GCF_004126475.2. Taxonomy (NCBI): domain Eukaryota; kingdom Metazoa; phylum Chordata; class Mammalia; order Chiroptera; family Phyllostomidae; genus Phyllostomus; species Phyllostomus discolor. Next base: position 76,311,161 of record NC_040904.2, on the reverse strand, counting down.
TAGTAATTTATTCCTCTGAAGCTTTAGTATGATTCATTTTGCCAGTAGTTTAAGTACCCATTCGTTAATGCTTTGCTGCTGCTGACCTCAGTAGATTTTTAGGTAAAGCTTTATATAGCATTTATAGGTTACCAAAATGCCAACAATGTTCATTATGGTCATTTCCCAAACTACCTGACAGCAAAATGTTTTCCCTCAACTCATTTGTATGTATATCCCTTAATTAATGCTTCACATCGTGCCAAATTATAGTGAAATTCTTGTCACTTTACATGCAGCATGACATTTATACAAATATCGCTGAATTTATTCTGAGCAATGCACACAGATTTGTATCCTGTGGCTTGAAGGCACATAAACCATAAACCTGGAACCAAATACCTGCAGACTGAAATGCATTGGGGAAATTAGAAAAGTGAGAATATTTGCAAAAGTTGAAAAAGTCCTTCTACACCATCCTCAAAGGCATCATGACTACTAATTGCTGTCAATAAACAGACCTTTTAAAAACAGGATAAAAAGTCTTTTAGAGGTATTTTTAGAAGGTAATTTTGTGTGTGAAATAGTCCTCACCTGAAAGGTAGATGGAATTTTTTTTTAATCCGAATGGGTGTTTAAAAGTTTCTTAAAGCATCAAAAATGGCAAGGAATTTAAATCCATTATGGAAGAAGTCCTGTCTGGAGAGAAAGGACATTGAAACGATGCCCTTTGACTCTTCAGGGCATAAACATGCACTGAAAACATGAAAGAGTTCAGTGAACAGAATTCAAAATTTTAGTTCCAAATTAATTTCTGGCTTAGGAACAATGAAGTGGTGCCTACCATAAGGTTGATTTACATGAGATGCAACAAATACATGAATGTGCCAATAACCCCTCTCTCTTTACTGTCTCAGTACAACGAGAGCAGAGGGCGCGGCGTTCAGAGCATGGGCTCTGGAGCGGGGCCACTGGGGCCTGCACCCTGGCCCTTCCCCATCTCACTGCGATGCTGCACAAACCATCTAACCTCTGTGTTGCTTGAGTTTTCTCATTTAGGAAGTGGGAGGGGGCTTATAACAATAATGATCTCATGGGTTTTTATGAAGATTAAATGAGTTAAAACCTGCAAGGCAGTTTAGAATGATGCCTGGCATGCAATAACTATTCATTAAAAACTAGCTATTACTTTCATTCTTAATTTATGATGAGGTAGTATCAGAGACATGAAGTGACTTCCAAGGTATGTAACTGCTTGCTTAGTGGCCAGCCCAGTCCCCTGGTTTCCAGATCGCATTTACCTGTTAGCCCTCTCCTGAAACTTCTCACACAAGTTCAAATAAAAACAATCTGGGTTTCAGCAACATGGTTACTTTTCAATTCTATTCCTATTCACGCCTTTACTGGCCAGTCTTACCCTCTGAGTAAATTGCAGTCATTGCCAAACTCACAAAATTATGCCCAACCTTCCTTTCCTTCACCCAAAAATGTCTGAAAAAAATTTTATGACTGAAATACAATCAATTAAAACTTGGACAAGACTGCAGATCACAATTTTTCTTGGGCCTTGCCAAGCATCAATATGTACTCTGAGAAGGGCTAGACTTCCAAGGCCATGGCTACATGAGCTAGCTTTTGTGGCCCAGTCTTAAATCACTGATACTTTATTAGGGATTAAAACTCCAACCACCACAACTTTGCATTGCATGCGAATGAAACCAGGACAAGATATTAACAGACCATTCATTCATTCACCTCAAAAAGATCTGACTCCAAAATGTCTCACCGTAGAGAAGCCACACAGGTAGAGTGAAGCAGTGCCAAGTCGTGCAAAAAGGACGGGTCTGGTGCCTGTTCTTGGCTGCATCTTCCACCAGCTCTCTGCCAGGCAAAAAGGTTCGAAGAAGTGATAGTTAGATCTTTCAAGATTTGAGATTTCTGTGCTATGGTGAGTTGTTTATGTGTTTCTTTGTGGGGTATATATCTAATTTAAAATTCTATGTTGGTACTTGGTCACATATCTTTCTCATGTATTTGAAACATAATGGTTTCCTCTAAAAAAGAAAATAATATAGGGCTCTCTAAGCAGTAATTAACTTAAAATAAATATCTAATAAACTAAATGTATGCAGAACACTCATTCATTAGCTGAGGTTTTCATACAGAAATCCTCAAAACACCTACATGAAAGAGAAAACTTGATTTGCTGATAAAATTAGATCAGTTCATCAGGTCTACAATGGATATATTTCATACATAAGAGAGTATCAGCTAAATGATCTTAAAGGCTTTTTTTGTAACAGGAAGTCCTGCTAGATTTCTTTGGGGATAAAAAGGCAAGGCAATTGTAAAGTGCTTTAAAATTGATTGGGTGTCTTTATAACACTGGTGAAATATTTGCCATTTATCAAAATTATTAAGATAAAGTCATTAATTTTGTGACAGTTTAACAACTATTCTTTTTTATGTTTTCAAAAGTGACCCTTTAAGAAACTGCTTCCCTTTGTTGGCAGTGCTCATCACAGGTTATGACGATTAAACAGCTGTATTTAAGCATAGTCCAACCCTCCTGCAGGGATCTGTGCTGCCAACACTGGGCATATGCTTTTCTGCACCAGTGCAGTGTTACCAAGGTGAGCCCATTGAAACCACACTCAAAAAGAACTGAAGAAAATTAGGAAGGGAATAAAATTATGTATTTTCATAGTCAAGAAATGTATACATATAGATCTTCCCTACTGTAATTCAGGCACTGATGACAAAACTGAGCAAATATATGGTGACATATGCCTTCCAATTTACTCCGGGGAGGAAAGAATAATAGAGATTAGAGAGAACAGAACAAGCGAGGGACAGGCAAGCTTTCCAAACACATATTTATTATAGACTAAAGACCAGATGACTAAGCCTGGGCAACCTCGGGAACTAGACAAGATTAAAATGTTCCAAATGAGTAGTATGGAGATGTCTCTAAATATTTATAACCTGATGCTAACAAAAATTAAAGGTTTTATATGGTTAATCTCAAAGCTGTATTGAGTGCTAATATTTTATAAACCTGAAATAGAATAGACTGGGGAGTTGAGCATCCTTTGAGGGATTTTTTTGATGTCTTAACTTGAGATACAAAGAGTACTTTCCTATTTTTGAAGTGATTGATTTATTCCTCAATGTTTTTAATGGATTCAAAATTGATTATGGGCTCAGTTGCACAGAGTAAATTGTCTGAGTAACAGTGTCTATCATGGGTTGGAAAAAGGGTGCATGGAGACAGAGCAAGGTTTTTGTCACCCCAACTTGATAGGTACCAGGCAGCGGAGGAGGAGGATGAGTGCTGAACAACTACTTCTGACCATGAGCGTTTAGTTATTTTCTGAATCAAATTTTAGAATTATGTAAATCCTTTTCAAAACTGAAGAGTTGTTTTCTGCAATAACAAAGAAAGTATTAGTTTGCTAGGGCTACCATAATAAAATATCACAGACTGAAGGGCTTAAACAACAAAAATGTGTTTTCTCACATTTTGGTAGTTGGAGGTTTTAGATCAAGGTGTTGGCAGATTTCCTCTCTCCTTGTCCTGCAGGTGGCACTGTCTTGCCTGTCCTCACTTGGTCTTTTCTCTGTTCCCAAGAATCCCCGGTGTCTTTCCCTCTTAAAAGGACACCAGTCATACTGGCTTAAGGTCCACCCATATGACCTTATTTAACCTTAATTATGTCCTTAAAGCCCCTGTCTCCAAAGATGGTCAGGATCTGAGGTGTACTAAGGGGTAGGGCTCCACTATATGAATTTAGGGGTGGGGGAACACACTTCAATTCACAACAAAATCTGTTTCTATAATCACTGCTTTTCGCATCTAGTCCATGTTTTCTCAACAATGTTCGGAAAACTAAACATCCTTTTGTGAGGGCATTTACTTGAAGAAGGACCAATATCTCATCCAGCATGTCTAGGAGCAGTACAAACGCTCATCCACCAAATTCTCTTTTGTCTTATGGCCAGCGCATGACAGTTTTATTTGCTGTTAAGGAAATTGAGGACCTTAAATTTACTACTTGGTACTTGTAATAAATTCAGTTTATCCCTGAGACTGAAACATTTAAATTGGGGAGAGGCCAGAAACAGCAAGTCTGGTTAGAGAAATGACAGTGGCTGAAGAAATGGATAGATAAGAAAGAGCAAATTCAAGGCCTATTAGTGGATAGTTTGGTTGGACTTGCTGAGAACTTGCAGCAGGAGGAAAAGAAGAAGGTGCAGTGAAGGGGGTCTTGCAAGGAGCCTAGGAAATCTAGCTTTCTGACCCAAGGAAGACCAGAGCTCAGGTCCTTTGCAGAGGACAGCACAGTGTGGCAGTGGGATGTTAGACAAAAGGAAATATTTATGTAAGAGTCAAAACAGAAATGCAGCGGGACACACTGGCCTTAGGATGTTGTCTCAGGAAGCCCTGGGGTGCTACAGAGGAGGACAAAGGAGGGGGGTGCTGGGCGCCATTCACCCGGGACTGCTCTGCTTTCATGCTCCGGTGGGGATGCACTTGAAAATAGGATTTGCTCTTACCGTCCTTCCTAATTTTAAAAAAACCACCAGACTATGCGATGTTTAGATTCTCTTTCCTTTAAAAATTTCTGAAATTCTGAGTCTGAAAATATATTTAAGGACTTATATCAGAGTTTTCAGTGAGTCAATTTCCAGCCCTTTTCAGTAAAAGATTTATTAAAGTCTCTGTTAGTTGAATATCTGGTCTGAAGTTGATCTTAAATTTAAAGTGATCATCTCCATATTTGTGGTGAGAAATGAAAGTTTAGGAAATAAATTTATTTTCCTAAAGAGCACAACTAATTAAAAAAATTTTCTCTTAATGATCAGATTAAGAAAAAAATATTGTTTAACATCTTTCACAGATAAAATCAAATTTAAAAGAACTTTAAGTGCAGCAGAAGAAGTAGGTATCATTAAAGGTAAGTGATAGCTTGACCTTTATCCTAACCATGGAGGTTTGAAGTGGGTGAATATTAGAAGATAACAAACATGTAATGTGGGAGGTGTGTGTGGCTGGGGAGAGGCAGCAAGCATGAGAAGATCTGGAGGGACCCTCTGAGGTAGAGGAGGTGGACTGTGAGGCAGATTAGCACAGGCTAGAGAGTTGCCTCCCATGGCTGTTACCAAACAAACAGATACCACTTGCCCATAACAACCCTGTACTCAGAAAAATCCTTTTGATTCACCATATCCTAAGGATCTTGAATCTTTCTCAGAGCTCACAAATTATATAACCTTTTTCTTTCTTTAACTTTCACAAAGAACATAAAATGCAATTCAAACACAAAAATGATCTTAAATGTTGGCCTCAGATGAAATAGCTCAGAAAGAAGGGGAGAAGAAATGAGAAAGTACCATTTAAATTTTAAGTAAGACATACCTTAATAATCATACACATACACACTCACACTTTCTAAACATTAGCAACCTAGAGTACATTTCTACCTGATCCCTCAAGTATAGCAAAGAAAGAAAAAGAAAAGAAAAAAGAAAGAAAAGAGAGAACAGATACAAGCACATTTAAAAGATAACCAAAGAAAAAACTACTGTCAGATACTACCTGAAAGTGAATGTCAGATTGCTGTAAAACTAGTTTCTAAAAAGCTCACACAACAAAATTGACATTTCATTCTAATTGAGCTTTCAAGACAACAGAGCCTTTTATCTGATTTTTATTTTATGCATTTACTTTTCCTCTGCATGTTTAACATGTCAAGATACAGTGAAGTTAATGAGATCAACAATAGCGATGTCTGTGATCAAACTACTAACCAAGTAGTGAATGTTTAAGCTACATTTTCCATGTACTCCTGACTACCAGATATTGTTAGCCTGTGAGCGTATTTCTTCTACTATTGGATTTTATGCCAGCTACTAATTTATCTATGAGATTACTGGAATGTTTTGAAGTTATATAATTAACCCTGCATTAGTGGGTGATACTTAGCAATATGGATCTTAAATTTATTTTTAATAAACTACAGTTTAGTGGGAGAAGTGAAGATTACATTCAGCCTTGAGTACTTTATGGCATTGATTAGGTTCCAGCCACGAACTGAGCCAAATTCTCCCACTGCCTAAATCCATTGATTTTTCTACAGCAAGCAAGGACACTGAGAATAATTCAATTGATAATTCTTTCCAAATATAACCTTCTTAGTATTTTAATAATTTTAATATTTGAAAGCATTACTAAAATCTTTCTTGTGAAGTTCATGTTCACCTTTTTTCCTGATGTCTCCCCTCTTTCTCTCACCCACCTTCCTTCTGTCCAAAAAGCCTTCATAGAATAAAGAGGACTCAAACTTGTAATTAAAGGATGGAGAAAAGCACAAAACTATGCCTCGCTGATGACATTTGGGAATTGCAGTATCGGTGAATATCAGCTCAGTCAGAGGCTGTTCCAGAATTCCTGCACAGAACTGCTTTAGAAAAGGCAGTAGGAAAAGGACTGGAGAACTTACATTAAGGTTGTATTTACATAGTGATTAATTATTTATTTTTCTAGGCTCCTGACAGATGCTGATGGAGCTTTTAAGATTCTCCCACTCCCCACACCAGCAATATTGCTACCTCTATCTTCCCCACTTCTAGAATTGCTTGCTTGTGAGAACCCATGACAGACATTGCCAAATGACACAGTAAAAGCACAGTGACGTTAAATACCTGTTAGCAGCAAATGAGCAAATCAAGACAATGGGATGGTTACAATTAGAACTATGACTGGTGCTTCCATAGAAAATCCAGGATAGAGTGTGTATACTGTAAGAAGACCTAAACTATGTCATGAAGTCAAGGTAAAATTTTCTTAGAAAGTTGAGACCTAGGCAGTTTCAATTTATCTGTATATCATACATGTTAACCAAATGAAAATGAGTTAATTCATTGATTAAAGAAAAATTTATTTTACCCCTATTATGTGTGCTGGGGATACAGCAGTAAATTAAAGAAACAAAAATTTCCGACTCCATGTAATTTAAGTTCTGAACTAAACAACAGAAACACCACCCAGTGGAGTATGGGTTTAGTGCTCATCGTTAACAAAACAAATAATGAGGATGAGGCAGAGGCATTCTATGGGATAGTTTGCAGGAGTTAGGTTCAATTAACATGGTTTATTGAAACATGGATAAATGCCTCTTTTAAAAGATTTTATTATTTATTTATGTATGTATGTATGTATGTATTTATTTATAGAGAGAAAGGAAGGGAGGGAGAAAGAGAGGGAAAGAAACATCAATGTGAGAGAGAAACATCAATAGGTTGCCTCTTGTATGCATCCTGACCAGGCACTGAACCTGCAACCTAGGCATGTGTCCTGACAGGGAATTGAACCACCAGCAGCAACCTTTCTCTATGCTGGACGACATTCAACCAACTGAGCCACGCCAGTCAGGGCAAAACACAGATAGATTTCTTAAAACATAGTACTGAGTAAAAGGAGTAAGATATAATTGAGCTCAAAATTATAATACAATCAAAGTAAATTAAAAACTCCTCCCACACTAAAAAAGCCACCCTCCATATTACAGGGATTTGTGCATGTCCATCGCAAACCTTTTAGAGTGGGAGACTGTGGCGGGCAGCAGGGAGTAGAAAAGAGAATCAAGGATGAAGAGGGAAGTAACAAGAAAACCAAACAAAAACTGTATTTAACAAAAATTGACAGTAAGAGTGTGCCAAGAAATTTGAAATATGAATACATTAATTCTTTGAATTTGACATTCCAAGAACAATGGAGGGAAAAAGAGAGAGAAAGGAAATATGCATCCTTCTCTATTTGGTGTCATATCTTTACTTTAGTTACTTTGTAACAAGTGTACATCTAAAATATACAATTATGTGACCGCATATTTTCAACTTTCCCTTTTTCTAAAAAGCGAGAAACTGGCTAACTACTACAATCGCAAAAAACAGGCTTCTCATGTTCCATGCAGATAAAAACAGAAAAATGCAAACTGAGTACACTCCTTGGAAGTGGGCATTAGCTATACTGATGTGTTTATTTTGTAGAAATTATGTTCCAAAGTGATAAATTATTGTCCCATCATCTACAAAGTGCCACAGTTATTCCCAAGAAGAATGGAGGTTATCTAAATTATTCTAAAAATGTAAACCAATAGTCTTAATTACCTCTATAATTCATGAAAGTTCAATTTTGTGGGTCTCTCTAAATAAAGATACATCAAGCATGCATTTTCAGATGATTGTTCAGTATCTGTTTATCTTTTTATTGTGAACAGGAGTAAAATTCAGACTACAGTGTTCTGGACTGCTTAGTGAACGCTAGATATGCCACACACATTCTGCAGTGGCACCATAAAATTGGGTCCTTTTGAGTCATATTTCCTGGACACCACTGTTTTTCTTGGGGTTAACAGATCTGACCAATGGGGTCTACAACACTTTGTTGAGTTGGCACAACTCTTAATTAGAGGTAGGGAAATTTTTGTCCTTAGTTAATTGAAGGGTTGGAATTACTCTTGCCTTCCTGTAAGGTAGGCATAAATATCCATTGCCTATTTAGCTAGTTCCTCATTCTATTTTACAGTTGATTAAAGATGCAAAAGATTAATGTTGAAAAAGGCTGATTCTGCTACACACAAAAAATCCATTTCCTCTTATTTGATTTTTAGACATAAGAGTCTTTGAATGGTATAAAATATTCTAACAAGATTTTTCCTCCCTTTTCCTGTGGGATCCAAGCCTATGAATTTTGAAATAAGGAAAAGAGAAACCGGCAGCAACGAAAACAAAGGGGCCTGGTGAGACATCCTGATCAGTTTTAGAAGCAGCTGTCCCCCATTCACAGTTCTTAAGCTTTTTGGTCCCAGAGTGACTTCACATTTCTTAAAATAATTATCGAAGACTCCAAAGAGCTTTTATTTATGTGGCACATATCTAGCAGAAATTCACACTGAAACATTTCTAAAACACAAGACTGCACAAGCATGCGTCCCATTGGCTGTCAGAGCAATGACGTCATACACAACAGGCGGCCTCTGGAAAGCTCTGTTGTGTACTGGAGTGAGAATGAAAGTGAAAAAGACAGGTAATGTCCATGTGCTGTTAGGAAGATATTTTCGACCTTGGAAGTTTCTTGAAAGTGTTTTTAGCAGCCCTCAGGGGTCCACGGATCACATTTTAAGATCTACTCTTCCAAATGAATTAATTGCTGAGATATAGTACTGTAGGAATTATATAGTTCTACATATAAGAATATGCTGATTGTTTTTTCACCCGAAGTGATTAGGGCCTGGAGAGGGCCAGAAAGTAGCCAAATATGGAATTTACTTGGGGCAATGTGAAATCATAGAAAATATATATATTGTTTTCTGCCCCTGGTTCCTAAAACCCTTACAACTTCCTGAGTTAATAAGAGCACTAGGAACATCTTTTGTTGTGATATTTGGTCTCAGAACCTGGCTCCTGGTTCCTAACACACAGCTCCTAGATCCCTTGGAATTTCTTTTTGTTCTAATGTGACTCTGGGTGGACTCCTGGATGGGGAGTCAGTCATCCCAGAGACTAAGCCATGATTGGCAGCTTGGAACTTTTGGCCCCACCCACCACCCTCCAGAAGAGGACAGAGGTTGGAGACTAAGTTAATAATCAATTATATCTTTGTGATGAAGCCCCCCACCAAAAATATCCCCGAAGTATGAATTTTTGAGAGTCTTCAGGTAGATGCACACATCCACATTCCGAGAGGGTGGCTCACCCCAACTCTGCGGGCACAGAAGTGCCCTGGACCCTTCCTGACCTTGTGCCTATGTATCTTCCCCTCTGGTTGTTCCTCTGTATCCTTCTGTGTAAGTAAGTGTTCCCTGACTTCTATGAGCTGTTGAAACAAATGATCGAATCCAGGGAAGGAGTCATGGGAGCCTCTGATTTGTAACCATATTGGACAGAAATTGTGGGTTTCCCTGGACTCAGGACTCAGAACTGGCATCCGATGTGATGAGCAGTCTTGTGAAACTGAGCCCTTAACCTGTGGGGCCTGCGCTAACTCTGGGTACAGAGTGTCAGAATTGTACTGATTTATAAGATATTCATATCTTACCATGTTGGAGAATTTTTGATGTATAGAAAACCTCCACATCGGGTGTCAGAATTGTTTTGAGTGTGGTAGTGGTGTTGAGGAGAACACAGGGGATTTTCCCTAGACAGATATCATCCAGTGATGGCTTCCAGTTGTCTCTGCAGCCTGGTAACTCACTCCATTCTTCTATTATTAACTGCGGGTCAGGGCAGCCACTCCCTCCAACTCCTTCCTTCCTCTTTCTCCCTTCACCTGTTAAATCTCCCATCCTTTTGCCCTATTCTCTCTCACTTAAAGAAATATGAAAAACTGCCTTAAGATGCTCACAGCTAGATGGAAATAGCATTTATTTGTATTTTAAACTAAGAGTTCTAAAAACAAAATCTAATGACTCTAAGCTTAGGGATCAAACCTCTATTGATAAAAATTTTTCTAAGACTAGAGATTGGTGGAAAATGTCACCTGGTGAGAAGTTTTACCTGGCAAGAAATCACCACAACCACTTCTTCCTAGCTACAAGAACAGCCCCAACTTGAAAGGTGCTTTGGTGCTTACAAATATCTACAAATCCAGCTCAGTGCTTGGCACACAGCATGTCCTCATAATGTTAAAGTGAATTCTAGTAAATTAATGTACTGTCATTCTCTTGGAGTGAAAACAGAAATATTTGAAGGCTGATGGAATTCTCTCAAGGTATTAAGAAGCAATATGCTGAGTTTTCTGTGTGTAAAATTAAAGCAGTTTCCAAAGGCCCATATTTAGGGATTTAGGTAAATGAACACCCCCATTTTTTTTCATTCAATTCTTCCTTTTAAAGCACTGTCTTAGTTCAGGCAGCCATAACAAAAATGCCATCGACTGGGTGGCTCAAACAACAAACACTTCTTTCTCACCGTTCTGGAGGCTGGGAGTCCAAGAGCAAAGCACTGGCAGATTCCGTGTCTGGTGACAGACCACTTCTCGGCTCACAGTGGGCCATATTCTCAGTGTGTCCTCACATGGGTGTCCTCACATAGCAGAAAAAGGAGCAAGGTCACTGGGTTTCTTTTTAAGGGCACTAATCCTGCTCATGAAGACTCCACCTTTCATGACCTAATCACCTCTCAAAGGCCCCACCTCCTAACACCATCACATTGGGTGTCAGGATACCAACATAGGAATTTGGAAGAGATACATTCATTTCTTGCAGGTACCTACCATGTGCTAGTCACTATTCTTGGTGGTTTAGAATAAAACAGATCCCCACACCTTGGAAGTATTTACTTGCAATGACACAATACCTAAAATCATACTGAATAAGAAAACGATATGAGGTTGAAGTTGTTTTGGACTGTGTTAACTTGTTGAAACTGGAACTCTGTTTCCCAGAATCATCCTCCAGGGATAATGGTGGTTGAAGGTAGCCCAAAGTCAAATTTGTGGAAGATTGGGAAGGTGGATATATTTGTTCACCAGAGAAACAGAACCAAATATGTGTGTGAGTGTGTGTGTGTGTGTGTGTATAAATGTGTGTGTATAAAGATTTATTATAGGAACTGACTTATGGAATCAGAGAAGCCCCATGATCTGCCATCTGCAGGCTGGTTGATCAGGAATGATGATGCTGTAATTCAGTCTGAGCTCAAAAGGCCTGAGAAGGGGAGGGTGGACAATGGTATAAGTCTCAGTCTGAGGTCAAGAGCTCCAGAACCAGGAATGCCAATGTCCAAGGGCAGGAGAAGATGGACGTCCCAGTTCAATCAAAAAGAGCAAATTCACCTTATGTCTGCCTTTTTCTTTTACTCAGACCCTCGGCAGATTGGACGATGACCACCCACATTGGTGAGGATGATATTCTTAGCCTATCAATTCAAATGCTAACCCCCTCCAGAAACATCCTTCCAGACACACTCAGAAATAATGTTTTGCCAGCTACCTGGCATCCCTTAACCCAGTCAAGCTGACACATAAACTTAACCATCATGGTTGGAGTGCAGTAGCAGCCGTTGTTCTCTGAGGGTTGCTCTGATTGGATGATATGAGAAGCACAAGTGCAGGTTCTGGTGGTTCCAGTTTGTCCTCCCGGCTCACATCTAATTTGTTATCCCTTCAGCAGCCCTGCGGCCAATAGTAGCCCTGGATTGGACACTAGATACAGAGGGGACAACTTTCCATATACTTCTACACCAGCTCCTCTTTGCACCTCACTAGATATCCGGATTCCTCAGGTTTCATAGCAAGTTCCAACTCACACTGCACTAGCACCAGAAAGGGTAGTCAGTGACTTTGAGATTGGCCTGGGGAGTCATCAATGTGTAGATATTTAAAGGCTTTGTAAGTCATTTTAAAGTTGACGAAATCATTATTAACTAATTTATCACACATCTTTGAAGCATAGAGGACTAGTGATGCAGACCCCAGCTCATGGGGTCCATGTCATTATGGACGAAATATCAGACAAATCCACATGAACTACCCAGTCCGGTGGAGGAAAAGGGACAGGATGGCCTTTCTCTCAAGGGGAGCACAAGCCTTGGCCCTTGCTACAATGAGCTTTTATTGTCTTACTGGGCACATTACAAGAAGATCCTCATTAACTATGCACAGGCTCGCTTTAGATGGTTACCTTATACAGAAAACAAAGGAGAGGATGCTGGTAATCACATCACAGAAGAGGGATATTTTTTCAAATGAAAAAGCAAAAGTGGTTGAACTGGTTACACTCATCCTTGGAAGGTTTAGCATGGATTTTAGGAAGTTGCTTTGCAGTAAATGTCCTCAATTCAGGGTGAGGGAGTTTTAGCAAAAAACAAGACTCACAGCAGCCTAGGTACACTGCAGGCCTGATTCCCCACAGGAGAACCTATCCGTGGGCATGGATCCTGTGCATCTCCCAGTGGGAGCTGGGCTCACACCACCCAGAGCGGCCTCCCACAGACTAGTATCATGATCCCTATTTTACATATGAGAAAATTAAGTTTTAGAGGTCATACCAGCTGTAAAAGGTAAAAAGTGATAATACCGCCTTTTTTCTAACTTGTAATCCTCCATTTTTTAAAATGTATGTTAATATCCAGTTGGAGACCCAAAAATTGAAACTCAGAGATTTTCTTTTTTCTTGGCAAGATTGTTATTAATATAATGATAACCAGCTGTGGGCCATACCCACATATGAACTCCATTCTGTAAATGTCAATGAGCAATGTAAATTTTACCCGTGTTTTAGTGGTGGGAAAATGGAGTATGCTTATTTCACCAGGCAGACATCATTTCATTCTTCTAGTTCCCACTACCCACCATGTTCAGCTCCACAAAACTCCCTAGTTTTTCTACTAGTTATTCCAGTTTCAAACCAGACCCTTGCCTGACTCACCTCTCACATCCGTACTCCAGTTTTACAAACGTTCCTTCTGGGCTCATATCACACTTGTTCCAAAACAACTTCATGCCACCCCTGCTTCTACAATTGTGTGTGGCCACACCGGTCCCTTGATGCTGTCTTCCGTTCTGTACAAACCCAGCGAGCCAAAGCATCTCCTACAGGATCAAGGTTGACTCTCTTTAAATGGAGTAGGAAATCATAAAAAGGTTTTTCTGCAAATATTTTTTCTGTTCTAAAGACATCTCATATGGGGAGAGAATGGGGGGCACTGTAATGAGCACAACATTGGTGGGGAGGGGGACTCAAAAAGCCTGGACTCTGGTTCTGTTTCTACCATTCTGATTAGTCCTCTTTCTACCACATAATAGCATTACCTTAGTGAAGGGTTTCTTACTTTCAACAGTATTCACATCGCAGTCTGGGTAATTCGTTTTTGTGGGGGCTGTCCTGTGCATTGTAGGCTGTAGGAGTTTGGCAGTGTCCCTGGCCTCTCCCAGCCGGAAGCCAGTAGTGCCCCTCCCCCAGCTGTGTTAACCAAACAGGTCTCTAGACATCATCAAATGTCCCCAGGGGACTAAATTGCCCCAGTTGAGAACCATTGAGTTAAGGAAATGGATATAATTTCTATTTTATAAACTGAAGAGATCATAATATCTATGTCATCCTGTTGTTAAGAAAATTAAATAACTAGCCATTTGAAATTGTTTACAGATATGTATTAATATTGACTAGCTCATTCATAAATAACAGTTCTTCCTCTCTCGCACCGCTTGCTTGGGGTTTTTCTAACCATCTAAACCACAGACACTAATTAAATGTTTTCTCCAATATTTATAGCTATAATTTAATCTTTTTTATTTGCCAGATAAAGTAAATAATCTTGGCCGGTGCTCTTCCGTCAAAAACAGGGTCACATTTGCCATTCAACTCCACAGTTATTCCTCTGACTACACACGATATTCAATATAAAAATTTATACTCAGTTTTAGAATACTCTCTGGGGAGACAACCACCAATATATTTGACAGCCCCTTTTAGATTTGGGCAGCTCTTCCCCCTAATATGCATTACAGTCCAGTGGAGGCTGTACTAAGACAGTGAGAAATGGTCTGCACAAGCTTCTGATTAGCCAGAGATCCCAAACAGCAGTGTCTCTGTCAAAGAGAATCCAACCTCCTGACCTTGCAACTGCACACTGGAGCTGCCCACCTGGAGGGCTGGACAGGCCCCTCATTCATCAAGATTTCATACAAAGACTGTTTGATAATAAGTCCATTTTTTTTCAGAGGACAGTATTTATTGGTCCTTCCAAAACTACCCTAATATCAATCCCAGGACACAATTTATTGCCTGATAAGCAGTAAGCTTTTCAGTTATTTCCTCTCCCCCAATTCCCACTCTCTGTGATTTGACTCTCCTGCCACCAAATCCCAGAAACCTGAAGCTAAGTGGGGAAGGGATGTGGATTTTTATAGAGACAGTCAAAGCTACACAAAAGTCTGAGAAATACATGAGCCCTCCTCCTATCCAATTCAGTTGTGTTCACTGACTGATACACACTGTGTCATTCTAACCCCTCTTCTGTAATTCTGAGTCTGTGAGTAGTGTCCTATCAACAGCTGTACTTCTTTAATATCTGCTCCTCACTCCCATGTTGCACAGAGCCCCCTCCCCATTTAACTCTGTGCCCCCTCCCATTAATTCCACCCCACCTAGCTCTCCTGGAGATGTTCCTGAGTGGAATGGGGAGTTTCTGCATCTCCTGACTAAAGCAACATCTCAGCTCAGAACAAAAGCCACCCCTGACTCCTTGCATCCACAGACTTTGCCTGTCTTCTCTCTGCAGATCTCCCAAATGCCTGCGACGCCCACGGTCCTCTCTCCAGTGTTACTTCTAACTTATAGTCTGCTCATTTCCTTCCGAACTTTTTGACACTTATGGGCCAAAGGAATTGCATATGAGGAGGAAAATAACTCCTATAATGATGCAACTCATCCTTTTAAAAGTATACTGCTTTGCTAGTATTTTCTTTCTAGCATGTTATTAACTTTTAATTGCTTACTAGAATCCAGTAGCAGAGAAAGGCTGAGGAACATTGGTGATTTCTTGTTATTCACATTTTTTCTAAATAACCTACTTCTGGAAAAAAGGTTTTTCAAAGACTGACATTGATGCTCTCTTCCCTCCTCACTCTGACCCTGTGCCCATCTTGGAACCACAAACTGGGGCGCACTACACACCTGTAACTACAATCAGGATGGACTTATCTCATGAAAAACTTAGGTTAAAACTAAATTTAATTATAATAGCACCAAATAGATACTTGGAAGGTAGAACCAGTTTTCTCATCTGGGACTCTGAGGATGTTGCGAAAAGCTAGTAAGATAATGTAGGTGGACATATCTAAAAAAATATACTTCCATCTATACCTATAGTATTTGGATATTTTCATTACTATAGAAGCCTGGCACAAAAAGACGTGTCGGGCAGACAATGAAGAACTCTTTAAATAACTAGCCAAGCAGAGGGACAGTGTTATGACAGACTATTCTCACTTTCTGTCTTCTGGACACCAAAGAACAATCACGTCCACAGTAAGCTCTAAGGTAGAAGTCTGAGACACTGCAGGTACACAGGTGAAAAAAAAATTGCAGGCAGCCAGTAGGAAAATGATGACAGATTGCCTCTGCACTGCCTGCAGACGAGTAGGCTGTCTAATAAGAGGCCTCACACGGTGTCACTCATTAGCTTTGTGGGATAGACTGCTCCCCAGCCTCTGGCCCTGTGCCAGGCCCCTTATTTTGTCAGGACACCAAGAGGATCCACCCCTTTGGGCCAGATTCTTATTAACAAGTTACACAGACAATATATAAAACCAGAGTGCTAATTCTGTGCAATGGATTTGAAATGTGACAATTTAGCTAAGCTTGAAACACATTTTCCATAATTACTTTCCCCACATTGGCCAAAGAGGCTTTTTTCATGAGTTTTGGGAGGCTGATCTGAAGCAGCAGCCATATTGCTTTCACCCTCAGGCTGGTTCAGGGGCACCAGATGCTGTTTCATCTCTGGCTTACTGATGCTTCAATTGACACTCAGCTGACATGGGGCACATCTCCCCTCCATTGCCCTTCAGGTTCTCCGCCTCCCTGCCCAGGTGTGTGTTAAGCTCTGTAACAAAGGGAGTCAGTTTCTTCTGCAGGTGACCCACACCATCAAAGTTGGAGACAGTGTGAGACCAGGTTCCAGTCCACCCTCGTGGACTCCAGCTTGAGCCTGCGGGTTCCAGTGTGTCCTTGCTCTCCCTCCCTCACATCTGTCTTCTGTTCTTGACTAACTGTCCTGTAGCCTCTGAGCTCCAGAAAACTTGCAAAAACAGCCTTAGAGGGACTGTTTAACCATCTCTCACACTTGCATAAGTTATGATCTGTAAACAGTGGTTCTGCTTCTTTGACCCCCCCGACTTACATAAAAAATAAACATTATGGGTCCTGAGTCCTTCAAGCCTGTGTGACCAGCACATTCCTTCTTCATGGACAGAATTACCTAGAAATTAAATATAACCAGGAATTTGCTTAGAAAGCTTGAAAACAGAACAGAGAGTTAATTAACAGAAGAGTTATTTAGATTAATCAAATTTTAATGTAAATCAGACCTGTTTTAACATAGCATCTTCTTGCCAGTACGAAAGATTACTAAAGGTTCTGTTCTTTAAGACTCTCATCTCTGAACGACGCCGAGAACAGACCTTGTGAAAATGTGCCTCTGTGACCACTCTTTTCAATATTTGCAAGAGGGACCAATCTCTGATTATGGCCTTTGCCTTCAATGTATTGATCATTCAATCATAGTTCAATTTTTTCCTAGTCAGCATAAAGTGACTTGACATATCTCTTTTCTTATGTATTATGCTGCACATACTCAAAAAAAATACAAAAACCTAAGTCCCTTCCCTGCAGTTAAAGATATTTACTTCTTTTCCAAGATTCTGCATATTAAAGATAAATTTAGCTTCTCAAGCAATCTCTTTTATGAAGCAAATACCCCCATGGAGGCTAGCAGACTTTCTCATCTTAGCGTGAATTAACTCCATCTGTTTGCTTTCCTCTTGCTGTGGTCAGCTGTGCTGAAAGAAAAAAAAAAATGGTGTTTTAGCAGGGAGTTAGAAAGAGAAGTATTATTTTTAAAAGAGTTTAGCAATATTTTTTTACTTTATTTTTATTGTTTATTATAGCTGTCCCTATTTTCTCCTTCTTTCCCCCCATCCCTGTCCTCAACTGCCCCCTTCATCTGGCCATCACCACACTGTTGCCTGTGTCTATGGGTTATGCATGTATGTTCTTTGGTCAATCCCTTCACCTTCTTTCCCCAGTTCCCCCTCCCCACTCCCTCTGACAGCTGTCAGCCTGCTCCATGTCTCCATGCCTCCATGCCTCTGCTTCTATTTTGTTCATCAGTTTATTTTGTTCATTGGACTTCACATGTATTTTACTTTAGAGTGCTGGGATCTTCACAGGGAGAGGGATGCAGCTGACCCACGACAAGGGGAGCCCAGCAGACACAGGCAGAGGCAGTGCAATCATTGGGCCTTCTGAGGAAAGGGGAGAGTCTCAATGATACTTTTCACAGTTCCAAATTTTACAGTCACAAGTATCAGTGGGCAATTTGGGTTCGGCAATACATTCTCCCCAAATCTCAGACTTGGCTGCAAACATCAGATGGGAAGTTCTAGCTCAAATGCTCAGCACACGAACAGCCCTCTCCCCATTGGACACGAACGCCGTCTCTGTACATGATTCTCATCAGGTGTCCCCTGAAAAGCATTGGCACAAATGTGTGGCTGCACGAGATCTTGAAAATTTCAAAATAATCAATCTGCAAGCAGCAATTATTGACAAAATATGAGAACCATTGCATCTTTGTTGTTGTTAACTTAGGTACAACCTCCAAATCATGTGCCTAATGGAAAGCTTTCCTATCTGTCAGAGCTCTAAATATTAGAGTTTATCTGATTCTTCAAAAATAGTAATTTTGGTCTTGAAAAGTGCCTGGAATTACTAGAATAAAAATGAGAGAAAAAAGATAACCCTATTTTATAAAATTCTACTTTCAAGCAAACTTTATGAAGCATTTTATGTTGTATAAAAACTTTGAAACAGCCTAAAGGCTTTCTTTGACCAGCTGTATATTTTATCTGTTAAACGTCCTCAGAGTGAAAAGACTCCCTCAGCAGAGGCACCTGCAGGATGTGCAGCGATTTCACTCTCCGAATATCGGTTCTGTGGAAGCATCAGCTCCACTGGCTCATTATTTACATTCACAATGGGCATCTGCAGCCACCAAAAGGAAACATTAGACTTGTTTGTGTTGTCAAATTAAAAAGGGAAAAGAGAATGGTTGAAAGTTCTGAGAGTCTCTGTACCATTTAATTATGCTTTCCACAGTAGTCCAATCAAAATTTGCTTTTTCAGGAAATGGGCACTAAGAAAAAACATGCTTTGCTATTCAGATTGTTGCTAGGTCAACCACTCAATTCAAAAGCTTACAAAAAGCAGACACGACACTATTACACAAGGTGTTTCCTTGGAAGCAACTAAAGAGCTTCACCACCAGTCTCAATATGACTTTATTTCCTCCACAATCCCAAGAAGTTATTGTCCCTCATCTCCTGATTGAGGATCTAGAAACTGTTAAGCCAATTAAGTTTAAGAAGTTACCTAGGGCCTGACCAGTGTGGCTCAGTTAGTTGGGCATCATCCCACAAAGCAAAAGGTCACCAGTTTGATTCCTGGGCAGGGCACATGGCTAGGTTGCGAGTTCAGTTCCCAACTGGGGTGTGTGCAAGAAGACAACCAATCAATGCTTCTCTCTCACATCAATGCCTCTCTCCCTCTCTTTCTCCCTCCCCCCTTCCCCTGTCTATAAAAACAAATAAAATCTTTTTTAAAAAAGTTAACTAGATCAGCAAAGTTGTGCTGTCATTAGCCTAACATCTCATGGGATAAATTCAAATCCAATACATAGGAATGGATACACATTTGATAATGAAATGCTAGGGTTCAAAGACTATTTTGATACTATCCTTGGGAAATGTTTATTTTTTAATTTTATTTTTGAGCTTTTTTATATTTGAATATAAAAAATCTCTCTCTTAGTAATTGTCAAAATCACTTCTTTGAAATAAAAAAGACTTGCTGCACACAAAGAGAGAGAGAGAGAGCAGAAATAACAATCTATGGCTTCCCGATGACTTTTAGACTGACTATTCCCAGTGAAATCGTTTCACAGATCAGGTTGTTTCCATCCTAACCTTACATTAACTCCATCATCTGTCTGCTGAGGGACTGACCAGGGGGACTTCAGTAGGCAGGCAAAGGTATGGGTGAGAAGAGTGTTTTTCCAGCTTATTCAGCCATTGCCTAAACATTTATGGAGACTTTAGTGTGTTTATTGCACCATACTAAATAATATGAGAAGTTCTAAATGGAGTTTATAACCCAGCTAGAAAGAAAGATCAAAATAAAGAGAAATAGAAGAATATTTCTACAACACTGATGTTTCACAGACAAGTTTTACACAAAGTGAATTTTAATTAGTGGTATCCCTACCTTAACCCCAATCCCAACCCCCTTCCCACACACTCACGTGCAAATCCCATTTGAATTTAATGGAGTAATAGAAAACATCGTTCCTCCAAAAAAACATTCCATTTTAAGAATAATATAAATTACTTAATACACAGGTCTTTAGAGGAAATTGAAACAAATTCAATCAACTTCATGGTTATTGCTGTACTACATACTATAAGAGAGCATTATATAAAATGTCATTATATTAAAATTGTCTTCTTTATATTTAAAATATTCTTAAAAATACTAATGCTTTTGAATAAAGTTTTTATTGTCCTGAGTGACTTTACCTCTGAATACACACTGATTTCTAAGTTACTTTAATATGATACAAGACGTCACTTTTTAAGGAGTTGGCATCATTGTTTTTGCCTTTCACATCCCTGCAACCGTCGCAACCCATGTCACCTGCTGACACCGCTGTGCAGCGCCCCGCGTTTTCCTTTCACAAATGACATGGAGTTGGCACAACGTTCAGGCTTGAAAATCTGTTCGTCGCTTTTTTATATTTTTGACATATTTACTAACAGCTAGTCCTTACTTTTTTAATTTAGAAAAGTATTTGGATTCTCTTCATAAAAACGTTTTTTTCTTAAGTTTTGCCCCATGCACAATATGGAGATACTGACTTAGCAGCACGTTTTCGCCAAACTAGAATACGGCTTGTGCTCGTCCTGCTCTCGCCTGAATGATACACTTCAGCTTAAGGGGCTGTGGTGCGGTGGGTACAGCAGGCATGGGGAGGCTTCTTCCTGACTTTGCGGCCCCGTTTCAGCAGAGCTCTGCGTCCTCTCAAGCTGATGATGCAGTGATCAGAACACCCCAACCTGGATGTCAACCACCCAGGAAAAAATGTCTGACCGCCCAATTTGTATATGCAAATTCATTTCATTTCTTCAAATAACCCCCAAAAGTTGTATCATGAAGTGTATACAGGCACACCTCGGAGGTACAGCAGGTGCAGTGCCAGACTGCTGCAATAAAATGAGCATCGCAATAAAACAAGCTGTAATCTTTTTTTCTGGTGGATGGTCTTGCCTTCAATTTGTAAAAAAGACACACCTATGAAGCTCAATGAAGCAAAGTGCAATAAAATTAGGTATGCCTGTATTGCATTTCTCCACCCTTTTCTTACATCTTCTCATTAGCCGGCCAGAAGAAACACCTGTGGAGCTTCTGCCTGCCTCCCTGCTCCAGCACAGTGCACAGCCTTTCAGGCACACTGCAGCATCCTGGAGGGCTGGCGGGGCCCACCCCTGGAGTTTCTGACCTGGGAGCTCTGAGGTGGAGCCCGAGAATTTGCATTTCAAATCTGTTTCCAGGTGATGCTGATGCTGCTGGTCCAGGAATCAGGCCTTGGGAACCACTACAGGCCCCCTGACTTTTCTGCTTATTCTAAGACCATACACAATCCAACCATCAGTTTATGTCACAAACACAGTCTCCATACAGATAGTAAAGCCAAGATATTAATGTATCTAAGTCAAGATATTAATCACAGTTCAAGATAAGAGCTCCTTCATTCAATGTTCCCTTATTCAAGTCCGGTGGTGTCTGCATTCCAAAAAGGAAGAATTGTCAACATCTGCTCTCTCTCCACTCATCTCCTCCCCACTTTCAAACTTTAGGTGCTCACCCTACTGGCTGGGGGAGCAAGGGAGCACCTGGACATATGAGGAGGGATAAAAGGAAGTTCTCAATTGGCTGCCCTCCGTTGCTGTCCCAGGCAGGTCTCACGTACCCTAGGTCTGGCAGACATAGAAGGCTCACTTCAACAGCCTGTCCTCTCTCTGTTCCACTTCTTCCTTTCCCAACCTTCTTACAAATTGAGAGCCTTCCCACTTGTTATCAAATTCTTTGAAAATCTGCATTTTGGTCAGGCATCTCGCCAAAAATTTCTTATTTCTTGTCTCCCTGGGCGCTTCAGCAGAAATTTTCAACGTTAATGCCCTGTAACAACAGGGCCTTTGTGTCCTCTGGAGCCAACCGGGTTGCAACACTCAGCCCCAAGACTGTTCTCCAATCTATTCCCTATGCAAATGCCCTGATGAAAAGTGTGCATTTCTATTAAAGGTCTCACAGGGACAGGTGAAGGACCCCTGTGTATCATACTTTAACCTCCTTCATCCATCCCCTTCTATGTCAACCTAGGGCCTCATCCTTGGTCATTCCTCTGCCACCCCGGGTTCATCTTCTCTTTCCTCTCCCTCAGCTCTCCAGACCCTTCCATGTCAAATGTCAAATCTCTCCTTCGTCATGCAGAGTAATTTTCTTCTTCCTCAGGCAGGCTGGACCTAGTACACATCGAGTGCTAGAGGTTCAGCTTCATTCTAGCAAACATCTCTCAGTAAAGAGCCTCTGGAATCTCCTTAATTTCACTGTTTATTGTTTTAACTGTGTTGTCTCATTTCATTTTCAGGATATACGCTGTGGATAAAAATATGTGAAGAGTTATTATAAATTATGAAAACGGAACACAGAGATCTTAAGCTACTTACTCAACTTCACAAAATAAAGAAATATCTACACATATTTAGCTGTTTACTTATTTAATAAATACTCATCTGAGAATATGTTCATTGCCAAGACATCAACACGAGAAACACTGATTGGTCGCCTCCCGCACATGTCCTGACCAGGGATCAAGCCCACAGCAGCCTTTTGATGCGCGGGACAGCGTTCCAATCACCTGGGCCACCTGGCCAGGGCTAAATTTATTTTTTCTTTCTCAGAGGTGCATTCTGTCAGTGAATCCTGTGCCAGCATTCCTTATGCACAGCATTCCTTTCCAGTTCACCCCAGTGTATCCTGGCAGGCTGGTGCCAGAAGTAGAAATGGGTGCAAGCAGATAATCTGGCCCCAAAATAGTGGAGGCTTAGTAACTACCTACCAGAATCAGCACTCCAAGGGGAAACATAATCACCTTTTTGCCAATAGCTGCTATCACCAACAACAGTATTGGCCACCACATTAAAAAGATGAATTTCAGATTCATTGTACTCAGAATTCCCACCAATCAGCTGGGACGGACACAGTTGTGCCGCATATTATATCAAGAGGGGGCAGCTGTCCTCTCTGTGGAGGAACAAGGGATTTGCTTCTGAAGCTGCTATTAGCATTAATGGGAGCTGTGAATCTACCTTGTCTCATTTAAGTGGGAAGAGAGAGCCAGCTGGATGATGAATGTAGATAAGATTATTCTATTCAAAGCACTGCTCACAATTTCTATTAGTAGCCATGGTTTATTTCCTTGTATGTCTTTATGAACCAAATTTTGCTCCTAAGTCATAATGCTTTAGATTATCAGCCATATCAGGTAATGTCACCAATGATAAGCGCCTGCTGTTAAAATAAATGCTGCTTTCTGTTCTGCATCTCAGCTGGTTTTTAATGCAGACTCCTAGGGGCTTGTGCAACAGTGGGAATCCATTTATCGGCACAAAACAGCCTCTTGTTTACACACGATCACTTGGTAATCATGCAGCCTGTGTACAGGAAGTCAAGAAAAATAATAAGCGTGCCTCAAACTGCAAGGCTGGAACAAGGGGGGCTGTTTCTCGACAATCAAGCACTATTTATGGCGATTAATGTGGCTTTTGATAAACTGCCAAACACCACGGAGGCCAGCTTTAGAACAAGGCACACTGAAGACCTTTCGGGCTCTTCATTTTCACGAAGACTCTTCACAGGGCATGTTTAGCAATGGCTTACTAATTAGAAATCAAGTGTATTAAAAGAAAGCATAGTTTTCGTGTTCTCACTAAAAACTCAAATAATCTCATTTGTCCTCTTTCACTCCAGAGAAATCATGTTCTGCAATCATAAAAGGTAAAGACATCATATCCTTTTTCCCCATAAACCCAACATCCCCAAAACATATGCACACTTTTCCTGAATTTGAATATCTGCCCCTGGTATCAGCATAGATCCACAGAGGAGGCAACTGCTATAGAAATTCAGAAATGCTACAAAGCCCTGACAACTCCAGACTTCCTGTTCATTGTCTCTCCTGGCTGAAATGGGATTTCAGTAATGTCGTCAAGGTAGGTGTTGGAAGACAGTCCTTCATGTATTTTTCAGGCTTCTGCACATATTGATGGGTGTGTCTTTTACCAGGTTTGTGTTTGCGTTGAGCAACCTTGAAAGGTGAGTTAACATGTTTCCCCAAAGGACAGGTTTACTGCTTGCTATAAAAGCAGTGAGTTCCCCAAAATTATTGTTCCTCAGGTGTGATGCAAAACCCCTGCCTGTGGGGCATCCATCTGCTCCATCTCATGTGGGACTCGGGGCAAAGTTGATCAGTTCAAACCTACTGATGCCCATGCTGCTTGCTGTACCCTGAGTAATAAAGCCCTTCATTTCTGGCAAAAGAGTCTCATGGTTCTCTGACGGCATCCATGAAACAATAACAGAATGATATATTAGCTTATGATTGGGATAAAACTGAACTCCAGACCTGACACTAAGATGTAGTATTCTTGCATGATCTGGATACCTGGAAGATCACTGGTAAACAATGAGAGAAAAATCTTTCTATTAATGTATTAGCATAGTTAGGTTTTTTAATGTTATTGGTGACTCCCTTCCTCCCTTCCATCTTGCCCTCTACTCTCAGTTCATGTGATTCAGGTGGGTTCAACCCATTTTCTTCTCAACCTCAGAAGTGGAAACAGGGTCTAGCCCAGGTATTCAATCCTCTCATTCACCGCAGTTGGCTCAGGAATGTGGCTAAAGCCAAGTAAGTGAGACTCAATTTACTGAGCACCAACTCCAAAATAGAAACTGTCCCAGCAGCAGCAAATGTATTTGGAAGCAAAACAGGAAAGATTCTTCTTTGGAAGAGCTTACATACAAGTAGAATCTTCCTGGCACTATGAGGAAAAAGCTGTGGCCTTGGAGCTGTGGCGGCCAATGCAGTAGAATGTGTGATTTAAGTTGCAGTGGCCATTCTTGTCTCCTCACCGGCAGGTCCTATGTGATAATAACCTTGCCCCAGAGAAAAGCAAGTGGAGAGACAGATTCCTGATGTCCCATCTGAATACCCCCTGTAACCATGCAAGCCTGAAGCCAATCATGCCTGAATATTTCAGTCACATAAGCAAATCAATTCCATTTTTAAGTCAAGGCATTCTGAGTTATGCTTCTGTCTGTTAAAACCAAAAGCCCTAATGATTCTGGGACTAAGTGGATTTGGGTAACACTGCACACTACACTGCAGTGTTCTTATGCAGGTTCGTACATTAAAGCCGTGAGAATGCGTGCTGTAAAAATACTGTTTCATTTTTTTTAACTTGGGATTTCTCATACTACTTTTCATGGACCTTTCTACTTTGATCTCAGTGACATTTATCAACTCTTATAAAACTGACATTCCACGGACCTCACTTGGAGAAAACTGGAATATTCTTTTCCCTGCAAATTTATTATAAACTTATACATCAGAAAATCAAACAGAATAAACAGAAAATGTGTGCACCCATGAAAACTTTTGCCTCTACAATCTGGCATTTATTTCACCAGCATTTAATGGAAACCCACTGTGTGTTGGACAGAGGGACCCACCGTGTGTTGGGCAGAGGGACAGGCACCAAATGCAGAGACTCCGATGGAAAACTGGAGCAGAGTAGCATCCCAAGTCACTGCCTTCCTGCTGGTCCCAGAAACACATAAATGTCTAAAAATATTGGAGCACTTAATTTCCACAGAGAAGTTTGATATTCAGCCTCATTACACTAAAACCAAATTAAAACATTAATAAATTAATCTATTTTTCTTGACTTTAGTTAGGAATTACAGAATAAAGTTCTCATATTAAATATACTTATAATCTCTCAGAAAACAGCTAGAAATAGTGAAAAACTAACCTATTTAGAACACGAGG
Organism: Phyllostomus discolor; assembly: GCF_004126475.2. Classification (NCBI taxonomy): domain Eukaryota; kingdom Metazoa; phylum Chordata; class Mammalia; order Chiroptera; family Phyllostomidae; genus Phyllostomus; species Phyllostomus discolor. Next base: position 76,285,229 of record NC_040904.2, on the reverse strand, counting down.
ATAATGTGATTTTGTAATGGGAAACATAGCAATATCAGATTTAGAACCAAATTTATAATCCAAAGTGTCCTGATTTGATCAGGAAATAAAACCGAAGTCAATAAACTGTTGTGTTAAATATCCTAAACAATAAATGGAAACCTCTTTGCAATGTTATGAGATAGAATAACACATGAAAGAAGATATCTATAGCCCTGACTGGTGTGACTCAGTTGGTGGGTGTCTTCCTGCAAGGGGAAGGGTTTCTGGTTGGGTTGCTGGTTAGGACACACACCTGGGCTGCGGGTTTGGGGACCATCCAAGAGGCAGCCAATCAATGTTGCTTTCTCACATAGATGATTCTCTCCCTCCCTTTCCCCCTTCTTTCCCCTCTTTCTAGAAATAAATAAAAAATTTTTAAAGATATCTATAGAGCATAATGTAATCTTGAAACTAGACTGACTGACTAGGAAATGAATTATGTGAATAAATTCAATTCAACAAGTTTTTGATCCCTGCTATTTGTCTAGATCTGTGCCAGGCACTCGAGGGCTATTTTAGAACACAAGAAAAATACAGCATTCCACGGTCATCTTAATTAGTTTGAATAATCAGCCTGAAAGGCAGATGTCATGTTTGACTTGCCCTCTAAGTGCTCACAAAAACTCAGAGAACAGAAACACATTTATTCAGGATGCAAGCTCTAAACACAAGAGATGGGGTCAGAGATGGATTACGTCAGAGTAGCTTGGGAAAACTTCAAGGAGAAATTAATATAAGCAAAGCCATGGGAAGTTTTTTGTTTGTTTGTTTCTGTTCTTAGTTAGTTTGTCTTGAAGCTACAAGGTGAATACAATGTAACAGGTTTGACTGAGGCAGAGGAAAATCACTGACAAGTAGCTAGAGTTGGAGTTTGGACAGAAATGGCAGGGTCTATGTCAGACAGCAGAAAAAAAGGGGGACCTATCTGAGGCATTTATTTCAATAGGCATTTCTTAATCTTGGTAAGCCTTCAACAGATTATAATGATAAGTAGTTTCCCATATTTGTCACAAAAAAAGTATCAATAAATCTGATACAGAAGAGAGTGCACTGAAACGGCATGCAGCAAGGGACATATGAATGAAACAGTTAACGTGCCACTGGAGGTCGAGATGGGGTAAATCTCTTTTGGCTCCAAGTTAGAAACAGCTGGCTGTGTTGAGTTTTAAGAATGAAAGATTCTGACTGGTGGGAAAGCACATGGGAAAGAATGACTAGAACTTGATAATTTATAGAATACAGAGAATGTAGAATTCTATCTCAAATGAGATAATGTGCTTGAAATCATTTGGAAATAGTCTAGCACAATACAACTATAAAGGGTTATAGAGTGGCCCAGACCAACTTACTTACTGCATTTAGCCTTGGTTCTTCAACTGCAAAATGTAAACAATCATGCTTCTTCCGCTTTTGTTTTCACATGGTTTTTGTATGGCTTAATAAAAAGGTGAAGCAAAATATTTTTAGTATTTTTTTACCCTATGTTTCTTTTCTAAAACAGGTTGTTGAGATACAACAAATATACAAAGAGACTGGACGAGTTTAAAACACACACACTGATGGGCCTGGGCACAGGAAGGACCCTCGAACCATCACCGCAGCCAAGACAACATGCACATTCATCACCTGGCGAAGCTTCCTCATGCCCCTTTGGTTTTGTTGTTGTTTTGTGGTAAGAACATTTAACATGAGATCTACCCTTTTTACAAAAATTGTTAAGCCAGAGTGAACGGCAAATCTCTAGAATTTATTCATCTTGCAAAATTGAAACTTTATATCCATCCACCTCCCATTTCCTACCCCGCTCTCCAGGGCAACCGCCATGCTACTCTCTGCTTCTATGAGTTTGATTGTTCTAAGAACCTCACCTACGTGGAACCATGCAGATTTGTCCAACCAACATACTTTTAAGTTATTAGTTACTTTAAATTTGAAGCTTATTTATGACCCCCCAAAACTAAAACTTGCACATTTAGTTAAGTCAATCAACTTTAAACAAAGTTAAAATAAAAAATAGAAGTATCATTTACAAGCAAAATCAACAAGGCCAAAGAAAAAGAAATCTTCTGACTAAAGATGCAAATATGAAAACCCAAATACATAGGTTTATAGGGAAAAAAGGAAGTCAAACCTCCCTCTCTCTTAACCTGCTCACAATGCAGGTCCCTGAACAGCCACAGAGAGATTCTAATGTGTTTTGACATATTCATCTGTGGGAGGCTCTGCCATCACATTGGCATTCTTCAAATTATTTTTACATTTAAATTGATTTCAATTACATAGACACTGCAAAACATTAATATTCATTTGAGATATTTCTGATACCTCTTCTAGGTGTGCTAAAGTTTTTTAGGCAAGGGTTCATGATTAACTCACCCCACATGTAACTGCAGGAGAACAACCATATGAAATTCTGATTAGCATAAAAGCCTTTTTTGCATACGCTCAAAGATCCTATATTATAAACATTCCATTGACAAAGAGTTCACACATACAAACTCTTCCACTAAGATTTCACTTCCAGATTTTTCTCTCTCTTTTTGTTTGAGATTAAGTAACTTGGGTGAGAGAGAAGCTCGAGCAACACGTACATTCATTCACTTACTATGAAAGAAAAAGGGAGGAATTTGATTGATCCTCCTGGGGAGACAGGGAAGGGGAATAGTCTGCAGGAAAAAGAAGACACCTTAACTCCTTCCCATGGATCCCCTGAAAGACTTAAGTGTGAATGGAATGGATGTCCTATGGAAACTTATGGGAAAAACTAAACTGATTTGCAAGTAGAGGCAGCGTGGACAACTTCAGGAGCCACAGGCAGAAGGAACAATGAGCGATGAAGAAATGAACAGAATTTGCGGAGAAGGATAATGGAATCGCTGGTGTTAGAAGCAATGCCATTTAAATCTTATGGGGCAGAGAAACCCAAAAACGTTATTTGGATACATGATAATTAAATTAAATAATGTATACAATACTTGGCACTTAGAAGGCATTGAAGCTGCAACTAGTACGTCTCATTTAGGCTTCACAATTGAGTTTCACAAAAGGTTTGGGGAGGCATTCCCCGTTAAGAGTTAGACTGGAATGAAAGATTAGGCAACACTGCCCCCTGGCGGTCTACTCTGTGCTCTGGAAAGATCAGCTTCATTAGTGGGCATTGAAATCCGTGTAAAGGCTGCATTCCTGCGTCTGGCTGTGGTCTGGTGATCCTTGAAATAAAAGTTGAACTTCTGTTCCAACAGGGATACAACTTTTTTATGAAAGCCTAGAAGTTTCCCCCAAAATTGTATTAGACCACAGAGAACCCCTGGAACCCCAGAAATAAAAAACACTGTGAATTAAGATTGGTCTGAAGAGGGTGGAGGGATGGAGCAAAAAGGAAAATGGACTCATGGACATGGACAACAGTGTGGGGATTGCAGTGGGGAGGAGGTGTAAGAGGATTAAGTGGTAATGGAAAATAACACAATAAATTTTTTTTTAAAGAGTGGTCCAAAGAGAACAACAAGGTGGAGACTGAAGAGGAACCTACAGTTTCAGGTGAAGGTCTGACCAGGACTGATCATCCCTGAACCTGGCCTGTCACAAGCTCTACGCACAAGGAAATGGAAAGATGCAGTATTAAGAAGTTAGCATCACTAGGAATGCAAGACCTTTAGAGCTGACAACAGCAATTGAGGTGATTTCCTGGCTAGTGGAAGAGAAGAGTAAGAGTCAGTGAGGTAAAATAGGTTGACAGCAACCCAAGTGGAGGTTCTGAGTGGCATATGGGTGAGTGCATCAGGGAGTTTGGCATCAGCACAAGCAGAGGGGAGCGACTGGTCAAGGCCGGTCCAGCAAGAATGGAAGAAGAGAGATTGCTGCTCTTCGGGCAGCACTTCTCAGAATTGCCTTCACTCCTCCCTAGAGGAATGGGACCCTAGAGGAAACACTAAAAACCTCTGAGGGAGAAGGAGTCTTCTTGAAGGTTGTGTCATGGAATACATTCACTGGCCAGGTTGGTTGCACATTATTTCCACTCCGTAGTTGTGGATACTAAGATTTGGGAGCTTGACTAAGTTCACACTAGTTTTTTTTTTTTTTTCCCCTGCATGAAACTTAGAGCATAAATCTATGTGATTTAACTTATTTCCTTTTATTTATACTGAACTGCCTCCCTTTAAAAAAAATCTTGGGTACTGAGACATTTATTCTTTCACCCCTTTCAGTTTTAAGTTTTTCTTAATTCACATTACACTTAATTTTATAAGATTCCCCCAATATGTTTCTGGAATAGGTAATGTATAAATATTATGCCAACAAAATAAATTATATTCCTATTGGAATTGTGTTATAAGTTTCAAAGAGCAACTGGAGTCTTCCTATTACAACTTTTTCATAATTTGAAATCAGAATATATTTGGATCAGAGGATCATTTTACAATCTACCAATGAATCCCTTAAACTAATAAATAATAAATCACACTTTACTTTGGAAAGACTTCTAAAAGTTTCAATTATCAAACCTTGATAAACATCCTCCAATATATAGTGAATCTATAAATTTATACATATTTCAAAGAAACTTGATGTGACAAAGCTTATACTTTTAGAATTATGTATTCTCCTCTTCCAGATGTTTGATTGAAACCTCTAATGAGACAGAAATAAGCAGTATTAAAAATAATGGCTGCGTCAGAAAAATAATTGTTAGTATATTTAATGTAAAAGAAAGATGAAATACTGCCACTTGAGATGATATGAATAGATCTTGAGAATATCATGCCAAGTATAATAAGTCAGAGGAAAAAACTCAAGAATCATATGATCTTACTCATATGTGAGATATAAAACTGACAGCAACAAATAATCAAACAAGACAAGCAAGAACTCATAGATGCAAACAACAGAAGGTGGTTACCAGAGGGAGGGAGCTAGAAGGGTGCAAAGGGGGTCAAATGCACCATGACAGACGGAGGTTTGACTTTAGGTGACAAACATGACAACGGATAATGCATTACAAAAGTGCATGCTTGAACCGGTATAATTTTATTAATAACTGTTACACCAATAAATTTAATTTTAAAAAGGAAACTTTCCATAATACAGAAATTGAATAATCAAAGGTTTTGGGGGGGAAAGAGACCATTGTCATCCATGGGATGACAATTGAACCAGATGGATAGGTAGGTCTCTTACTTTTACAGTATTCCAACTTGCCTTACAGTATTCCAGCCCATCCATGGGATGACAATGTGAACAACAGTCGATTTAAGTTGCTTAGGCTGGGGTCCACCGAATCACAGCACTAGCTGCCCTTCCCCTTACCGAGTGCCTACCGATGCAGCACTCCCCAGTCATTGCAATGTTACTGACTATATTCCCCATGCTGTACTTTACGTCCCCAGGATGATTTTCTAACTACTGATATGAACTTAAGCGCTTCACCTTTCTCACCCTGTCCCCTAGACCCCCTTCAGTTTGCCCATGTTACAGAAAAAGATTAACTTACTTAAACCTGGCTGAAAGAAAAACTGTGAAAGAGAAGAATGAATAACAAGAGCATGTCTGAAGTACTAGTAATGTGTAATTGAGTAGTCAGGTAAAATTGCAGATTTTGCAAAATGTCTAGCTCTGCCTCAGAACATACCGTTTGATTTTTTTAATTTTTCACATTTCATTTTGTTGCACTTTTCTGGAGCACATTCACTCTGAAAGCAGAAGATGACCTATGTTGCCACTGTGCAAATAGACACATTTTCTTTCCAGGTGTGAACTAGATTTCACTTTCTCATAGTTTTTGCCTTTATGACACAGCATTAAATTGAAATCATGTGGTAGCTCCTATAAAAATACTGGCAACATTTTCAAACTCTTATTAAAATTTTGATCTTTTAAAGCTTAAATTATGTCCTTTGAGGAAAGGTATTGGCAATTCTCTGTGAATGTTATGCAAAATAAAATTCATCTTTAATAATTAAGAGCAAGAAAGGCAAGTTGGAATACTGTAAAAGTAAGAGACCTACCTATCCATCTGGTTCAATTTGTGCCAGCCATACCAATTAGTACAAGTTTAATACTTACAAGAATTTTCCACAGTAAGAAAAAAAGTAAGCCATATTACCCTGTCCTAGCTTAATCATCTTTGTTTATTCCTACCATAGCAGGGCTTACATGAGATGAAAATATAACCCCTATCTTGTTTTAGTCAGGGTTTGGGTTTTTTTTCTTTTTCTTGTATATGCATTTTCACTCAACCTCTGTTAAAGACACCAAACTGCATTTCTCTCACCCCTACAAGTCATAACTTTCAGTCAGATGACAGCATAAAATACTGACCAGGAGGAAAGGTTAGCAGGGTTCCTCAAAAGGCAACTTGTGAATCACATACCTAAGGATTGTCTGAAGTATTTGTTAAAAATGAATAAACCCTGGGCTCTGCCACAGAACAACTGATTCAAAATTTGTGTGGTAGGTCCACAAATCTAATTTTTTTATTTACAAATACCCCATGTGGTTCTCATGCAGCTGAAACATGAAGACACACTGATGCAGGATGTTGGATCAAAAGGTCAGGTCATTCTAGAAGTTTTATTGCCACAGAGTTCAAACAAAGGCAGAGACTCTCATTCTCAGAGGCAAAAAGAAGATAAATTCCTTTGGAAGCCACAGAGTCCTGAAACTGCAGAACAAGAAACAAGCCTTGAAGACACAAGCTTGCAAGCTCTGGGGATCCAGAATGTGGAACATCTCAAGACAAATAAAGTTCCTCCTAATTGTCTGCAGAGGTAGAGGTTTGTGATTGTGCAAGGACACTCTGGGACTGCAATATTATTTTATTACTCTTATAACTCTGATTTTATAAATTTTCTTTTAAGTAAAAAATTGAAATAAAACAATGGGTATATTTTGGTGTCTTTGTGAGAATTGAGTATAGCTGCCTATATAAAGATAATCCTGACTTAAGCAAGATGGGAGTTCTATTTTCCTCTCACAGAAGAGCTGATAAAGCAGGCATCTCCAGGAGCCCATGCTTCTTCCAGGTCTCTGCTGCACCATCCTGATAGCCTGGCTAGGTGCTTATGCTTATGTAATCACTTCTGGGCCTCCAGGCATCAAATCCTGTTCCAAGCAGCAGGAAGGACCAAAGGCCAAAATGTGCACATCGACCAAGTCAACTCTCTCTTAAGTCATGTTTCCAGAAGCCCTACAAAATAGCTTCTAGCCACAGTTCTCCAGCCAGTTAATTTCTTTGAAAAAAATATTTATAGATTTGAGAGACAGAGAGAGAAGAAAGAGAGAGCAAAACATTGATTTGCTGTTCCACTTATTTATGTATTCATAGGTTGCTACCTGTATGTGCTCTGACTGGGGATCTAGCTCCCAACCTTGGTGTATCAGGATGATGCTCTAACCAACTGAGCTACTTGGCCAGGGCCTAATTTCTATCTGCTATGCAAAGGAGCCTGTGAAATGTAGTTTTGACTGGGCACATTGTTCTCTCCAGCAGAACTGGAGTTCCATTGCTCAAAGAGATGGGGGGGTAAGGGGTATTGAGTAACTAAGTACCTAGAAGTCCAAATTCTACTAGCTGTGTGAAATTCACCCATCTTCCCTCTAGGCCTTCATTTATTCATCTATAAAATAAGAACTTAATAAATAAGAACTGACACTTTTCAGCATTGTTATAACATTTACAGATAACATACGTAAAAGTCTTGACACACAGTAGGAATTTAATAAATGAAAGAATCACTGAAAAGGCTCTAACTTCTAAATATATATATTTATAGTTTGAGCTTTGCTGTAGAAAGGTTAACTCTCTGATCATGTAGAGAATACCACCCAGTCCTGGAACTACACTGCCCTGCCAGTGACGTGCAGCTACTCCACTCTCTCAGGTTCCATTATTTCCGTGCCACCCTCTGGGGAAGTCCTGATTAGGAGTTAACAGACTGTCACAGGGTCAGGCAACTGCTAAGGTAAACTGAGCATCTAGAAATAATGGAAAGGACTAATAATGAAGGAACTCTCATAGCATGTGTGGTGGGTAATACAAATCCATAGAACCCTTCACTCTCCACCAAAACAGTGGCCCCATTAGCCCAATAGACATTTCATCTTAAAGACATACCACTTTCTTTCCTTAAAAATTGCAAGTCCGGCCTTCTCCAACAATATTTCTACAAGGAGATTGAAAGATCTAGGCATGTTTATTTTTCATTTCTCTCCTTGTTTTTCATAGATCAAAAAATATGACCAAATCCTCCAATTCCCGTATGTACATGTCCCTTTGCAAAGTGATTTATCACTACTGCTATCATGAGTTGAATTCTAGCCCTGGCTGGTGTGGCTAGATGGTTGGAACATTATCCTGTACACCAAAAGGTTGCAGGTTCAATCCTTGAGACGGATACTGTGCCAGCAGTATCTATCACTGCAGATGCTCATCAAAACACAAAAAAAACATACACATGGACAAATGAGTCCTATGGGGAAACAGGGATGAAACGGCCACTCTCTCTAGTAGAGAGTGTCCTGAGTCACTGCCTGAGCAGGTTTTTATTAAGCATACAGATATAGTTTGTGGATTACAGTCTGGCAGGGAAAATCAAAAGGAATAGGTAGCTTTCAAAGGTGCTGGTAGATCTCCCTCTGGGATTCTGGGCAGAGTTTGGGGTTTTATCAGTTAAGAAGACTACAGGATCTAAAAGGCTAGTTTTGTTCCTGCCCATGCCTTCATATTCTAATTCAAGAGCATCCTCCAAGCAAGCAGATCTCACAGGATCTTGCATATTCTATGTCCCAGGCCTGATTACCCCAGGGGTCCCCCAACTCTGGTCTGGGCTGCACCACCCCTGTTATTTCCACAGGCCTGAGTCGGGCAGAGGAGACAAAGGCAGCCAGGAGGCTTGGATTTCTCACAACTAAGAACAAGGGCTCAGGCTTTGACAAAGCTGAGGGGGCAGGGGTCAATGTCCATCACCCCTTCATTTCCACAGCCCCGAGTCTCTTCCCAGAAGCCTCCACATGATCATGCCTGTCTTAGGTGCTTCCCCCCATGGGAAATCTTACCCGTTATTGGCTAACTGATCAAGCATTGGAGGCCAGGCACAAAACAGGCAGCGTTCATGCCAGGAAAATAAATAAATTTTGTCTCCTTAGTGTCTCCTGGTTCGGAGGTCTCTTACTCAGCCTAAATCTTTGGGAGTTACAGCTTCCTGAGACCAGGCAGGGCAGACTCCAACAAATTCTCAGTCAGGGCACATACCTAGTTTGTGGGTTCAAATCCCAGTCAGGGCGCCTACAGGAGGCAACCAATCAATGTTTCTCTCTCACCTCCATGTTCCCCTCTCTCTCTCTCTCTCTCTCTCTCTCTCTCTCTCAGTCCCTTCTTCTCCTTCTGGAATCAATGGGTATATCCTCAGACAGGGATTAAAAAAAAAAGAGTTGGATTCTATCCCTATCTTCCTGAATCTGTTATGAGGAGACATAACTTACACGCCTGGGTAGGTCCCAATAGGCTTTACAGTGCTGGCTTCATCCCCTTGGAGCATTGCACTGAGACCACCATGAAAGCAGGCCTGGCCAAGGTCAACGTAGATGCCTAGACGACAGCCAGCACCAAGCACCAGACATGAGTTACAACATCTCAGGCCTTCTAGCTCAGGAGATCCTCCAGCGGAATGCAGCTGCATGAGTGAGTGAACCCGACAGAAATCAGCAAAGGAACCACTCAGCCCGAAGACAAAACAGTGAGACATAACAAACTGTTATTGTCAACCATTAAGATTTGAAGGGATTTGTTACACAGCACTTGAATGGTATTCCTCTGCAAAGAAATACAATGAAGCTTTTATTTACCTTACAGTGGTTTCTGACCCTGTAAAAGAAAACCTAATGCAGTCTTAGCTCATAGTGGGTGCTCAAAAACTCCTTATGGAATGAGCAAATAAATGCGTCAGGATAAAGATCCATGGTTTGTGATCTGCATAGTTTGTAAATATGCACCCAAGTCAAGGTCAGAGCACCATCTATTGGTCAGTCAGATAATTTTGAGGAGGCAAAGCAGGGGTGAGCTCACATTTTAATATGAAACTTAGTGATTCAGAAACACTTCTGAGTGAGCCTTATGCTCACCTTGCAGAAGGAAATCATTGTATAGATTCACTGGGGCTTTTCTGCTCTACTCTCTTTTACATTAAGAGCAGTTTCAACCAAATGGTTTATACTATTTTATTGCTATCAAAAATCTACCCAAAACAAATTCACCCTTTGTGAATTCAGACTCTCCAGTATCAAATAGGATTATTTCTAATTTTTCTAATGTAAAGAAAATTAGTTACCTGGTGTTCATTTTATATCTAGTTAATATTATAAATCCCCAGGAATTTACATAGTTCAAAAGTAAATGTTTTAGAAATACTGAGAATTGTTTTTAATTGCCACATGGAGGACCAGTAAACTATCCTTTGAAATCTTTCCAGGCCTAAATCACTGTGCCTGTGTTCTATGATGCAGAACTTTAGTGCATCAATTGCCCAACTGAGTGTTGGACTAAACCCAAATTGTCTTGCAAGGAAAATCTTGGCCTTGCACACAAAATCTCTTCGGGCACATAACCACAGAAGGTTGTGTGGCCTTCAAATCAGATGTATGTGCTATGTGGAAAGGAAGGTGCTCCCTTTATGGCTAACAGAAGTTAACAGCAAGCAGAAGTGAGAGTGGTGCCCTGCAGTCCCTAACACCCACAAGCCACTTGGTCCCTTTTAATTGATTCTTTGTAGACCGGTTCCCAGCCTCAACAAGCAGTCAGCCGAAAACAAGACATCTTCTGTGCTTAAGGGCCCCCTTTTCTGAGAAGTGTTTTTCCTTTTTCTGTGGTCTCTGGCTTCTTGTGACAGGGGGATCTGTGTTGTCTGTGTAGTGGAGGAGTTCCTTGTGCTGCAGGGAGGACAAGGGCACTGTGTGACAGAACAGTGCTCTCAACAGGAGCACCTTATTACAAAGTGGGGTGAAGGTCAGAGGTGACATCGGGTGGTGCAGACACTTAGAAGAATATAGGTGATGTGGTCCTCATTAACGTTTAAATGTCAGAAGAGATTTCAATTAACTGCTGAAGCACATACAGATTTTGTGCACTTAAAATTATTACCAGCAAATATAATCCAAAATCCCTTCTATTTAATTCTTATCAAAAGCTTGTGTGTGTGTGTTTGTGCGTGTGTGTGTGTGTGTGTGTGTGTGAGAGAGAGAGAGAGAGAGAAGACAGACAATGATACTACTCCTGGTTGATTACATGAAAGCCATGTTATGCTTTCATTCCTCTAAATACTCTAAAATGTGTCCCCAGATCAAACCAGATCATAAGAAGATAGGATATATGTATTTCATCATCTGAACCATCACTTAATTTCTTTCACTTGAGCAACCATCATCTTTTGTCAGGACTTCTTGCAATCCTGGCCTCCCAGTCTCTATATTCATACTCCTCTAATGCAGTCTCTACATGCCAACCACATGGTTCCTTGAAAAATACAAACCCTATATTGTCATATATCTGCTTAAAACCTCCTAGAACTTCCTAATAAACTTTACACTAAAGACAAATTCTTCAACATTACCCATAGGGCCATGCATTATATTATTTCTACTTATCCCTTCAGTGTCTTTCTGGGTTTTCCCCACCCAAGTTCAGGCAGCACTGAGTGATTCTTTTCATGACCATGGGCAGAGGCTCAGCTACTCAGTTCATCTCCTGGCCATAATTCAGGAGAGACTGGGTTATGCTGAAGTGCTAAACAAACCCCCCGAACTGTTAGTTGCTTTAAGCTACAAAGGCATGTCCCTTGTTCATTTAATATGTCTGTCACAGGTCAGCCAAGACTGTGCCCTGTATTCTGGTCCTCTCTCTGGGACCCAGACTGAAGAAGCAACCACTGGTTCAGACTTTGCTGCTTGCCACTGCAAAAAGGTAAGACAGGGATTTGGAAAGTCTCCTGTCTTTCTGGTAATCACATGCTGTGCTCCAAAAGTGAACCACACCACTTCAATGCCAACCCAGTGGCCAGAACTAATACAAAGCACCACCAGTAAATTTAGCCTTCCATGTGCCCAGAGAAGAGAACTGGATGCTGGTGAGCAGAAATAACAAGTAACTCCATAGCCAAGAGCAACTTTGGACAAGTGCTCTCTATTGGCATGCTGGCCTCCTAAGAGACACCGGGATGGAAGGTGCCAGGCTACAAACACCCCAGGTTGATACTCAGAGATTCATGGAGGTGGATAAGACTTCTCTAGGTGAAATCCTTCCTCATGGAAAACAGATGAATGGGGAAGAGGTATTTCCCCTGATAAGACCCATTGTGAAAATTTGAGGTTTGAGTTCACCTGGGATTCAAAATCAAGCACAATCTGAATTAAGTATTCTTCTGAGAATATACTTAGAGTAGCCTCACATGGAGAAACATGTTTTATGGAGCACACACAGCATGTAGGAGCGCCCAACAAACAGTATAACCCAAGTGGAGTCCAGAAGTTATAATGCAAGATCATTAATTGCTGCAATGCTCAGTGCTGGCTCTAGAGTCTCCCAGGAGGTACAGGCCAAGGTCAGTTGCCACCTGCACCCTACCAAAGGCCACCCAGCATAAGCTACTAAGTGACCTGCAGATGGTTGCTACTTTTGCTGGCCTTGGAGGTGCCCAGGGGAGGTCAGTCTGCAAAGCAAGACCAGCAGCAGCTAGTGTTAGGCCTGGAGCAAATTCTCAAGAGTACGGGGCACACTGAGGCCAAATGCTGTTTGTTTGTGGTTTGTGAACATTTGAAAGATTTCAGGAAGTCCACAGCCTGAGCCAAGACAGTGCTTTGTATGCAAAAGCAACTGGAAACAGCTTAGGTGGGCTTGCAAGTTGGGTGAGGCAGGGATTCAGGGAATCACCAGGGTAGGGTAAATGGCATTAGCCAGGTTGATGGAGACTCAGATACTGTGCACACTTGCCAGCTCTTAAGGGGGAGACCTGAATAGGCCTTGGCCAGCACTTGTGTCTGGGAGAAAGCTACCTTCCCAGGTCCCTCCCTGACACTACACATTTCAGTTCCTCCCCATGTGTCCCTGTCACTTTTTGAGCCACTGTTCCAGTCATGGAGCTCAGAGAGAGTGAGTATGAGTAAGTTTGTTCACAGGACCTTTAAGAGGAACTTCCTGGGACTCAAGAAGCCCTTTGCCTCATTTAGCTACAATTCCCACTGGTTTTCACAGTCAGAAGTTATGGGGACTTCTCTTCCCAGCACTGGAACCTTGGGCTGGGGGCCTGGTGTGGGCCTGAAACCCCTTGCTCCTCAGGAGGGAATTTCACAGCCAAGACATCCCTCCCAATTTTCATACACCCACATGTGGGTGGGTGTGGTTCCAGCCCTTCTGACTCTCCATCCTTCCTACCAGTCTCAATATGGCTTCTTTATATCTTTAGTAGTAGGACTTCTGGTTAGCTAGCTTTCAGATGGTTTTATATAATGGTTGTTCTATAGTTTAGTGGTAATTTTTATGTGGTTCTGGAAGGTTCCTAGTACTGCATTAACCTACACTGCCATGTTGACCCTGAATCCTAAACTCTTCTGTCTAACCCAGTGATGCCCCCTAACAATCTTGTAGTCTCAGGCTCCACTCAGGTGCAGTGATTTAAGGTCACAGCCTCTGCAGTACAACAAATTAGTTCAAGTTCGTCTTACCAATCAGGAGCAGCTTTTGGGTCTCAGTCAAGTTACTCAAACTCTCAAAGCCTGAGTTCCTGCATCTATAAAATTATAATAATAATTATTCATAAAGGAGTAAGATAATATTTTAAAAATACTTAATAGAATACTGGGACCATACCAAGGGCTGTATAAATTGTACCTGCTATTATTATGTGGAATAAAAATGTCAGGTAACTGGCCTTTGGATATTAAAGAATATACCCTATTTAATTATTAAATTGAAAGCACATGTACTCTCTTTTTACTTTGAGTAAAGAGAATGAGTGGTATTAACCTCTCAGTATCTGAATAGCTATTGGGGACCACCCTGCCTGGTCTCAGGAAGCTCTAACCCCCCCATGACTTAGGCTAAGTGAAAGACCTCCGGACCAGGACCCACTAAGGAGACAAAAACTTATTTCCCTGGCATGAATACTGCCTGTTCTGTGCCAAAACCTCCTAGCTTGATCCGTTAGCCAATGACGGGTAAGATTTCCCACGGAGGGAAACGCCTAAGACAGGCATGATCACATGGAGGCTTGTGGGAAAAAGCTCACGGGGCTGTGGAAATGAAGGGGTGATGGACATCAACCCCTGCCCCCTTGGCTTTGTCAAAGCCTGAGTTTTTGCTCTTGGATGTGAGAAATCCAAGTCTCCTGGCTGCCTTTGTCTTCTCAGGCCTGCAGGGGTGAAACAGCTCAGACCAGAAACCACAGACCCCCGAGGTAATCAGGCCTGAGACATAGAATATGCAAGATCCTGTGAGATCTGTTTGCTGGAGGATGTTATTATTTTGGAATTTAAAAGCACAGGCAGGAAACTTTTGGAACCTGTAGATCTTTCATATGTTAAAGACAACAACCCTTGCCCAGAATCTCAGCAGGAGTTCTGTCCCCACCTTTGTAAGTTGTTTATATCTTTTGATCTTTTCTGCCAGACTGTGAATCCACAAACTAAGTCTGTTTTCTCAATAAAAATCTGCTTGGGTATGGACACAGGGGCGCTCTCCCCACTTGACAGTGGCCATTCTGTCCCTATTCCCCTACAGGACCTGGTTGTCTCTGTGTATGTTTTTCTCGTGTTTCGACGAACCATCCACAGCGTTCCGTGCTCACTGCAGGCAGGTAGGCACATGACAAGTAGCGGTATCTTAAAAAGTATTATCAGATTCATTTATTTGCATGTTTGTTTACACAAATGAATAAACTGAAACCAAGACAGTCAGTGATTGATTTATTCTCACACCATGTGTTAGCAAAAAAGCCAAGAAACAGATTTTCATTTCTCTGTCTTTCAGTTCAGTGCTTTCCCCACCACACGAAGATCCGTTCATTCAGCCATACCCTAACAGACCTAACCATTACCGAGTGTCGTATGAGAGCATGCCAGTAAAATTCAGACCAAGCCTCTCCCAGGAAAAGGTGGAAAAACACCTTCTATTAAATCAGGCTGACTTCCATTTATTCCATCAGCAGTCTCTGTGCTTACTGGAAGGGATAACAAGGAGATTACCTCCATATTAGATGATTGCTAATATGTGGTATTAAAAATTAATTCCATTTGTGAATATACTAAACAAAAGGGGATCTTATCAGCCATCTGCTGCTATGTCCTCTGTTGTCCAGGTTGCTTAAATTTATGCTAATAAAAACCAGCCCTCAGAACTCCCCAGATCTTTCATTCTTCTCTCATCCTCACGCATACCCTCCCTAGGGAAAGAGACTGAGACTGAAATTAGAGAGCTGTGCATTCAATTTCAGTGGACAAATGTAAGGAGACAAACTGGGGCCTGGGGAAGGAAGGAAGAAAGGAAAGGAGCAGGTGTTGTAGAAGAGTTTCCTCAAGTATTGATAGCTTTGGTTTGGGGCTAGGAACTTGAGATTTAGTTAAGAAAAGAGCTTTGAACTTGTGTTTGAATCTTGACTTCTTGGTGTTGAATCCTATTGTTAATTCTCTGGCCTCATTTTAGTCCTTTCTTTTGCTTACCATTCATTTCCTAATCCCTACAGCACCTTCTCTAACTGATCTCTGAAACCACTATAAGTTTCAGCAGCTGTAAGATAAAAGAATTTCAAACTGTTTAAAATATAAAGAAAGTTCTGATATCTCAGGCACTCAACATACTGCACAGCCACATCAATCTCATAATTATTATTTCTCTTGTTCTCTTTTAATCTTATTGACAAATCATAGAAAACTTTTTTCCTTTAAAACTATTTAAGATTGAGAAGAGTACATTTCCTGTCTTTTTAATAAACAGAAAGAAATACTGTAATCAGAAAAGAGGCTGCATTAAAACTGCATACATTGGCAGATCAAAGAATTATTAATATTTAATACATCAGAATGAACATAAGTGAGAAGAAAAACAAAATTTTTCTTTATCACACTATGTATATGCTATCAAATGAATATGTATTTTATGTTATTTCAACAGTATGACACACAGAGATGACATCAATAATTCCAATTACCTAATTTGTGAATGGGCCATTTTTTTCCTCAAATAGTAAGTAAACTAAAGGCAGTTATTTAATGATCTTGTGGTATATTCTTGAAAATAAGTAATATCACCCTATTGCCTTCCATAAAGCACTTCAAAGAGATGTATTCTTTATGTATGCATCAATGTGCTGACTCTCAGAAGTGAAACACTATTGAAAGACCACAAGAATCAGTCTCAAAACAAACTTTGATTTCCATCTTAATAGTCTGGCATATTTATAGGAGTAGCATTTTCAAAGAATCTTGTTCAATAAAGCATTAAAAACTTGGTGGTTAATGACTATAAAAGCTTAATTAATCTTTGATATAAAGTTCTCTTTTTTCTCTGTTTATATTCTTCACAGTGAACAGATATATTGGTTTATATTATCCAAGGAATAATAGATCAAGGAGTCATTTATAAAGTAATTTTATCTACCCTTATTGTGAAATATCCTCACTAACAGAAAGCACATTAACACAAATACACAGTATGGTGAATAAATAAAACATCCATGTGTCTACCACTCCCATCCAGACATAGAGTGCTGATGGCCTTGTAGACCTCTCTCATGAGTTTTTCTTGTACATACCCTTCTCTATCTACTTAGGATGCCATTGTCATGACTCTTATCATAATATCTCATCTTTCTCTTTATGCTATTATCACCAATGTATTCATCTCCAAAAATATTAGTTCACTGCATCTGTTTTGATCAGGCTGTATCATTTTATAACTTGCTTCTTTTTTCAACACTATGCTTACATAATTCATCCACATTGCTGCATAGTTATAGTTTGTTCACTTGTGTATACAGTTTATATACTTTCATTATATAAATAAATGCACACGATGTATTTGTCTACTCTAATGCTGACAAACATTTGGTTTGTTTCCAGATTTTAAATATCACAAGTAATTCTGCTCTAAATAGTCTCATAATATACCTTGGTACCCACGTGCACAAATTTCTTTAGGTGTGAAAGATTGTGTGTGGTCTGAGATCATATACCCTGCTTGCAAGCTAACACATCAGTCTGCCACAGTTTCAGGAGTGTTCGTGGAAGACATGCGATTCCAGCATCAGAGGCAAAAGACAATAAATTATTCACAGCAACAGTAACAGGCAGAGAGTCAGCATTAGCACTGGTTCCCTGAGCCTTAATTTCCACAGGTGACACAAAGAGGGCCAAATGGAAGCCTACAAACACAGTGGGCTGTAGTACAAAAGAGGAACCCTAAGCTCAGGAAACCCCAATTTTTATAACAGACAATAAGCCTAACCAACCTTTGCTTCAGTAGGGTATTATCTCCATCCTCCAAGTCTATTTTCTATACAAATTCTGGAAAAGATAGTTAGAAAAAAAAGGCAATTAGTGCCTCTGCCCAAAAGATGTACAGAAACTTAAGAGACCCATGAGAATTGTCTCTCTATATTAGGCAAAGGCCATTTTTATCCATTTTTTCCATGTTAAATTGAGTTTTTAAAATACCTTTGGGAGGTATTCACAAGTTTGAGAGGGTGTTAAAATTACAACTTATAAATTTATTTAAAACATGAAATAAATTATTAAAGGCAATTTTATATTTTTTCCTTTTAAAAATTCTAAATGTTATGGTTTAAGTAGAATTTGTTCTATGTTTTTGCTTGATAGCTGACAAAATAAAACTATCCACAAACCGTTGTTTCTTTTTTTCTTCAGATTCTTAAGGAAAATTCTAATTCCATGCTGTATTCTCTAATCCATTTGAGGTAACATTTCATCACTGCAATGCATTAGTAGTTTGCACAGGAGGTAAAAGTAAGTTTGCATTCAGAAAGAGGAAAATACTGAACTTTGATCATGACTGAAATTCACTCTCAATGCCATGGTGCACAGAATGTCATCATGATCCCTGCATAGACAGAGTACATTAAGTAACAGCCTTGCTAGAGCATCCATGGAATTCAGCAAGTGCTATACATCAGGTTGTGTTTTGTTGGTGTTGTTTTTTTAAGTATTTACCAACCCTATTAAGCATGTCTCTTTATTCTGATGCTTAGACATCTTGGGGCGTTGTTGAAACTGACAGAGACAGCCCCTTCCAAGGTTAACCAATTCCTACAGATAGTAACCAACTTACCTGGTAGCATGCCTTTCATATGCAAGCCAACCAATCCAAATCCATAGCCCACAACTACTTCCTTTATGTATCTCTCCTACTAAGGGCCACTACTTACCAACCCAGGGCCAGGTATCAGGCAATTAGGGACAGACCCTATTTCTAGAGCCCACTAAGATTATTTGAACTAGCTAACTCTAAACCTGTTTAACCCATCTCACCTGTTTCCTGTCATAGTTCTAGAAATCTTAGTCAAAGTAACAAAGCAGAAGAAATAAAGGAAAAGAAGACCTAACTCCCAGATTTCCATTTCTAAATACTTTCCTCTGAGAAAAGGAACCAAGTCTCTTAGAGGAATGCCTGTCACCCACATCGCCTTCCATGTCCTCTGCCTCTGCCCAACCCTGCTGTTTCCCCAGGGGCCATGCATGGTGTGCCAGGCCCATGTTCTGGGGATCTGTGAGTATAAGTACCTCTTGCTCCATGCCCGTTATTTCTGTGTCTGCGTGTCTCCCTAAGCCTGATGAAAACGAATCCCAAGTACATTTTTAAACACCAGCACACCTCTCCTTGTCATCAACTCCAACTATATCTTACCCGCACTAGCGTATTTTTATAGTCATCAAGAGGCCCTTTGGTTTGTGCTTATTTCCTCATGTTGGTTAAGAAATAATAAAGATAGAGACAGCACACACTTTTGACTATACCTTAACTATAAGAAAAGAAGCCAGTAAAAGGTGAAATTCAGCATAAGCATTAGCCAAACAAACTCACTGCCAGGCTCTACCCAAGGAAGAATTATTCTGTTACCCAGCATGGACTCCCAAGAGTTTACAGCAGAATTTTTAACTGGGTTGCTGAAGACGGCAGATATCCACACACCCCTCTCTGCTCGCCCCAGTTTATCCCATTTTATTTCTCTGTGACACAGAAATGGAGAACATGAGTATTTTCAAAGTTGACACTATCCTGTGATTAATTTCTCAGGGATTTTACAAATGATTGTCAGGGAAAGACTTCTTGAAGATTGAGTAAGCTAAGAAAAGCATATTTTGCTGTGAGCCTCATGGGGCAGTTCAGGTTTCACAACTAAGAAAATGCTTCTCCATATTCAGCTAGAACTGAAGAGACATTTGGAACAAAAAGAACCTGATATAGTTCTATGTGTAGCAAAGAATCTGAAAACAATGTGTTATGACTTGAATAGACATATCTTATGATGAAATTTTTCTAAGAAGATATCGGCTCAGGTTCATTAAAGAGGCAGATTCAATATTGAGACCTTGGAAAGAAATCCAGCAAGCATCTGATAAGCAGTTATCACCTAAGGGAAAAAAACATAAGAGAGGAAAATGAACCTAGGAAAGAGTGCTGGGCATGGCTATTGCCAGGTTACTGGAGGAATCAAAATGCAGAAGAAAAGAAAAAGAGATGCTCATAAATGAGGAGAGGGACAGAAGGTTATTCCTGTACTTTCCTCCAAGTCTCTCGCAGTGCTAAGAAAGACAACCCACTAATCTGAAAAGATTGCCGGCAGCCAAGAAAGTCAAGGAAAGATGTAGGTGGTCATTGAATTAGCAAGTCATTTGGGAAGTTTCTAGACAGGAAAGTAACCCCTGCCAGATCAGGGTATGCACCCCTGTTACAAAAGCCCTTCACTATAAATTAGGCAAGGACACTTGTATGCCCAGCAATGTGCCAGAAGCAGAGAGAGGATTGCAAAGGCTGAATAGAGGACTACTTGCTATATTTAACCAAGTCTGAGGGTGAACTTGGGAACCCTGTCTGGGAGCAAAGTAAGACAAATAGGAGAAGAGCAGAAGGGCACTCAGGCGCTTGCTGAGTCACACGGGAAAATGACTAACATTATGGAGACGATGACTCTCTGTCTACTGTGAGATCACAGACTCCAAGATAATAAATTGAGTTGGTTTTTTTAAAGACGGTGACTGGTTCAAAAACAACAGTTCTCAAGCCTGCAGTCTCCCAGCCAAAGGTTGCCTTGCTCTCTGTCAAAAACTCCAGCGCTTTCATTTGCCAGACAGCATCAAAACTCAAGGAGCGACAAGAAAATGGATATGATGAGTAGCTGGGTACCAATGCAAGTAATAAAATAAAAATGTAAACACTGCATTTAATCAGACTTTGTCAGCAAGGCCATTGTTTCTTCTGGATTAAAAAAGTCATAACCTTGAAGTTCTATAATTTATACAAATGATGTGTAAATGCCCCTCTCTAAAGCCACCCTGCAAGGTTCTACTCCCACTTCATCTTTGAAGCTATTGTGCCTTTACTAACACCTCCTAATTTTCAGTTCTATCAGTTAGTACCATAGAGATTACCATCTAATTGTTTTCTAATTGTTCCATGCCTGCTAATTGCCATTACTCATCTAGCTTATCAGGTCTTTGAGGAAAGGTATCATATATTCCCCTATGCCCTTTTAATTCCCAAACCATCTGGAATAGCACTAAGGAAGAAAGTAAGTCCTCCATAAAAAATTATTTTTAGAGGTTCCTAAATGATGTCTTAACCAACAATTTTTTTCACTTTTAAATGGGATAAAAGAGTAGGCTGAAAATAGAACTTCACTAATTAAAGGAGGCATTTTTAAAAGACTGGCTCCAAAATATCAGTCTAACATTCAGAATTTTCCTGACTAGTATGGGCAAACATTGAAAATGTAATATGGGCCTGCTACTATAAAGTTGTTTTTATATGGAATTAAAGCATATGGTGATTAAGATGAGAATTCTGGAATCAGAATGGCTCAGAATCACTCCATCATTTAATGAGCTGCTGCTGCTGGATACAGTCACGAAACCATGCCAGAGCCAATTTGCTCACTTGTACAATGAGCATGCTAATGATACCCACCTCAGAAAGATCTTATTGAGATTAAATGAGAAAATACAGAAATGAATTTTAGCATAGTGGGTTTTTTTGGTTTTTGTTTTTTGTTTTTAGGGAGGGAGAAGGGAGAAAGAGAAGGAGAGAAACATTAATGTGTAAGTAACATCAATTGGTTGCCTCCCCTATGTGCCCCGACGAGGGACCAAATCTGCAGCCTAGGCATGTTCCCTGACTGGGAATCAACCAGCAACCTTTCTCTTTGTGGGATGACACCCCAACAACTGAGCCATACTGGTCAGGGTTTAGTGTTTGAAAGATGGTAAATAGCTAGTTGGAATCCTTATTCACTTACCAAGCATCCTATTATATCTGTGGGACACTAACAAATCCTAATCAATATCAAAGATATTGGCTCAGTGTTAAAATTATAAGATAATTAAAGTTATGCCTTCAATTTGATTTATGTTTTGAACAAAATGTTTTTTTAAAAAGAACTTTAATACGGCTCTTCATTCTCACATACAGTCAGTATTGGTTAGTACTCACCATGCATATACGGAAGTGATTCAAATAAAAAGTTTTGGATATGATAAGTGAGATATTATACTAGGCTCTGAATAAGTAAAAGAAAAAATCATAAGACAATTTCTGAAATTGTAAAAGTCAATAATCATGGGAGCCAGAGAAGCTAAGAAGAGTTGTATACTGATGCCTCAATTATCATTCATAAGCACTTTTCTTCAGACTGAGAAGAGCACTCACTAATATATTGGACTTGGCTAATGAACTAAAGAAAACCATCAGGTTAGAAAGTCAAGCTATAAATTAGTTGTTTTTTTATTTGTTTGTTTTAGAGGGGTATTTTTGTCCTTTTGCTTTTTTAATTAAATGTATTGGGGCAAGAATGGTTATAAAATTATATAGATTTCAAGTGTGTGATCCTAAGATACATTGTATTGTGTGCCCACCACCCAAAGTCAAATCTTTGGTTGCCATATATTTGATTGCCTTTACCCTGTTCTACCCTTCACCCCTCTTCCTTATGGTAACCATCATACTAATGTTTATTTGTTCATTTGTTACTTTGTTTTATATGCTAAATATGAGTGAAATCCTATGGTTCTTGACTTCTTCTGTTTGACTTATTTCACTTGGCAGATAATCTCAAGATCCATCCACGTTGTCACAAATGGTTGTATTTCATCTTTCCTTATGACCGAGTAGTATTCCTTTGCATATATGGACCTCATCTTCTTTTCTTATCTCTTAAAAATTAACTGACAGTATCTATTAAAAATGTAAAAGTAGCAGAGATTCTTTAATATGTCTAGCAATCTCTTGCCTATAATCTACTCCTCAGAAATCAAAACACGTGAAAGATAAGGGCTGATTACAAGGGTGTTTACTGTAGTGTTATTTTGGTGGCGATAACTGGCAACAAGATGAATCATGAGGGAGATGGCTGAATTAGTTCACAGCATATAACATCACAGCTACTGTGCAGCAATCGCTCATCTCACTTTATCTGACCATTATAACTACTCTTGTTGCTGGGTCTTGGCACAGGCCACTTACAGGCAGCAAAAGGTAGTCTTCCTAGTTTGGCCTGACTTAAGAGTTTCTCATTCTTCTGGTGACTTCAAGGGTACACAGGCACAAGGGCAGAACCTTTAGGGAATATGAGAGAATGTTTAATGGAGAATGGAATAGAACTTAGATTCATGTAGATACACATGCAATGTTATCTCAGAAACAAAGGGCACATTACCTCAGAAAATCAACTCAAAATAATAAAATGCTAATATAATTATAGGACTGCACTACTTGCTATTAGCATTTTTGAAGGGTAGTCTTGAGATAAGTTTTTAAATTAATTTTTTAAAGTTTTTATTGTAATACATAAAGAAGGCTCCAAATGAGTGATACAAAAAGTAAGTCAGTGGTGAACAATCAAAGGTTTAGAGGTGTGCTGGTTTAAAAACTGGTTCTGGTGAAGAAGAGAGGGTGGCTGATTTTTACTGTTGGTTAATTGCTTGTGTAAATATTCCCACCACTATTGAATCCAGACTATTGAGATATCACCAAACACAGTGTTGAGAGCAAGGTGCGCACACTTGATTCAGGTTCAGCCCACTGATGTTGGGATTTGAGGGGAGGCTTGAAGGATGAACTGAATTGGAAAAAAATGTTACAGACTAGTAAAAGTCCCAGTGGAGCAGAATAGCTGGAATAAAACCTTTGAATGCGGATGAAGCACAGAATATTAAGGAAGATGGTGCAAGGTCAGTCTGATTGTAGTATAAATGGTGAGTTTGGAAAAGTTAGATTCAGGCAAGATTTTGGCAATTTCAAGTATAGTAGAGTAAAGAGCTTGAACTTCATTCAGTAGAAAATGAGGATCACCAGAGAGTTATGAAGAGACAGTTGACCTCATGCAAGTAATTCTTTAAGACAAGTGATTAAGCCCTGGCTGGTGTAGCTCAGTGGATTGAATGTGGGCTGCGAACCAAAGTGTCGCAGGTTTGATTCCCAGTCAGGGTACATGCCTGGGTTGCAGGCCATGACCCCCAGCAACCGCACATTGATGTTTCTCTCTCTCTCTTTCTCCCTCCCTTCCCTCTCTAAGAAATAAATAAATAAAATCTTTTTTTAAATCTTTTTTAAAAAGTCAAATATTAAAAAAAAAGACAAGTGATTAGTTTGTTGAATTCTGTACGAACCAGACAGCAGGGATGGCTGGAGACCAGAAGACCTGGTGCAAGGGGAGAACAGCAGGACTACATGGCAGCACCAAGAGTGAAAGGCAGGGAGAATTAGGAGAATTTTTATGACATCTGAAGACTTCTTTGGGTATAGAGGATGAAGAAGAAAGAAAAAAAAAACAATGACTAAAACTTTCATTTCTGTGTTTAGAGTAGAATTATCATCCAACTGAACAATTTAGGAGAAACAGTTGAAAGAAGCTAGTTTATTGGGGCAGCCAATAACTTCAGTGTACATATAGCCACCTTCGATCCCAGCAACATTTGCTATTCTCCCTGTCCTTTGGAATTTCATGGGCCACACAGAGATCTGTATCCCCCTCCCCGGTGACCGTGCCCAGTCATTCTCACACCCCAGGCCCCACCAGAATTCTCTCCAGTTAAATGATGTTAAATTCTTTTTCTTGTTGGAATAATTTCTTCCCTTCCTTTTATCAATATCTTCCCCTACCTTCTCCAACTATTTACTCTCTTTTTTTTAAAAAAAAAGTCCTTTCTGTAGTATATTTCTGTAGTAAAACAGTGTTGTAGTGTTATAATCTATATTTTAAATATCTTGCTTTAGATATACTGGTATATTTATTATTCCATTCTTTCTCTTAAAAACCTATGAGATAAGTGAGGGTAGCTATAATTAACCTCATTCTAAAAACACAGAACCAAGGCATAAGAGATAATTAATACAATCAAGTAACTTATTTAGAGGCAATCACTGATTTAGGATTTTCTTCTCAATATCCTACTCAATGAATAAAATGTTGCTTCTAACCTCTCAATTTCCTTAAAAGAAAGATGCTCCATAAATTTGCTTTTGTTGTATATGGTAATATAATTGCATCTCAAAGCAATATAAGGTAAAATCTAAAATGCAATTAAGAATAAAAGTCTCCTAATCGAATTCTGTTGCCTTTTCCCAAACTTGCCTTTTTTTTTAGGATTATCTACAACAACCAGAGGTGATGACTACTAAACAAAATTCTAAAAGAAGATAATCCTAATGCTTTTTTATTTTGTGTGCCATAATTTACTACTTACACAGGATAAATTAGAAACAAAGCACTCAGCTTTCATTACCACCTCCAGCCTGAACATGAATACCTTAAAATTTTTAGTATGTTTTTATAAGCAATAGAGTGTGCTTAAATACAAACAATAGGGTATAAAGAGGGAAACTATGTAAGGCAGTTTCAGGTCCTAGAGATGCTACTCTCTAAGTTTCTCAAACTGCAGTCTCCTCACGTCTCAGATCCTTAGCAAAAGGCATGCAATCAAGCCTTTCTTCTGAGCCGAATGCTTCTAACTTATTAATTCTAACAGACAAGATAAGGAGAAGAAAACCTCTGAAGCATGTAAATCCCATTGTTTTAATGTATAAGTAGTTTTAACCCTGAAGAGCAGCTCACCAACTATTGGGGAGCTCTTGAATGTCGAATGATGTTCTGCAGTTTTTGTTTTGAGTTCAACATAATTATTCTGTATATGAGCAACTGTTCCTGAAAACCCTTATTTTAAAACTTGTACCAATTATTCTCAACATTGGAAGGCAGGTCTCTGAGAAGCAATAGGAATATAAGCATACTGAATGTAAACTGAGTGAATAATAGTTATAGAATGAGATTAATTAGAACTATCCTCACTTATGTCATAGGATTTTTTAGGATAATGGATAATGTATTAAACATTCCAGCATAATTTAAAGTAGATTTCCTTATTATGTATTTTCCAACCAATGGACCTAAAAATGCAAGTTCTATCTTTCTGGTATCTTCAAAATATTTTGCTACTATGCAAGGATTTTCATACTTTAAGAAAGTTGGGATCCATTACTTATATCTTAGAGTGGGCAGAATATTATACTACTGGTAGGATTATTATCATTTAATGTTTTCTGTTATCTTCACTTTATATATCTTAGAGTATATTTTTCAATCAACAAACAAAGATGAGAGCGATGTATCATAAATGAAACTTGTAAATATAAATGGGGAAAGGTTATTGTAAGGGTCCCTCAAGTTTGGATAGTTGCTGTGAACTATCTTTTGAATATGTCCCACTGAAAAATGGGAGTATGGCTACTTTACAATTTCCTTACTTGTGTATTTTTCAAGATTTAGTGAAGTCATATCTATAAAGTGCTTGGAACTCCTTGGAGAAAGGGACTATGTAAATGCAAAGCATCACTATGATTACTCTGTAATAAATCCAAGCTAACATAGTAGGTAATTAAAGGAGAGAGCTGGGGAGTAATTAAAAGTAATTGATATCTCACCGTCCTTTAGAAGGGGCTGTTTTTGCTGTTCCTCGATACCTTCAAAGTAGTGTCAAGTACAAAAAATAAATAAATAATTCTTAGATGAAAGCAGGAATCTGTCAAGTGTCCCCTTTCTAGCCAGGGCACTCTGAGACACAATGTCACCACCCTGAGAGGCACACTCAGTAACTCGCGGATCCTTGTTATTAACCAGAAACAGGTTAAGAGGTTTCTGAGTCCACAGTGGCATGTCAGGTCTTTGCACTTCTCACATGAAGGGTGAATTAAAGCACTGACTGGAAATAATCTGAACACTTAACTATCTTTTGACTGCTTGGGATGCTGATAGAAAGTTGCTTAGTGCCCAAGAACACATACTGCCTCGTCGTGCCATTTATGAGGAACTGAATGGGTGTGGGCACTGAGATCTTCTCACAGAGATCCCTCCTGCCTCCGTCACTTCCAGCTGAGACCTCGAGACCTGGCCTGTCAACTCTGAACAAGATCATCCCCACTGAGATAAGTTGGTTCATTTCTCAACTAAGAATAACCCCTGTTTATCTCTCTCACTCAAAATTCCCTCTCACTCTCCCAGTCACCCTATCAGAGTGATCACTTCATAAGTTATGTAAATGTCTAATCCTCATATGGTATGTACACCTGAAACTAATATAATATTGTATGTCAACTGTAATTAATTTTTTTAATTTCTTACAAAATTTGTCCATCACTCAAGGTCATGAGTTCATGATTTCACTTTTCAGACAGAATTCAGATGTATCTTCCTAGAATCATATTTAGAATTTCTTGTTCCAAAACCTTAGAGATTCCTAAGGATACCAGCCACACACTAAGACAGTGTTGATATTTAGGAAATATTTTCTGACCAAGGTTGTGGCATGCTTTCTGGAATAGGGAGCCAAAGGAGATTCTTTTGGTATTCCTTCTGTTACAGTGTTAAGTTGGTATTGCTCCACATGAAATCATGCCGGAGTAAAGCAGTAGATAGGACAAAATTGACAAGGGCCAGTAATCTCGTTACACAGATGGAATCCCCTGAATTGTTTTAGGCGCAGGTAAAGCCAGAATCGTAACAAGCAGCACAAAACAATATTTCTTCTGCCGCGTCAATGCATCTCTAGCCTGGCTTTAGCATCTCCTCCAACTACTTCTTTTAGCCTCCAGGTAATACCTACACATTAAGTTGTCAACAAAGTTCTACAATAACATTTTGGCTTTATTCCTCCTCTGCTATATAAGTCTTTGTGATAACTACTCCTGAAGTTATCATATCAAAGAAGCCACCACCTCCACCTGTCTAACATGCCTCCACTGTGGGCTTCGATGGAGAGCAGAGGCTGCCTGAGTGTGTGGACATGTCTGGACAAGTCAGAACCTTAAGGAGTTAGTTTCTGTCGAAGCTGAGATTCCCAAATGGTGGTCAGCTAAGATAGATATAAATGGAAAAAAACCTTCCATTTATAAGACTTGCTATTCCAGGTATGAATGCTGGTCCATCCCTAGCTCAGTTAGTCCTTATAGTAATCTTGGTGAGGACACAGAGACATGGAAAAGTTAAGTCGTTGTCCCAAGGTCACAGTATTTCAGAGTCAGAATTGTAGTGCAGGTCTGTGCCACTTCAAAGCCTTTCTTTCTGTGTGCACATGTGCAGGGTCTGGAGTTCGAGCTGCTCAAAGCCCACTGAGACAGCCACAAATGTGAACAGCTGGGTGAGCTTCAGCTATTTGTTCTCTGAACTGTTTTTATTGTTGATTGAGTGTAGAGGTTTGGGGCTTACCCACAGTGATTACAATCAGACAGCTTCTAGAAACTGCAGGTAAATAAACCTGCCCTTCAGGGAAGCTGGGACAGAAAAGATAAAATCTTCTCCCAAATGTGAACGGAAATCATAAAGTAAAAGATCACCAACACTACACTATAGCCTATGGAGAACACTTCTGGTCAGTGATTTTATGCCAGTGCTGCTGTATATACAGAGGTCTCCACCACAGTGAGATAGTCACCTTTCTCATTACCAGCACCCCCTCAGTTGAAGCACCAGGAGAGACATGGCAAATGCAGGTCATTGATCACACACTGGCTTGCTATTTTCTACGAATCTAACATTTCCCTGTTTCCCCATATGCCTTGCCTCTTCCTGTACACATTGCCTTCCCACTCTCCCTCCTCCTCTTCAGTTGTCACCTTCTGTTCCCTCCCCTGCTTCTTCTGTTTTCAATTTAGTAATGTTAAATGTTTTAAGTGTGAAATAATATGCATAATACTGAGGTCCTTCAGGAGAAATATATGTACCATTACTTGGCGTGTGCATGTGATTATAGTGTATGAGCCATAGTAATAATATTCACAATAATATAGTATAAGACCAGAAACATGCAATGGGTGGGTGAGATTGTTAGTAAAAACATGAAATATGTCTGTGGGGACTCTAACTGCCCTTCTTTGTACCTTAATATCCACTGCTATCTCTGTATCACTACAAAAGGTCTGGCAAATGCAATGAGCTCTAAGCTTTATTTTACAGGCAGTGCAAAGGTCCACATGTCTCTAAAACCTTTTGAATATATCGGCATGGTAACATAGCATCTACTTGGGTATCAGTAGAATGTCAGTAAAGACACAGACAAATTAGAGCATTATCTATTTCTCCCATGTCGAAGAACCTCAAAACACTGTATAGCTGACACCAAATTTGCAAAGGCCACAAGCTCAACAATAGTGTCCTTTGTGTGAGTAATCTTTAAAAGCTGGCGATCTCTGAAACAGGGTTCACAGTACAGCAATACGTGGGTTAACTTTCTAATGATAATTGTAGCCTCACATGCAGTTCAATGAAACAACAAGGATTCAATGTGCCCTTTGACAATCTTCTGCAATGGTAACATCTTGGAAAACTATGGTATAATATTATGACCAGGACATTGATGTTAAAGCAGTCAAAGCACAGAGCACTTCTGCCTCCACACAGACCCCCCAGGTTGCCCTTTTACAACTGTGTCCACTTCCCTCTCAAGGAAAGATGTTCCAAATGTTGCTGTCAATGAAGGCCTATGGGAAGCAACCGTAAATCCTAAAGATGATCTAGAAGAATTCTGAACTCATTATTTCACAATTAATTTAACTTTATATCAGTGTAAAGAAACTTAAATGTGACAAACTGAGGCTGAGGTTTAAAGAAGGAGAGACAAAAAAAGAATTCTGATCAATGTGGCTAATTAGATAGGGGCCGTCAATCAGAACCTTGGCAAAGCATTTTTATTTACATTATATTTATTCACGCTTAACTAGAATTAGATGGATATACTTCGTTTAAGATGATTATTCCATATTTTATAAAACCTTTTAATTAAGCAACCACTTGTCCCTACTGTGTTAGATAAAATGTCGCCTACTCTGGGTCCATCACTCTGGTTACACCTTTCTCTCTCAAGATAGGGCTAACTGAACCCTCAGCAAACTGGAAAGGGACAAATGTCTTCTGTCCATTTCACTTTTCTTTTTAGCCTTTCCTTTCATCCCAAGTTGTGTTCTCCTCTTTCCATTACAAAAACAATTTTATGACTATGATTTAAAATACCAATGTGAGATGTTGAGGGGGAAGAATAATAAAGGTCAACAGCAGCAAGCCACAGATGCTCTTACTTAAATAGAAAAAAAATGAAGCAATAGGAAGTTTGGGGGAGCTGGCAATCAGATATGTTTGATGTTGAAGATATTATGTTTCAAGACTTATTCTTCATATCCACCCTCCACAGACCCATGAACTTGCCCATGGAGTTCCCTCGCTTGCCTCCCCACTGCCTAGGGACAATGTTCAGAGTCATTCCCATGGCCTACTGAGAGCCTCCATGTTCTGATCCCTGACCAGTTCTCCCGTCTTTTCATCTGGTGCTCTCTGCCACGTACTCTCTCCGGAAACACCAGCTGCTGTTTTCCCACAGAACTGTGTCTCTCTTCAGAGCCTCTGCTTTTCCCTACACCCTGACTGCCTTCTCACACCCACATTTCCCGCCTCACTTCCTCCAGCCAGAGCCCAATTCCCTTTCACTTAATTCTTACTCACTTCACACATTACTTCTGCAAAGCTTTCCTGGAAGCCTTCGCTGCCACCTACTGAGTTTGATAACTTGAGCCTATTAATCAATATTTCTTTTCTCCAAGCCACAGAAACCCAAGTGAAGTGAAGATAACAGAGGAAATCTATGTCACTCAAAAACAAATTATGGGAAGAGCATTCTGTAGATATCGTTTTACTATGAAAAAATTGGCATTGTTACACTTAATACATGATACTATGATCTGTTTATGTTTCTATTTTCCTCAGTCTCTCTACCTGAAGTTACTTGTTTTAGAATGTCCCAACATCAAACAATGCCCAGTGTTGTAGAAGTTGAATATATATATTTGCTGCATAAAGGAAATCATTATATTGTCACTGGAAGTTCAGAAAAATGATATCTATAGGGAATATTCTTTACATAGGAAATCTTGTTTTCAAGTATAAAGAATTTGGTGAATAGAGTTTCCAAATAAAATAAAAATGATTTTTGAACTTGGGGGAAAATAGTAATATCTTTCCACTGAGATGGGAGGAAAGAAAATAAAGTCAGTAATGATGCAAACGAGATTGGATAAGAAGTACAATGAGTTGAAAAAGTTCATTCCTGCTGGCCTCTTACCTCTAGAAGATAGGCAGTGTCACCTGCTTAAGAGAGAGAAGATAGTGGCATTTGGAACTAAGGTAGGAGGTTGAGGAAAGTGATGACATTGGAAAAAACTGCTAAGGAAAATAAGAACAGTTGTTTTCAAGGGACAAGACAAAGAGTAAGGTGAAGGGGTAACTTAATCCCTGCTTCACACAGGCCGCATGCCTCACAGTTCTACCGAAACAACCTGGCCAGGTAATTCCACGAATCTCAATGCATGATTTTATCCACTAAATTCCTACAAAGAAGCCCATTCTATTCACCTCTGTCCTCATTACCTACATTTTTACCTGTCTTTACCTCTTTTACTTCTTTGTATAAATATGCTTGCCTTAGTTATTCTAAAAAACAAAAACAAAACAAAACAAAAGAAAAAAGCACTCTTCCTTTCCATGTAACTATAGTCTTTGCTCCTTTCTGTCCCTGGAATTTTTGAGGAGTAGTAATTATGCACCATTCTTTGACTTATTTTCCATTGCACTCCCTCACTCACTCTTCTCTGGCTTTGGCTCCAGCACCACTGAATATCTTTTGCAAAGGTCACTATCACCTAGTTACAAAGAACTATAGCCTTTGTTCTCAATCTTTCTTCTTTCTGGCATTTCTAAAAGCTTTTCAGCCCACTGACAATCCCCTCCTTTTGAAACATTCTCATCTTCTGGCTTTGGATATAGCCACCGTCACACAAGATGAGTACTTAGTGGCACAATGCAAAGATCATGGCCCACAGCCAACCACGCAGTTTCCTCAGTCTGCGTGGATGTTAGGGAAGTTATTTGGTCTCTACACACCTCAGTTCATGTAGCTGCAAAACAGATAGAAGAGCCACTTAGTATTACTGTCCTCAGAACTTATTGAACTCTTAAGAAATACTGAATGCCTACTATGTACCAAGCACTCTCCTGAGTGCTTGAGATAGATACATTAGAGGAAAACACACACACACACACACACACACACACACACACACGTCCCTTCAGTATTGAACTGGGAAAAAGAGATAGATAATAAACAATAAATATAATAAATGTGTACATGACATAGTACATTAAAGGGTGACTGTGTTACAAAAAAGTAGAAACCAGGGTGAGGGACTGAAAGAGCCATGGTGGTGGAATGGGTTACAATTTTAAATAGGGAGTCCAGGACAGGCCTTATTGAGAAAATGACATTTAAGCAAAAAATTTTGGAGGAGATGGAATAAATCATGCAGAAATTTGAGAAAAGAGTGTTTTTGGCAGAAGAAACAGACTTTGTAAAGTTCAGTAAGGGATGATTTCAAAGAGGGGTGTGCTCTCATAGGCCATTGTGAGGATTTTGCCTTTGACTTTGGAGTAAAATTGTTGAAAGCCTACAGAGGATTTTAAGCAGAGAAGTGACATGGTACCTAATGTGCTTTAACAGGGCTGCTCTGGTTGATGTGCAGAGAAGAGACTACTTGGGGTAAGGACAAAAGCCAGAACCCAGGAATCTATGACAACAATCCTGGCAAAAGATGATGGTGGCACATATCAGAAAGATGGCAGCGAGTTTTTGCGAAAGTGGTAAGAAGTAACTGGACTGCAGACAGATTTGTACATAGAAATGGAAGTATCTTCTGATTGGGTTGGCTGGAAGAGCAATAAGAAAGAAATGTATCATTTGAAGGTTGGGCTGGCCTGAGCAGCTGGGAAGATGAAGTTGCCATCTTCTATGATGGGAAAGACTGATAGAGGGAATGCATGTCACACAATAAAACTTGTATAGTGAAATGCAACGTTTGAATCTGTGTTTTGAATTCTGCCTCTTTGATTCTAGGACTTGAAGTAATTATTCCCTCCCATATCACATAGCATTGCAGCATTCTTGACATAAACTCATACACAAATTTCATGTGTTTTTATACATATAAACACTTTTTAGAAAAGCAGAAAAGATATTATTTATTTTCCATGTAACAAATGAGATAATGAAGGCTCAGAAAAGCTATGAGATTAACCTAAGGCCCCAATGTAGTTAAAATGGATTATACCCTAGAACATCCAGGTGTTTTCTCTTTGGTGTATTTTAAATTTCATAGTGCTTTCCAAGAATCTGCACAGTGCAGGATGACTTCAAGACCATATGGTCCAAACCATTGGACGGTAAACCTGAAGAAACTAACTCAGGGAATCCAAGATAGTGATTCTTGGATTCACTATCCAAGAGTGATTCGGATCAGGATATACCTGATCCGAATCACTCATTTTTACTTTTGAAATCTTCTAGAAATTCCCCCAAAGACTTTAGACTGATACTGCAATTTGGTATTTTGAACAACCAATATACTACATTTTCTTTTTTTGTTGTTATTTAAAGATTTTATTTATTTATTTTTAGAGAGAGGAGAAGGGAGAGAACATCAATGTGTAGCTGCCTCTCACACGCCCCCTGGCCTGCAATTCAGTCATGTGCCCTGACTAGGAATCGAACTGTCACCCTTTGGTTCACAGGCCAGCACTCAGTCCATTGAGCCACTCCAGCCAGGGATAATATACTGCATTTTTCAAC
Source organism: Phyllostomus discolor (assembly GCF_004126475.2). Taxonomy (NCBI): domain Eukaryota; kingdom Metazoa; phylum Chordata; class Mammalia; order Chiroptera; family Phyllostomidae; genus Phyllostomus; species Phyllostomus discolor. The sequence goes on along the minus strand of NC_040904.2, from coordinate 76,251,782 downwards.
AAGAAAAATTCCCAGTGGAACAGAAAGGACACCAGAAGAGAGCAATGTCCTGAAGCCAGAGAGACAAAGTAGATGAGGGAAGACAGTCACCTGTGCCAAATGCCACCAAGCGAGCAACAAGGTAGAGGCCTGAGAACAGGCCGCTGGTTTTAGCAACACGTGACCATCATTCAGGACCTAGACAGGAGCAGTTTCAGGGAAGTGAGGGGGCAAAAGCCTGATGGGAGGGGTTAACAGTGAAAAGAGGAGAAAATCTGGAGGCAACAAGGAGTTTATTACAAACTAGAACAGAAAAATGGAGTCAAGAGCAAGATTTCTTTTTCTCTTCTTTTAAGACAGGAGAAAGTGGGTTTGTGTAATAATGAAAACAGCCTAGTGAAAAGGGGACAAATTGGCAATGTAGGAAATTGAGGTAAGAATCACAAGAGTGATGCCTTTGAGTGGGCACGAGGGATATGAACTAGTGTCCAAGGGAAGGAATTGGCATTAGAATGACATGTAGTTCCCAGGTAACTGGTGAGAAAGTAACGCAGGCAGATACAAAGGCTGCTAGGCAGGCGGATAAGGCAAGTCTGTGGCAGTTCTCTCTGAGTGCTTCTGAGTGCACAGAGAGGCAGGAAGCAGGTCTTGTGCAGAAAATGAGGATGAAGGAGGAGGAGTTCAGAGTTAGAAGAGAGAGAAAGTGGTGTAAGAAGTCGTTTAGATGATTGGGTGAGTGAATGACCGAGGCAAAGGCAGCACAGCTGTCAGGGTAGATTTCAGATGTACTTGATGTGCCTGGCCTGGTGACATGAAAGAGCCCACCGTCCAGGGCTGGCAGCCAGCTGCAGTGCCAAGGGTGCCCTGTGTGCTCAGCAATGGCGGCTACTAACATTGTGTTATTCAAAAGCATTCTCTCCATTAACAGACGTGTCAGAGAACACTGAACTTCTACATGAAAATTGCTCGATTTTTTAGGCAGAAATTTAAGAATTCCTCTTTAGTGTCCAATTACTTGGCATTTCATAATCCTTCATATTTGTAAATTGCTCCACCGTCATGCACATTACCTGTGCTCTACCGTATCACTAACTTACACACAGGACAAAACCAAGTTAAGTCAGTCAGAGGAGGCGCAACGCTCTGTTCAGTCAGTGCTCAGCAGGAGGGAACAGATTGGAGTTATTTATCCTGGATTCAACAGTGTACAGCAGTATTTCCTCAAAGTATGTTTTGTGAACTATTAATCCCAAAAGATGCTCCATGAATCAAGAGTTCTATGGTCAGATAAGTGTGGGAACTATACGTGTCATGTCCCATTCAGATTGTCACAGGGCACGTCGGCATCTCTGAGAAGCCTGGTGTTAAAGCGATCTGCTTAGCTTTATTTAACTGAGCATTTCTGAGGCTTACTTGACCACAAATGTTAAAAAAAATACAGAGACTATTTTTACAGATGTATGTAGCATTCATTGATAGAGTCATTTCCCATATCCATGTATCCTTTCTTCCTATCTAGCAGAATTCTAGATTTAGCTGGGCACATTGCTGCTTAGCCAGCAGGTTTTGTTCCCAGCTCCCTTGGCTGCCAGTCTTGGCTATGAACTAAGCCCTGATCAATGAGATGTAAGTGGAAATGATATGTGTGACAACCTAGAAATAGCCTTAAAAGCAAGGGGCGCTCCTTGCCTGGCACCACCCACCTTCCTCCTTTGGGGCCAGAATGCCGAGGGACGGCCACCACCTTAGTTGGTTGAACCAGTGGGCAGCTCAGAAAAGACAAGAAGGCCTCAGGAGAGCAGGAACCTGGTTCCTTGATCACTGAGGAGCCACCATACTAGGCTCAGAGTGCCTACATGCAGACTCCTTTAGTGAGAGAGAAATAATCTTCAATCTTGCATTCAGCATTGTTATTTTGTTTTGTTTTGTTTTTCTGTTACTCAAGGCTGAATGAATGAAACCCAAAAACTAATACCATGGAACACCTGCCCTCAACTCATAGAACAGTTACCTTCAGAAGCACTGTAAGTGCTCATCTAAATCCAGGCACAGAAACCTCAAGCCTCTTTCCTCCCAGGTGCTTCTTTGCCTGAGTCCAAACACATGGAATCTTTCTTTAGGTTTGGCATTTACATTTCATTCCAAACATGCTCACACAAAAGGCAACAAGCAACTGGAAAGAGCAATGGTTTATGTCAAAACACAAGCATTCAAGTCCCAACTCTGCTTCTTGATCTTAGACAAATACTCTAAAATCTGTTCCTCAGTTTCCCTAAAGGCAGAGTAGTAATTGTATGCTCTCTGCTTCATGTAGTTGTTATAATAGTTAATGAAACATACACCATCACCACCTCCCAAAAAAAAACAAAGAATTATGTAGCACACTGCACAGAAGATCTTACTCTTAATATTTGTTATTCCATCATACCAGAGGGTGCTCTGGACCCAAACTTACTAATGTGTGGGTGTGTGCACTTAAGCCCGCTCACATCATTACTGTAAGCGTCATATTTCTGTGGATGGGTAACCAGACCAGCTCCTTGGTTCCATGCCAATGTAAATTCTGAGGGCACATGGCCTTCTTAGAATCTTCAGGCTACAGTGCAGCCTTTGGAGCCTCATTAAGTCTATGCCTCTACATAAATGTGAGATATCTAAACTATCCTGAAATTATAAATTTATTAGTTTATAAGGACCTTGAGAAAATAAATTCCAAGTCCTTGCTTTCAAGAGCATATCTGAGAATTTAACAGCACTTACTATAAAATAGCTCCACAGAATTAAATTTCAATTCTTTACCCTAATTTGAGTCTCTGGCTCTCTTGTGTATATTGTGATAGTCAGCAAAAAGCTGACTCAATTTGTTCAACATTCACCTTTTATGTGTTTGAAGACAGTTCTTAAGATAGTCCTCACATGAATATTTACCTAAAACTCACATTTGCCGTGGCATCTGTTGTTTCTATTTTTTTAATAAAAACTCATGCAAGATATATGACTCACTGATGAGGACTTTCATGAACATAATAGAACTATTTTATTTCTAAAGTTATGGATATTTAGAAATCCATAAAGAAAAAAGATTGGGTAACAAATTTGTTACCCAAAACATGCTTTAAAGCTAAAATTATCATTTCTAAACTAAGTAGCTGAAAAAATAAGACTGTTAGTTAAAATCGGTACATACATTATTCAAATGATATAGCTAACATTTTAAGCTTAAAATAAATGTAAAACAAATGTCTAATTGATATTCATTTATTCCTGTCACTATTTAACTAGAACAGTGAAAATGAGTTTTGTGTGGCATCATTCACAGAAGGAGTGTTTCAACATCCTTTACAAAATTAAAATAATGCATAATATTAATTTTGTTTGTTTTCAGTTTCTAGGACATATCTGACATATATTGCTGAATATATCCAGTCTCAATTTGCTATTTTTATTGTAAATCCTGTTGAAGGGGTGTTAGCATTGTACTCAACAAAATCTATCAAATGATTAATTTTCTTAAACCAATATGAAATTAGCCTAGTAAAATGGAATTACTTAAAAACATTAATTAAATGTCTGTGTTTGCTTATTAACCCTGATCCCCTGTGCATGATTTAACTGCATAATTCTACAAAGCTGGAGTCTCCATTCCTCTCTGTTGACAAACTTAATTTTATGAGATCTGAACTGCAAGGAAAGTTGAAGTTAGAAGTAGAGAAAAGGAGAACATAAGAGGAGAGTGACACTTTCATCACCATCAAAAGTCAATTTTCGTATGTAAAGATATCACGGAAATGAGAGTGTATTTTCTCAGGGTTGAGAAATGAATTACAAATAAATTTTAAAAATGGCTAGAATAAAATCTATAGTGGTGGATTAAAATGAGAGGTTTCTATATCAGTTTTTAACAGAAATATGAATACATACGTGGTAGGCAATTAAACGTGAGCAGGTCAAGGACAATAGACCTAGTATGGAATGTCACCAGGGTGGAAAGCCCTGGGTTCCTAGCAATGCACTAAACTACAAAAACAAGGACCTTGTCCCCAAGGTGACCTTTCCCTGCTAGCAACTTCTGGTCATGCTGTTTAGACCCCCTGACCTTTCATATTGCCGGTCATGTGGTTCAGATCTTCCCCTGACCTCCCCTCCCCTAGCTTGTGGCTACTCATGTGGGAAACCCCATTAGAGGAGGAACATAGGGGGCCAGAGAATAGCCTCATAAGACTCCCCATACAATCCCTTGCATGACCACTCCCTTACGCATTGAACCCTCTAGACAATGAGGCTCTGATCAGCATCAAGTAATCTTAAAAACAAATACTTGGGTCTGTTGACCACAGAATCAGAGTTTTGGTCAAACCAGAGATAACATTTAGGCCTCAGCTGCATTTCAACTCCAGGTCCAGAAAAGCAACAAAACCAGATAAAGCAATGCCATGGCTGACAACAGGACCAACTCCAATGACTAATGAACCCCCTCCCTAGTGCCAACTAATCAGTGGAGACCACGACCATGAAAGGACACACCTGGAAAAGCTGATAAATATTATATTAAGATTCTCCCCTGGTACCTCCCCTAAGATTCACACCTTTAGAGAGAGGATAAAAACTCTCAGGATAAAGGACCCAGCGTGACTCTCTATGGAGCACACATGCCCAGGCCTTTCCCCACCGCCTTCTCTTTCTAGGTGCATTTTCCTTGCCTCTCTCTTTTTCCTAAGTTATAAAGGGCCCTTCTTTTGCCTCTGTAACTTGTTTCCTGAGCCCATTTCTTCCATGGCTCACTTCTTCTATCTCTGTGACTTTCTAAATAAACTATTTCTTATAGTTTGAGTCTTGACTCTGAATTCTTTCTTAGCCAGAAGTCAAATACTGAGGTTGCTGAGCTGATGTCCAGTCTGAGTCCACTGGTCTAACACCCAGTGCTATTTTGCTACCAAGAAACAGATACAGAAATAAATGCAGTTATGTCTGTGTGCATAGGTTAGTTTAAATAAATGTGAGTACGTATTCTAGCTCTGTCCAGTGAGTGAGCCCCGTAGAAATACTGCTCCAAAAGTCATGAGAATACCAAGCTCCCAGATTTTAGTTTCTAAATAAAACCAAATTTTTATTGAAATTTAAGAAACTCCATTGAAAGAAACTAGGGTTCTTGGAGGAATGGGGGGTTCTAGAATAAAGGCAGGGAAAATTCCAGAAAATCCTTGAATATCTTTGGTGCCAAAAAGAAAGGAAATGCTAGCAAATATGGAAGCACATTGACGAACAACTTGAATTACAGTAGCCACATCTGGGCCAATTTGAAGAGTGACATAAATGATATATTGTATTATAATCCATAGTTCACAGTGATATAAATAAATAATTGAATAAATAAATGAATAGAAGAAAAGGACAGCTTTTGTTACAATTTTTAAATTTTTTTATTGTTGTTCATGTACAGTTGTCTCCATTTCCCCCCTCATGATGCCCCCCACCCCACCCATCCCTGCCTCCCACCCTTGAAACTACCCCCTTTGGTTTTGTCCATGTGTCCTTTATACATATTCCTTAATGTTCCTTCCCCTATTTCCCCCCATTATCCTCTTACCCCTCCCCTCTTGTTACTGTCAATTTGTTCCTTATTTCAATGTCTCTGGTTATATTTTGCTTGCTTATTTATTTTGTTGATTAGGTTCCACTTATTAAATAATACATGTAAAGAAATTATGAAAATAGAAAATCACCATTGGGCAAACACAATAGTAATAATTATTGCAGGCAAGAGTTACAGATGGCTGCTGAAATTAGTAGGTAAAAATATGATAACAGGATATTTGCATAGTTTCAAAATATCTCCTCACCAGATACTTATAAAGAAAACCAAAGTTTTGCCACCCCCCAAAATGTACCTTTTGGGATATTAATTTTAAGCTGGTTGTTAAGAAACAAAAGACTCAGAAACAACCTTTGACCTTCCACCTTTCCTGCATAAGAGATTTAAGATGGAAAGGTCTGCTCCAAGAAGGGAATGTTAGTATATTCATTTGAGCATTAGAGAAGGAAGATCCAAGCCGGTACTTGTTAGCTAGATTACTCCCATGAGTCCCACTATTTCTGGGTTACCTAGCAGGAATTTTGTTCGCCATGTGTATTCCACTCATTTCAGGTACTTATGGATCACCTTTTTTTCCCCTTTTGAAATCTCAGACCCTGGTCCCCTTTTCTCTTTTGCCCAGAATGGCATATAAGATCCACCTGCCCACAGCATATTGGGCCTCATTCACAGGGCACTCCCCAAATGTGCATTCCCATAATAAACTTTGGGCATTGTTTTTTTGTAATCTGTCTTTTTAATTTGATTATTGACCCAGCTAGAAGACCTTATAAAGTAGGAGGAACTTTTTTTTACCCCTCACAATTGCAAATAAAAAAAATAACCTTACTGCGGAAAAACCTGACAGACATCACCTTAACCAAGTGATAAAAGTTAAAATTACATAAGAAAACACAATGAATTAAAACATGTCTTAATGCTGTACCTGATATAATACACTGAAAAGGTTATAACAGTTCTTCTTTGATATTCTCGCCAAAAAATGCATAACTTGAATTTAATCATGAGGAAATATCATATAAACCCAAATTGTGACATTCTACAAAATAACTGGTCCATGCTCTTCAAAATGTCAAGGTCATAAAAGACAAGCAAAGACAGAGGAATTATAATAGATTTGAGAAGGCTACCAAAATATAACAACTAAAGGCATTATGGGGTTCTGGGCTGAATCTTGGACTAGAAAAGCAGCATTAAATGCGCACCTGGAAAATTTCAAAGTCTCTAGGTTATTTAATAGTATTGTATACATGTTCATTTTTAATGTCATTAATTTTACCATGATTATGCAAGTTTTTAACATTTGGAAAAGCTGGGTTAATTGTATATAAGAACTCTGTAATATTTTACAAACTTTAGTAAGTATAAGAATATTTGGAATTAAAGCTAATTTAAAATAAATTTACCTATATTCTCATCCCCATGAGTTTCAGTGGACAATACCTTTGTGTTGTGGTTATCTGTTGTGGTAAAATAAACTACTCCCATCAATAATATTTTTAACTTTATTTTTATTGTTTACACTAGTACAGATGTCCCTGTCGTCCTTTGCCCACTCCACCCAGCCCTCACTCCCCCTTCCCTCAGGCCATCACCACACTGTTTTTATTATGGTCCAGAAGCTTTCATCTGAAATCACCTTATACTTACAAGAAGTGGCAAAAATTGCATAGAGAGCTCTTATGCACCATTCACTACATTTCTAAGGTTAATATCTTATATAACCATAATATAATTAATGAGCTCAAAAAGTAACAGTACTACAGTATTATTATTATTATTATTATTATTTCTCATGGAGCTACAGATTGATTGAACTACACTGGGTGGCTCTCCTTCAGAGTCTTTCATGTGGCTGACATCAGGTGGTGACTGGGGCTGGAGTCTCTAAAGGCCTCAGTTACCTTCTCTATAGCATGTGCCCTTACCTGTCTCCATCATGAGCATTTTATATTGTGTCTATTATTCTCTTTGCTATAATCATTGTTCTATTTCTAGTAGCTACACACTTTGGGGAGGGTGTTGGGAACCGCCCTGCCTGGTATCAGAAGCTGTAACCCCTGCCTAGGCTAAGGCTGAGAGAACGCCCTTAGAACCATAAGCCAGCAAGGAGACAAAAGCTTATCTCCCTGGCAGGAGTGCTGCTTCTGCTGCTTCATTCATAACTGAACCCCAAAGCTTGGTCGGTTAACCAAAGATGGGTAAGATTCCCCAAGGGGGGAATGACCTAAGACAGACACAATCACGTGGGAGGCCCCCAAAAGAAGGACTGTGGGGGCTACAGCAAAAGGGGGTAATGGACCCTCGCCCCTCAGCTTTTACATAGCCTGAGTCCTCATTGTCTGGGAGAAAATCTCCTTATCTCTTGGTTGCCTTAGTTCCCTTGCTCCACCTAAGCCTGAAACAATGACAGGGTGGTGCAGCTCTGTGCTGAAAAGGGCGGGTTCCCTGGGTGATCAGGCCTAAGAAAGAACATGTAAATTTCTGTGAAATCTTCTTTGTTTAGAATGCTCTCAGTTGAATAAGAAGGGTCCAAGGAGGAAGTTAGTTTGTTCCTTGAAGTCTTACAGCTCTTGACCCTGACTCAAAATAGGCCCTCAGACTTCCTTGTTATCTATTGTTTGATCCTGACTTCCTAGCAATGAGTAATGAGCCTTTTCCTGAATTCTTATGCAAATGAAACCAATAAAAAGCCTCTCCGGAGGGGGAACTGTGCGCTCTCCCCACCAGGGAGGGTGGCCAAGTGGTGCCCTCCAGGAGAGAGGGTGGCCAAGGTACTCCCCACATGAGGAGTGGCACTGCTTTTCCTATTCCCCCACAGGATCTGGTTGTCTCTGTGTATGTTTTTCTCGCATTTCGAAAAGCCATCCGCAGCGTTCCGTGATCACTGCTGGCCGGTGACCCACACATCAGGAGGGGACTTTAACACATTATTTAAATGGCATATTCACTTTCCTTTATAACTATTAATCAATTTAGAAAAATAGACAAAAAGCATTAACTAAAACTTAAATTCATAATTTTAATTATTCATAATTTTTATAAAAACTTAACATACTAAAACAAGATAGACATTTATCTAACCACAATAATAAAAGCCCTCTAACAAATATAAACATTATGAAATATCTGATGCATTAAAGCTAGGTACCACATTATATAATTTGTTGCTGTAATTGTTCTAGAAATCTTAGTCAATATAACAGACAAAAAAAATTAAAGAAAATATCTTAAAGGAAGACATAAATTTTTTCTCAGCTACCAAAAAACTGTCAAAATACAAAGTAAAATAGCATAAACATGTAAACTTAGAAAAATAAGAAAGCTTCATCAATTTTCTAGATGTCAGGAAAACAGTTGTTCATATACAATAATACAATAAATAATAAATAATAATACAAGAATAATCTCTATTTTATGTACTCATAACAATAAACCTACATTTACCCACTCCATAGAATAAATAGCATTTCCATGATACACAAATTAGATGAGAAATTTTAAAGAATAGCATGAAAAACTATAAAGTCCCTAGGAACAACAAGAAGGAAAGATTTTTTGAAAGGTATTACAATGTATGCCTAAATACTTGTTAAAAGACATAAGTAAATGGAATGGTATATGCTGCTATCACCCAGAAGATTCCAAGGGATTTAGAAGTTGTGTGTCAGGAGTTGGAATCAAAACCAAGTATTAGAATAAAAGATGATAGTTTTCTTGTCACTTAGGAAATTAAAAGGGTTTTAGGAGCACTGTGCCAGGAACCAGGGACAGATAAATAGATACAGGGTCCAGCAGAAGTAATGCCTGCTTGAGTATAGTTGGTAGGGTAAGATGGGTATAATAATTTATAGCTTTAATTTGAACATTTTACCTAAAATGTCATATAGTGTGCTTGAGTGTGATATTTTATGTTACAGAATTACATACTTATGATTTTGTAATAAAAGATATTATAATAAAGATGGGTATTATTCATGCCAGACTATATATATATATATATATATGCCTGTGTGTATATATAACTATTTTATACATATATGTATAACTATTTCACAACATCCTTTTATCAGCAGTGGACAGAAGGCAGAAATCAGTAAAGACCTAGGTGAATTCAACAACACCATCCATCAAGTGGATATAATTGACACCTATAAACTGTCTTATCCAACAGTAAATTACACATATTCTCAGGTTCACATGGAAAATCCATCAAGATGGATCACATTATGGGCCATAAGACATATTTTAATAAATTTAAAAGAACAGATATTATACAATCTCTGCTCTCAGGCCACAGATAAAATTAAACTGGAAACCAGTAACAGCAAGATAGCTAGAAAGTCTTAAAGTATGTGTGGAGATTAAACAACACACTTCTAAACAACACCTGAACAAAAGAAGTTTCAAGAAAATTTTTAAAATATTTTGAACTAAATTAAAATAAAACGTAATCAAAACTTGTGGAACTCATCAAAAGTAGCACTTTATAGGGAAATTTACAGCAGTGAGAACACATTTTAGAAAAGATGAAAATGCTCAACTCAATAATCAAAGCTTCTACCTTAGAAAACTAGAAAAAGAATAGCAAATAAATTCCAAAGTAAGCAGAAAAAAATATTAAGAATTCTAGCAGAAAACAATGAAATTAAAAATAGGAAAATGATAGAGAAAAATCAATAAAACCAAGATCTTGTGCTTTGAAAAACTCATAAAATTGATAAGCCACTAGCCAGGCTAACAAAGAGACATAAATTGCTAATATCAGAAATAAAAAAGGGTAGATCACTACAGATCCTATGGACATTGAAAAGATGATAAAGAAATAATATGAAAAACTCTATGCCCACAAATTTGATACCCTAGATAAAATGTACCAATTCCTCAGAAGACACAATTTGCCAAAATTCAAACAAGAAGAAATAGGCAAGTGGAAGCCTATATATGTTAAAGAAATTTAAATGGATAGTAACTTTCCACGTCATAAAACACACAGCCCAAATGGGTTTACTAGTAAATTCTACCAAATATTTCAAAAAGAAATTATGCCATTCACTCAAAAAATAAATATTTATATAGAAATCAAATAAAGTATGTACAAGATATTTGTAAGTAAAACTATAAAATTCTAATGAAAATTATCAAAGAACTAATGGAGAGACAGTTCATGTTCATGGATAGGAAGACTCAATAGTATCAACTTGTCAGTTCTTCCTAACTTGATCCACAGATTTAATGCAATCCAAATCAAAACCTCAGCAAGTTACTTTTATTAATATCAAGAAACTGATCTTGACATTTATGCAAACTGGCAAAAAGTCCTAGAAAAGCCAACTAATTATTGAAGAAGACAAAACTTGGAGGATTTATATCACTGGACTTTAAGACATTATAAAGCTATAGTAATCAAGACAGTGTGATATTGTTGAAATAACAGACAAGTCAATGGAACAGAATAGAGAGCCCAGAAATAAACCCACATACATACAGTCAACTGGTCTTTGATAAAGGAACAAAGGCAACAAAATGGGGCAAAGATAGTCTTTTCAACATATGGTGTTGGAGCATTTGGACATCCATATGCAAAAAAACCAAAAACAAACAAAAAAAAACACCTAGACACAGACCTTACACCCTTCACAAAACTTAGCTTAATACAGATTATAACCCTATATTTAATACACAAAACTATAAAACTCCTAGAAGATAACACAGGAAAAGAACTATATGGCTTTAGGTATTACACAAACATTTTAGATAAAATATCAAAGGCATGATCCTTAAACAAAAGAATTGATAAGTTGGACTCCACTGAAATTAAAAAGTTATGCTTTGTGAAAGATAAAGTCAAGAGAATGAAAAGATGAGCCAAAGAATGGAATAAATAATAGTTGCAAAAGACACATTTGATAAAAGACTGTTATCCAAAATATACAAAGAACACTTAAAACTCAACAATAAGAAAACAAATAACCATATTTAAAAATTGGCAAAAGATCTAAATAGACACCTCACAAAAGAAGATATACAGCTGGCAGGTAAGCATATCAACAGATGTTTCACATCATATGGCATTAGTCAATTGCAAATTAAAACAGCAATGGTATGCCACTACTCAAATATTAGAATGACCAAAACCCAAACTCGATACCACCAAATGCTAGTGAGCATGTGGAGCAACAGGAGCCCATTCATTGCTGGTGGGAATGCAAAATGCTAGAGCCACAAGGGAAGACAGCTCAGGAGGTTCTTACAAAAGTAAATATTCTTTTATCATATAATCCAGCAATCACACTTCTTGGTATCTACCCAAATTAATTAAAAATTTATGTTCACAAAAATATGCACATAGGTGTTTATAACAACTCTATTCATATTTATTCACAAATGCCAAAACTTGGAGGCAACTAAGGTGTTCTGCAGTTAGTAAATGGATAAACTGTGTTACATCCACACAATGAAATATTATTTGGTGCTTAAATAAATTGGCTATTATGCCATAAAAATACACGGAGGAGACTTAAAAGTTTGTTAGTAAGTAAAAGAAACCAATCTGAAATGGCTACATATAGAATGATTCTAACTATATACACTTCTGGAAAAGATAAAACTATAGAGACAGTAAAAAGATCAGTGGTTTCCAGGGTTAGGATGGAGGGAGAGATGAGTAAACAAAACAAAGAGGATTTTAAATATCCAATGGTTCTTTTTTTTTTTTTTTTTAAGATTTTACTTATTTATTTTTAGAGAGGGAAGGGAGGGAGATAGAGAGAGAGAGAAAACATCAATGTGTGGTTGCTGGGGGTCATGGCCTGCAACCCAGGCATGTACCCTGACTGGGAATCGTACCTGCGACACTTTGGTTCCCAGCCCACGTTCAATTCACTGAGCTATGCCAGCCAGGGCAAAACACAGAGGATTTTAAGGCAGTGAAACTATTTTGTATGATAGTACAATGAATATATGTTATATCTATTCATAAAAATCCATAAAATATACCCCAAGAATAAACCTTAGGCAAGGGTGTCCAACCTTTGATATCTCTAGGCCACACTAGAAAAAGAAGAGTTGTCTTGGGCCACACATTAAATATTCTGTGACATGTAATCACCAAAAAAAATCTCATGATGTTTTAAGTAAATTTACGATTTTGTGTTGGGCCACATTCACAGCCATCCAGGGACACATGTGGCCCGTGGGCCACAGATTGCATACCCCTGCTAGCATAAACTAAGACTCTGGGTAATAATGATGTGTTAATATTGGTTAATCAATAAATAAATATTTATTTGTATTTAATAATAAATCAATATAATAAAAGCAATGCTCTAGTGCAGGGGTCCCCCACCCCCAGGCCATAGATTGGTACCTGCCCCATCTTCCACAAAAGAAGATGTGGACTGGTCCCTGGTACCAAAAAGGATGGGGACTGCTGCTCTAGTGCAGGATGTCAATAGTGGAGACAAGGGGTATATGGGAACTCAAGGTACTTCCACCCAATTTTTCTTGAACCTAAAACTTCTCTAAAAAAACAAGATGACTAATTTGAAAACTAAAAAATGCAAATTAAAAAATGGGTAAGTATGACATTTTATGGAAATATTTCTTAAGCAACATACAAGATGTGTTAACCAAAAATGAAAAGATTAATACACATAATTGCATTAAAATACACATGATTTCATGATTAGAAACTTCCATTAACAAAGACACCATAAACAAAAGATTTTTTTAAAGAAGGTGTATTCTGAGAGAAGATATTCATAACTCTTTCATGTCCAGAACTGTAGAAAATGTACAAACAATTCAATAGAAAAGTAGCAAAGGAAATGAATAGGCATTCACAAAGGAGAAAATACGAGTGACCCATGGAATTAAAAGAGATGCACAACCTCACTGGTAATCAGGAAAGTACAAGTGAAAGCCTCAGTGAGATATCATTTCACATCTACCAACTCAGAAAAAAAATTTAAAGTCTAAAATTACTAATATCTGCTGAGGATGTGAAGAAATACAAATCTTCCATCCAGTGACAGGAGGGTATACACTGGCACGGCTATGGTAAAGAACAGTTAACTTTAATCTCATAAAGTCGAAATGAAAATACTGAGTCATTTCTAGAGAGAGTTTTTCCCATGTGAATAAAAAAGTATGCACAGAAAATGCTTATTACAACGTAGTTTAATCTAAATGTCCACCAGCAGGAAATGATAAAGTAAATTGTGATATATTCCTTCAATGAAGCACTCTACAACTGTTCAAATGATTGAATTAGAATTCAATCTCTCTCATCATGGATCACTTTTGAAACCAGGGTTGAGTGGGAAAAAAAGAGTAATTGAGAGATCTGTATATGAGTACTTATTTAAAGCCAGAAAATATACAGAGCAGTGCTATGTGTTGTTTATAAATACAATAGTTTTGGTTATTGTGTGAAAACTTGCAGAAGAATGATAAATGCTAACTTGGGCACATCTCAGGAGAGGCAAGGAGAATAATTGGATTGGGCAAAGGTACCCAGGTCAGGTTAGGCTTTATCTGTGAAGTTTTATTGCATTTTTTAAAGCAAGTAGAACAAACGTGTTATATTTTATATTTCATTCTTTGAAATGTTCTGTGTAGTTAAAATATTTCTGAATTATGATGCAATGTGAAAAAACTGAACAATTAAAGTCTGTTTTTTTCTCTTTTTTTGCTCATTATCATTTATCCTTGGCATTGGCAAGACATTGTTCTTGAATTTGACAGCTAGAATAGGAAAAACTTTGTAATAATCTGATTTTAACAAAAAAATGAAAATAGTATCTAAAATTAGACAAAAATGGTAAGAAACATACATAGCCATGAATCTCCAAACCATGAAAATGAAAGGATGCCTCTAGGAATCATCTTTCAATGTTCAGTAAGAGATGAAACCTGACAGGAACTGAGTATACCAAACACAGTATTTTATTTGGTTCTCTAGTTATTAGACAAAATTTCACTCAGGAATTGAAGGGCAAAATTGTGCGGAGAGGCCATTTGAAAGTGTATAACTGATAGAACTAAATGAAAAGCTAGCCTTTCATCCTGAATTGAGAAATAAGCGAGAGTCTAAATTAGCATGCAGGAATTTTGTACCTTACATTGGATGGTGGAATTTCTCTGCAGAAGTGGCAATGATGTGTCAAATGGTTTTGCTGCACAGCCATTCAGAGACTGCATTGCCACTAGGGGAAAAGAAGAGCCAGTTATATTCCAAAATGAAATGTGTTCAAGAAAAACTCTTGAAACTTTTAATTAGCTTTCCTATTTCTTCTATTCTTGTGCTACTATTCATTTCTCATAGGCTGGTTTATAGATATTCCAAAGCTGAGAAATTTTCTTGAATCCTTTAACTGAACGAAAAAGTGGAAAGGCAACAATGTCCTCAAATGTTATCGTCACAACCTGAACAGATTTCCGCTCACTCCCTCCAGTGCCAAGCGAGAAGGAAGGAGATGGTTTTCTACATTCCTGAGGTTCTGCACGATTTCATTTAAATTGTACTTGTCTTTACATTTCTTCGAGTACTCAAAAGTAACTGTCCTTTTATCAGCTTTCACTTCTAGGGCTAAAAAAATCATAAACTACTAAACTATTTACTTCTTTGAAAATTTGGTTCTCACTTCTTTGGGGTCTTCCATTTTAGTACAATGACTCTCGGATGGAATCTAATATCATATCCAGACATACAGATAAGAATGTAAAGGTTCACGAAAGACCTAGATAATATATTTTAATCATAGAAAACATTATATATTAGGGAGACCTTCCAGATAAGTAAGTGGATTTTTTCATTCCTTCATTTGATGTTCTTTTACCTGAACCTATATAACACACATTTGTGCAATGAGAAAGTGCATAAAATGGTAGAGCAAGAGTTACTATTTATGAGATTATGGGTAGTTAATATTGCCAGTATATCATTTCTTGACATTTCTGTACAGTTTCAAAGCATGCAGGGTACATTACAAAACTTATGAGAAGCACTTATATTTGAAATAATGGAGCACCTACAGCACACCATCTTATTGGTTAATTCACAGCTTCTATTAGAGGGGATTAAAAAAATCCATAACACTGATGTTTTAAATACGTGAGTCCTTCCCATTCACAACATCTCCAAATGATGAATTAAGAACTTCCATTTATGATCCTCATACCTTCTGCCTCATGCTGCCTTCTGATTCAATAACAAGTGGAACCTGCAATTCAGAGATATGCAGGGCCTTGTGCAAGGTGAAAAGGCAAATCCCAAGCCTGGCTGACTTCAGCAGTGCCCTGGCCCTCTCCCTCTCCCATTTAAGGTATGGAGGACCCCTCATGCTACATTTCCCTCTTAGGGAGCTTCCTCAAATCAAAGGTGGCTCAAAGAGAGTGAAACCTAATTAATAGGATATATACCATTTACCACAGTGATAACATCCTGCTCAAGTAAACTAGTGATAAAATTTCTGGCTGCTGCCTTCCTTCTCAAAGCTGCTAAAAAGGTAATTTTCTGTTCTTGATTAAAATCCCTTTAGGTCTATTTATGCTTAATGTAATCTAAGAGCAAAAACTGAACATTGCTCCCTATCACATGTACTTTGAAGCATTTTTCTCTTCAGGGGGATTATATAACAGACACCTTTCAGATAGTTTTGAGTCAGTTAATAAAAAGCAACCTTAATTGTGATTATGGATGTTTAAGCTAGGTGTGATTACCCAGGCTGTGTTTAGCCCAGTCTCCTGCAGGCACTTCCCACACAGCTCCTCTCAGTTGGGTCTGATGGAGGAAGATTGGTGCACTTTTCGGTTGACTGCGACACAGCAAGTTTCCAGTAGAATCTTGTCAGTGCAATTTCACACAATGGGTGGGCATGTGTGCTCTGAATATTAGGAAAGGCTCCTATTTGCCAACACAACAGGTATTTTATTCTGAATTCATTTAAAGCTTCAAATGAGGTTACTATGGTAAATATCACAGAGGAAGAAGTTAACAATGACAGTCACAGTTCTCAAATAACTTGGCTTTGTCCAACAAACCATTTAGGAAGGAAACTCACTAAACCGTGCTCTGTGTCTGCTGCTGGCTCTCATGGTAGCAGTTTGAATTAGTAAGGGTCTGATTATTTTATTAACGGAAAATATTTGTCTTGTTTTTTACTGCTTATAAATTAAATGCATAGGGGAGGTGGGATGAACTCTCATTTCTTACTTTATACATTTTATATTCAAATTTTCAAAGAGCATGTGCTACCTTAGTAATTTTATATATTAATGAAATAATTTTAAAAATAATGGACATCTTTCCAAATAAGCAAATACAAACAATATGTGCTTGTTTATTTTTAAACTCAGACAATACAAAAATATACAAAATAGAAAGTAACCCAACCATGTAAAGATGTCAACTGAGAACATAAGTATGTATGGTTTAATTAAATTAAATTGTGAAAATACTTATAGCTTCGTTAATATAGTTTAGTTACATATTTCTTTGCTTAATAACGTATAATGATCAGTTGTCCAGGTAAATTTATGAATCTATGCAACATTATTTTTAATAGCTTAAAAATGTTCCCTTGTGAACATGTCATATATTTTTTAACCAATCCCTTAATAATATATTATTTAGCTTGCCTCTAATCCCTCAATAGTATAAATAATGCTACATAAACATTTATGTACTTTTTTATTAATTCTTTAGGATAAGGATGTTTTGGAGAATGCAGATTTTAAGTCTCTTACTATATGTTGCCAGAGAAGGTTGAACCAATATGCATATGTATTCATATCCACAGTATAGTATAGTTATCACCCATATATAAAGGTTCTATTTCACCATGAAAACAAAAGAGATTTAAAAATTTTAATTAATGAAAACAAAAGCTAAAGAAGCAAGGGTACTAACATCAGTAGCAGCTTTGTTCAAATTCCTTTCCTTGTGAGGAAAGAAGGAACTAACTACAATTTGCTGAGTACCTATAATAGAGCAGTCACTATGCAGTACCTTGACATAAGGTATTCCATTCAGTCAGTAATAACCTTAGGAATAGGTACATATTATCTCCATGTTACAGATGCAACTGAAGTTCATGAAGGTAAAATATCTTGACCAAGGTTACCTAGATAAGCTTGACCTCCTGGGATGTGCAGGCAGATTTGTCTAATACCACGTTCCTTTGTCATTAAGATTCTCCACAAGATTCCCAATTGTCTACCATGTTAGTGACACACGACCTTGCTGAGTCCATATAACGCAAGGTCTCAGATATAAAAGAAATACCTAGTTCACATTTACATCTTTTATAGTTAATATATAAATCAATTAGGGAATAAAGTAAAGATTATATTATTTCGTAACATTTTCACATAATTTTCAACTCAGAGGTCATCCATATTCTGTAAAACTTTCAGAGTTTGAGACATAAAACTTCAAATAGCTTTGGGAAAAGATATTATAGGCTACATATTTTTGCCTTAAATTTAAAAAAAAAACAAGTTTACTAATGAGTATACATCTTGAGAAATAAATGGCAAATAAAAATAAAAATGCAAAATGAGAACTAAGAAAGCAATACTGCTTTCTTGAGGCAGACCCAAGATGGGGGAGGAGTAAATTGTAGCTACATTAACCTCCTCTCAGGACCAATCTGGAATTACAACGAAATTGTAGTGGAATCATCCTGAATAACCAACTGAACACTAGCTAAAGAGAAGCCTTATAACCACAGACAGAAGAAACCACTTCACCACAGTGTGAATCGCAGGGAGTGCAGAGGGGGCGTGAGAGAGCTGGCTTGGCTCCTATGGGCAGCAGCTGAAGTTTTGGAGGGATATTTCAGCAGCCGGGGATATCCCCACACCCTGAGGAGCATGCAGTCTAAAACCCAAGCTGGGCCCCCCAGCCTACAGCACCAGAGCCAGGAAAGGAAGACAGATAGTATCAGCTGTGAAAAGCAGGGGGATTTCATTCTGCCAGGGAAAGATAGCTAGAGACTCAGAGCACCTGTTAAAGGCCTAACACACAAAAATTTCATTTGCAGCCACTTACTCTGGACTCTGGCAGAGTGGGGCACAGTGGACTAGAGACATGTAAAGAGAGTCTAGGGATAGTGGTTCAGGGGAGGGAACTGAAGGAACAGCTACCAGGTTCCCTGTGCTGAGTCATCTCCCATGCCTCAGAGGCCATCTTTCTCAGGTAGAGCACTCCCCTCCAAGAGGCATCAGCCTGAGCGAAAGCAATAGCACCACCCACAGGAATTACTCTGCCCCACACTGTGAAGCTTAAGCCAGACTGCTGAGTATAGCTGAAGGTTGTTATATCAGTGATTAATTTAACAACTAAGGTGGATCTTTGGGAGATCTGAGAATTCAGCTGACACTTTTCTGGGCCTGGTGCTGGTAAGAGCTGGCCTTTGTGAGCAGCCTGGTACTTCCTGCACACAAAAAGACCCAGTAGAGGGAACCGCAAGCTGTGGATTGCTGATAGCTCCAAACAAGGTTGCCCAGTGTCAGTTACTAACAGTATCTGACAATGGCCCACACTGAGTTTTTGCAGATCTACCTAATACATAAAAACACATAAAAACAAATACATAAAAACAAAATGGGAACACAAAGAAACAGACCCCAAATAAAAGAATAAGAGAATTCTTGACAGAAGAACTAACTAGATGAAATGGAGGCAAGCAATTTATCAGGTAAAGAGTTTAGAGTAATGATTATAAGGATACTCAACAGCATAAAAAAAGACAAAAAAAAAAAAGGGACCAGTCAGAAATAAAGAATGCAATATCTGAAGGAAATAATACATTGGAAGGAATAAATAGCAGGTTAGATGAAGCAGAGGACCAAATCAGTGATTTGGAAGACAAGGTAGAAATAAACACCCAAGCAAAGCACCAAAAGAAAAATAATAACTATAAAAATAGAGGAGAGCTTAAGAAACATGAAGTATAACAATGTCTGCATCATGGGAATACCAGAAGGAGAAGAGAGTGAGCAAGGAATTGAGAAACTATTTGAAGAAATGATGACTGAAAACTTCCTTAAACTGGTGAAGGAAATAGACACACAAGTCCAGGAAGTTCAGAGAGTCCCAAACAATTTGGACCCAAAGAGACCTACACCAAGACACATCATAATTCAAATGACATGACTCAAAGATAAGGAGAGAATGCTAAAAGCTGCAAGAGAAAAACAGGGAGTTACATATATGGGAGCATCAATTAGACTGTCATCTGATTTCTCAACAGGAACATTTCAGGCTAGAAGGGAGTGATTTGAAATATTCAAGGTAATGGAAACAAGAACCTACAACCAAAGCTACTTTACCTAGCAAAGCTATCATTTAAAATCAATGGAAAAATAAAGAGCTTCTGAGACAAGAGAAAGCTAAAAGAGTTTGTTAACACCAAACCAATACTGCAAACAAATGTTAAAGGGCTTAGTTTAAGAAGATGAAGAAAAAGAGAAAGAGAAAAAAAAAGAGGAAAACAGTCTAACAATAAAATGGCACTAAATACATATCTATCAATAATCACCTTAAATGTAAAAGGCTCAAATGCTCCAACCAAAAGGCATAGACTAGCTGAATGCACAAGAAAACAAGACCCATATATATGCTGCCACCAAGAAATCCATCTCAGATTAAAAGACTGAAAATAAAAGGGATGGAAAAAGATACTTCATGTAAATGGAAAGGGAAAAAAGCTGGAGTAGCAATACTTATTTCTAACAAAATA
Organism: Phyllostomus discolor; assembly: GCF_004126475.2. Classification (NCBI taxonomy): domain Eukaryota; kingdom Metazoa; phylum Chordata; class Mammalia; order Chiroptera; family Phyllostomidae; genus Phyllostomus; species Phyllostomus discolor. The sequence continues at coordinate 76,231,460 of NC_040904.2, read as the reverse complement.
GACTTTAAAACCAAGGTTATAACTAAGTGATAAAGAAGAAAACTACATAATGATACAGGAAACAATCCAACAAAGTGATATAACCCTAGTGAACATTTACCCATCCAACATAGGAGCACCTCCATATGTAAAGAAAATCTCAATGGACATAAAGTGAGAGATCAATAGACATGCAATCATAGTTGGGGAATTTAACCCCCCATTGACTTCAATGGATAGATCTTCCAGGCTGAAAATCAACAAGGAGACAGCAGCCTTAAACAACACACTAGATCAAATGGATTTAATTGATATCTTCAGAGAATTTCACCCCAAAGCAGCAGAATATACATACTTTTCAAGTGCACATGGAACATTTTCTAAAACGGATGACATGTTAGGACACAAAACAAGTCTTAATAAATTTCAGAAGATTGAAATCATAAGCATCTTGTCAGACCACAATGCTATTAAACTAGTAATCAACCATAAGAAGAACATGAAAAACATATCAAGACATGAAAGCAAAATAACATATTATTAAACAATGAAGAGATCAACAATAAGATCAAGGAAGAAATCAAAAGATACCATGAAACAAATTAAAATGAGGACACAACAATCCAAGATCTGCAGGACACTGAGAAAGCAGTCCTAAGTGGGAAATTCATAGCATTACAGGCCTATCTCAAAAAACAAGAAAAAGTTAAAATAACCAATCTAACTTTACACTGAAAGGAACTTGGAAATAACAGCAAACAAATCCCAAAATGAGTAGAAGGAAGAAAGTAATAAGGATCAGAGCAGAAAGAAATGAAATAGAATCTAAAAAAATGATAGAAAGGATCAATGAACCCAAGAGTTTTTTCATTTAAAAGATAAACAATATTGACAAACCTTTAAACAGACTCATCAAGAAAAAAAGAGAAATGACCCAAATAAATAAGATCAGAAATCAAAGAGAAGAAGAAACAACTGACACCAAAGTAAGACAAAGTATTGTAAGAAAATATTATGAACAACCATATGCCAACAAACTGGACATCCTGGATGAAGTAGATAAATTCCTAGAAACATACAATCTTCCAAAACTAAATCAGAAAGAATCAGAGAATCTGAACAGATTACACATAGTGAAATTGAAGCAGTAATCAAAAACTCACAACAAACCAAAGCTCTGGTCTGGATGGCTTCACAAGTAAATTTTACCAAACATTCAGAGAAGAACTAAGAACTCTACTTCTCTATTTCCTAAATATCAGAAGGAGGGAAGGCTCCCAAACTCCTTTTATGAGACCAGCATTATCCTAATTCCAAAACCAGATGAAAACATTACAAAGAAGAAAATTTTAGGCCAATATCACTAATGAATATAGACGCTCTGTGAGATATCACAGTGGGATATCATTTCACACCTGCCAGAATGGCTATCATCAATAAATAAAAACAAGTGCTAGTGAGGATGTGGAGAAAGGGGAATCTGTTTGCACTGTGGGTGGGAATGAAGATCGATGCAGCCACTGTGGAAAGCACTGTGGAATTACCTCAAAAAATTAAAAATGGGACTGCCTTTTGACCCAGCAATCCCACTTCTGAGAATATAGCTGAAGGAATCCAAAACACCGATTTGAAAGAACATAAGCACTCCTGTGTTCTTTGCAGCATTATTTACAACTGCCAAGATATGGAAGTAGCCCATGTGTACATCAGTAGATGAGTGGATAAAACAACTATGGGACATTTACAGAATGGAATACTACTCAGCCATAAAAAAGGAGAAAATCTTATTGTTTGCGATGGTATGGATGGACCTGGAAAACATTATGCTATTGAAATAAGACAGTCAGAGAAAGACAAACTCCATATGAATTCACTCATAGGTGGAATCTAATGAACAAACTGAACTAACAAGCATAAAAAAGACAGACTCATAGAGAGCAGAGTGACAGCTAAGCAGGGGTTAGTGGGGGAGGTTAGGGGGTGAGGAATTAAGCAAAAAAGAAAAAGGACTCATGGACATGGACAACAATGTGGTGGTTGTGGAGGAATGGGGGTATAAAGGGCTAAATGGTAATGGAAAAAATAAATTTTAAAAAAATTTAAAGGGAAAGAAAGCAATGTTGTTCATATGGAATATTCACTTAAGAACAATAGTGACAATTTCTAATGTATGATTCACATCTCACACATCCATATGAAAGACAGCATCTTAAGTGATAGACTTAGCAGTCAATTATATCTTTTCTCACATTAGTGTTAATAAAAGTGGAGTGGCTGGGGGCAAAGAATACACATATTTTGTTAGAATAATAAGATAACTTAGTTTGCTCCAACTGTTTAAATTATCTTTGATGACTACTCTTGCAGAATTTTTTATGCTGGAATTTAATCATAAAGTCACCATTTTTAAAACAGAAATATCCTCCTCTAATACATAATGCGGTATCCTGCTAAAATGTATAACTTCAGTTAAGTTTCCTACAAAAATGGTTACTCTTCAGTGGGATTTGAATGAAACAGAGCAACACAAATTTTCTGCAAGTTGTGTTTTCCAGCCCTCTCCTCTTTTTCTCCTATCACAACCTTTAAAAAAATAAATGTTGTGTCCTGATTCTTAAAGGAAAGTACAGAAATTCATAGGACACTAATCTTGCTTTTTGTTTCACAACTTTGCTATAAAATTGCAAAATTAAAGTCGGGGGGGGGAGGAAGAAATTAGGAAAATCCTTACTTACACTTGGGAGAGAGAAATTTTCTTTCTCTTTTTCTGAAAGAGAAAAGTTTAGGAGCAGAAGTGATGCTGGCATTCTCATCTAATCAGATAGATATTTTAAAAGCAAATATTTATTCCAATTTATCTATACTTGGGGAAACTGGTTTCAGCCACACTCTGAGAAAAGACATGTTCCAGAATCCGGACATTGATGCGCATAGGGTGGTTATCGTCCATCCAAGGCAGAGTGTAAGCGTCCCCCGACCCTCTCTCTCTCTCTCTCTCACACACACACACACATGCACGCACACACGCACACGCACAGATGATACCTGCCTTCCTCAGAGGAAACCCTTGGGATACCCCAGGTCCTCCTTCCTGTGTTCTCACAGCACTCATCTCACCCAAAGCACTTCCCATATAAAATCGATTGTTGTAATTCCCTGAAAGAAATCCCCCCAGAAAAACAAATAGTAGAATAGGATGGCCTTATTTTTACGGAGCAGCAGGAGTTTTAGGTTTAGTGGTATGTGGTATGGTGACTAAAGTGAATAACTTCCCTATAGATATAAGACATAAGCATTCATTCTTCACCTTATTAAAAGAAAAAAGGGAATATGATTATACTATGCCTGATTAATCCAATTTTAAAAGACACAGATATACTCTGTTTAATGTAATTTGTTTTGGTCAGCAAGCATCCTTCAATTCTCTTAGACATATTGGGAACATAACCTCATCCAGCTCCCACGTCCCTGCCTGTGCAGAAGCAGTAATTCAAAAAGTAAGAATTCTGTCATTAGGGCATGTAAGAAAAAAAAAGAACAGATAAGAGGACAGACACCTGTGCTCTTGTGGGTGGTGTTTATTAGAACTCTGGGAGCTAAGGTCTCTCACCAACTCAATTTAAGCATCTTTTATTTACTTAACACCTAGAAAGCTCATAAAGAAAGAATAGGTAACCTTCAGGCTATTTCTAAATTACCCCAAGAATAATACAACCCTCCAGTTCTGCTGGGTAGGGAATCCACTTACATTTCCAGAGAGGAGTTCTCCTTTCCCTTTCACTTTTTTGACAGCAGCATGGGTCTTCTACTGAGATTCACGCCTGGGGGCAATTTTAATTAGAGCAGGCAGAAGCTTCTAACATTCTTATTATTTTCATGCAACTACCCTAATACCTAGAGCTGGACAACACACAGACTGGAAGCTGGTGTTCATACACAATCTACACACGCATCCTTGCTGTGTTACAAAAACGTAGGATTAAAACATTGAAAATGACAGAGGGCACACTTGAAATCACTTGATTGTTCAAATGATTTCCAGACCCTGAGAACTCCACCTGTGAGCCAGCTCTGACATTCACTGTCAGAACACATGTTAAGTCTTGGATGGAGGGAAGAGCAGAGGAGGCTCAGGGACGTGCAGACTTGAGGAGGAAGGCAGATCTGAAGTTCACTCCCCAGTGAGTACTTGTTTCCTCTAATACATAACAAGTATTTGAAATATGTTAATGTACATATGTTAATATGTACATTCAATGTTTTATGTATTTTAGAAATCATTTCAAAGTGTCTATACTATATGTATACTAATGAACAAGTGTGAAAAGCAAACACACAGTGCTTACATAGTACAAGGCACTGTTCTAAGTGCTTTACATACATTAAACTCACCAATCCTCATACCCTTGCAAGGTGGATACTGTCATCATCATGCTATTTACAGAGTACAGAACTGAAAGTTTGGATAACTTACACAAGGTCACACAACTAGGAAACTAGTTGGTAGCTCTGGGTTCATGCCCAAGCATTCTAGCTCCAGAGTTCATGCTCTTAACCACCACATTACACAACCTCATTCAGCTTTCAGGCAATAGATTTTACTTTTCCTTTAAATCACCATGCAGACATATTAACTTGATTTATTCTCAGCACCCAATCCTTCCTTCCACTTCCAAATGTCCTGCATTTATCATAAAAGTATGCACATTGGAGTTTTTATTTTCTCAGAGATGATTTTGTAAGTACCATAAAGTTCTTTAAAATTCCCAGCTAAGTGTACCCTGACTGGTGTGGCTCAATGGATTGCATGCCAACCTGGGAACCAAAGGGTTGCTGGTTTGACTCTCAGGCAGGGCACGTGCCTGGTTGCAGGCCAGGTCACCAGTAGGGAGTGCTCAAGAGGCAACCACACAGTGATGTTTCTCTCCCTCTCTTTCTCTTCTTTCTCCCTCCCTCTTCCTCTCCAAAAATAAATCAATAAAAATTTTTAAAATTTAAAAAAATTCCCAGCTAAATACAAATAAAATTTTGAACTAATATTTGATGCACTAACGCACTAACAAGATGTGCCAAAGCAACTTTTATTACTACAAAAGGCAAATTTCAATGGCCCACTGATTCTTTTGTTTATTTAATCAATTATTTATCTATAACATCTAGAGCATCTGATATTTTCGGTTAATTTTACAGATGCAAAATCTCATAGAGATTAGAGAAAACAACAGATGGCATAATTCCAGGAAAGGCCAGGAAACTTATCAGTTTTCTGCATAGCAATTTAAAGCAAAATTCATGTCAAAACTAAAAACTAACTAGTTAAAGCATGCAATCTGTTGTCTGGGTTAGAGTTTATGGGAAAAAGCTTAAGCATCACCAATGAACATATCATCTCTGACTCCACTGATGGTGACTCCACACCCTCTAATTGGTGCCATTCTGTATTAATTCATATATTACAAACACCTAATAGACACTTTTGCAAATTCTGAGGAAACAACTTGCACCACAGAAAGCACTGTAACCTGAATATTCACATCCAAGTGCAAATGTTAATCCATGCAGCGCTTGCAGTTAAACTGGCCTAATTATCTACTGAAGGAATCTGGTAAAGGTATGCTGTCAATCCTACTGATTGAATTCAGCAAAGTGAAACTGAATTTCAAGTCTTTTCAGCTAATTACAAAATTCTGCCTGACACGCTTTAAGAATGGTAAAAAAAAAAAAAAAATGTACACACAGCCAGGAACCAGCTCTCCAACACACAATCTGTCTCCTCTTGTCAATCAAGAAAATATAAGACTTGATGATAGAGGAAGAGACACACAGCCTAGGAGACCTGGGTCCCTTTACTATATCTCTTATGGTCACATAAAGAATGTGGCATGCCTCAAATATCCAGATTTTTTTAAAGCTGAAGCTGAATATAATTGGTTTGTCATTGCATTTATTACATTAACCAATAACTTTTAAACACTTAGAGATATTCCTCAGTGGCTATGTTTTATATTCACTATATTTTTAGCTAAAAAAATCTGCTATAGAAATCTTTTTTGGTTTTGTCTCCCACACTAAATTTAAAAACCAAGAGGAAACTAGGATTCTTCCTTTCTGCTACCCCCATATTCCCGAGCTTTCCTGTGTCTCAAGTTTCTACCCTCTCATCCCACACTCAGATAATGCTGAATAGACTTTGCAACAAGGATAGAGAAAGCAGTTAATAATAGGGCAATATCTAGACAATATTCCGAAATATTTTTGGTGGTGGGGCCAACTTGCTGTCAAAATCAGACATTCTCTTCCTCTACATGCAAATGTACTCTATCACCCTGTCCAGCCAGGTTTTCCATACCCTCCCATCATTTAGGTCTTATACCATGCACACCTACACTTATAAACACTCAACCCTCAACAGACACACTCAGTTTCAAAATAATAACCCTGAGCCATCAAATAGGCAACTTTAGTGTCAGCATGCTATTAGAGAAGCTATGCAGCATTTAAGAAGATTTTATAAATATTATGCTCAATGATTGGTAAAAGATTGATGATTTTTTTTATTTAGAAAATTCACTCTATGATTCGTATCCTATTTCTCCTTCTCTTATGTCACGTATCTAAAAAATCAGCAAATTTCCCCAGAGTCTATCTGCTTGTTACCACCTTTACTCCTGCAGCCAAGTTCAAAGTAATACCATCTCTTGCTTAGAGCAATGCAATCGCCTCAGTGCTTGTGCTACTGATCCCACTTTTGTCCCGCTATTAATCTACGTCCCCTTCACACAGACGCCATAAAAATAACATAATAAAGTCAAAAATATAGAAATCATGTCAAAGTGAAATAAGCCACTCACAAAATGACAAATACTGTGTATTTCTATTTAGATGAGGTATCTAAGTAATCAAGTTCATGGGAAGAGGAAGTAAAATGGTGGTCTACCGGCATTGGTAGGGGGGAAAGATGGGAAGTTGTTTAATGGGTATAGAGTTTCAGTTGTGCAGTAAAGAACCGTTTGAGCTCTGTTACACAACAATGTGAGTACAGTTGATGCTGCTGAACTATATACAGAGAAATGGTAAAAAAAAATTAATTCAAACAATCATAGTAGAGCTTCTCAAAATCTTCCCATGACTTCATAGGTATTCAGTAAAATTCTGAACCTTTTCCATGGTCCAGAGGGCTAAGCATGCTTGACCCCCGTTATCCTCTACAGGGTCTACACCAATGCCCACCTGTCCAACTCTCACTCTCATTATCTCCAGCCAAACTGGCCTTCGCCTCCTTCATTAACACACCAAACACACCCTACACTCTCTCTCTTCCAAAGAGTCATACTATTCATCCATTTATTTCATGCAGGACTCTGATTATCACCTGTCAAGGATGATGCTAATGAACTATGTAAAGTAACACCTGTCATTGAGTACCTTTCTCCCGGTTGGTTTACTTTTTGTTCCAGCATTTATCAGCAGCTGGTTAATTTCTATCTTTTTATCTGTCTTTCCCAACTAGAAATATAAACTCCAAGAGATCAAGCACTTTGTTTTCTTCACTGTTCTAACTCCAGGGCTTAGAATAGTACTTGGAACATTATTGCTGTTCAGGAAATATTTACTGTGAATTAGCAAATAAATGGCATGACTGAATGTGACCATGGATAACTAAACTATAAAGGGAAACGCATTTTATTTAAAAATTTTAGTCTTTACCCAATTCCTGACTTCATTTCCTAAGGATACTCAGATTAATTCAATATTATTTTTACTAAAGTGGAAAAATTATTTATAGGGATTAGAAAGTATGTTAATATATGAAGTACTGATGCAGACACTGGCCCACAGTGTCCTAGTCATTATGGATAAAGTGAGACATTCACACAGACTACCAAGTCCAGTGGAGGGAAAGGGACAGCATGGCTTTTCTCTCAAGGGAAGCAAAAGACTCGGCATCCACCATAACAGGCCTTTATTTCTCTCTCTGCACATTATATTATGGTCCTCATTTACTATGCACAGGTTAGCTTTAGGTGGTTACCTTTTACAGAAAACAAAGGAGCCTGTGCTGTTAATCACATCACAGAAGAGGGATATTTGCAAATGAAAAGGCAAAAGTGGTTGAACCAGTTATACTCATCCTTGGAAGGTTTAGCATGGATTTTAGGAAGTTACTTTGTAGCAAATGTCCTCAATTCAGGGTGAGGAAGTTTTAGCAAAAAGCAAGACTCACAGCAGCCTAGGCACATTGCAGGCCTGATTCCCCATGCAAGAACCTATCCATGGGTGTGGGTCTTGTGCATCTCTGAGTGGGAGCTGGGCCCATGCCACACAGAATGGTCTCCTACAAAGTACAAAAGTAGCTTTATCTAGTTTTTGATGTTGTATATTTTTCCATTCTCCTGAGGTCACAATATACCCAATGATAGCATGTGGTATGAGCAGTGGAACTTAGCAAAGCTATCCTATCACACAGGTATTTAATGGTCTCATTCCCACCTGGGGGTGGCGCAGTGAAAGAGTCATAAATTACAAATCAATTAAATGCACACAGAGATTAAAATCTGTGTGTTGTCTAAAGCTAAAGTTGTTAACTTTAGCCTGCAATCCTGACTACTGATATGAACTGGTCCCAAGAGGTCTGTAAGGATACATTTTTTTTTTTAAATAGGAAGGAAAAGAAATAGGAGAAACATAAAACTGGAGCAAAAGGTAGAAACAAAAGACCACAATCTGTAGCAGGCAGGTAAATCAGAGCCTCTTTAAATTGTAATGAAAAAATGCAGAAATTCAACATCAGAAGTTAAATAAGGTCACTCATAAGAGAGTATCTGTGACAGGTTTCCAACTTCCTGTGGAAGTAAAATTCATGAATAACATTAATGGTATTGACATGATCCACTTGTCTCCTGAATAGTGTTTGCTTATAGTAATCAGATTTGGACAGCTTGAGCAAAGTTCAAATTTGGGGTTGTCTGACCTACACCTGACTGCCTGGGTTATTCCAAAGAAGATAAACTTTTTTGAATACAGCAGTTTACATAAATGTGATCATCTTATTCCATTTGTTACAGATTATTGTGATCATAATAATACTGTAATAACTATACTATATTACCCATGATAGAGACTCTACTCTCTTCTTTCAGTATACCTTGATATTGATTTCATTTAAAACAAACTCTTAAAAGTAGAATTTAAGTTAAACAATCCTAATCTTCCTTTGTAAAGTAAATAACATATGAGAAAATGAAGTTTATCCTAACAAAAATAGAATATTCTTTAATGAACTAAAAAAACCCTAAAAGTTAGGAACTAAAAATTACTCATCTCTTCAATTTTTATGAAGTCACTTTTTTTGTTTTGTTTTGTTTTGTTTGGTGGGGTTGCAATTGTTTAAAGTGGCTATTTTTTATCAAAGTTATTGGAGACACATGGATTAGTACAATTATAGGGGTTTCAAGTGTACATTTCTATGATACATGATCTGTATATTGTATTGTGTGCCCACTCCCCAAACAAAGTCAAATCATCTTCCATCACTGTAGGAGACCATTCTGCGTGGCCTGGGCCCAGCTCCCACTTGGAAATGCACAGGACCCATGCCCACGGATAGGTTTTCCCATGGGGAACCAGGCCTGCAATGTGCCTAGGCTGCTATGAGTCTTGCTCTTGCTAAAAAACTCCCTCACCCTGAATTGAGGAAATTTACTGCAAAGTAACTTCCTAAAATGCATGCTAAACCTTCCAAGGATGAGTATAACTGGTTCAACCACTTTTGCCTTTTCATTTGCAAATATCCCTCTTCTGTGATGTGATTAGCAGCACAGGCTCCTTTGTTTTCTGTAAAAGGTAACCACCTAAAGCGAGCCTGTGCACAGTAAATGAGGACCATCATGTATTGTGCTGAGAAACCCAATAAAGGCTGGTCATGGCACAGGTCAAGGCTTTTTCTCCCCTTGAGAGAAAAGCCATGCTGCCCCTTTTCCTCCACCAAACTCTGTGGTCTGTGTGAATGTCTTATTTCATCCATAATGACTTGGACACTGCCAGCCAGTACCCGCATCACATCACCATATATTAGACCCCTGTGTTGCCACCCTCCGAGGCCAGTCAGGTTCATAGTATTCATGCAGGTGGAAAATATCCACAGAGCCATTGGGATACCTGGCATGCCTTTATTCACGGGTGGGTGAGTCACACATGCTGCACACTGCATATCTATCTGCATGTCTCATGTCATGGTCCTTGCTCCCCAGAGTGGCACCCATGGTGGCACCTGTCCCCTTGCGTGTCTCCCATCATCATCACCCCAACCAGGAGTCCCTACCTGTTTATATACCAGAGGGGGAAAAAGCTGGCAAGATGCCAGAAATTACATAATTCTGCACATGTGAGCCCATTGCATGTTATGGGAACCATTTATCAGACCCAGTCTCAAGGCTATGAGAACACTGGTTATCAGGGGTTCCCAAGGCTATGGGAACATTGCTTCCCATTGCTACCCAGACACCTGGGCGAGGAAGCCAGACTGCCTCCACTTACCCTGAAACTCCCTTTTCCCTTTATTAAACCCCACCCCCTTCCCTCTGGTAACTGCCATACTGTTGTCTGTGTCTATAAGTTACTGTTTGCTTTTCTTGTTTGTTCACTTTTTAAAATTACATATATGTATAATTTCCTCCTTTTAAAATTGACAGATTCACATTTAAAAATGCAAAAAAACCCACAAATATTTACACTAAGAAGCATTCATCTTTCTTTTTAAAAAAATCTTCTCAGTGTATACACTTATATAAAAATCCTCGGAGAAAAATTAGTAAAAAGAAATCAGAGTTTTTGAGCAGAAACATGTCTCTCAAATTTTATGAGTGAAGAAGACTTCTCTCCATAATTTACCTGTATTTTATCTTTTTACTGGAACTTGTCTCCAGATAGCTAGATCCTTGTTGCCTCCACTAATAATTTAGATGCTCGTTGTGAAAGGCTTGTTTTTTTAGCATCATTATCTTGGTTCAGCTAAGGCAGGTATTTGATAGGTCCCCCCCCCACACACACACCCTTCCTCTTCCCTTAGTGCTAAGTGGATTTAGCTTCACCCATTTTCACCTTGCTGTGGCACGGGGCAGGACTTCTGACCCCTCTGCTTCCATGTCTAGTTGTCTTGTTTTTGTTTTGTTGTTCTTAACCAGCATTTTAACTGTCTGAAGAAATCAATCCTATCTCTTCACAGAAGCACCAGATAACTGTTAGTAAGTCAAGTTTAATGTGTTTCAGCTGTTTTTCCCAATAAATACAGAAGTATTTCAGCTACCCAAATAATACTGAGAAAACACTTTGAGTTACAATGTTTTCGTGTTCCTTTAAAGCCACACAGATGTAAAAGGACATCTGAACATGGCATCCCTGTGCTCATTATTGCAGATTCATATAATTGATTCAGCAAATATTTTGAAAGTCTGTTCTATGCAATGTGCCATGAAAGATGAGGAATTGAGTTAGGCATGTACCTTGTCCTCAAGGAGCTCACAAAAACCTAAGGTTTACATTTTAGTATTATAAGTCACAATAAGTTATAAAACATGTAGAAATAAGACACTTGTGTAAAATGACTGGCCAGCAAAAGACTCTGTGTAAGTACTTTACCATATATTGAATCTGTAAAGAAGAAAATTGTGATAGATTGATCGTCAAAATGTCCTCAATTCCTCATCCCCCTTTCATGCCCTTTGCAGTGTGACTCACCTCTCCCTTCCAAAGGTAGAATCCATTTCCCTACCCCTTAGATACTGACTATCCTTTTAACTTACTTTGGAAAATAGAAAGTTCTAAGGAGTCCATGTGCCAATTATGAGCTTAAGTTTAAAAGGCTTAGAACACTCTTGTTCTCTCCCTTGGAACCTTGCCAACAGCAAGTGAATAAGCCCAAACTATATGGCTAGATGGTGAGATATACCCAGCCCAGTCACCTCCATCACCCCAATCAGCAACCAGCACACAGCCTGATATGAGTAAGGCTACTCTAGATGAGGCTGCCCCCAGCTGACCTGCCAGATTTCCACAGATGTGTGAGCTAGCCCACCTGAGGTTAGCTGAGCCTGGTCCAGATCAACAGAACTGCCCAGCTGACTCACAGATTTATAAACAAAAATACAAGTTTATTGTTCTGAGCTCATGGGCTTGAGATAGTGTACTGCACAGAAAAACGTATTTCTGTGGTGACATATGTGGAGGATACCATCCAGCAGTCTCCATCTCGTCAAAGAGATGGATGTGGATTCTCGTCAAAACATGAGAAAAATATACACAGAGACAACCAGGTCCTGTGGGGGAATAGGGACAGAAGGGCCACTCTCTCCCGTGGAGAGCACCAAGGCCACTCCCTCTAGTGGGGAGCGCCCCATGTTCATTCCCAAGCAGATTTTTATTGAGAAAACAAACTTAGTTTGTGGATTCACAAAAGATCAAAAGATGTAGGTGACTTACAAAGGTGCAGACAGAACTCCTGCTATGATTCTGGGCAAAGTCTGTGGTCTTTAACATATGAAAGGACTATAGGTTCCAAAGATTTCCTGCCTGTGCCTTTAAATTCCAAGTTAATAACATCCTCCAGCAAACAGATCTCACAGGATCTTGCATATTCTATGTCCCAGGCCTGATCACCCTGGGGGTCCGCTGTCTCTGGTCTGGGCTACACTGCCCCTGCAATTTCCCCAGGCCTGAGAAGGGCAGAAGACAGAGGCAGCCAAGAGACTTGGATTTCTCACATCTAAGAACAAAGACTCAGGCTTTGACAAAGCCTAGGGGGCAGGGGTTGATGTCCATCACCCCTTCATTTCCACAGCCCCTTCCCTTAGGGCATTCCCATGTGATCGTGTCTCTCTTGGGTTCATTCTCTTTCTTAGAGAATTGTTACCTGTAATTGACTGCTGATCATGCAAAAGGGAAGCCAGGCATTAGAACAGGCAGCGTTCATGCCAGGGAAATAAGATTTGTCTACTCAGTGGCTCCTGGTCCGGAGGTCTTTCACTCAGCCTAAGTCATGGGGGGTTACAGCTTCCTCAAACCAGGCAGGGCAGTCCTCAACGGACACACATCTGAGAAAGGATAGTGGAGGTAGCATGTGCAAAAACACAGGGAGCCATGGTTTTGTCCGCTAGTAGTATGTGACTGCGTCTATGTAATTTGAGCTGTCGATAGATTCTAATGTTAAAAATAAGACAAATGAAATTTTATGAACATAAATGTAGTGAAAGAAATGTAAGTTCTACAAGAGCTTGGATTTTTTTTTTTGTTTTGCTTTTTGTTCACTGATGTAGCCTAAGCATCAGAGAGAGTGACTGGCACAGAGTAGGTGCTTGAAAGAAATTTGGGGGGCTAAAATAAATGCATTTAACAAAACATTTATTTGAGCATCTCTAAATGCAGTTGAAGTCTTAGAAAAGGCATTTAAATGGATGTGGAGAAAGTGGGTAGATTCCAGGAGGAAAATAGAAGACTATAGTTATATTCCAGATACCCTATAATGGGATCTTAGATTAGAGGGGTAACATTAAGAGCAGAAGAGTAAGGACAGATCAATTTGGCCCTATTGAATGGGCTGTGCTAACCCCAAAATGTACATAACAATCCATTCTATAGGATCCTTTCATCTATCCATTTTAAAACATCAATAGAAATGTGATAGTTTCCCATGCCTGAATCCTGTAGAAAAATAGTGTGGTAGAAAATTCCAAGGTAACCCTCTGGTATCATGATCTGTATAATCCATATCCTTTGAGTCTAGGCAAAAGCACAGACTCAAAGGATATGACTTGTCTTGAACAAAAAGAATATGGTAAGCATGATTGGATGTCATGTTCTTGACTGAGATAGATATTGAGTACATAGATAGACAGACAGGCAATTAATTTTCTGCAAAATTCACTCTTGGACTGGCACTGAAGAAGCAAACCACCATTAGTTCTAAAGCTGGGAAGGAAGGAAAGAAGGAAGGAAGGAAGGGAGGAAGGGAGGAAGGAAGGAAGGAAGGAAGGAAGGAAGGAAGGAAGGAAGGAAGGCAGGAAGGGAGGAAGGGAAGGAAGTTAGTTCTACAAACAACCTGTGGGAGCTTAGAAGTAGATCTTTTCCCACTTGAGCCTTCAGAAGTGCCCTCACTCTCAGCCAGGGTCTTTAGCCTTGTGAGACCCTAAGCCAAGGACCTAGTTAGCTGTACCTGGAATTTTGACCTAGAGAAAATGTGAGAAAATAAATGTATGGAGTTTTAAGTGGCTCAATTTTTAGTAATTTGTTATGCAGCATAAAAAAACTAATACAGTTAGACGGGTGGTAGTTGCTTGGATTCAAGTGAAGAGAAATGGGTACATAGAGCACTGGTGGTCCTATTTCTATCACTCAAGTCATGAGGAAAAAATTGGGGGGAAATAAAATTTAATTTTAGATGGGATGAATTTAGAAGACTGAAACTAATACAATATCTAAATATCTCATGATTAAAACAAAAGAGATACATGTTTGTTGTCCAATGTTTGAGTGACACATGAAATGAAAGATCATACAACAGAAGAACAGAGAGAGGATGGAAAGAAGAGCCATGGAGAAGCCAGAGGAGTCCTGAAAAGTCTTGGAAATCAGGAAAAAGAATTCATGAAGAAGAGAACTAAAAACCAAGTCCAGTGCTTAAGAGATATCAAGAAGAAGAATTATGAAAGGACATCATGTGTCATAAGAAAATGGAAAGTAGTCACTGGGGCCTTTTGAGAGAGCAGTTTCACTAGAGTATGGAACTTCAAATCAATATTATAAAAAACTGGAAAGGACGGATGGTACAAATTTGGACATACTGAATATAGATAAATAGAATAATTTTTAGAAGTTAAAGAAAGAAGAACTGTTTACTGGAACATGGGTGATACAGAGTGCAGGATTAAGGAATGTGTATTACAAGTGGTGAAAATAGAAAGAAAAAATGAAGTTGAGAAAATACTAGTGATGCTGGAGAGAGAGGTGATGAAGGCATGACATGTTGGCTCAAGTGAAATCATTAGACCCAAGGAAAGGCACTTTTTATGCTCAAGTTGTTTTTTTAAAAAGAAGACTGAAGAACATGTACAGAGGAGAGACTTTTTTTAAAGCTCACAATCTATTTATTTATTTATTTATTTATTTATTTATTTTGTTGTTCTATTACAGTTGTCCCAGTTTCCCCTCACTTCTCTCCCCTGCCCCACCTACCACCCCCCACCCTCCACCCCCGTTCCCACAATCCCCACCCTGTTGCCCATGTCCATGGGTCATTTATACCTGTTTGTTGATTAGGTCCCTTCCCCTTTTCTACCCCCTTATCTCCCTCCCCTCTCACCTCTGGTTGCTATCAGTCTGTTCCTTATTTCCACATCTCTGGTTCTAACCTCTAACTTCTTGATAAATAAGGGAAGTTGTCCACTTCAAAATGAGAGGGAAGGAAGGAACTCTGAATTGGAAGTGAATGAAGGTTTGGAATAGCCCTATGCAGACCATGTTATAGGATCAACAAGAGATTAATGAAAGAACTAAGAAGCAATTAAAGTCAGGCAGTGTGAATTGGTAAGAGGCCAAGTCTGCAGAGTTCTACTTGAAATCTGTCAGTAATGCTAGGTAGCAGCTAGTACAGAGCTGGATTGAGGGCAAACCAGTGGCTCTTGGAGAGCACAGCATACATCACTGAGAATGAGACCTACACACACTACTCGATTGGAAAAGGACAGCCAGGAGATGGAGTTTTTACAACAGGTGGCAAATGTACTTCAGCTACCATGCATGACACAGGTAAATTTGTAAAATTCAACCACTAGAAAACAGAAAACCTAAAGTGTTTTAAACACAGCCTATTACTGCACTTTCCTTAATAACCCAGCTAACTTCTTTAGACCAATCTTTTTGTTCGCAAGTTCCTTGTATAGTTTATTTTAAAATATGTAGGAGGAATTGCTATTTTCTTGACATGTTTTAAACAGAAACAGCATGGTCTACTAGGATTTTGTATGCAGAGCTTAGCATCCTGATTCTGTAACTTAACTAGTTTCATTGGAAAAGTTATTTCATCTCTCTCTGCCTTAGATTCTTCATCATAAGTGAGGATAATAATCTCTGACTCTCAGTGTAGATGTGATAATTAAACGAGATAATTTATGTACTGGTATCATGGCATGTATAATAATGCCATGTAAATTTTTTCATTAAAGCAGTGTAACTCCACACATCATTTTTGTTTTCTAGGGAGAAAAAAAAAATCCAGTGAAATACTGAGAAAAATTAGAAAACACAGAAAAGAAAAAAAAAGTAAAAAGTCAAAGTAAAAGTCTGGTGTGGCTCAGTTGATGGGAGCATCATCCCATAACTGAAAGGTTGAGGGTTCAATTCCCAGTCAGACACGTATCTAGATTGCAGAGTCCACCCCCAGTCAGGGAGCAAATGGGAGGTAACCAGTCAATGTTTCTCTCTCCCATTGATGTTTCTCTCTCTCCCTTTCTATCTCTCCAAAAGCAAAGAAAAAGTGTCCTCGGGTGAGGATTTTAAAAAGTACATAACCAAAGTGTTAAAACTTTTAATATTTTAGTACCAAATGTAAATTTTTATAACTAGAAAGACAGTTTTGAGACCATAAAGTTCACTCCCTGCATCTTACAGATGAGAGAATTAAGGTGCAGAGAATACAGCTGGCATTTCCAAGGACACAAAGCTTATTAGCTGTAGAGCCAGGGCTAGAAATGGGGTCCCTCCATCTCTACTGCTTTGCTGCTCACCGTGATTTTCCTGCACTGTCAACAACCAGCATTTATTGGGTCCACACATACTCAGGGGGCTCACTGCTCTGGCTGTATAATCATTATTTGTTATAATTTCACACCTATTAAGAAGCCAATTGAAAGTGCACATGTCGATCAGCAAAAAGACCATCCTAAATAAAATGGGGGAAAAAACACCTCATACCTATGTCTTCAGCATAAACTGTACAAAATTCATTTCCTACAGTATCACAGTTTGCAAAAACTTTATTTTTGCAAAAGAAAAACATCCTTATTTCAACTGTCCTTGTATCAAGGAAAGCATGATAGCTGTAAGTCATCCACTTTGTCAGCTCTTAAAACTCACTCAGTCTCAGAGGCTCTTGTGCCTTATCAATAGGCCCAAGTAATGTAAATTAGCCCACAGAAAGTTCAGGAAAAAAATTTCCCAGATTGCTAAAGACCTCAAGCCTAGCCCACGGACCCCATGCTTAGCTTGCAGTGTGGTGAGGCACACACTAGCTTATAGAGGTGAACAAGGAAAAAAAGGGAGAATAGAATGACCTGAAAAGGATGTTCCCTGGAGGTCCATGTTTGAGTTCAATTTGCAGATGATAATTTAGCCAAGAAATAACTGCAGAATATTCTCTTGTAATGATTTAGACATTAATTCCCCAAATCTTGCTTGCATGTTTTTAAAAAGTTATTTGTGTAAAAAAAACAACAACAACAACAAAAACAAACCACTTCTGTCTGCTTCTGTTAAAACCCCGAGGAGTTGAGGATTATTAATTGGACTGTATAACAAGTATTACCCAGGCCACTAGCCTAGGGGCATCCATTCCACTCAGAGTATGTTTATGGGGTGTGTGCACCAAATGTATGGCCAGTGCAAAGAGCCAGCTTTAGTCATTGTAAACCTTTTCATTTGGATTAATAAATACTTACAATCTGCCTACTATGTGTTATTTATTTAACACCCTTGAGGACACAAAATGAAGTCCCAGGCCCTGCCATCTAGAATTCTATGATCTTCTGAGGGAGGCAAACACAAACAGATATTTTCAATATGTTTAAATTAGAGGTAAAATGAGAGCTCTATTGGGAGCACAGAAGTGAAGGGGTTGGGAGGGTGGGCAGAATGAAGTCTCATCTTTGGTTCAGGATTCCTGAAGAAGATGATTAGTACTGGAGAGGTTGACTAAAGAGTTTGAAAGGTAGTAAAAGACTTCAAAGTCATGAGCCAGCATAACCTGTTCTGAAAACGGCAAGCTGTTAGGTGCTGCTAAATAATAAATTTCAAAGCAGAAAATAGAAAGAGATAAGGATTAAAAACTACTTAAGGCCAGTTACTGGAGACATTTATGAACTATGCTGAGTAGCTAAAGAGCATGGGCTTGATTCTGTAGGTCACAGTAACTAATCATGCAGGAGCATGTGGTATAAAGTTTACTCTGGGCTGTGTGGTGGGGGAATCTAAAAGGGACTGGACGAGGAGGACAGGACTAGCTAGGAGACTCCAGATGAGATATGGTGAGGGACGGATGCAAGACAGCGAAGCATGCTTGAAAGGAGTTAACAGATGAGAGAACGATTGAGGAGGTGTGCTTGGAGGAAGCCATGATGTGTCAGAGGGGGACAGGGGAGAATCCAGGATGACACTGGTTTCTGGCATGTCTGCCTTGATGTTTTTACCTGTGGTTAGGACGACAAGGAAGAGCAGGTCAAAGGTAAAGAAAATGAGTTCAATTTGATATATGTTGACAGTAAGGTGCCCTGCCTGGTGTGGCTCAATGGTTGAGTGCCTACTTGCAAATCAAAGGGTCACTGGTTCAATTCCCAGTCTAGGACACATGCCTAGGTTGTGGGCCAGGCCCCCAGGAGGGGGCACATGAGAGGCAACCACACATTGATGTTTCTCTCTCTCCTTTCCTTCCCCTCTCTAAAAAATAAATAAATAAAATCTTTAAAAATTTTTTTAACTAAAAAAGTAAGGTATCTATCTGTGAAATGTTCAAGATGAATGTCTGGCAAATGGCAAACAGAGGCTTTTTAAGACTGATGTTCTGGGGTTTCTCTTGACAGCTTCTTCCTCCTGTTCTGACAGCTTGTGGCTGCTTGTCCTAACTACGTGCCCCAGGAAGAACCAACCCAGAGAATCCAGGCATAATCACATTTCCTTTGTACTTGGGATGTGTTCCCTCCTAGGAAGCCTCTCCAGCTTGAATACAAAGCTGAACTCTGGATAAGGAGCAAGAGAGGGATTGTGTGTAAAAACTGTGGTACCTCAGCCAGGACCACTGCCACAGCCAGTTACTTCTGTCAACCTGTTTCTACTGACCATGTGGGACACCTTCAGGTATTGAGTCAATGTGGTGGCCAACTATATTCCCATACCCTCTCCCCCAGCACATCTGGTAGCCACTTCTGTTGTCTGCTGTCCCCATAACAGGATCACTTCCAATGGAACTGAATTACTCAAGATCCCATTCAAGTTGAACCTGCATCTCCCAGAAACCCCCTTTCCTTATCCCTTTGCTACATGCCAGACACTTTTCTCTTCCATTTTGGCCTCACCCACTGCCCCAGATCAGTCAGCTCATTTGGTCTTGCATTTCATTCGCAACATGAAGGGTTCTATATATAGGTTTTATTTTAGTAACAGATTTTCATTTCTTTCTCCTGTCTTATAGCCTTTGAAGGTCATTTTGTAAACTCAAAGGCTTTTTATTTGTGGCAATGTGACACTCTGAACCTGGGTTTGTATCCCAGTCCTATTACCCAGATGGACAAGTCACATAAGCTTACTGAGACTTAGTTTCCTTATCTATATATACATGGAGGTAAAAATACAGTCACACCTTAGTACTTGTGGGCTTCAGAACTCATCAAACCCTGTACTTGTCGCATTTTGCCGAGAAAAAAAAAATGTCTCAGCACTCAGTGCTTGCTTGGTGCCCATCAGTTTTGGCACTCCTCATGAGTTCTGGAATGAATTAACAAGTACCAAGGTACCACTGTATTTCCTTTTCTAGATTGGTGCGAAATTAAATGAGGAAACATGTTAAGGAGCCTGAAGGTGGTAGGTGGACAATAAGCACTTTCCCTTCTTGCCTTCTCTTTTTAATTCTTTCTCTCATCACTTCTTTAGAGTGACAAAAATTTCATTTTTGTCTCTCTGTTTTCATTTTTTTTCTGGAGTTTTAATTTCCTCATCCAGTTCTCTACCTTCCTTTCCCTCCCTATAGTAACTCCACTCTGGTTTCATATTCCCAAGGTGGAGATTGGGTAGAGCTGTGAAGAGAAACTTAGATTGTAAAACACATACAGTTATGATATCACAGTTTTCTTCTCATATCTCTAATTTCTTTTAAAAATAAAGTCTACAGGGGCAGGTCATGTTTTTATTCAATTTATTTCTATAGCTAAGTAGCCATCAAATAGTTACTAAGCTTTTCCAAATCATTACTGATGTGTATCTCAGTGGATTAAATGTAAGTGAGTTTCCTTGTTTTCCACCAATTTCTATGTTACTTTTATTGTTCCTATACTGTAAGACAGAGGTATGCTACTTATTAGCACCTGTGTTTCTCACTCCGTGTCCTAAGATTCCTTCTGTATAACAGGAGGTTGCAGGCTTCTTTATGCATTCATTAATATCAAGCCTTTGGCTATAGCACTCACTCCACAAATTAAATTAAGTAGGTTCACAAGGACTCAGGTCTCCAAAGTTGTTTCTTTAATCATGCTCGAAGGGAAAGGAGATATTTTTGTGTGCTGTTTAATAAAAGCACAAAGAAGTGGCAGTCTCCTCCATAGAAATAACTCTGTAAAATTAGACTATTTGGTTGCATCAAATACACATTCAGCTTCAATTAAAAGAACATTTACTAAAAGTGGCTTAAAACTTTGTCTCATATTTTAAAGGTCCAGAGGTAACATTCATTTGTAGTTAATTCAAAGGGTCAGCCTTGTCATTAAGGCCCCAGGTGCTTGTCATTGCACTAATCTGCCATCTCCAGCATGCCAGCCATCCATCCCTCATGGATGCAAACAGCTATAGCAGGGCTAGGCATCATTTACCAACAGGACCATGTTTAGCAAGAACATAAGCTCCCTTCTTATGTACTCCTTTGGATTAAAGAGGACACCTTTCTCAGGAACACCCCAAGCAGAATTCCTCCAGGTTCCTCTCATGAGGACTGGATCACATGCTCATGAATCTCTGGCAAGAGACCTGGGGCACCAGGCTGGCCTTAGACTTGTCCTGACCCAAAGATCATGACTTGCCCCCTGCAGGAGGGCAGAAGTTCATTCCTGACCACAGAACTCTGTGGAGGCCCCTGAACAAACTCGGTTTCTATCAGCCTGACGAAAGGAGAGAAATGGCTGTGAGGGTTGCCCCCGCCAGTGGTGGCCACGGTTGGAGTGAACGCTGATGAAGTGCTGTGCCCAGCACAATGCTGTGGAGCAGGGCCGAGATTAGGATGCCTGAGGCACAAAATTTAAGGCGACTTTTACTTTCTGCACTTGTATGACCCTAACAGTAGACGACTTCTTAAATTTTGTGTACTAGGAAACTTGCTGACTTCAACTTAGTCCTGCTGCTGGCTGTGGACTTGATATAAGCTCAACAAATGCATTTATTCAGTTTTAAGGTATGTTAGGAAACCTATTTTGCCCATAAATATCTCAACTGATACCTGAAATTCTATCTCTAGCAGTTTATTCCTTGGTGTAAAGCCTTGCCTTTTCTCTGTGATATAGTTTTCTACCTTCAAATGCCCCTAACGAAGGAGTTTATTATACTATCACAATCTTTCCTCCTAACAGAACAGGTTTGGTTTGGAACCAAATCAGTGGGTTATTTGCACACATTGTCTGTGTTAGACTTGGGATGCTTGAGGCAACTCCCCTGAGAGCAGCACTGAGAGATGCTGGGCAAAAGCTGGGAAGCGGTGTACTTCAGCAGAGTGCCATCAGAGCATCGTGGCATCTCCATAGATTCTGAGGACAATATCACTGGAAAGGGATAAAGTAGGAGGGTAAAGGGAATGATACTGTAAGTGGTTAGCTTTGGCTGCAGACCAAATCATTACACGACACAGAGGCTCAAAACAACAGATATGTATTATCACTCTATAATCTATCCATCAGCTGGGAGGTTCTGCTGATTTGACATAAACTGAACTGATGTTCTCTCAGCTCACTCATGTGTGATTTGGACTCGAGCTGTGTAGCAATGAATGGTCTCTCTGTTGTGGGCCATGTGTCTTCCATCATCCAGCAAGCATGCCCTGGCTTAAAACCTTTCTCTTCTACATTTATAAAAAGAACATAGGAGCAAACTCCAAAGTGCACATGCTTTTTAAGGCCCTGTTTGAGTTATTTTGCTCATGTCCCATTGGCCAAAGCAAATCACACTGCCAAGCTGAGAAGTGGTGTGTGGGGCGCTAAGGGAGGGGAGGATATTAATAGAGCATAGATTGAGGGTGTGTGTATGGGGGGGGGGGTTGTATTTATGGTTATTTTTGCAATATAACACAGGAAGTATTCTTTTTGAGAGCATCTGCAAGGTCCTTATCGAAGGATTCCACAAGTTGTTTGGGAGGTTTGCTGCAGATGTAAATGAACCAGAGGAAATCTTCTCATAAAAGAAAGAGTGTCTCATTCAGAGTAGTTGTGTCAAAGGAAACAGACAATGCTGCCATTGTGGCACATACTGGCAGTAGCCATCTGAGTACTACTGAGGGGAGTGATGCCCAAAAAAGCCAGACAGACGATCTTGTCGCTCTGCAGATCAGCCTATGGAGATGGGGGAATCAGGGCATTTCAATCACAACCACCTTTGCTTTACTTCTGGCTCATACAGCAAACTCCCTGGGCTTTAACTTATGAATTTGGCCTATGGAAGAAACAATAAAGACAAGGAAAAAATTTGGTCTGCTTGATATTTCTATTCCTCTTTTAAAATTATTAATCAGCATTCTGATTTATCTTCCATATTCTAGAAGATTTTAATAGTACCTAAGGTTTGATTTCCAAAGCATATTATGGATCTTTTCATATCACATTGCAACATGAAAAATTTGTAAAATATGATTTATGTTCATCACTACTTCACTAGAACTTATTTATTGAAATAATAAAGAGGTATATTTACCATACCATAAATTTTTATAATTTTATAACTGTACTTTAACATAGGGTTTTTTTTTTCATTATAAACAATCACTGGCAAGTATATTTTGTTTTATGACTTTAAAAAGTTATTCTGAAAACAGTACCTTGGGCTTAATAAGATTGCAAAGGAGAAAAGGGCTTTTAAAGGTTAATATCCTGCCTTACCAGAGTGGGTCAGTTTGTTCAGCATCTCTCTGCAGAGCGAAAGGTCGCCAGTGTGAGTCCCTGTCAGGCACATGTCTGGGTTGTGCCTGGGTTGAAGGTTCTGTCCCCAGGTTGGGTGCGTATGAGAGGCAACTGATCAAGGTTTCTCACACATCAATGTTTCTTTTCCTTCTTTCTCCCTCCATTTCCCTCTCTCTACAAATAAATAAATAAAATCTTTTTAAAAAAGGTTAATATCCTGAGTCAATCCTCTCTAGTGTAATAAAATCTACAGCACTAAATTTCTGATAAGAATTATTGGACTTGCAAAACCAAGAAGCAAATCCCAAAACAAGAAAAATTACTAAGGACATGCCACTCTTTGTACTGTACTATCACATAGATATCCTACCATACTTAGAGAATGTTTTCTCTATTGTTAGTGGTTGAAAATGTCAAAAGAAGAATACTTTGGGACTTCAAAATGATATGAAATTCATATTTTAATGCCAAGAAATTATGATTTATTGCAACAAAACCACATCCATTCATTTGCACACTCTCTATGGCTGTGTTTATGCTGCACCGGCAGAGTCGAGGAGATGCAACAGAGGCCATGTGGCTTTCAGAGCCTAAAATACTGACTGTCTGGCCCTTTACAGAAAAAGATTGCCAACCCCTGTTCTGGCGGAAGAAAACTTAGTATCTGATCCTCTGCTTCTCTATTCCCATTAATGTTTCTTCTCAGATCTACCAGACCTAAAATAACTTGCTCTGTTCCCTGCCTTACCGCTTAGTGTGTGTTCCACTGCACAAGCAGTATGTCAGGCAAATCATGCATATAATTCACATTTTAAATGAGTTAATTATTTAAGTGCTCAATCTTTTAGTCCGACTATCAGCCAGCATTACAAGAAGGAAATGAATAAACATGAGGGTACTTCATGCCCCTCCCCCCATTCATTAGAAACATTTCAGAGATTCATTAGTCAGGAGCTTAAGCAGCCTTTATAGTAGGCTGATAAGATGCCAGGCATTACTCTCTAAACTACACGAGTCTCACCTAAATAGAGGGAGTGAAATTCCTATCAGCTCAGTAGAAATTAACTGTGACTCAGCCTCTCACTGCCTTTCTTTAGCTCTGCAGGAAAATCTAATTCCACCTCTGTGATTTATTTAAATTGCTGGAAAAAATGGTTAAGCGAATAAAGCACTTGGATGCATAAAATGATATGTCACTTGCATACCATGGAGTGCTTTCTGTTCTATCATCAGGAAGTGAAAAAAGTAAGAAAAAATGGGCACTCTTTAAAAGGATTGTAAATCAGAGCACTGCACACCCCAACTCTCTCATGACTCCTAAAAGGCTGTAGTGTGCTTTGTCCATTCTATGACAAAGTACTCTCATACTTTAAATTCACTTTCCAAAACACCGTCTTTTAAACAGCCACACAGGCAGTGCCTCTTGAGTAACTTGTGCTAGAAGGCACACAATTGTCTGAGTCTCATTCTTCTCTGCCTGTTGGTTCTCCCTCTAGTCTCACAATGCATATGTTGTAACAGAACAGGAAACACTGACCTTAAAAAGTCCTTTGGGTCCAGAAGCTTTTGGTAGCATTTCATGATATTTAATTTTTATGGCTTCTTACACTTTTCTTGACCTTATCTGGTTGCTGTGCTCATTCGGGAGCTTATTAAAAAAAAGCATTTATTCCAATAAAGGAGACATCACTTGAGAGTGGTAAGGAAGAAGGAGTTTGTGCTACCATTTTTTACAAAATGTCAAGGTCTGGTGAATTAAATGCAGTGTGTGCCTTTTGAATGCTTGTAGTTTTCACACTTACTCTTAGTGTTGCAAATCTCTTGAGTTCAGCCAGTGTACCCAATGCCAGTGTGGCATCTGTTAGCAAAGGTGGAACAGATTAATCTGTAGACCCCTGAGAGCCAGCTTCAAGTCCCAGGGGTTGAGAGCGTATGCCTGGTTGGGAGAAATGTTTATGTTGGCAGGGAGGGGAAAGGATAGCAGATTGGAGCCTTGAGCTGCTGCTTAAAATTAAAATCTGCCTGCCTCCTACGAAATGGTAGCACTTGGCAGTGAAGTACTTCCAATGGAAAATAATGAGCTCTCTCATTAAAAAGTAATAGTTTATAAAGTAAAATTTCAAAGCATAATTAATGAGCTTGTGAAAACTGCCAGGAAAACAGTAGCCTAATGTCAGTGTTGAGTGTTACACAAGTTTATATGTGGCCAGCGATATTGCTGGCAAGGTTTGAAGGCTTGTGCAGAACCTCGAACTAGTTTTTCTTTTATAAAAGTATTTTACTACTTTCTTTACCACCTATTGTTGACCATGTGCCCCGTGAATTTAAACTCTATAACATTTTACTGAAAACTTTTAAAGACATATGTAAATTGTTATAAACACTTTTAAAATGTTATTTTTGTGAGAGCCAATCACAGTGTGCCTTAGAGTATAATGATGGAATTTTTTCAATCCAAAACTTTGAACACATGGTCACACAGTGGGATAGAATATTTGAAATCAGAGTTGTTCCAGAAAATCCTGGATATTTGGCTACCATAATGAAAAGTTAAGTATAATGTTGCAAATGTCTTTACTTTTAGATAGTGTAATAAGCCATGGTAGTTATATTTGTCTGCATAATATGCAAGCATTCCTTTCTTCCTTTTCTATTGACATATACTGCTTAGCTCCCCATTCCTTGCCTGAAGAATGAATAGGGATTGGCCAGAGGAGCATACCATACCATCCTGGCCTTTGTGATTTGTTCACTGGTGGGCAAGTAACCAAGCAAGGATCCAGCAGAGACCCTTCCAATATGGAAAAAGACCTGGGACCTAATTAAAGATGGTGGCATAGGTAAACACAGCTCCCCTTCTTGAACAACTACATCAAAATTACAACTAAACTATAGAACACCATCATTCAGAACCATCAGAAATCAAACTGAATTGAAGTTCTACAACTATGGAATTAAAAAACAAACTACATCAAAACTGATAGAAATGGGCTTGTCCCACACCCATGTGTGGTGGATGAAAATTGAGAGGAGTATTTCAGGAGTGCAGGTTCCCAGCCCCACAACAGGTCCCTCAGTCCAGTGTACCAGTGCCAGAAGGAGAAGCTGCCATAACTTCTGGCTGTAAACACCAACGGGGATTGAGGCTTTGGAAGACAGAAACTGCCGGAAGCAAGCTTCTATAAGCAGACTCCAAAACACTGGTTATATGGATGCTCGATGAACTTAGGAGAACAGATGAACTCTGAGAGAACTTCAATAATATAAAAAAAGGACATGAAAACCATAAAAAAAGAACCAGTGAGGAATGAAGGATACACTTACTAAAATGAAGAACAACTTACTGGGAATCAACTGTAGAATGGACGAATCAAATCAGCGATTTGGAATACAAGGAAACAAAAAAACAACCAATCAGAACAACACAAAGAAAAAAGAATCCAAAAAAATGAGGCTAATGTAAGGAGTCTTTGGGACAACTTCAAGTGTACCAACATTCACATCTTGTGAGTGCTGGAAGGAGAAGAAAGAGAGCAAGAAATTGGAAAACTATTTGAATAAATAATGACAGAAAACTTCCCTAACTTGGTGAAGGAAATAGACATACAACTCCAGGAAGCACAGAGAGTCCCAAACAGGGTGAACCCAAAAAGGCCCACTCCAAGATACATCATAATCAAAATACCAAAGAAAGACAATGAGAGAGTCTTAAAAGCAGAAAGAGAAAAGTGGTTAGTTACCTGCAAGGGAGCCCCCATAAGACTGTCAGCTGATTTCTCAAAAGAAACTTTGCAGGCTAGAAGGGATTGGCAATAAATATTCAAAGTAATAAAAAACAAGGACTTAACAACCAAAATTGCTCTACCTAGCAAAGCTACTATTTAGAATTGAAAAGAGCTTCCCAGGCAAGAAAAAGCTAAAGGAGTACATCACCACCAAACCAGCATGATATGAAATGTTAAAGGGTCTTCTTTAAGAAGATTAAAAATATGAACAATAAAATGGCCACAAATACATATCTATCAATAATAGAATCTAAAAAAAACAAAATAAACAAGCAAGCAGAATACAAACAGGTTCACAGATATAGAAAATATTTTGATGGTTGCCAGATGGGTGGGAGGTCAGGAGAATAGGTAAAAAAGATGAAGGTATTAAGAAGTGCAAACTGGTAATACAGAAGGTCATGGGGATGTAAAGTACAGCATAAGAAATAAAGTAGCCAAAGAACATATATGCATGACCCATGGACATAGACAATAGAGTGGGGATTGCCTGAGGGTGTGGGGGGCACGACTGGGTGAAGGAGGGCAAAGGGAGAAAAACTGGGACAAGTGTAGTAGCATAATCAATAAAATATAATTTAAAAAGAAAAGAAAAGAAACAACCCAGGATTCCAACATGGAAACTGGGGGAAAAGTGTTGGCTCTTTTTACCTTGAAGATTCTAAATCAGTATTCTAGAAGCTGGGGGTGCGAGCAGAAGAAAGCTGGAAAGCAATTGGAGAGATTGAGGCTAACACAAAAAGAGAAGTAGAGCTGAGTAATAGAGGGAAAGAGACCTGAAGATACTCTGTTTCGTGGATCTGGTCACGCCTGGTGTCACTTCCTTACCTTCTCTACCAGGTACTTAAGTCCATTGTTTTGGTTAGGCTGGTTTCAGTCAAGTATCTGCCTCATAACTTAAAAATATCTGAAGATCTGTCAATAGGCAAGGTAATCTCTCATAAAGACAGCAAGGTCTAGCTGTAATGAGAATGTTATTGAAACTGTATTTAATAATCAACTCCACAGCAACTGTATACCAGAGAATAATATAATTTGCTCTTTTGTAGTTAAAATAAAGAGGATATCAAGCAGGAGGAAACAGAAGATGAATGATATCTCCCTTAGAATATTCGTGCCATAGAATAATGTTAGATGAACAGACCACCCTAGAGAGTCCAGAGAATTCATATAAGATGAAGAGTTTGAAACTATGCAACAGACAATACCACATATAATAATTTTGTTGAATTTTCAGAATTTAGGGGGTTTATAAATTTCCAGTGCTTACTGTTTCAGTGCCCCGTAGATAATTTCTCTGTTTCATTAAAAGAAAAATTCTCTGTAAGTTCCCTGTCAACATAGGATATATGAAAACTGAGGCTATAGACATGAAAGCAGAGCAACATCTAGGACTGAGGAGTCAAAACTTACAGAAAGAAAACTTTTAAAATAATGATTTCTAGGTTGCACAATCTTAAAATTAGTTATATATACATGTTGACAGCACATGCATTTCCTCAGCAGCATAGGCCATAACGGAACCTAGTTAGCAAGACAAAGTAGTCAAAAACAAGGAGCTGCCAGATGGTGCACATTGTTAATAACCCCATCTGTGAATTACAAGGCTGATTTGTGAGTGCATTTGAGGCTTCTTTTCTTGGACAGCAAAGTTGCTAGTAACAGCTTTCTGGAGGTGCTTGGGTGCTCTAGAGGATTCACAGGTAACTTAGATTATTCTTAGTCTGGAATTTTAAGGAAAAGTGGCTTCTTCTAGCCTGATAAGCTCTTGTGCTGCATGAAAATAGAAATTTGTGTCATTAATACTTGGGTTTACAATGAATTGCTCCCCTTTTTCAAAAACTAGGAAATTCATAAAATAAAAAGGTTTTACAGCACCAGTTCCCAGCCTTTTTGGCACCAGGGAGAGGTTTTGTGTAAGACAATTTTTCCACGGACCTGGGGGGTGGGGGGGATGGGTTGGGGATGATTCAAGTGCATTACACACTCAAGCACACCTTCTGCTGTGCAGCCGGTCCCTAACAGACCCAGACTGGTACTAGTCTGTGGCCCAGAGATTGGGGACCTCTGCTTTAGAGTGTTAAACTGTAACCTGGATAAGGATATATTGATGGGTGTGCAAAGTCACTCAAAAGAGCCAATCCTATAGGGAAAGAGTTTGTGTCCAGTCTGGAACCAAAGAAAAATGACTCTCAGTCTTGGCAGGGCCTAACCTTGGCAGTATGTGTAAAAAAAAAAAAGTAGCTTCAACACTTCAACAGATTTCAAGAAGTCATAGCCCCACTGGTGAGGTTGGAGGGAGGTGGCATATGGAGATTATAGGCAACAGAATTTGAAACTCCAGGTAGGTAGGCTATGGTATTCTGATGTCATTAGACAGCTTGATTCTTCGGATAATCTTTTCATTATATTTTAATTTTTATTGAGTTTACTGAGGTGACATTGGTTAATAAAATTATATAGGTTGCAGGTGTACAATTCTATCACACATCATCTGTATATTGTATTGTGTGTTCTCCACCCCAAATCAAACTTCCTCCCATCAGTATTTATCCCCCCTTTACCCTCTTCTACCTCTGCCCCTCCCCTTCCCCTCTGCTAATCACCAAACTGTCGCCTGAGTCTATCGGTTTTGGGTTGGGGGGGGGGTGTTTTTGTTTTTGTTTTTGCTTAATCCTTCACCTTTTTCACCCAGCCCCAGAAATCCCCTCCCTCTGATATCTGTCAGTCTGTTCTCTTATTCTGATCCCAAAAGCAAACTTCTGACTCTAAAGTTGGAAATCTATACTGTAAAATGTTCTAATTATTGAATGACATGTATTTCTATGTATGTCATAGTCATTTTAAATTTCATAAAGTGATATCATTATTGTATTTCCATGTATTAATTTATAAATGTGCTAATTGACTATTTTTTATTTATAAAATAGCATTTATTTTTTATGTTTTTCCACTACCATTCAGTACCCTTACACTCCCTACCCCCAGCAATCACTGTACTGTTGTCCATGTCCATGAGTCCTTTTTCCTTTTTGCTCAATTCATCCACCCCAACCTTCCCCCTAACTCATCCTGCTCTTTGTCTATGAGTCTGTCCCCATTTTCCTTGTTAGCTCAGTTTGTTCATTAGATTCCACAAGTGAGTAAAATCATATGGTATTTGTCTATCTCTGACTGCCTTATTTCACTTAACATAATGCTCTCCAGGTCCAAAGGGTAAAATTTTCTTCTTTTTTATAGCTGAGTAGTATTCCATTGCATAAAAGTCCATAGTTGTTTTAACCATTCATCTACTGATGGCCACTTGGGATGCTTTCATTTTTAGCTTCCAATAATTCTGCAATGAACATTGGGGTGCTTATGTTCTTTTGAATTAGTGTTTTGGGTTTCTTCGAATTTATTCCCAGAAGTGGGATTGCTGGCTCAAAAAGTACATCCATTTTTAACTCTTTGAGGTATCTCCATACTGCTTTCCACAGTGGCTGCACCAATCTGTATTCCCACCAAAGTTCAAAAGCATTCCCCCTTTTCCACATCCCCACTAGCACTTATTTGTTGATTATTGATGATAGCCCTTCTGACAGGTGTGAAGTGATATCCCATTGTGGTTTTAACTTGCATCTCTCTGATGATTAGTGACATTGAGAATCTTTTCATATGTCTATTGGCCATCTGTATGTCCTCTTTGGAGAAGTGTCTATTCAGGCCCTTTGCCCATTTTTTAATTGGGTTTGTTTTTTTTGGTTTGAGTTTTGTAAGTATAAATTTAGATATTAACCCCTTATCAGATGTATCAGTGGATATGTTCTCCTATTCTGTAAGGATTGTCTTTTTATTTTGTTGATGATTTCCTGTTGTGCAAAAACTTTTTAGTTTGATATAGTATCATTTGTTTATTTTTTTTCTTTTGTTTACATTTTCTGGGAAGATTAAATATTGCTATAAGCAATGTCTGAGATTTTGTAGTTTGATTACATCAAGAAAATCAATTTATAACACAAACTTCAAGAATTTTTGTTCATGCATCACTTAATTTTATTTCGCAAGCTAATAAAATGGTATTCTATTGTCTACCTCAAAATCACCAGCTTTTTAGTCACTGTAATACATAGAATCATGAAAAGTCATAAATGGAAGGTATCAGATACCAAATAGTCCAATTCTCTAATTTTACAAAAGAGGAAACCAAAGCCCAGACTAGTTAAGTGACTTGTTAAAAAGTTCAGAGCTTCCTAGTGTCACAAGTATGTCCCAATGGACCCTGGTTTCCAGTAGAGGCACCTCTCTATCATATTAGCTGAATATACTATGCACCAGAAACAAAGCTAAGGGGAAAAAAACTACCTAAAATAGGGGAGACCAAAATCTTGTTCTAGCTCTTCCTTTAAGCTTTAACTGTGTATACTTTTATTATTATAAGCACTGTAAAAAGTACTATATTATTAAAAATATATAGTATTCTAGTTATAACTTTAAAAGTCTGCCATAGAAAATTTGGAAAATGTACAAATGTATGCAAGATAATATTATATATAATTCTACCCATGCAGAAAAATCAATATTAACATTTGACATATCTTCCCAGAACTTTTTTCTAGGAGCACGTTTGTGTGTTTGGCTTCCTCCCTCATGCCCAAACAGTACCTAGCAAAGCAGAGAAAGATCTTAGGTGGATTAAGAACACAGACTCAGAACTATGCTCTGATTGTCCTGACTATGTGACCTTAGGTAATTAATTAACATCTTTCCCACTCAAAAGGTCAAAATAGCTCCTACCTCATTATGAAGTTACAAAAATGTAATGACATTAATATTTTTGAACACTTCATAGTGCCTGAAACATACATGCTAGATAAACAAGTAGGTGCTTAATAAATATTTATTGGAAAATGAATATGTATGTGTACATAACAAAAACACTCTAATACCTAATACAGAATTTATACCCTCTTTATTTCTCTGAATACTATATTGTTAGTGTTTCCTAGTTTAAAAAATTCAATTTCAAGGTTTTTTGTTTTGTTTTTACTTTGTACTTTTTTTTTTTAAGATTTTATTTATTTATTTTTAGGGAGGGAAGGAAGGGAGAGAGAGAGAGAGAGAGAAAGAGAGAGAGAGAGAGAGACATCAATGTGCGGTTGCTGGGGGTTATGGCCTGCAACCCAGGAATGTACCCTGGCTGGGAATCGAACCTGGGACACTTTGGTTTCTAGCCCGAGCTCAATCCACCGAGCTACGCCAGCCAGGGCTACTTTGTACTTTTTACTGAATCAGTCTTATCAGTTTACATATTAGTGTTTCCCTTCAGATACCTGCACAACTAACGCCATCGCCTAGTCTCTGGTCATGCTGCCCACTCAGTGAGACCTACCCTGGCCACACGGTAACCACCAATTCCAATTCTCAATACTTTACTTTATGGTCTCCAGAGCACTTGTATTCTATAAATATTAATTTGTTACATTTACTTTTACTTTTGTCTCCCCCATTGGACCATAAACTCCCTGAGAACAGGAAACTTATTTTCTTCACTGATATCCCAAGCACCTAAAAGAAAATCTATTACAGAGCAGATGTTCAGTAAATATTTGCTAAATGAAAATGGTTCTTTCCTCTTTTTTTACTATTATAATTAATACTGTGATGAGCATTTCTGTATGTAAAGTTTCTCACTATATATTTATATCTTTCATATTCTAGAAGTGAAATTCTTAGATTGAATGATGTGAGCACCTTTAAATGTCATACTATTTACTGCCAAATAGTTTTCCAGAAAGTTTCTCTTCTAGAGGAGATAAATCTACCAGTTGCAGAGTGTATGTGTGGAAAGGGGAAGAGTAAGAGCTAGCCCTCCCCCTTGCTTCTGCTGCTCTGCCCACCACTGTGCTGGCCGCTCCCAAAGCAGTGAAGATTTGCTAATATGATTGATCCAAATCCTGGACACTGATTAGTTAAAACATGATAGTGAAGGGGGTGACTTTGTATTGAAAGATGATGCACCTGTTTGCACCTTCAGTTACTGTAAACACACAGCCCCTGAAACAGCCACTTCTCTCCTTAGTTCTTTTGAGTCAGTCTATTTTCTTCTGTGCATAGATTCTAGGTCCATATTTTGAAATTTAACTAAAAATATAAACTTTGAATCCTCTGAGCTCATTAAATATTTGAATATGCTTCTCATATGACAGAGATTTTAAATACCCCAACATTTTGAATTTTATTATGAGGATTTGTTCCTATTTCTTCAACAATTTGCTAATCAAGATATAATGCAACATCCCAACAGTTGTCTGAACCAAGCGTGGTTATCATCTTTCTCATTCTAGATAGCATTCTTCTGCTAATGCTGCTTAGTTTTATTGGCTGCCATAATACCCTGTTGGTTCATTAAGCTTCCTGCAGAATATATCTCCTATTTGGCTATTTGTGCTGACATCCAACCTTCTCTTCTCTATACTTACATCCTTGTATTTTGGAATTAGGTTCAAGGTCTTATGTGCTGTTATGTTCCCATAGAAAAGAGACTATTATTTACCCCATAAGAATCATTTGTTCATTTCTTGAGTTTTTCCAACTCCATTGTAATTTCATGTTTATAATAAGCATTGTTCTAAAAGAAAATGAGATATAGTATATTTTATGTGGGGTACATGCCATACACAATCAGCAAGAGATTTTTCAGCATTTTCTGTAGCAAAATTCTAAGCGAATTTTAAAAGATGCTGACTGTAGAAAACTGGTGCAGGAAATAAGTCAGCAAAGGGATTCAAAGCACAAAGGACAATAGAAGTACTGAGCACAAAAATGGCCATATGAGGTGGTTATATATTTGCAAAATTAGACTCTCATCTTTTAAGCACTTATCAGTTAGATCTTAAACTTGCACCTGCTTCACAGACATAAGTTTTGTGCCTGAATCTCATGTAAACATTTTAAACAATCAGAATATATATCTGTATTGATGGGAGAATTATTAATTACATTTAATCCTATTTCAGACTGAGAAACATTCTAATATAATGGGGGTGGAAGTAAAGTTCAGGTCAGAGATTTCCTATGTTCTTACGTATTTCTTACATTTTTCCTTCCACTGTTGGACATAAACATTTTTAAGATGAAATACTAGGGTAGAAAACACACACACACACACACACACATAAAAAAACCAGGGGAAGTTATTTGCCACTTACTTTGAAGAACTGTATCTTTCTTTGAAGGCCATAGTTGGTGGAAAATTTGTGAAATGACAGATTATGTTTCACATTTGAAAACTATAATTTCTGTGTATCTGTCTCTTCTCTCAATGTCATTTTCCCTGATCTTCTAACCTCCAAATTTCCCTCTCTTGTGTTTCATTCTATTGGGAACCAGCTAGCTGAATAGCTAATTAATAACTTAGCATGAGATAAGGATTGTTATTTTAGAGAACCTATGCATTTGTCCTAGGAAACTGTGGGAAGCTTTGGATAATTCCTGAAATTCAAAGTACCTTGGTTCCCTCACCTTGTGCCTTAAAAGGAACGTAACCAAAAGAAGTTTGTGGTTGCCAGTTTTCCTGGTACTATGTTCAGACACTACCAGCAAAAGCCAATACTCTAAAGATTATACTACTCAGAACAACATAGTGGTTAAAAATAAAGTCTGTTAGATAAAGAGGTAGATAAAATTCTAACTCTTCCACTCACTAGATGTGTGAGGAAACCTTTCTGGGCCTCCATTTTCTCCTCATATAATGAGAATATGACTACCAACTCAAGGCGTTAGTGGAGGAAAGAAATTATATACTTGCTTGCACAAGGAAGGCATTCAAGAAGTGCTGCGATGATTATATTCATAACTACTGCTATTTAACAAATTACTTCAAAGTTTAGTATCTTAAAACAACAAAAACCTTTTTTTTTTTAATCTCACAGTTCCTATGGGTCAGGGGTTGGAAGCAGCTTACCTGGATGATTCTGGCTCATGGTCTCCCATAGAATTGCAGACAAAATGTTGTCCAGAGCTGCAGTCATCTGAAGGCTTGGCTAGGGCTGAAGGATGCACTTCCAAAATGGCTTGTTCACAGGGACGCTGTTGGCAGCAGGCCTCAGTGCTTGCCTTGTGGCCTTCTCCAGAGCAGTGTTTTGATGTCCTCATGACATAACATCTGATTTCTCCAAAAGCAAATGATGCAAGAGAGAGAGGCTGCAGCTGCAGTGTCTTTTATGACCTAGCTCAGAAATTGCACATAAGCATTTCCACAATATCTTACTTGTTGCACAGGTCCTCCCTATTCAACATGGAAGGAAACTACAGAAGAGTGTGAATTCCAAGAGGCAAGAATCAGTAAGAGCCATCTTGGAGACTAGGTGATGATGACAATGATGGCAGCACAGACCTCAGGAGACCGAGAGCTCGCTTAGGACCCAGAGGAAGTGAGTGAGACTCTGCTTGCCTCATGGAACATAAGATAAAAAGATGGATATTTAATGTGGAACTCTGATCATTTTACAGTGCCCTAAGAAAGCCCCTGAGTGAACTGTTCCCTGAAAAAGCTAACTTACAATTTTCTGTGTTCCTAAAATATGGTCTATTCTAAATGCTCTCAACAAATATTGCTAAGTGCTAAGAATTGTTCTATTTGCTTGAGATATATCAGTGAACAAAACAGACAAAGATCCCTGCCTAGTAAAACATCTATTATAGTGGAGAAAGAAACAATCAAAACTAATAAATGATACAATATGTTAATGATACATGAAAGAAAAGAAAAGTGCACAGTATAAGGGGGATCTTTTTTTTTTAATATTTTATTCATTTATTTTTTTTAGAGAGGGAAGGGAGGGAGATAGAGAGAGAGAGAGAAACACCAATGTGCGGTTGCTGGGGGTTATGGCCTGCAACCCAGGAATGTACCCTGGCTGGGAATCGAACCTGGGACACTTTGGTTCCCAGCCCGAGCTCAATCCACTGAGCTATGCCAGCCAGGGATAAGGGGGATCTTTAAGGTTGAGGTTGAGTAGGGTGTTGGTTGCAGGGCTAAATAAGTCATAGGCCTGACTCTGGGAGAGAAAACTTCAAGTTATTTACACACTGAGGAAAAATAACTTAAAACACTAACTAAAAGCAGTAGTTTATAGGACCCGAAACACATATACTCCATACAGTGCAGAGCCTCAGAACACCAATCAGAGTAGCTGTTTGACTGGACACGTTAGGAATCGCACACAAAGGCTGTGGTGGTGGACTCTGTGTGTGGCAACCAGCAGTTACCCGGGGCAGTAAGATCACTGGGTGTGAGGCCCAGCCAAGAGAAAAGGTGATGAGCTAGGAAGCATCTTCCTACCTGGAGGTCTTCAACCTCTAGACCATCAGTAATCTTCAAGACAGTATTAGCATCTACAGAGAAGAGAAGAGAAGAGAAGAGAAGAGAAGAGAAGAGAAGAGAAGAGAAGAGAAGAACTAGTAGCATCTACAGAAGAGAAAAAGAACTATTCAGAAGCCACATGGCTTATGAGGCACCTGACTCATTTCAAAGACAGTGTGCTTCCCATAAGGCATATCTCTTCTCTGAAGACTTTCCTGGGCATGTGATGGGAGAATATTAGCATTGGTAATAGACCTGAATGTACAAAGGCAACATTTGGGATGCTAAAGGTGAGATTCAAGAAGGAACCACAAACTGAAAATGGTAAGTGCAGTATTGTAGGCAGTGTCTGTGCTGATCTCTTCTTAACATCTCAAACAAGATTTCTTAGGCTTTATGAAGCATAGTGCTAAATATGGCTCAGAACCTCCTGTCTCTGTTGTTCTCTACTGAAGGGGCCATATACAGGGTCCAGCAGAAGCAAGGCCTACTTGAGTGTGGTTGGTAGGGTAATAATATGGGTATAGTAATTATTGTTTTAATTTGAACATTTCACCTAAAATGTCACATGGTATGCTTGAGTGTGATATTGTTATGTTACAGAATTACATGCTTATGATTTTGTAATAAAAGAGTTTGTAATAAAAAGGGGTGTTATTTGTGCCCAACCCTGTATATAATGGAAACTACAAGTAACAGAATACAGAGATTGCTCTGCTCACAAGGAACTTCGAGACTTCCCTTTGTGTGTTAATGGGGAAGTGAGGATTGCACTCTCCAGAACAGCCTGAATTCAACAGGGCAGCAGTAGCTAGTGTAAGGGAGGAAAAACTTTTCCTCAACCCTCTTAGGGTCCCTGGCTGAGCCTGCAAGTTAAAATACCAAAGACAAATTAACAGAAGGAAATAATTCAAGTGTATTCAACACAAGTTTTACATGACTTGGAAGCTTTCGTAAAAATAATGAAGACTGGAAGAAATTATTAATCCTGGGCATTTTTACCCTAGGTTGGAGGAAGAGAGGAAAGTCATAGGAAAATGTGATGGAATGAACAAGTATGAGCTAAGGGTAGTAAACAGGTAAACAGCAACACCTGTTCCTTCAGACTCTTCTCTGAGAGCCTTTGGAGATAAGAGGCCTTGACTTTGGGCAGAAGGAGGGCACCTGTCACAGAGAGTCTTATAACCTGCATGTGGGAGAAGAGGGTGGTCAGAGAGTCCTTCCTGCACCTACTGTCCCTCAAATTCTGTCAGCTTAAAATAGTTAATACGCCAATAACTTCACATTTTGGTGTAGCGTGTTCTCAATCTCATGACTATGAATTTGGAGCAAATGGTTCTCACTTAATCAGGTCTGTAGACAAGTAAGCAGAATTTTAAAAATCCTTAATACTCCATTAGAAAATATTATATGTGCTCATATCTATGATTATTCCTTAGTAAAGATGGACTAGGTGATGTATAGTTCTTATTTTTGGTATACAAATAGCTTGTCTTCTAAAACAACATGCTACACTGGGGATGCAGGTAGGGAGAACCTGAATATGTATTTCCAAAGAATTTTGAAGGGCTATGTATCCTTATGTCAACTCAATTTTTCTACTTGCCAGAGGTAAAGACAATTCTTTGTAGCTTTAATAGACAAGGGGAGGAGACAGGGATGACAGCTACAGAAATCATGCTCTTAGGACAACATGAGGGGCCTAGAATGTCCATCACCATATGGAGAGGCAGCTCTCACCCCCACTCTTAGGACACTTTCTGCAACGGTCCAGGGGCCTAGCCCCTGCCCTGAGTCCCTATTCTTACCATGTGGTATTAAATAAGTGTGCATGACATACAAAATGTATGCCAATGGCTTAAAGGTAAACAAAGCCAACATTAACTTGCCAAATAAATACAATTACAACTTCATCTTGCTCTTTGTCAAAAAAAATTATGTATTCCTATACATAAATCAGAAACCCACTGTGCTCAGTCTCATAATTTGACACCAATCTTTTCTCTTGAGAGTCAGTACTCAGGTTCTCATCTTAGAAAGAGAATGGTGACATTTTTTTTGCTTAAAAAAGAACTCATTTGAATTTTAATTCCTATCCACCATGCATACCAAATCCGGGAGTGTGAGCAGTGGGAGGCTTGCCTCTGTCCTTGCCAGGCCCAGGGAAGCCAGTCCAGGAGACAGAAAGGGGAAGGAGGAAAACAATTGCCAAAGCCCTGGAGAGCCTGGGAATACACAGAGTAGGCAGAGGCCTCACTGATCAATGCAGGCTTTTGACAGTTGTCACATCACTGCTGTTATCTCCCCTTTGCCAATTTTTAGCTCTCATCATATTCAAGAATTAAATTCTCAACTTGAGGGGGAAAAGAACAGAGGCAATGTTTATTCTCCATACTCTTAGTTCAGGTTTGCCAGGCTGATTTCTGACTATATAAATACATTGCACACGGAGGTGCAAAAGACTGTCTTCTCTGTCTTGTTAAAGATAGGAGTGAGGCCAGAATATTCTCAGGGTAGGCTGACAGAGAAGGCACAGGGGTATAGTTCCACTAGTGTAGCTATTGAAGCTAATTTATCTAGAAGTTCTGACAAAATGACTAGGTACTTTGTAATTGCTGTTTTAGAAATATAAGTTTACCTAGATGGGGGTGGGAGTGGGAGCAAATAAAGGGCTTTAAGGAGAAAAGGTGTTCCGCTCTTGGCAGGCTTTCATTTCCAACGTAGCCACCAGTGAGGGAGCCTGCCAGCATAATGCATGGCTGCCTGAGCAAAGCACGGGCATTTGCTTAGCAATAGCCGGCTTATGGTGAGACACTTGAGAGCCATTAGGTCTTTGAGGTAGTTTAATCTGGTGGTGCTAGAAATTTGTGACATTAGATGCTATGAGTTGAGAGCACATCACAGTCAGGGAAGAAAATATTCTTACAATACAGAGTGAAATATGTGATTAGTACTTTGCACATTTCTTGAAATAGGGCATATTTGTGCACTAACTTTGTGAAAGTGCTTAGGTATTGGTAAGCAATTTTTGACAGAGATCTTCAAATAAGGCTGGGCTTTCTGGTACACCCCTTTGTATCTTGGCTACATTTCAGAAGAAACAGAGCCCAAAGGGAGACTGAGAGGCAGAGAAGTACACAACCAGAAAATGAGAGACTGTATCAGTGCATTCCTTTATGACCCTTATGACCTTTCCAAGACCCAAATCTTTATTAAAGGTTTTGACATCCACAGACATAAAATCTGTTAATAATTCTGATAAACAATTCAGATTTGTTCCTTTGATCGAAGGCTACTATTGGATTTACAAATATGCTGAGGCCTATTTCTCAGGGAGTTGGGTCAGAGAAGCAGGCACAAGCTAGGTGAAAATTGTGCCAAGTATTCTTTCTCACCACTGTTCCTCAGTGGGGCTCACTAAACATTCATTCATTCATTCCTTAACTCATTCATCCACTCACTCATTCATTCAACAAGCATTGATTGAACACGTACTATGTTCCATCTTCTGGGGTACAAGAGAGAAAACGTAAGATTAGAATCCCTGCTTTTTAGGAGCTCACTGTCTTGTGGCACTCCTTGCAAGCTGCTAGGATTTGGAAAATTCCAGAGATGAAGCCTAAGAGAAATGAAACTACCGAGAGAGCTTATGGACAGAGAGTCTGATCCCCCATCATGGATATTGATACAAAGGAGTCATTCACTGGGTTCACTGAAAGTTGTAATAAAAGAATGTGTAAGATTTTCAATTCCCCATAAAATACTAATTGTGTGAGAGGCAATTTAGTGTGAAAAAATATGCTTTTAATAAAAACCAATATATATAGGGTGGGGCAAAAGTAGGTTTACAGTTGTGAGTATGCAAAACAGAGTATATTCTTGTATTATTATTTATTAACTATTATTTTCCATATGAACAACTGTAAATCTACTTTTTCCCCACTATATATATGAGGGGAGACCCCCCAAAATGGAATTATCTCCTGGAGAGTGGGCCGCTTGTAGTATAGGTTTCCCCCACTAGGTGAGTGTGCTAGGAGCCCACCTGTATCAGCGTATCGGCTGGAGTTGTGAGAGGTTTCCTTCGGCTTCTCTGAATTTTTTTTGAAGATGCAACACATTTGCTCATTTCATGGTGGGTGATTTATGAGCACACCTGTCCACACTGGACTGACTGTTCAGCATTTTTTTAACCTATGTGGAGGTACCAGCATCCTTAACTAAAAAACAAAAGGGGTAAAATAAGGTATCAGATTTGGCTATGAAGTTTTATGATTCTTTGTATCTTGTGTCCCTGGCTCAACAAACAATGGGTATAATCAAAGAGTAATGAAATTGAGATAGGCTGCTGCTATCCTCCTCCCTAAATCCTCTCGCCTCCTGTTCTCACTTCTCTGCTAGGAGCTGGGCATACACGGTCACCATCTTTGAACCTCCCGATTACCAAATCCAATCTGTTTGTTGTTACTTTTCTTTCCTGTGACCCTTCTATACAGCACTTGGCTCTGGTGATCAATAGCTCCTTTTTAAAATTAGTTCTTTTCCTTGGCAACTATGAAACTATCCTGCTCCTTTTCCATCCAAAACTATTCTTACTGTCTTAGCTTTGACCCTGACCTAACATCTACACTGGGATAGCTTAGCTAGGGCTTTTCCTCCCGTGCACTGCATGCATACCCCACGTTTTAGTAATCACCTCCCTGCTTTTTTCCCCCTCCCCAGAGTCTTTCCAGGAGAATCCATTCTTACTCATGCTTTAAAATTTTACTTATACATTGTATGTGTCTCTCATTTGTTTGCATGAAATTTCAGTCAGGAATCTCCAATTGCCTGGAAAACAGTCCCACTTGGATGGGAAAACCCACCTAAACCCAACCCATCCAAAGTGAATTCTTTGTCTTCTCAGAGTAGCTCTAGTTTCCTTTTTCCATCAACAGTAACACAGGCTCACGATCCTATATTCAGAACCCTGGAGCTGTATATGATTTGAAATTAGATATTTTCAAACATTAGGAAAGTAATATGTTATATATACCATATATTTTTAACACTTCTAGGAGTATCTCAGTTGGTATCCAAACGTGTTCCTTTGATTGACCTGGACACCGGGTGTGAGCCACTGTTGTATTCACAAAGATGCTAAGGAGTTCAGTTGGGGAAGCATCTGGATCATGAGGTTGAAACAAACTCCTTTGTTACCTTCAATATATTAATGTTTACCAAGCAAAATATATCATTATTTA
Organism: Phyllostomus discolor; assembly: GCF_004126475.2. Taxonomy (NCBI): domain Eukaryota; kingdom Metazoa; phylum Chordata; class Mammalia; order Chiroptera; family Phyllostomidae; genus Phyllostomus; species Phyllostomus discolor. The sequence goes on along the minus strand of NC_040904.2, from coordinate 76,189,981 downwards.
CACAGTAAATAGATATACAAATAACTTCTCAGTTCAGGAAAAGTCGTGCTACCAAAGGACTTAAGTCAGGTTACTGAATGCCTCATCAAATAATTATTTTCAAAGCTCTATCAATTTGGGGTTGTGAATTAAAGAATATTATTGATGGTGACAATTTTAAAATAACTGCTTACTGTCAGCCATCACTCAAGCACTGTGTGAGACACTTTATATACATACCAATAATAATACAACTGCATGCTACCTATGAGGTAAATACTCTTATTATTCTGATTTTACATATAGGAAAAGTATAAAGTACTACCATCGGTTTTTAAATTACCCAGGCTGGAAAGCTAGTCATCGTTAGCTCTCTTCCTCTTTTCCTTCCCCCATACCTAATTATTCTTCAAAGCCTATTAATTATTCCTTTCCATCTATCCCTCCTTTTGAAGTCCCATGCTGTGATAGGACCTAAGGCAGAGCCTATGACTACATAGTCCATGCCTCAGATCCTTGGTATCATACAGGCCAGAGCAGTATTCTTTTTCCTCCAGTTCAAACTTCCCAAATTATTGCTCGCCTTAAAATAATGTATTTATTATGTATTCACTCACTCTCTCTAAGAACACTTACTCAATATTATGCTCTTCTGAAAAAGGGTCAAAGGGTACCATTGCCTATTGAGTTAAGTCCAAACTCCTTGGATTCATATTTGAGGTTTCAAATAATATCTGTATGTTTTACTTTATCTCTTTCTATATACTTAGCTGAACTCTGGGCTGCAGTCAGACTGCCACAGATATGTTTTATTGTGTGCACATCTGCTCTTGCTGCTCCAATCGCCTGGAATACCCCCTTTCATTCTCTGCCTCTGATGACACCCTGCCCACCTCTGTAGTCTTAGCAGTGGCCCTCACTTCTCTCAGCCACCCTTAACATCTCCAGCTTATAACTCCACCATTTAACACTCACTATTCATTGGGCTTATAATTGTATACCACCTTCTACTGAGATTTAACTCCTCATGTTTGTGTCTTACCTTTGCTATGGGATTGAAAATATGTTGATAATAAAGGTAATTTCATGTTCTTTGTACTCCCTGTGATGTTGGATGTAACTCAATGGGAAGTTATAACAAATTTTCTGTTTAAACTACTTGGTACAGTCCAGATAAAAAAGAGAACTAATATCTTTCTAATTCTCTACCTTTTCAATCATATTTCTCTCAATGGTTATCCCCAGCTGTCCTACATGACAATAACAGTAATAGGAATAATATAGTAAGGTAGTTTCTTTATTGAGTTTAGGGTCTAGAAACAGAGTATTAAATGCAAATAGAATATAAAGTTATCTTTGAAAATTTCAGGAAAGAGCTATATGTTGGAGACCTACCAGCTGCCAAGAAATTTAACACAGCCAGCTTTCCCCCCAATCTTAGGGGGGGAAAAAGTTGTTTCTTCAACTTACTACCTAATTAAATAGTTAAGGGCCATGATACACACACACACACACACACACACACAGTAGAATCATACCCAGACTGGCAAGATGGTCACAGTAACAAAGATACACAGTGAGAGCACATCAGCCATAAGTCTCTCATCTTATACTCACTACAGTGTACATACTCACTGAGTGTGGAATGGTAGAATGAAATGTGATTCTCTCTTTTAGTCACTTGTTTCCCAACAGTTAAATGCTGGATCAGAGAGGATCTGAAATTACTTCTTTTCTTCTTCTTTTTAATTATACTTTATTATGCTATTACAGTTGTCCCATTTTTTTCTCCCTTTTATTCCCCTCCACCCTGTACCCCTTCCCACCATTATTGCCCCCCCCCCCAACTTAGTTCACATCCATGGGTCATACATATAAGTGCTTTGGCTTCTCCATTTCTATACTATTCTTAACCTCCTCCTGTCTATTTTGTGTCTACCATTTATGCTTCTTGTTCCCTGTACCTCCCCCCACCATTCTCCCAAATCCCCCTCCCTGCTGGTAATCCTTCTAATGATCTCCATTTCTGTGGTTCTGTTCCTGTTCTAGTTGTTTGCTTAATTTGTTTTTGTTTCTGTTTATGTTTTTTAGGTTCAGTTGTTGATAGATGTGAGTTTGTTGTCATTTTACTGTTCATAGTTTTGATTTTCTTCTTTTTCTTAGGTAAGTCCCTTTAACATTTCATAGAATAAAGGCTTGGTGATGATGAATTCCTTTAACATATCTGGGAAGCACTTTATCTGCCCCTCCATTCCAAATGATAGCTTTACTGGATAGAGTGATCTTGGATGTAGGTCCTTGCCTTTCATGACTCTGAATACTTCTTTCCAGCCCCTTCTTGCCTGTAAGGTTTCTCTTAAGAAATCAAGTAATAGTCTTATGGGCACTCCTTTGTAGGTATCTCTCTCCTTTTCTCATGCTACTTTTCAGATTCTGTCCTTATCTTTAATTTTGGGTAATGTAATTATGATGTGTGTTGGTGTGTGCTTCCTTAGTTTCATATTCTTTGGGACTCTCTGAGCTTCCGGGACTTCTGGAAATTTATTTCCTTTGCCAGATTGGGGAAGTTTTCTTTGATTATTTTTTTCAAATAAGTTTTCAATTTCTTACTTTTCCTCTTCTCCTTCTGGCAGTCTTATGATTCAAATGTTAGAACATTTAAAATTGTCCCAGAGGTTTCTAAGTCTCTCCTCATCTTAGGCATAGGAGGATACACTTTGTCTCTTTGCACGACCAAAAGGACAAAACAAATTTAAAAACAACAAAAAAATCAGAACTGCCAGAAAAATTGAACTATATGGAAGTCTGACATCCAAGGAATTAAAGAAGAAACATTTATCCAGGTTGGTAGGAGGAGTGGAGATGGGCACCCAGGGCAGAGACTATGTGTGACAAGGTGGCAGCTACAGGACCTGGCAGGTGAGGCTGCAGCTGGCAGTCCTGCATTTGCGTGCAGATAAACCAGGAGGAACAAACTGCGGAGCTAGACAGACTGTGCAGTCCAGAGTTCCAGGATGGGGAAACAAAGACTCAAAACCCCTGGCTGTAAAATCCTGTGGGTGTTAGGGTGGCAGGAAAAATTCCCAGTCTCACAAGAGAGTCCATTGGAGAGACCCACAGGGTCCTAGAACATATACAAGCCCACTTACCCGGGAATCAGCACCAGAAGGGCCCAATTTGCTTGTGGGTAGTGGGGGAAGTGACTAAAAGCAGGTGAGAGCCCAGCAAGTGGCATTGTTCCCTCTCTGACCCCTCCCCCATAGACAGGGCCACAACACAGCAAAGTGGGTTGCCCCACCCTGGAGCCCTAATGCTCCACTCCTTGCCAACAGCTGTGCCAAGACAAAGAAATATGGCCCTAATGAAAGAAGAGATCAAAATTCCAGAAAAACAACTAAGTGACAAAGAGATAGCCAACCTATCAGATGCAGAGTTCAAAACACTGGTAATGAGGATGCTGACAGAAATGGTTGAGCATGGTCGCAAAATAAAGGAAAAAGTGAAGTCTATGCAAAGTGAAATAAAGAAAAATGTACAAGGAACCAACAGTGAAGGGAAGGAAACCAGGACTCAAATCAATGATTTGGAGCAGAAGGAAGAAATAAACATTCAACCAGAACAGAATGAACAAATAAGAATTCAAAAAAATGAAATTACTTCTGTGTTAGGCAGAATTCTAAGATTCCTACCTCCTGTGATCCACACCCTTACATAATCTCCTTTCTAAGGAGTGAGCCAGACCTGTGACTATGATAGCCTAGTCCTCCCACAATTGGTTTACTGATACTTGACTCTGAGTTCATCAAAAGGGAAATTATGCTTAGGTGGGTCTGACCTAACCTTGTGAGCACTTACAGGGGCTGGGAGGCTTTCCTGAAGGAAGAGATTAAGAATTTCATAAAGTGAGAAGGCCTATGGAGGGGCCCATAGACAAGTATCTGCCAGTGACTTCTAGTTGCAGTGGTTCTAGCCGACAGCGAGTATAAGCACTGCACCAAAACCTAAGGGAGCTTGGAGATACACCTCTCCCTGATCAAATCTCCAGATGAGGGCATATCACTTGCACCTTCATTTTAGCCTTTTGAAACCGTATGCAGAGGGCCCACTGAAAATGTGCTGGACTCTTGACTCATAAAAATTGTGTGAAAATAATGTTTTGTTCTTCTAAGCCGTTAAATCTGTAGTAATTTGTAACACAGTTAAAGAAAACCTAATACATCTGCATTCTATATCGATGACATTGTGCTCAGCACTTTAAATTCATGATCTTTTAATTGTTCTTATTGTAGAGGTAAAGGATCTGACACTTAATGGGGTTACATAACTTGCCCAAGTGACACAGAGAAATGATTTTATATCCAGATTTACTAACAATGCCCATGTTCCTAAATACAGCTGCTAGGAAAGTTGAGCCTTCTCCTTCAGGCTCATGGCCTCAGCTAATGAGATATCTGGATATCAAATTCCTTCTGTGCTTTCATCAAACTCTGTGGGGATTCTTACTGAGATAGACTTCTTTCTATTGAGATTGTTTTTACTCTATTGACATTGAAAAGAATCTGTTTAATTAATTTATTTCATTAAAGATTTATGAAACACCTACTATAGGAAAACATTGAATAAAGTGCTGGGGAAATTAAAAATTTAATAAGACAGCCCCTGACCCTCAAGTTTATTGCATACTAGTGGAAAAATAAACTCACACCTAAATATGACAAAGAAGTAAGAGGTAGGGTGGAATTACCTAGCCTCAAGATTCCAAGACAAAACATTCATCTGTTAATTCATCTGACAAAGGGATGTTTATAAAATAACATTCAGAGACACATTAACATATGCTAACTTCAGATGAGACTATGTTTGTGGGACTTCACTGGTTCTTTAACACTAGGTAATAAAGAATCCTTAACTAATTGTATATTTGCTTCTAAAATTTTAGATGGTACTAGTAATAACTTTGATCATTTTCCCCTTATTATATGCTAAGCAATGTTCTAAGTACTTAAAAATATTATCTCATTTAGCTGTAATAAAAACCTATATTTTATATATACTATATTATCATTATATTATCCTAATTTTACTAATGAGAAAACTAAGATACTAAGAGGTTAAGCAACTTGTCTAACATGGCACACTCAGCTGTTTAACTTGGGAGCATATACCCTTAGCCAGTACATCTTCCACAATGTGACGATTCTATCAAAACAGGAGGATAAAAGCCAGGTGGAGGATCGGGTACATGAAGGGAGATAAATAGGAAGGGAATGCCTTGTTAGCAGTGTTTTCAAACTGAAGACCACGAGCCACTAGTGGGTGATGAAATCACCTGAGTAAGTTGCAACCAGTTTTTTTTTTAAATTATATGTATATATGGGCAGGGTACATCTCAAGTTTAAGGATATGGTGGAATAAAAATAAAACTTTTATTTCTATGGGTCTACATATGTATCTCATTTTACAAATGTGATTCACATTGTTTTACAAGTTTGAAAGCAACTGCCTTAGCTTAGACTATTCATCTTGACTATCAATGATATGAGCTGGGATCTTTTTGTCAAAGCTCCATAAAAAAGTAACATGAGTTTGAAGACATTAGAGAGCGTTTGGAGAGTAGCATTTGAGTTGTTGATTAAAAGGAGACCCTCATGCTCCAGATTTCAGGCAGAGAAGTGGAAAAGAAGTCATTCTGTAATTGTAGAGGCTTTTACTTGTGCTGAGATGGGAGACCACCTCATTTGTGCAATGAGGGAGGGCTTCTGGAAAGTGTTTGGAGGACACAGCCCTTCCCATGAAGTACGAGACCTATTTGATCTGTTGAAATGAATAAGTGCCCCCCTCACTCTGCCCCATGCACATTTAGAGAGACAACAGATTGTCCATTATTAATAGCTTGCCCTTCCACTCTCAAAAATATCCTGGTTGGATGATAAATTACATGACCAACCTTTCCATAAGTAAGGAAAAAATATCCCTGGTCTAGAGATTTGTGAGGAAAGGCTGCGCAGGTTGTGCACCAAAGATGTTCCATCCTTTTATTTAAATTGTGGTTTTCTTGTGCTTTTCTTTCTCCAGGCAAACCTTCTGAGACACACTTGTAGAGAAAACTCCCCATTTTCCTATTCAGGAGTGTCAATAAAGACCACAGGAAGTGCTTCTCAGACTGAAGCTCATGGACTTGAGGGTTCTCAGTAATTCTCAGTTAACTGAGCTCCCTATGAGAAATTGGGTAATTTTATATTCCATTTGAAGCTATTCTATATATTTTTAGAAAATGTAGGCATGCACTGCATCTTCTAAGTGGTTACAGTAATATTCCAGCCCTTTAGATGTTTCTGTTGTCATCTAGTTAAAATCAAGGAGTACTATTTTAATATCTGCGACATCATAATTTAAACTACCAAATGTTCTTAATATATATATTCTGTATTAATCACACTTTAGAGACAAAATAGGACAGGACAAAAATGAAGGGTTTTTCTTCTACAGTGCAATTAGAGAAACTTGTTGAAAGAAGTGAGAGATTATATCATGCATGGTAGCTGACGCATGTCTTAATAATAAGTACCAGGCCTGGATTTCAACAGAACAGCATTGTTTGAGATACTAAATTAATGCTACTTATTTCTACTTTATTTTTCAACTTTTAAAAACCTTATAAGGTTCTCTAGGCTTTAGAGTTGTATAAAACTATATATATATACAGAACTTTATTATATTGTTCTATTTTTTCTTTATTTAATTGACTTTATTGGGGTGACATTGTTTCACAAAGCCATACAGGTTTCAAGTGTACAGCTCAACAAAACACCATCTGCACACTGCATTGTGTGCCCTCCACCCCAAGCAAAGCCTCTTTACCTTCCCATTTTCCCGCCTTTACTCACTACCACCTACCCCCGCCCTCCTTTCCCTCTGGCTAACACCATGCTGTTGTCTGTGTCTATGTGTTATATACTGTTCTATTTTAAAATAAATAACTGATAAAACACTGAGGCTGCACAGACTGGTGTGGCTTAGTTGGTTGGGTGTTATCCCACAAAGTGAAAAGTCACCAGTTCAATTCCCGGTCAGGGCACACTGCTAGGGTCGCAGACCCGTCCCCAGTTGGGGCATGCGTGAGGGGCAACTGATGTTTCTCTCACATGTCAATGTTTATCTCCCTTTCTTTTGCCCTCCTTTCTCCTCTCTCTAAAAATGAATAAATAAAATCTTTTTAAAAAAAAAAACACTGGCTTCAGAGCAAGTATGCTTCTTATAAGGGTTACCTATGTTACCAGAGTGTGAAATATGTAAGAGGGAAAAGCACCTTGCTTGGAAATGAAGACTGGTTTTCTACAATAAAACAAACAGATGAAACCAGGCTTGCTGGCATGCTGGATGCACAGGAATGCCAGTTTAGCAGAATAAATGTTAATTGCCAAGAATATGAACTAGCCGGGCAGCTGTCCTCTCCAGCTAGGCCCTTCGCCTGCTTCTCTGGTCAGCCCCAGTGCCCACGCAGACTCTCCTGTTCCATTCATCAGCTCCACTCAGATCTCCCTTGTTCCCCACTACTGTCTATTCTCCTTCTTGACTTTTTAAAAATATTTTATTTATTTTTATTTTTAGAGACGGGAAGGAGGGGAAGGGAGAGAGAGAAACATCAATGTGTGGTTGCCTCTCACATGTCCCCCCTGGGGACCTGGCCTGCAACCCAGGCATGTGCCCTGACTGGGAATCGAACCTGTGATGCTTTGGTTCGCAGCCCATGCTCAATCCACTGAGCTACGCCAGTCAGGGCCCTTCTTGACTTTTGTAAACAGAATTAGCCCTTTACCTCAATCTCAGTTATAGTTGGAGAACTTTAAGGAAAAAAGAAGAGATTGGATTAAATAAAATAACAAGTACATACACACTTAAAACAATGCCTACAATGCAGCTCACAATATGTTCCCCTTTCTTTAAAATAATCTATTTTACTTTAAAAATTACACAAGCAACGTTTAAAAAGTCCACTTCATCTCACAGATCAAGTTAAAGATAGAAGTACTTCCAAATCACATTAATTTTCACATTTCAAAAGGAGATAAAGGAAAAACTCCAGAGTAACTAGTAAGTTTACACAGAATAAGAGTTTTCTGTAGTTTCTGCAAGTGCTACTTTAATAACCTATTTTTTACTCTCCTTGATGTGCTGAGGTACAATATTTTTTTTCTATTTTAAGACATTCTCGTCTGCTGTTCTGCCCTTGGATATTCCTTGTAGGTTTGAAGTTTCCTCCAGAAGACAATTATGTATTTATCCCCTGGCATTCCAACCTTATTATTAAGCCTCTTTCATTTTGAAATTTTCCCACACTGTATGCATGACTAAGCATGCCCATAATATAGTGGATTCTCTATTTAATTTACAGCTCTCAGCCCAATGCACAAGTTTTGAAAATGATTTGACTGTTTTTTCAATTCACTATGAAAAAACTAAGTATTGAGCTTAAAATATACCTATATTGTTTTCACATAGCAGTATAAGAAATGAAAAACTATTCCTTTAAATATCTAGAACATTTAGAAAAAAATATCACCACATCCTCTGGTAGAACTCTACCTAATTATAGAGTGAGAAATGAGGCAAGTTATTTAAATGGTATCCAAACCAATAAATTGGGACACTTTCTGTTTGTTTGTTATTAAATTTCTCTTTTTTGCTATGAAATTTATTGGGGTGACATTGGTTAATAAAATTAAACAGTTTTCAAATGTACAATTCTATAATACATCACCCATGTACTGTATTGTGTACTCACCACCCCAAACCAAATCTCCTCCCATCACCATTTATTCCCCCTTTTACCCTCTTCTACTTCCCTCTACTCCTTTTTCCTCCGGTAATCACACTGTTGTCTGTGTCTACGAGGTTTTTTTCCTTACTCCCTTCACCTTTTTCACCTAGTCCCCCACTTCCTTCCCCTATAACGGCTGTCAGCCTGTTCTTTGTATCTATGAGTCTGTTTCAATTTTGTTAGCTTATTTTGTTTATTAGATTCCATATATAAGTAAAGTCATATGGTATTTGTTGTATCCTGACTGGCTTATTTCACTTAGCATAATACTCTCTGGGTCCATCCATGCTGTCCCAAGGGGTAAGAATTCCTTTTTTTCTTTCTTTTCCTTCCTTCTTTCCTTCCTTCCTTCCTTCCTTCCTTCCTTCCTTCCTTCCTTCCTTCCTTCCTTCCTTCCTTCCTCCCTCCCTCCCTCCCTTCCTTCCTTTCCTTTTTTTTTTTTACAGTCAAGTAGTATTCTGCTGTGCAAATGTACAGCTTTTTCTTTTACCCACTTATCTACTGGTGGACACCTGGGCTGCTTTGAAGTCTCTATTGTAAATAGCACTGCAATGAACACAGGGGTGTTTATATTCTTTCTAATTAGTGTTTCAGGTTTCTCCAGATATATTCCCAGGAGTGGAATCACTAGATCATAAAGCCGTTCCATTTTTAAATTTTTGAGGTAACTGTGTACTGCTTTCTCCAATGGCTGCACCAATCTGCATTCCCACCAACTGTGCATGAGGATTTCTTTTTTCCACACCCTTGCCAACACTTGTTATCTGGTGATTTATTAATGATAGAGGTTCTGACAGGTGTGAGGTGATATCTTACTGTGTTTTTTTAATCCTCACCTGAAGGTATGTTGATTGAATTTAGAGAGAATAAAGGGGGGAGGAGAGAGAGGGGGTTACAAGAGAGGACCCCCCAAACCTGAGAATTTATTTATAAAAAATTGTGTACTAATTCATACATGTCACTTCAGTCACCTTCAAAGTATTCTCAATTTCATGCAATACACCTATTGCAACATTTTTTCCACTGCTTAAAAGGTTTTTTTTTTTTTAAAGAAGACCATTTTTTTTTTTTTAGATTTTGTTTATTTATTTTTAGAGAGAGAAGAGGGGGAGAAAGAGAGAGAGAGAAACATCAATGTGCGGTTGCTGGGGGCCATGGCCTGCAACCCAGGCATGTGCCCTGACTGGGAATCGAACCTGCGATACTTTGGTTCGCAGCCCGAGCTCAATCCACTGAGCTATGCCAGCCAGGGCACTTAAAAGTTTTTGAACTCATTTATTTTGATGTCTTTTAGTGCTTCTGCCCTTTTATTTCACCTCTTCCACATCAGCAAAATTTTGCCCTTTGAGTACATTTTTCATCTGGGGAAACAAAAAAAAGTCACTCGGGGAGAGATCAGGTGAATAGTGAAAGTTGGGCATGGGGGTCATGTTGTTTTTGCTCAAAAACACTCTGCACAGTATGAGCAAGTGTGCTTGTAAATCACCCATCATGGAATGAGCAAAGCATTGAGTCTTCAAAAAAATTCACTGAAGCCTAATGTAGCCTTTCACAACAATGCCAGTTGGTGCACTAATCCAGATGGATTTCTAGAACACTGACCTATTGGGGGAAGCCTGTACTACAAGGGGCTTGCCTTCCAGAAGAAAATTCTGGTTTTTTGTGTGTAACCCCCTCATTTCATTGTGGGAGAAACATTAATCGGTTGCCTCCTGGTTGCTTCTCGTACACACCCCAAATAGGGATAAACCCGGCATCTAGGTATATACCCTGACCGGGATAGCTACTTTTGGGTGTTTGAGACAATCTCCAACCAACTGAGTCACATGGCCAAGATTCATTGTGATTTTAATTTGCATTTCTCTGATGATTAGTGACATTGAGCATCTTTTCATATATCTTTGGCCACCTGTGTACCCTCTTTGGAGAAGTGTCCATTCAGGTCCTTTGCCCATTTTTAAATTAAATTGTTCATTTTCTTGGTGTTCAGTTGTATAGTTCTTTACAAATTTTGTACATTAATCCCTTATCAGATGTATTATTGGCAAATGTGTTCTTCCATTCAGTGGGTTGTCTTTTCATTTTGTTGATGGTTTCCTTTGCTGTGCAAAAATGCTTTAGTTTTATGTAACCCCACTTATTTATTTTTTATTTTGTTGCTTTGCCAGAGGAGAACTATCATAAAAAAATGTTGGTATAAAAATATCTCAGCCCTAGCTGGTGTAGCTCAGTGGATTGAATGCTGGCCTGGGAACTGAAAGGTCACTGGATTGATTCTCAGTCAGGGAACATGCCAGGGTTATGGGCCAGGTCCCCAGTTGGGGGCATGTAAGAGACAATTGATAAATGTTTTTCTCACACATAAGTGTTTCTCTCCCTCTCTAAAAACTAAGTAAAATTTTTTTTAATGTCTGGGACTTTACTGCCTATATTTTCTTCTAGGAGTTTTATGGTTTCAAGACTAACATTTAAGATTGTAATCCATTTTTTAAAATTTAATGTTTGAGGAGTAGGGGAGGAGAGAGAGAGCTCGAGAGAGAGATGTCGATTTGCTGTTCTATCCATTTATGCATTCATTGGTTGCTTCTTACATGTGCCCTGACTGGAGATCAAACCTTAAAGCTTGGTGTGTTGGGACAACACCCAAACCAATTTAGCTATGCCATGTCAGCATGACATGCATGACCCAGTCATGGCATGACTTTAACCTATTTTGAGTTTATTCTTGGGTGTGGTGTAAAAAGGTGGTCTAGTTTTACTTTTTTGCATGTATCTGTCCAATTTTCCCAACACCATTTATTGAATAACTTTACCCCATTGTATGATCCTGTCTTAACAAATAATAATTGATGAGAAAGGTGTGGGTTTATTTCTGGGTCCTCTACACTCTCTATTCTGTCCATTGATCTACATTGGTTTTATTATGCCAGCACTGTGCTGTTTTGATTTCTATGGCCTTGTATAGTTTGATATCAGTGCTTCTAATTTTGTACTTGTTTCTCAAGAGTGCCATTTAAGGCTGCTATTTCCTTGTTGATTTCATCTCAAAGATCTTCCCACTAATGTCAACGGCGTGTTAAAACCCCCTACTATGACCATATTACTGTCAATCTCTCCCTTTATGCCCATCAAGATTTGCTTTTAATATGTAGGTATGTCTATGTTGAGTGTATAAATGTTTACAAGAATTTTATCCTCTTGCTGATTTGATCCCTCTATCATTATGTAGTGTCCTTTTTTATATTTTATTATAGTTTTTGTTTAAAACTCTATTTTGTCTAAGTACTGGTCTCCTAGCTTTTGTGTGTGTGTTTGTTTCCATTTGCATGATACCCTTTTCCATCCTTTTACTTTCAGTCTGTGTGTGTCTTATAATAAGTTGGGTCTCTCATAGACAGCTTATATATGGGTCTTGTTTTCTTTTCCATTCAGCTACCCTATGTCTTTTGATTGGAACATTTAAGCCATTTACATTTAAAGTTATTATTAAAAGGTATATATTTATTGTCACTATGTTCTTCTATATATGTTAAAAGAATTGGCTGAGTGAATATTCTCTTTTCTTCTTTTTCTTAAAGAAGACCCTTTAACATTTCTTGTAATACTGGGTTGGTAGTAATAAACTTTTTTAGCTTTCTTTTTGTGCTGGGAAGTTCTTTATTTCTCCTTTAATGTTAAATGATAGCCTTGCTGGGTAAAGTGGTCTTGGTTGAAGGTTCTTGTTTTTCATCACTTTAAATATTTCATGCCAATCCCTTCTGGCCTGAAATGTTTCTGTTGAGAAATCAGCTGACAATCCTATGGGACCTCCCTTGCAGGTAAATGTCTTTCTCTTGTTGCTTTCTGTTTGTTGTTAACCTTTGCTGTTTTAATCATGATGCGTTGTTGTGGGCCTCTTTGTTTTCATCTTGTTGAGGATGCTCTGTGCTTCCTAGACTTGCGTGTCCTTTTCTTTTGCCAGGTTAGGAATTTTTTCACCCATTATTTCTTCAAATAGGTTCTCAATCCCTTGCTCTCTCTATTCTCCTTCTGGTAGCCCTAAGGTGCAGGTGCTGTTACACTGCATGTTTTCCCAAAGATGCCTTAAACTATTCTCATTTTTTTAATTCTTTTTTTCATTTTTGCTTGTGTTTATGTGTTTTCTTCTACTTTGTCTTCCAAGTCACTGATCTGATCCATGGCTTTATCCAACCTGTTTATTCCTTTCAGTGTAATCTTCATTTCAGATATTGTATTCTTCATTTCTGACTGGTTCTTTTTTGTGGTTTCTATGTCCTTTTTCATGTTGTTGCGCTTACTAGTTCCTTGAGCATCCTTATAACCATTTTTTTTCACTCAATATCTGATAAATTGTCTACCTCCATTTCATTTAGCTCTTTTTTCTGGGAACTCCTCCTTTTCTTTCATTTGGGGGATGTCTCTATCTCATTTTTGGCTTCCTCTTATGTTTGCTTCTATGTATTAGATAGATTTGTTGTGACTCCCAATCTTGGTTGGGTGGCCTTATGTAGTAGGTGTCCTGTGGGAAGCAGTAGCACAACCTCCTTGATCACCTGAGCTAGGTGCTCCAGGGTGTCTTTTGGGTTATGTGGGCCCTCCTGTTGTAATTGAGTCTTGCTGTTCATGCATGGGGTCAACCCTCAGGCTGGCTGACCGTTGAGTATCAACTCTGACCACAGAGTATGGTCTGCTGTGCAGTTGCTGACCACATGAAGCAGAATTCACCTCAACAGGGTCTCGTGTCTGCTGAGATCTTCCTTTGGATGTGCTGCTTATGAAGCTAATTGCATCCTCCTCTGATGTTGTCTGAAGCTGGCCATTGGGTGTGTTTGTTCTGGGGTCTCTTTGGAGGGACTCTGGTGCACTGCAATGCAAGATGCTGCCTGTGACTGGCCCTGGGAAATGTGTTTGGAGCTACAGGGCAATTCATATTTTATGGCTGCCTCTGCTGGGCCTGGGTGTGTGCAGGAAGGATCAAGCTGGACACCGAGGCTCACTTTTACCAGCACCAGGCCCAGGGGAAGGACAGCAAAAGTCTTTAGGAACCCCAAGGTCTGCCTCCAACTGTCTCCACCTGCCAGCAATTTTTACAATGGAGAAGATATGAGCTAGATGCTAACATCCTCGATGACTATAGGAGGTATGACCAGGTAGATGAACATATAAACTTTGTTGGGAGTTGTAATATGCTTCCTACATATCCTAAACTCTTCAGGCGTATCATAGTGTCCTTCATTTCCGAAACATGTTTGACTGACTCAGTCTAAATCCTACCCCAGAGTGATGTTCCAGATCCTCTTCTGAACTTAAAGCTCTTCTGAATCATTCCCTTGGTTCAAAAAATCACCTGTTCTGAAACTGTATCAGGTTGCCTCAGTCAATTCAATACTGTGGGACAGAAAAGAAGCTGTTGAGTTAGTTAACTCTATGTGGTCAGGTTAAGTAAATCACTAAAAATAATGCATTTATGGGCATAGCAATAGCTTAATAAGGAAAATTTAACAAAGATGATCTATACTAGAATATATGAAAAAAGCAATCATTTTTAATGAAGAGCATAGGTAGGCTGTGTATGTGTGTTGAATTTATTAAACACACTTGTTATAACCTAAGACACTTAAGTCTTTTTTTATGTTGAAGAGGGATGTCTATCAATGTGGTAATGTGGCATAGCTAGTTATGTTGGCTAGCTATGGCTATTCATGGCTAAAAATATCACACATCACATAAAACAATTTCCAGTTGCACCAGGCTAGTTGCCACCATCATGCCCCACTTTCCTTAACAGTTGGCAGCTATGAGCTACAAACTGACAATAATCCTTCCCTGCTAACAATTCATGAGTCAGCACAAGTTCTAGGTCCTCTCCTTCCTCCAACTCTATGCCCATGATTACTGTGATACAAGGGGAGAAAGGTTCACCATTTGGAAAGACTGTTAACACCTTGTCTAGGTGAGTAAATGAGGAATCTCTCTCTCACTTAATAATTATAAACTGAAACAAGCCCAGTCCCTCTTTTCTCCTGTTGCGGATGCTAATCTCTCTTAATTTTGTTCATTCTTGTTAATATCTACAATTTTATTCCTACTTCTTTTTAAGAACTAGGAAATAGCTGGGTATCATAGTCTTATTTCTTATTTTTCAATAGGCTATATGTTTTTGGTCTTTGTTGATTGTTAGGTTGTATAGTTATTTGTGTGTAATAGGCTCTTCCACAGCAATACGCAGCAGAAAATTCTTTCTGACAAGCCATAGAAAGTTTAATTGAGTCATGACATATTCCATCATATAGCTTCCAGTGAGGCAAACAGTCCTTTTCCTAAGGTAGCATATGCTTTTGCAATTTCAACGTGACTGTATGGTCTCACATGACTGAGGAAATGACTTCCTTCATTTATGAAAAGTTACAGAAAGGTATGGAGTTAATATTTGATTGAGTTAATTAAATTTTAAACAGGTAAATGTTACCAGGCTTTCTTTTTCCCTAAATTCAGTCAAATCTATTTTTTTAAAAAACTTAGCACTGAATTACAGGCTAATTTAAATATTTTTAAATCTATTGTTTAAGCATTTCCTAATGAGAATCCCAAATCAATTCTTTTCCATTTTATTTTAAATGTCACACAGTAAGTACAATAACAGAAACTATTCTATCAACATAGTATTTCTTTGTTTTTATTAAATTTTGAGGTAACTGGTTAATAAATATAAATTTCAGGTGTAAACTGGTGCAGCCACTATGGAAAACAGTATGAAGTTTCTTTAAAAAATTAAAAATATAATTACTATATAATCCAGCAATTCCTTTTCTGAGTATTTACTCCTAGAATATGAAAATTAATTAATTTGTAAAAATTTTATTTGATTCACTCCCAGACTTTGCAGCCAGAAGCCATTTCAAACTATGACATTCTTTTTAATGTTTTCAGGACAGATGCTATTAGGGCTTTCAGAACAAGTAGTACATTATCAGCAGATATTAATTAACTTATGAACTTTCATTCGAATATCCTTCAGATACCCACAGGACCTGGAGAATATTATAGCTCCACTGTCAGCCTGAGAGTAGCATCAGTAATGGGCATCATCTTTATTTCCCTGCACAATGCAGCAATAAGGCAAGGAAAGGGAGACTATAAACCACTGATTTGAACCATATAAATGGGTTGAAAATAAATTGTGCTGTTATATTTGTCCCCAAAGCCAAGTTTACCTAGCACACACATAATACAAATAGCCCACTCATTGCATCAAAGGACTTCCTGGTACCTAATAAAATAGTTGCTATTTGTTCCAATTTTCTCTTTGTATTCCAGATAAGTTGTGTATTAGCCTATGCAGATTATCTGATGCTCATCTCCCAAGATAAAACCTAGTTGGATAAAGGCTTATTAGATTTGTGATTACTTCATTTAGTCATGTAGCAAAAGTTCTGGTCTCTATTATTTTTTGCCTACTCACATTGTATAAAAGGATATTTTTCACAATACTGCTCAGGGGTAACATGCAATGTTGAGGATAAGGCTATGTGGATATATGTAATTGGATAAAGAACTGTAGACTGCCTTGATTTCAAACCAAAGATAATATCTGATGCTTTAAAAATTCAATACAAACCATTTAAATGGATTACATTTATTCATAGTCTATTTCTGAAACTAGTGGCTGTTCAGTGTGCTGGTGGCACAAAGAAGTAAATGTGTTGGTAAAAAGAAAAAAAACTGAATTTTTATAAAGCTATTTTGAAAGTAACTCAATGCCATAGAAAGTAATATCAATTATTCTTTGCTTTTCAGTTGATGCTGCAAGGCTACTCCAAATTTTTATTCTTCAGTTCAGCATCTGCAAAAAAGGGCAGGCACAGAATACCTCACTGGGATATTTCTGGGTATGACAATCACAAGAAATAGTTCTTTAGAACACACCCTGAAACATTTCAAAGGTTTTTTACCCCAAATATTGACTAACCCTGGATGTCCCTGGAATAGGAAACTGCATTGGAAAACTGAGCAAGGGGGAATAAAGGTAAAGCCAGTTATAATCTTGAGGGTTCCTATAACCTATATCCTGTGAGACAGCACAGTGCAGGGAGAAGGGCCTGGCCTTTGAAGCTATTTTTGTTTTTTTTTTTAAAGATTTTATCTCTAAAGAGATGGTAAGGGAGGGAGAAAGAGAGAGAAACATCAATGTGTGAGAGATACAATGATTGGTTGCCTTTTGCATGCCCCCAACTGGGAACCTGGGCCACAACCCAGGCATGTGCCTTGACTAAGAATCGAACCATCAACTTTTTGGTTCATGGGCTGGCACTCAATCCACTGAACATACTAGCCAGGGCTGAAGCTAGTTCTTGGATCCACCCATTATAACCTCAGCAAGCTACAAATAGCACTAAGCTTGGATTTTCTCATTCACAAAAGGTGATTAAAATATTCAGTGCTGAAGATGTTTAAAAGATCAAAAAGGATAACATATAAGTAATGTAACCAAATATTTAATGCTACATAAAAGTCAGTTGCTTCATTATAACTATTAATAATATAAACATATATACACAAATATTCATATAAATATTCATATATATATATATATATATATATATATATATATAGTTGCACTTTTTCAGTAATCAAAGGAAGGTCTAATCCAGTGGCACACTGAGTACTCAGAATAGGCTTCACGGCAATATGTTGGGAAAATAATGACATTCAACAAAATGCACTATAAAAATTTGCTTTGTAATTAACCTACTCAGAATGAATGAATGCACTTTTTAAACCTATAATATCTAAAGCCAGGATTTCAAATAAAAAAAATAATAAACACACACACACACAAATATCTTTTCCATTATCATTAGTCTTTTACATTAACCTGGTATATCTTATTGAGTTTAAGAGATCCCACTTTTCTTTAAACATATTGATTAAATACAAAGAAAAAATGGTTAATGGAATAGAGGTATAAAACTAAAATTCTTACTAGGACTTCCCAATTACAGGAACCCAGTTATACATGCTTGCAAAATAAACAAAAAAGTTAGTGAGCAAATAGTTCTAGTTTAAGTATACAGAGCATAATAATTCAAAAGGATTCAGCTTCAGCAGAATTTTATACAGAGTTTATTTTTTTAAAAAAGCTAATTTCCAAATAGATATAATCTTTTGAAGTATGCTACATACTTTTTCTTAATAGTTGGAAAACTATGTTTGGACTCTAAGTAAAGCGATTTCTAGAGAAAACACATGATCCAAACCTGAAACTAAAATCCCAAGTACATATACAGAAATGTGTGCAGTATTCCCAGGATGTATGTAAAGAGGGAGAGCCACTTAGTAAATGTATTGGGTTTTGGTAATAGTATAATCCACTCTCATTAGGCAGCTCCCTCTTGTACATTAATATGTGACATCACACTCTCATATAACATTTCATAGCCGAGTGAAATAAAAAGCTCCTCCAGATTGCAACTGTAAGATAATCAGATTCTGTAATGCTCATTATAACTGCAATTATGTAACAAAACTCTCCAAAAATAGTTCAGTTATTGCAGTTATTAATCATTCGGTTTAGTTTCAAGTACTTGCTTTATAGTCTGCTGGATAGACTCCATTATTCTACAAGCTCAATGTCGACATTCAAACATGTGCAAGTGAATCTGCTGTTCTAATGGCCTTACGGCATAATTTACCCTTTCAGTTCGTCGTTGTGAATGCAAAAAAGTAGAGAAATAAAGCTGGTGTCATAAGAGTCACTGATCTTTGCAGTAAACAGAAGGTGGTCCTTAACAAAAAACAACTTAGCAAATAAGAAACTTTTTTGCTAGAACCAGAAATAGTGCTGCTTAAGAAGTTAGTCTCAGAATACCAAGCATTTCTTACAGAAAAAGGTGGAGGAAAACTCTTGAAGAATCTATGTTTTTATAAGGAGAAAACTTATAAGAGGGCCAGCAAATGTGCATTTTTAAAGGTTCATAGTACCAACATCACGGATAGAATGTATTTCTAAACATTTTGTGCATAAAAGCAGGTAGACTAATTTAACTACAAAATGCCAAGTAAAAGACAGCAGATTTATTATACAGAACAAACACCATCTGTACCACCTTAAATCATGGTTATAGATACATTTCTAGAAAAATATACACCTGGAAAATTCTCAAGCCTAATCTCTGAGATGCCAGAGAATTAACTAAATAGGATTCCAAAACAGACCCAGAGATAGCAACTCCATAATTATTTAAATATTAACATGTAGAGAGACTAGAAAAATAAGTAATAATACATTGACATAGTTTACAAAATTCACATCACTAATTTCAAAGAGTCCATGATTTTTTCAATTTGGCTACATACATTGGGCCCCAGGCTTTGCCCCTTTCTGGAATCACCAAGAGTCCACATTCCTGGCCGGTGGGAGCAAATGTGAAGTCTTGGGAGCAAGTCCTTGCCATTTCTTTAATGTCCACAGGCATGATATTACTGTAGGAATTTAAAATTTCACTGATCACATCTTGATTTTCTGCCTTGGAAAGCGTGCATGTAGAGTACACAAGTAACCCTCCAGGGCGTAACGCCTTAATCCCAGACCTGCATGTAATCAGGAAAACATGTTAGATTGGTTAGTTACGTGAAAAGCAAACTAGGGGGTCTGAGGTCAAGGAAACTTACATTCATGAAACAACTTATGCTGACTCGGACTGTAATAACTTTGGATGTTTTCTTGCCTTACAACTATTTCATTTTAATGTACCTGTGCATGGCTAGGAAAATGGTAATCAAATCAATGAACACGGGAAAGACGGACAGTGTATTTGACTGGTTTGCTGTTTTGTTCTTTTGAGGACAGTAGGATCAGGGTAGAATATGAAATAATAGGCTTGTCTCTGACTACACTGAATGGTAAGCATGGGCAGGTGGAGTGGAGCAGCTGGACTTCAGGAGAGGGGTTGGGGCACAGGTATAGTTGAAGTCATGTGAATAAGTAGGATTTCCCACTTATTCCTAAAAAAAGTGGACTATAGGCAGACACTCAGAGAACGTCTGTACTTAAAAGTAGGAAGAAATTAGAAAAGAAATTAAGACTTCACCAGATGAAAGTATAGTTTATGGGAAGAAAGGTTTATTTGTTTGTGTGTGTGTTTGTTTTTGAAGGGAAGACCTATACATATTTACAAATGCAGTTGTAGCAGAGGAGACGTCTCAGGCTTCAGAGTGCAGATGCAGAAGTTAGCCTTTGAAAAGATGGGGTTCTGCTCTTCATGGGCAACAGGATGGGAGCATGAACATGGAACCAGGATGTTTTAAGGTAAATGAGGGTTCAGGATAAACAGCCTTGATAAGAAGAGTGGAGTGGGAAGCAAGGTCATCCACTGAAACATAAAGCTAGAAAAGTTTTAGTCCAGCTGCTGTGGTAAAACTGCAGAGCAATTACTAATCAATACCTCAAATACATGAAAAAGAAATCATGTTCCAGAATCTTTACTGGGTTTAAGAGTACAGTCAGCCCCATGTCTCCCATTTATATTTAAACAACAAGAGCACATCCCAGTAACAGAGGTCTATAAATAAAGATCTACATAGCAAACAGTTATTTGCAGATGTGATTAAATAAAGGCTCTTGAGATGGAAAGATCATTCTGGATTATCTGTGTGGGCCTAATGTAATTACAAAGATCCTTACTACTGGAAAAGGGAAGCAGGAGAATCAGAGAAAGAAAGGTAATCACTGATGCTAAGGCTGGAATAACGGGATTGCTGGCCAAAGGCCAAGGAATGTGAGCTGTTTCTAGAAGGTGGAAAAGGTAAGGAAATGATTTCGGGCTGCTATAACAAACATGCCATAGACTGGGTGATTTAAACCATGTAAGCATGTATTTCTCACAGTTCTGGAGACTGGGAAGTCCAAGATCAAGGCACTGGCAGGTTTGGCATCTGATGAAGACCGGCTTCTAGGTTCACAGATGGTCACTGTGCCCTCACATGGCAAAAGAGAGAGGGGGCTCACTGTAGTCTTTTTTATAAGGGCACTAATCCCACTCATGAGGGCTCCACCCTCATAACCTAATCACCCCTGAAATCTCCATTACCCAATACCATCACCTTTGGAATTAGGAGTTCCACATATAAATTTTGGGCCTGGGGGTAGGTATGGGGGGCACAAGCACTCAGCCTATTGCACTCCCCTAGAACTTCCTGAAGTAACTGTAGCTCTGCTAGCACCTTGATTTTAAAGCTATGACTTCTAGAAGAATAAGATTGTGGTAATTTGTTATAGCAGCAATAAGAAACAAATGCATACTCGGTGATGGTATTTTTTTTATTTTTTTAATAATGATATACTAAGGCATCGGTAGATTTTGCTAAAACTATGTTACAGCTGTACTCATTTTGGATCCTTTTCTATTGACTACAGTAATGGATAAAATATTTTCTTTTAAAAAGTTAGATTACTGTGCAAGGAATATATGCAGATTATCTGTAAAGTTATAGCATTTGGTCCTAGTTCTACGATTAGCCAAGCCAATGCCTAGTCAAGTAAGTATAATCCTTTCTCATTACAGTTATACAAAAGTACATAGAAGCCTTATCATTTACAAACAGTATGTTTCTCGCTTGATGCAAAGTTAAATTAATTTCTACAATGTTGCAGATGCTGGCTGATTCTTCTGCTTTGTTTTCATTACAACGTTCATAACTTATCTTTCTAAAATTAGATTGGTGTAACTTAACTGGTCTCATTAATTTCTAAACAAGGAAATTGTTTAAAAGGCTTTATTACAAACTGGATTAATCTCAACATCCTAGGGCAAAATGTTAGGGATTCCTGTCAAATGGTTTGTTGCTGTTTTGCTGCTGATGACTGTTCTTTAAATACCATTTCTATCCTTTGGCTTGTAGTAGTGGGGGATTTTAAAAATGCCATCATTTGTATTTAAAGATCAGGGAAAAGAGGCAATGAGAGAAAGAAAAAAGAAAAACCTCACTCCCAGGGTTCATAAAGCCAAGACCTTTCTATGCTAAACATTATTTTATGCCATAAAAGGCAGTTTTTCTCATAAACTGAACCAGTCCAATATTGAGTTTACTCCTGGTTTTGGAGAAAGTATAACTCTATTTCTATATTAGCATTTACCAATGCATATAAGAGTTTCTTTGCTTTTGATACAAAAATGGCTCTAGGTGCTCAATTTTAATTAAGGCTGGAATATTTAACAACTCTATAATCAAATTAGTTCAATGATTTAAAAACCAATACTTCTGGTACTGATATTCCATTAAAAATCAAAAGATAAATTTATTATATATTTTACAATATACTAAAGGAAAATTAGCACATGCTTAAAATATATGAACATAAATGTACAGTACTCTGGCCACTACAGTAGGGCCTAGGATAAATCATCTGCTTCCATAACAATTCACAAGTTTTAAAACAGTCCATCAGAATATAATAAGTATTATTATAGGTTTCATTCAAATCATAAAAGGACTATATATGTATTTGCAAGATAGTAAGGTGTGAGAAAGGTTGTATTGCTTCAGGTGAAAAATGGTAAGAATTCAAGAAAGATATTGCTTAGTAGTTCTTAACAAGCCTAGTAAGAAATTTTAAATTCTGGAGGATAAAAGAAACACTTAGAAGTTAGAAAGACTTGAGTAGCACCTAATACCCGGAAAAATTGTGGTAATGACCATATGGAAAGATATGGCAGGATTAGAAAAGAAAAACAAGACTTGCTGGAGCTGGGTTCTAACAAAGGCAAAAGGTTTTCTATGCTTATGAAAATTTCTGTGCTATGCAAAGCTATTCTTTTTTTTTCCTCACCTGAGGATATGTTTATTGATTTTAGAGAGAGGATGGGAGAGACAAAAAGAAACACTGATGCAAAAGAGAAGTGTCAATTGGTTGCTTCCCATATGTGCTGACTGGGGATTGGACCCACAACCTTTTGGTATACAGCATGACACTCCAACCACTGCACCACCTGGCCAGGGCAAAATTATTTATTTTTTAAAAAATAAGATGAAGGAAAACCATACAACTAAGCAGCATCCATTTTGGCATAATGATATACTCTGCTAATCTCCAAATTAGCTGTCTTTCGACTTCTTTTATGGCTTAACAAGACCCTGAGTAATGAGTTATTGTTTACCTGTGCTACAGCACTAGGTTGTATGAAATTACTCAAAAATCAAATTGTATTATGACTGGCAAGCATTCTCTACCACTGAACTGTAACTGATGCTAAAAAACAGGTTCGCAGAGCGTTCTAATCATACCAGTACAGGGCAGAGAAAGATGTTATGAGTAACTACAGCAGATAAAGCAAAAGAATTATTTTGATCAGATTAGGTACAAGGCAAACCTAATACTTTGAACTGAAATAAGAACTAGTAGACATTATTTTTGGTTTTGTATATCATTCAATATACAATGTCCAACTATAATGTAGAGCTGCGGAAGTATTTCTAAAGGAAGCAGACTTGGCACATAGTAAGATCCTTCTATCATTTTCCTGAAACATATATATTCCCCTCAGAAGCCTCCTACCTAAGTGCTGATTAAGCTTAGCTCTTCTTGAAGTAAGATTCTATCTCACAACACTATTGTAGGAAATAAAGCTGACCCTGATTATAATATTGCATTAAATAGAATGGGAAATGCTTTTACCCAAAGTACTCCTAACAGAGAAAGAATGGCTTTTTTTGGGGGGGGGGGGGGGGGGCACAGAACGTATGCCAGATACCCTACTGTTTTATGGCAGAGGTTGGCTGGACAAAATTCTCCAAATCTTTGTCTTTCAGTGTATTATGGAATAGGCTGAAATACATTCTGTGTTTGAACCACTTAGTTAATAAAGCAGCTAAAAACAGATCAAAACATATTCTAAAAAATAAAGCTATTAAATAGAATATAATGTTAAGTTAAAATTTCCCTATTTACAAACAGAAAACTTATTGATTTTTGGCAGTTCAGAGTGTACCTAAATGGTACTTCAGGTCTACTATGTCTTACAAGACTATTGTGAAACCCAAAAAGCTCTACAACTTACAGTTTTTTCTTAAGTTTGAGAAGATTCATTTGGCCTCAAAATCTGACCTAAATTGATATAAAGCTATTCATGGTCAATACTTAACCCCTGTGGTATAACTTATTCATATGTTTTTCTGAAAACATATTGTTTGACTACAGGGTACTACCCCAGATACTACTGGGTGAGGTGATTTACCAAGTATGTATATTACCTTTTAAAAAACACAAAAAGCCCTGGCCAGTGTGGATCAGTTGGTTGGAGCATCACCTATAAGACAAAAGGTCAAGGGCACGTGCCTAGGTTGTGGGTTCAGTCACCAGTTGGGGCACATATGAGGCAACTGATGTTTCTCTCTTGCAGCGATGTTTCTCTCCCTCTCTCTCTCCCTTCCCCTCTTTCTAAATTAATAAGCATGTCCTTGGTTGAGGATAAAATAAATACATCCAAACACAAAGATGGAATTCTGAAACACATCTGGCCTCCAAGGTTTTGAATATTTTGTACTTGTATTTTAGATTCAAATGAGTTGTAAATATCTTCTGTACTGTATCAACATGAAGAATTAGTCCCATCATTATCTGATGAAAGCTTACTTTAATTACTTTTTAAAAGTAAACCACTTAAACACTAACTTAAAAAGCATCTGAAAGGCGAATCTGCAGTCTACGTGAAGGAGTCCATCAGTGTTTCCTTATTCTAATACAAAGAAAGAAGGAAAACGGGATTGTTTTTATGTTCTATCAACACACCAAGGCTTCCTTAGCACTACCCCACACGCCCCTGGCAAAAAGGGTGTTTTAATTCGTATGTTTGTTATTTTTAAAAGAACACTCTGTACAATCAATAACAAAGCCACTTTCTCAGGAGTTCATTCTGTCATTTTGTTCAGTGCCTTTCACTGAATTTCTCCATCCTTGAAAGATCTGCTTAGAGAAAAACAGAAAATCAAGTCCCAAGAGTCATTTAAGATACTGGCTTAGAAACAAGAAGAGAAAGTATTGCTTTCCCAGCACAAGAAGAGAGACCACTTTTATACTTCCAGACTAGTCCATGTAGCTTTCCAACTATCAGTAAAGTGTGATGACTCAGGAAAATAAAAGAAAAATAATTACCCAATTTTAACATCTTGAAGAAAAAAAAGTATTATTTTAATGAAAGAGTAAGTTCCATGACCTTGAAAAACTAAACAAACTAAAAACTAAAACATCTTGGAGCCCCGACAGCTGTCAAAGTCCCAAAGGGAGGGAATTTCAAACTTAACAATAATTGAAAACATGATGTAGGAGGGTGTCCTGTTGTTTCTATGGCAAATTTCTGAATCTCAGAGAATGTTATTTTTATAAATAGCTATTAAAACAACCTAACACATTTTTAAAATATAAATTCCACTTTTCTGTTCTATTCTTGAGGTCCTTGATTAGAAATTTGGCATTCAGCTGGAAGGGTCAGTATTAATTACATCACTAAATTTAACTATTTTTTTCATTTAAAAAGACTGAGCCCAAATTGCAGAAGGAAACAATCAGCACAGCAATAGTGCCATCTTTTGTCCAAAGCAGAAAGTAACTTTTGTCCTCATGATTCAACATCAGGAAATACATAACTTCTTTCTATGTCTTCCTTGTAACATGTTTCAAGTTACAATCACTGTCTCTCCTGCAATTTGAGAGGCAGAAGCAATCATAGATGTATATACTCTTGAATTAAGATTAAGATTACAATTAAGCCCTGGCTGGCGTAGCTCAGTGGATTGAGCGCGGGCTGGGAACCAAAGTGTCCCAGGTTCGATTCCCAGCCAGGGTACATTCCTGGGTTGCAGGCCATAACCCCCAGCAACCGCACATTGATGTTTCTCTCTCTCTCTCTATCTCCGTCCCTCCCTTCCCTCCCTAAAAATAAATAAAATCTTAAAAAAAAAAAAAGATTACAGTTAAGATTACAGCTAAACATTACCATGATTAATACATTTATTCCTCACCTTCTTCCTGTCCCTTTCACTACTATTAAAGCATCAAGGCAACAGCTATCATTCTTCCCCAGGTGTAAATATGGGGAAGCAATCAAGAGAAATAGATTTAAAGATCC
This sequence comes from Phyllostomus discolor, assembly GCF_004126475.2. Taxonomy (NCBI): domain Eukaryota; kingdom Metazoa; phylum Chordata; class Mammalia; order Chiroptera; family Phyllostomidae; genus Phyllostomus; species Phyllostomus discolor. The sequence goes on along the minus strand of NC_040904.2, from coordinate 76,164,058 downwards.
TATATTGCCACAATACTAGCAAGTCAGTCTGTCCCCCTTGTTTTAGAAACTTTAGCATTAAATGTTTGTTTGTTTTTTAAAGATTTTATTTATTTATTTTTAGAGAGATGTGGAAGGGAGAGAGAAAGAGAGGGAGTGAAACATCAATGTGTGGTTGCCTCTAGCACACTCCATAGTGGGGATATGGCCTGCAACCCAGGCATGTGCCCTGACTGGGAATCAAACCAGCGATGCTTTGGTTCACAGGCCTGCGGGCAATCCACTAAGCTATACCAGCCAGGCATTAAACATTTTTTTAAAACCAAGTAAGATTGTAGTAATTTAAAAAATTTAAAATTATAGGACCATCGATTCTGCAATCGGTTCCTTGTACCAAATAATATTCAATTAATATCTCCAAGATTCTATATAAGATTACTTTATAGGGTCACTTACAAGTTATGTAGAAAACAGTTATATAATACCATGAAAGAAATGTATGAAAGCTACTGGCAATCTTTGTATCTTACTGCTCAAATGACAATTTTAACTAAATCCAAAACTGAAAAGGCAATATGCTTCCAAAGGACACTACACACACAGTACATATTCCTCCAAAAGGGATTCTTATTTTTTTTAACAGAATAAAAGGTAATGGAATATTATATTTCTGAATCGATGGGAATGTGGATTTGGTCCAGGAATGAAATGAGATGCTGATCCTATGTTAATGAGTGAAGGACAAGTGATGAGCCTAATTAATCATATTACCTTATGTTTATTTGATGCTTAATTTAAAGAGAGCTTAAGCCTCCACACACAGAGCCTTAATAAAACTTTATGGGGTGCACAGGGTAAATAGTCTGACCAATTTATCAAAAGGAGAGTCACAAAGACTTGGTGACTTAACTGAAGTTACACAGCCAATTAATGCAGCACAAAGACTGCCACAAGCTGAAGCTTTTCAGGGACCACGAGCTTCACCAGTGCTACATGCCCTGAAGCAAATATTACCACTGCTAAAATAAGTATGGAATCTGGGGCAGTAAAACAGAGAATGCCACATGCATACATTTTATCGTCCCAACTGTCACAAATACTTACTGAAGGTAAAGAATAACTGCTTTTAAACACATTTTTAACACACAAAAAACTAAGATGTAACAGGTCTGAAAATATGACCTGAGAGTTTTGGCTACCTGCTTCTTTTACAGAGCATACAGCCTTCACCTATTAAAGTGCTATTGCACAGAATTTACGATAAAATAAATGAAAGCAAATACCTCACACTGAGACATATTTTGAACCTCTTCATCACAGACTGACATCTAAATCAGTTTTAAAAAATTTTAACAAATTACTCGTTAGAAATTCAAAGCTAGTGACTTCATTAAAATTCCAAATAATTTGGAGTAATTTGGTAATTATTCCAAATAACATGGTAATTCATTTACCCAAATTTTGTTTCCACAACTCTAAAAGGTAGATTAAAATGTTTTCCTCATAAGCTTGTTGATGAGTACATAACCAGTCTAAACTGAAAGTCTTATTTTGCAGCCCTCATCTTACTCTATTAGATCCTGTCATTCACCCTCAACTTCAAAACACTTTGTATCACTTTGGCCTCCTGGATGTGAGTCTTTGTGTTCATCTCCCACTTTGCTGAAGTTCTCTTCTGGCCTCCTTCTGTACCTTCCCAATTCCTCCTATCCCTTAAATATCAGTCTTCCCCAGAAGAACTTTATCCTTGCTTTCTCTTTTGCTAATGTTAGAGGTCTTACATGTCATTTCAAACATTTCAATCTTTCCATTAAGTTTTGAAACATGAATTATCATTTTCACTTTGTAGATAAGCAAACCAAGGTAAGAGAGTTAAGCAACTTGAACAAGTCCACTCAGTAAAGGTAGTAAATGTCCAAAACAGGATCTAAATCCTAACACTAGAGCTGCAAGCGTGTGCTCTTAGCCAGTTATCCTTGACACGTTCTTCTCCTTCCCCCTTTAGAGCCAATCAATCACCAAGTTATACTAACTCTCCACTGAAAATACCCTGCAAACCTGACCATGTCTCTATTCCCTTCCCGTTCACTTATTTAAGGCCTTTGTCATCTACTTCTTGACCACTGTAAAATCTTTCAAATTGTTTGTTTTATTTTAATTGTTGTTCAAGTACAGTTTTCTGCCTTTTACTACCATTCCAGCCCACCCCCTCATCTAACTGGTTTTCTTGTGAAAGGATTTTCTTGTTAATTTTCTCTGCATCCCCCGCTGTTCTCTGATCAGGCGATTTCCAACTTGTGACAAATATTGGGTTGACAAAATAATTCATTTGTTTTTTTCCATAAGGTGACTCTAGTAGTGCTTAGTTGTTTTTAAACTTCATTCAAAACAATTTTTAGATTGTATTGTGACACTGTCATATCAGCATGTCTTTTAAAAAAAACATCAAAACTAGTGAATTTTTGTGTAGCCATTTTAATATTGAAGATGGAAGAAAATGCTCAACACTTTCAGTATTTTATGCTTTATTATTTCAAGAAAGGTAAAAACACAACTAATATGCAAAAGAAGATTTGTGCTGTGTATGGAGAAGATGTCATGACTGATTGAATTTGTCAAAAGTGGTTTGCAAAGTTTTGTGCTGGAGATTTCTCACTGGATGATGCTCCACAGTCAGGTAGACCAATTGAAGTTGATAGTGATCAAATCAAGACATTAATTGAGAATAATCACCATTATACCATGTGGGAGATAGCTGACATACTCAAAATATCCAAACCAATAAAGTTGTTGTTGAAGATGAAAAATGTGTCTTTTACCTTACAGAAAAAAAATACGTACTTTTTGGCCAACCCAATACTTCTAATTGTTCCTCAATAGCTGTCCTCGTTTTCTTCGGTAGTAATGGGATTTTTAATTGGGGACAGATAAGGCTAATTTCCTAAACTGCCTTTTACTAAAGGTAGTAATATGACTAAGTCATATTCATGAGATGTGAGTGAAAGTAATGTTGAGTTACGATTTTTCGCTCCTTCCTACAAGTTGAAATTCAGATTAAATAGCAAGAGCTGGCATAGCAACCCTGGACCATGAGGGGGAAGATAGATGGGGCCTCAATCCCTGATGGTTGTGGAGTCTGGCAATCAACTGATTGCCAGGACCTTGGAAAGCCCACTCAGACTTTTACTTAACAAATACTACAGGCTAGAAAGCCTGTTATTACAATTTTATGTGTCAACCTGGCTGCGCCACTGTGCCCAGATATTTGATTAAACATTATTCTGGATGTTTCTGTGAGGATATTTTCAGCTATAATTGACATTTAAATTGGTGGACTTTGAGGAAAGCAAACTGCCCTCTACAAGCTAGTAGGCCTGATCCAGTCAGCTGAAGGCCTGAAAAGAACAAAAGACTGACCTTCTTTGAACAGGACAGAATTTGGTCAGCAGATAGCTTTCGGCCTTGACCCACAACATCTGGTCTTTTTTGGATCTCCAGGCTGCTGACCCATCCTGCAGATTTTGAACTTGTCAGCCTTCATAACCATGTGAATCAATTCCTTTAAAAAAATCCCTTTACACACACACACACACACAAAACTCACCCTTTGGATTCTGTTTCTCTGGAGAACCCTAATACAGCCAGTAACCCTTATTATGCCATTGAAAAACACTTAATAAAATCACAGTTTATAATCTCGAAAGACAGATCACATGCTAAACAAAACTTAGATAGGATGATTGGAAGAAAATCTCAAAATATTAGTATGTGTTAAGGAGAGACGGCTCAATAAAGATCTTGAGAATTTGGAAGCAGAGATGAAAGGAATACAACTCTGCTAAGGCAGGCTCTCTGCCTGTGAATCTAAATTGATTAAAAACTTCATAATTTGGGCCTTGAAGGGTTGGAAAAGTCAACAGATTCTGTGCCCCAAAGTGAACTAGTGATAAAAAAAGGTATCCCTGAAGAGCCCGCTCTTACTGAGATAAAGCAGTGGCCTGAAGCCTCACTCAAGCACTTCTGAATAAATGTTCTTGTGTGGGCAACAGGATTCAGTCCAATAGCAAAGATGTTGCTTTCATACCTCACCTAATAAAATGAAACAAACTTTTGATACACACAATGGGAACAAGCTTAAAATATATTATACTGAGGGAAAAGTCCCATACTAAAAATAAAAAGTACATGTCTGATTACATTTTATGTAGTTAGAGAATGGACAAAGTTAATCTACAGTGAAAGAAATCAGCACAGTGGCTGCCTCTGATGAGTGGTGTGAATGGATTCTGAAGGAGCACTAGGAATCTGGGGTGATGAAAATACTCTATATTCACTGGATGGGGTTGTGGGTTACACAAGCCTGTACGTCAAAATTCCTTGAAAATGCCTGGCTGGTGTAGCTCAGTGGATTGAGCGTGGGCTGCAAACCAAAGTATCGCAGGTTTGATTCCCAGCCAGGGCACATGCCTGGGCTGTAGGCCATGGCCCCCAGCAACCACACATTGATGTTTCTCTCTCTCTCTTTCTTTCTCCCTCCCTTCCCTCTCTAAAAATAAATAAATAAATCTTAAAACAAATTCCTTGAAACAAACATGTAGCATGGTGTACCCATGTTGTTACAGATCCACTGGCTCAATTTGTGGGTGGAATGGGGACAGCTCCTCCAGCAACCACAGGATCTTTCCTTGGCTTCTCTGAATCCTATACCAGGGCCCTATGCAGGTCTATGACAAAATGTCCTAGGTTTCTGCAGATCACTCAGGTCATTAAAGTCTTAGTGGTGGTAAAGAGATTAACCTATGTAGGTTCTGGTGACAGTGCAGGGACCAAACTTTTGCCACCTTAAAGCTGTCTTTTTGGGATATTGATTTGAAGCTGTTTCTTAATAAACAAAGAACCTTTGACCTTCTCCCCTTTCCTGCCCCAGAGATTCAGAGAGAGAAAACCTGCTTTGGGAAGGGAGACCTGGCACAATAACCTTAAGAAACTTTACCCTTACAGGAAGACTCCAAGCCTGTTAGATAGATACCTCATGTCCCATTGTTTCTGAGTTGCCTAGCAAGAATTTTCTTGCTATGAATTTTTCTGCTCTTCTACTTCCTGTAAATCATCCATTATCACTTATAATATCTCATACCCTGCTCCTGACCTTTCTCCTTTGTCCGAAAATGTCTTACACACGAAAAGTATTAACATATAGGAGGTCTGCCCAGAAAAAGTCCAGCCACTATTAATATAATAAGAATGGTTTGCATGACATTGATGTAACCTGGCAGCCATGGAGAGTGGACTGTAATATGCATGTGTGAACAATGATGGCTTCACTGTACTAGTCAGTAGGGGTTGCAGACGCTGTTGGGTAAGCATGTGTACTGTGCGGCTGTCACAATTAAAATGACTGATTGAACAGAGAAATGAATTTGCATCAAATTTTACGTTAAGCTTGAATATTCCTCCCCAGAAACTATTCAGATGATACAAAAGGCTTTCAGGGACAATGCAATGAGTGCAGCACAAATAAAAGTGTGGCACAAATGCTTCAAAGATGGTTGAGAATCTATTGAAAGTGATCCATGTTCTGGAAGGCCTGCAATAAGCAGAACACCTCAGAATGTTGAACATGTACAGGCTACAATGAACAAAGATCACAGACTGACAGTGCAACTAGAAGCTTACCTGAGGATTCCAAAAATTACTGTCCATTTACTGCAAGCATTACTGTCTGTAATGCTTACAAAATTATTTTGTTTACTTTTGACCAGGCAAACTTTCCTTCTTCATCATTCTAGATCCACTTCAAAGCTTACATAGTCTCTGAAACCTTCACTGATTCCCATAGAATTCTTCCCTTTTCTGTTTTTCTCAAGCAATTAATTTTTAGCTCCTTGAAAACAGGGTTTATATTATATCCATTTTGTATTTTTTATATATAACACAACTGGAAAGAATGTCCTCAAAATGCACTTATTAACAACTATAGGAATGAGTACTACCTTAATTAAGAGGCAGGTCAGGCAGAGAACTTTTCAGTGTAAAACAAAGGATATACCTAGAAATTAACACTCAAAAATCCTGAATAGGGAACAACTCACACAACTTACAACTCTTAATTATAGAATAAAAATGATAAAAAACAGAGGCTTTATTTGGAAAAAAGAAAACTTTTGCCAACAACTTATAAAAATAAGAAAAAGGTCTTTATTTTCTCTTGCTAGAAAAAGTGAAATAATCTCATGATGAAGTTTATTTCCTAGCCATTATGGTCTCATTACTGATTGAATTGAAAAATTTGGTAACTCGAGAAAATGAACTTGACTCTATGGAAAACCATGGCCACCACTTTTCTTTTAAAGATTTTATTTATTTATTTCTAGAGAGAGGAGAAGGGAAGGAGAAAGAGAGGGAGAGAAACATCAATATGTGGTTGCCTTTTGCATGCCCCAATTGGGGACCTGCCCCACAACCCAGGCATGTGCCCTGATTGGAAATCAAACCGGTGACCCTTTGGTTCACAGGCCAGCACTCAGTCCACTGAGTCACACCAGCCAGGGCTGACCACCATTTTTAAACTGAGATATATGGTACTGTGATATTGTGCTTTATAGTAAGAAATATATATTTGGTCTTCATCCCCTTTTCAGATAACAGCTCCTAAAATCTTGGGATTCTTAAATGATAAGAGCCACAAAAGTTGTCTTTAGTGGTGCTAACAAGGTGACTCTGGGACTGCACCTATGGTTGGGGGCTGGCTGCCAGGGGAACCAACCACAGGACTAGAGGACTTTCAGATCAATCCCTTGACCTCTGGGGAAGGAAGAGTGGCTGGAGGTTGAATCAAATGCTAATCGCCAATGATTTAATCAATCATACCCATGTAATGAAACTGTAAAAATGCAGATGGCCAATAATTTAATCAATTGTCTATGGGTTGGTGAAACACGTACGTGGTGGTACTGGAAGAGCAACATGCCCAGAGAGGGCAAAGAAGCTCTGTGCTCCTTCTCATGTACCTTGCCCTATGTATCTTTTCCATTGGATGTTATCTGTATCCTTTATCATACCCTTTCATAGGCTTGTAATTGTAGGTAAACTTTTCCTGAGCTCTGAGAGCTGCTGTAGCAAATTAACCAAACCCAAGGAGGGGTGCTGGGAACTTCTGAAACACAGGTGACAACCTGAACTTGCAACTGGATCTGAAGTGGGGTGGTGGGGTGGACTGTTCCTTAACCTATAGGATCAGACACTATCTCTAGATAGATAGTTAAACTGTAGGACACCCAGCTGGTATTGCAGGAAATTGCTTGGTGGTGTATGGGGAACTCCCCACCACTACACTGGAACTGGTACCAGAACACTTTTTAGATAACAAAAATTCCATCAAACATTTAAAAACAAAAGTTACCCCCGCAATACTGCTTTTCTGGAGACATATGGAAAATCTAACGAAGGAGGTTAGTGTGGGGGCAGTCAATTTGATTTAAAAGGAAAAAAAATAAATCTAGTCTTTTAAAAATTATTAGCCTAATTTGATATACCAATGGATATATTTTAATTACTACAAGATAATTTAACAAACGGTAAAACCACACCTTTAACCAACTGTTATGAGCTCCACAAAGCCTTTATCTTTATTTATTTTTTTTGCCCCTGACCCCACTCAAAATGTTTATTCCTCTCCATTTCATGTCTTTTTTCCTCTCAGCATTTCAGGGATTTTTTTTCATTTACTTTTCCTTACCAATCCATATTTATTTTCTATGTTACATTGTTGGTTTCTATATTCATTTGCAATTTTTCCATTTTTGTTCCTTTTCAGCAGTTCTCATTTCTTTCATTTTTCCACTGCCTATTTCTCATCATTTCGCTCACTTGATATATTTGTATCAGTTACTGTTTCTGCTGATAAATAGCAGTCTGGGCAAGAAAGCAAATAAATTCCTACTACTATTATGTACTAAAACCAAAGGAGACATTGGGGTGAAAAATAGAAGCTTATGTATAATCTATCAAATAAATGCAGATTTAAAGTTAACTTTCAGGTACTATAAGCATCAAAAACACAGAGATTTCTGGGTTGATATTAATAGCGACCCATTGCTATATCCCAGTGCTCTTTACTGTGCTCACAGAAAGCAATCAAATTTCTAGGTATCAAACTGTTTATTATCAAAGAAGTTCTGTAAATTTAAGATAAGGAAACATGACCCAGTTTGCAATTTTCAGAGATACCATACCCAGAAGCTATTCCTTTGTTTACCTAAGAAACAAACAAAATGCTGATAATCATCTTTCCATTAGTAGTAAGTTTTTACCTTGAGAAGGGATATTTTTATATAGTACTGGGAGAGCAGAGTAATGACTCTTAGATACTCCTGAAACAGATTATAAGTGACAAGTCTTAAGGTATTTCTTATCAGTTTCTACTTGGAGATATCTAGTTCAATACATCTCAGTAATTAATTACCTCATTAAGATGGGTATAGGAGAGACTAAAAACTCTGCTGAGGTTAAACCCAAGGAATCCAGTTTTGTGCTGCTTAAATTAAAAAAGAGTAACAAAAGACACATTAGATCTAAACTTAAAATAGGATCTTTGATCTACTATCAAATATAGCCTCTTTACTCATACAAAGAAAAAGAACTAAAAAGCTTTCAAGAAAACCACCAGAATTGACTTTTGTCCTGTAGAAAATGTGCTTATAAATGAAGAGATAACTTACCACTGATTTAAATGATTTTTAAAAGTTTTTTCCAACTTTTTTTAGTAAGAAGAAAAAACTTTCCTCAAGTGAATTCCTACAAGCTTAATCACATAAAGTTAAAAAACCTCTGGTTGGATTTGGTGTGGTGAACTAAGAAGCTTTCTGGTCATCCTTTCTTCCCTCAAAATGGCTCCTGCTCTTTACAAAGCAAAGTATAAATACCACTGTCTTAAATAATTCTGTGGAGAAAAACAACAGCTATTTCTTATTTAAAAATGTAACTCCATAACAGGTCAGTTTTTTATAGGTATTTTATTTGTGATTGAGAAGAATGCAAGTTTTACATTTATTAATACAGTATTCTATATGTTTATTGGGTAACATTTGTTAATTTTGTTATTCAAATCCTCCTGCAGGTTATAAAAGAAAGGAAAGCACATAAGGCCAAGTCCCCAGAAAACCTTTCTGATGGAAGAAGATTTTCATTTTGTTTAAAATCATTAGAGGCTTTTCAGAAAAAATGACTAAAAATCTAATTATTACCAATATTTTACAAGTTGAATAACTATGATGTCTTAATGAAATACATACCTTAGTTTGAATACCTTTATTTAAGCAGCTCCCCACTGTGTGTGTGTATATATGTATATATAATAGTTGTGTTAAATCATGGAATATGCTATCAAATTAAATATTACTGAGAAGTACAGACAATTAAAACATACAGAAGCAGAACTGTCTAGGTTCAAGACTAAGTAGAGAAAACAGAGCTCTATTTTTTCAGAGCCAAAATAAGGTGGCTCCAAGGGTGCTGGAGATAGTACAAAAATCACTAACAAAGCAAAATTTATGTTTCTAATAACATGAGTTTAAAATATATATATCAAAAATTGACACAACTACAAAGAAAAATGTATAAATCCAAATCATACTTGAAGATTTTAATGTACTTTTTTCAATAACTGACTAGAGATCAGCTGTTATTTGTTTTTTTGTAACACTACGGGGGATTTGAATAACAAAATTAACAAATGTTACCCAATAAACATATATAGAATACAGTATTAATAAATGTAAAACTCGCATTCTTCTCAATCACAAATAAAATACCTATAAAAAACTTTTATAGATATATCTATAAAACCTAATATGGAGTTATGAAGCAAGTCAACATAAATTTCAGATGGCTGATATAATATTGCACCTGTTCTGTGATCACAAAAATAAAAAGAAAATAATAAAAAAGCCAGAAAATTCCTATATGTGTTTGGATATAGAAAACAAACTTATAATTAAAAGGATGAATAAAGATAAATGTTGGATCTGGAAAAGATCCTCAGGCAAGACTGATGAACAAAAAATAACAAACAAGGACATTATTTTAAATCCTGCAGATGTTGAAAAGATAACAAGGAGATACTGTACACAACTTTATGTCAATACATTCTGTAACCATGCAAACTGGGTTTCAGCTGTCTGGCACCTTGATTCCACATGACCCAATGATTTGTGTTGAAGGAAACAGATTTTTATTAACAGGGTTCCAACATTGGGATGGTGGTGCTGAGAGCACTCCTGCTCTAAGCCTTTCTTTCCCCCAAGACTCAGAACTCCCCTTGATTTCCAAAAGGCTACAAGCCAAAATCATGCATAGAAGTTCCCCATTTTCTTTCTTATCTATCCTTAAGCCAGTCACACAAACAGATCTCCATCCTCTCCGGCATGTACACTTGGGGGTTTCAGAGTCGCCATCTTCTCGTTGAAGCTCTCTCATTCAGGTTTTGAGGTGCACTGCTCTCAACTTCCATGTAGCTGTCCCAGAATGGTGTGCTGTGCTATATTGGATCGTGGTGTCCCAGATGCTGGGGTCCAGGGAAGCGCACATCCCAGAATGGGACTCTGCCTCCTGGAGTGAGCTTATATCCACGTGGGGTCTAAGCCACTGGTATGCCTGGCACCTCATGGGCCCACAAGTGAGGGAGAGTGAGTGAGGCTCTCTGCCATTAAGTCTCACTCCCCTTAAAACACTCAAAATGAATAACCTTGCCTCCATCTACCAAGCAAGACCAGTTTCAGAATACACTACTCAAAGGTACTGTTCTTCAGAAATGCAGAGGTCCCAGTTCAGCTCAGCATTTCCAGTTCCAGTTCGTCTCCAAGCATCTTTCCTGAGTCGGGGTGCACCAGCCTGAGTCCTTCATGCAGCATCAGTTTCTTTCCTCTGGAGCCGCATTTACTTCATCCATCAGCTCACCAGTGTGTCTGTGTACTTGCCCAAGCAGGTCTCTGCAGCTCTGCCAGCATCTTTTACAGATAGTCCTCCAGGGAGAATTCACAATCTTGTGGCAGACTTCTCTGCAGACCTCCAGACTTCATGGCAGACTTCACTGCAGACCTCTCGACCTCATGGAAGACCCCCCACTCAAATTTTAAATGCTCAGCCCAGAAATTCCTGTGTGGCCAAATATCTGGCTCTTTCTATGGTGTGTTATACTCTGTCATTTTTGTCAGCTCTTCACTGTCTTTGACCCTCTTTCTGCTGACATCTTTGGTCATGGCAAGAATTCCAAGCCACATACAGGCACTGGGGTGGACATCCACCCCCACAGCTCTAACAGCAAATGTAGGAGCTCCCCACCACTATGTCTTGAGTCACTTTGCTGGCACACATTCTCACAGTCATGTTCACAATTCACCCAGGCAGCAGCTTCTTCCTTCAGGAAGGCACAGGCTGTTAATCTACCTTTGTTACGCAATGTGCCTTAAATGTTGTTCCTTCTGCTTTCTGAATATTCCTTCATGTCCCTGCCCCGTTTTTGCAGGATTTGGAGAGATTCCCCTATTTCCTCGGTACCCATGCTCTGTACCATTACAATTTAGAGACTTAGATAAAATGTGAAAATGACTTAAAAACAAACAAACAAACAAACTGATTCAAGAAGAGAGAACATTTAAAGTCCTACAACCAAGTAGAAACAAATTCAATGGTCAAAATTTTCCCATAAAGAAAACCATAGGCCCACTTGGCTTTAATTGAAGGTCCTGTCAAATAGTCAAAACATATTTAATTATGGCAATGTTACAGAAACTGCTCCAGAGACTATAATGAAAGCCTACTCCTTGATATTTTTACATTTTTAAAGGCATTTTTTATTCTTGTTTATTTTATTACAGTTGTCAAAAAACTTCCCCCTTGCTCTCCTCCACTCAGCCCACTCTCAGCTCTCACAGTCAACCCTCATACCTTTGTCCAGGTCCACGGGTCAATTATACATGTTCTTTGACTAATCCTTTCCCCTTCTTTCCATCATTACCCTCTCCCCCATTTCCTCTGGCAACTGTCTGTACCCTGTTTCCATTTCTCTAGTCCTGTTTTGCTCATTAGTTTATTTTCTTAATTAGATTCCTCTTATAAGAGGGATCATATGATATTCGTCTTTCACCAACTGGTTTATTTCATTTAGCATAAGAGGCTCCTCCTGTTCCATCAGTGCTGTCACAAAATGTAGGAATTCCTTCCTTCTTTATGCTGCATAGTTTTCCATTATATAGATGTACCACAGCTTTTTGATCTACTCATCTAGATGAGCACTTAGGCTATTTCCAGCACTTGGCTCTTGTATATAGCACTACTATGAACATAGGGGTAAATAAATCATTTTAAATTGGTGTTTCAGGATTTTGGGGGTATATTCCAAGCAGTGGAGTTGCTGAGTAAAAACATACTAGAAAATGTCAAAACTGTTCAAGTTGATAAATTTAACGTAATTCCAATCAAAATCCCCAAATTTTTTTCATGAATCTTGATAAGCTGATTCTAAAATGTGTACAGAAATGCAAAATAGTAAAAAATAACAAAGATACTCTTAACAAAAGAAAGAATATGAAACAAAAAAAAAAACAAGGGAAGATTTACACCTATATATTATGATATTAATCCCATGGTAATTAAGTTAGTATAGAACTAGCTTGAAGATCAATAAATAAAGCAATTAGGAGATTTTTGGAAGATGGTGGCAAGATAGGTGGGAGCAGAATCCACTTCCTCCTGTACATGGGTGAAACACCTAGTCAATCTTCTGAGGAACAGAGCAACCAGCCAATGGTATCCCAGTATATATGAATATTAAAGACATGTCCTTGTAGAGGACATCGAAATTGTAGAAGACATCAAAAAATCAGATGAGTAGGTGGGAGTTGTGAACACTAGTATATGTGCTGGAAGAGGAAACTCACCAACAAAGGAACCACCAACAGATAACAACAGAAGAGGGTGGGGGGAGTGGAAGCCACAGTAACCTCAACCCAGGACTGATCTGGAAATACAACTAAATGATGGAGAAATTACCCAGAATAAACAACTGAACAACAGCAAGAGAGAAGCCTCAAAACCTTGTACACAGAGAAGAACCAGCTTCAACACAGCCTGACCACACCTGCACAACAGAGTACAAGATGTGATGGATGGACTGACTGTCAGTTAACCTGCTGGAGGGAAGGACCCACCAACGAGAGACCCAACAATAATCAAATCCCAAAGACATACAGAGAGCCAACATAAACATCAGCCCAAGACCAGCAAGCTCAGGAGATCAAGGAGACTGCACCACTGAATCTCACAGGTCTTCTACCATAGAAGTTCACATCATAAATCTAGGGAGTCAGAAGAGATCAATTTAAGAAGCAGAAGCAAACAAGAAGAGTCTCACAAACAATGGGAAGACAAAGAAACAATCCCCAAATGAAAGGAAAAAAGGAAGCCTCAGAAAAAATGCTAAATGAAATAGAGGCAAGTCAACTATCAGATATTGAATTCAAAGCAATGGTTATAAGGAAGTTCAATGAGCTCACAAAAAATTACCAAAAACTATAGTGAAACAACAATGAACTCACTGCAAACTATATCAGCATGAAAAAGGAAATAGAAACTATTAGCACAGGCAAAGAGGAAATGAAGAATACAATTTCTGAACTGAAGAACACAGTAGAATAGATCAAAACCAGGCTAGATGAAGCAGAGGATCTGATCAGCGAGCTGGATGACAAGGTAGAAAAAAACACCCAAAAAGAGCAAGAAAAGGAAAAGAGGCTCAAAAAAAACAAAGAGGAGTTCAGGGAAATGCAGGACAACATGAAACATAATAATATCTGTATAATAGGGATACTAGAAGGAGAAGAAGAGAAGAAGAGTAAGGGATAGAAAACCTCTTTGAAAAGGTAATGATGGAAAACTTCCCTAATTTGGTAAGAGAAAAAGTCACACAAATATATGAAACACATAGAGTCCCAATCAAGAGGAACCCAAAGAGGCCCACCTCAAGATACATCATAATTAAAATGGCAAAATTTCAAGACAAAGAGAGACTCTTAAAGGCAGCAAGGGAGAAATAGGAAGTAACATACAAGGGAGCCCCCAAAAGACTAGCAGCTGACTTCTCAATGGAAACACTCCAAGCCAGAAGCAAAGGACAAGAAACATTCCAAGTAATGAGAACCAGAGGCCTGCAACCAAGACTACTTTACCCAGCAAGGCTCTCAATTAAAATGGAAGGCCAAACAAGGAGCTTCCTGGACAAAAGAAGCCTCAAAGAATATACCTCCTCCGACCCAGCTCTGTAAGATATTCTAAAGTGTCTGTTTTAAGAACAGGAAGAAAAACAATGAAAGAAAGAGGAACACAGGAATGAAAAAATGGCAATGAATAAGTACCTATCAATAATAACCTTAAACGTAAATGTATTAAATGCCCCAATCAAAAGACATAGTATAGCTGAATGGATAAGAAAACATGACCCACGCATACGCTGTCTACAAGAGATCCACCTCAAAACAAAGACCTATACAGACTGAAAGTTAAGGGCTGGAAACAAATATTCCAAGCAAATGGACAGGAAAATAAAGCTGGGGTAGCAATACTCATACCACAAAATAGACTTCAAAAAAAGAGCCATAAAAAGAGACCCAGAAGATCACTTCATAATACTCAAGGGAAAAATCCATCAAGAAGACATAAACATTGTAAACATATATGCACCTAACATAGGAGCACCGAAATACATAAAGAAAATCTTGGAGGACTTCAAGAAAGATATTGACAGCAACAAAATTATAGTAGAGAATTTTAACACCCCACTGTCAAAAATGGACAGATCTTCCAAACAAAATATCAACAAAGATACTGTGGCATTGAACAATGCCCTATATCCAATAAATTGACTTAACTGATATATATAGAGCCTTTCATCCCAAAGAAGCAAAATATACATTCTTTTCAAATGTACATGGAACATTTTCAAAGATAGACCACATGATAGGACACAAAACAAGCCTCAACAAATTCAAGAACACTGAAATCATATCAAGCATTTTCTCTGACCACACAGGACTGAAACTAGAAACCAACCTCAATGAAAAAAACCCAAAACACTCAAAGTCATGGAGATTGAATAGCATGCTATTAAACAATGAATGGGTCAAGAATGAGATTAGGGAAGAAATCAAAAAGTTTCTGGAAACAAATGAAAATGAATTCGCAACAATCCAAAACTTGGGACACAGTGAAGGCAGTCCTGAGAGGGAAGTTCATAGCGATATAGGCCTACCTAAAAAAGATAGAAACATTTCAAATAAACAACTTAACCCTATGCCTACAAGAACTCGAGGAACAACAACAAAGAGCCCAGACCAAGTAGAAGGAAGGAAATAACCAAGATCAGAGCAGAATTAAATGACATAGAGGCTAAAAGCACAGTTCTAAGGATCAATGAATCCAGGAGCTGGTTCTTTGAAAAGATAAACAAAATTGATAAGCCTTTAAGCAGATACATCAAGAAAAAAAGAATGAGGACCCAAATAACACAATCAGAAATGAAAGAGGAGGGATTACAACTGATACCACAGAAATACAAAGGATTGTAAGAAATTAGTACAAAGCACTATATGTCAAGAAATTTGAAAACCTAGCGAAATGGACAAATTTCTAAACAAAATATAATCTTCCAAAACTGAATGAAGAAGCAGAAAGCCTAAACAAACCAATAACAGCAGATGAAATTGAAGCAGTAATCAAAAAGCATCCGACACACAAAAGCCCTGGACCAGACGGTTTCACAGGAGAAGTTTACAAAGCATTTAAAGAAAAGCTAACCCCGACCCTTCACAGATTATTCCAAAAGATTCAAGAAGATGGAAGACTCACAAACTCTTTTTATGAAGCCAGCTTCATCCTAATTCCAAACCAGATAAAGACATAACAAAGAAAGAAAACTTCAGGCCAATATCGCTGATGAACATATAGACGCTAAAGTCCTCAACAAAATATTGGCAAACCGCATCCAGCAATACATTAAAAAGATCATACTCCATGATCAAGTGAGATTCATCCCAGGGATGCAAGGATGGTACAATATCTGCAAATCAATAAACATAATACATCACATAAATAAAATGAAAGACAAAAATCACACGATCTTATCAATAGATGCAGGAAAAGTATTTGATAAAGTACAGTACCCATTTATGATAAAAACTCTCAGCAAAGTGGGAATAGAGGGAGCATTCCTCAACATAATAAAGGCCATATATGAAGACCTACAGCCAACATCATATTCAATGGGCAAAAACTTAGAGCTTTCCCACTAATATCAGGAATAAGACAAGGATGTCTGCTCTCACCACTCCTATTCAACATAGTATTGAAAGTCCTAGCCACAGCAATCAGACAAGAAAACGAAATAAAAGGCATCCAAATTGGAAATGAGGAAGTAAAACTGTCATTGTTTGCAGATGACATGCTAGTGTACATAAAAAATCCTATAGACTCCACTAAAAAACTACCCCAACTAATAAATGAATTTGGCAAAACAGCAGGATACTAAGTAAATATTCAGAAATCAAAGGCATTTTTGTACACCAACAATGAAATATAAGAAACAGAAATCAGGAAAAAATCCCATTTGAAATAGAAAAAGAAAAAGAAAATACCTAGGAATAAACCTAACTAAGGAGGTTAAGATTCCTACACTCAGAAAACTATACAACACTGAAGAAAGAAATTAAGGAAGACACAAATAAATAGAAGCATGTACCATGCTCATGGATTGGAAGAATTAAACATCATCAAAATGGCCATACTACCCAAAGTGATTTATAGATTCAATGCAATCCCTATTAAAGTAGCAATGACATATTTCACAGACATAGAACAAAAATTTCAGAGATTTATACGGAACCATAAACAACCCCAAACAGCTGCAGCAATTTTGAGAAAAAGGAACAAAGTAGGAGGGATCACAATACCTCATATCAAACTACATTGCAAGGCCACTGTAATCAAAATAGCCTGGTACTGGCATAAGTGAGGAACACATACCAGTGGAACAGAACAGAGAGCCCAGAAATAAACCCAAGTCTCTATGGTCAATTAATATTTGACAAAGGGTGCAGAAGCATAAAATGGAGTAAAAATAGCCTCTTCAACAATTGGGGTAGTAGATCTGGAAAGAAACATGCCAAAAAATGAAACTTGATCACCAACTTACACCATACACAAAAATAAATTCAAAGTGGATAGAAGACTTAAATATAAATTGTGATGCCATAAAATTCCTAGAGGAAAACATAAGCAGGAAAATCTCAGACATTCCATGCAGCAACATCTTCACTGATATGTCCCTAGAGCAAGGGACATAACAGAAAGAATAAACAAATGGGACCTCATCAAATTAAAAACTTTCTGTATGGCTAAAGAAAACAGCATTAAAATAAAAACAGAACCAACTCTTTTTTGGTTCTCAAAATGGGAAAAGATATTTGCTAATGATAACTTGGACAAGGGTTTGAGCTCCAAAATATATAAAGAATTCACATGACTCCACTTCAGGAAAACAAAAAACCCAATTAAAAAATGGGCAAAGGACTTGAACAGACACTTCTCCAAGGAGGACATACAGAGGGTCCAGGGAAATATGAAAAGATGTTCAGCATCACTAGCCATTAGAAAGATACAAATTAAAATCACAATGAGATACCACTTCACAGCGGTCAGAATGGCCATCATAAACAAATCAACAAACAAGTGTTGGAGAGGATATGGAGAAAAGGGAACCCTAGTGCACTGTTGGTGGGAATGAAGACTAGTGCAGCCACTGTGGAAAACAGCATGGAATTTCCTCAGAAAACTAAAAATGGAACTGCCTTTTGACCCGGCAATTACACTGCTGAGATAATATCCTAAGAACCCTGAAACACTAATCCAAAAGAACCTATGCACCCCAATGTTCATAGCAGCACAATTTACAATAGCCAGGTACTGGAAGCAGTCTCAGCGCCCATCAGTAAATGAGTGGATCAGAAAACTGTGGTACACTTACACAATGGAATACTACACAGCAGAGAGAAAGAACGGGCTCCTATCCTTTGTGACAGCATGGATGGAACTGGAGAGCATTATGCTAAGTGAAATAAGTCAGGCAGCGAGGGGCAAATACCATATGATCTCACCTTTAACTGGAACATAATCAACAAAAGAAAAAGGCAAATAAAATATAACCAGAGACACTGAAATTAAGAACAATCTAACAATAGCCAGAGGGGAGTGGGGAGATGCAGGGAAGGGTTTTCAGGAACTACTATAAAGGACACATGATCAAAACCAAGGGGGAGGCTGGAAGCAAGGGAGGGAGGTGGGTTTGGCTGGAGTGGGGGGGAGTGGTGGGGGGAAAATGCAGACAACTGTAACTGAACAACAATAAAATAATTTAGAAAATAAATGAAGCAATTAAATAGACTTGCTATCAGATCCATGTTAATATGGATATTGAATTTATGACAGAAAAAGCACTAGAGTACTAGAAAAAGGAGAGACTTTTCAATAAATGCTGTTCAGATAACATTCTGTTCAGAATATCTATATGCAAGAAAAAAAAAAGTTAGGAAAGGAGGCTGGGAGCAAGGGAAACAAAATAGATTCCTCCCTCACACTAATCAATAAAAATCAACTGAAATAGATTCCTCTATAGACCTAAATGTAGAAGTTGGAAAATAAAACAGGACATTATCTGGCATATGGAAATTTTCCTTAAACAGGATATGAAAAGCATTAATTATAAACAAATATACAGATATAATAAATTACATAAAAATAATAACCTCTCTTTGTAAACTAGCACCACCCCCCACCAAAAAAAAAAAAAAAGAAAGAAAGAAAGAAAGAAAGAAAGAAAGAAAAACACCAAAGAGAGAAAAAGGGCAAGGCACCAATCCACAACATGGGATAAGACATTTGCACCACAATGTCAAAAACTTTGAAGGGACCGTTACTTTATGCCGCTTGCAAGCTAAAAAAGTTAGACTGCCAGTTTTATGGATGTTGATAGAAGCCATGAGACTCCTGAATCAGAAATGATGAACAGTGAATCACTCAAATAACAGCAGCCAAGTCAAATAATGTTTTAACCTACCCTTTTTACCACTGGTGCCTGGAACATAAAGGCACTCAATAAATACTCACAGAAAGAATAAATGGTTAGAGAACAACCATCACCATCATTGCCTCATGTTTCTAGAGGAGATTCTTCCTCTCTACCCACAAGGCAGAGGGGCAGGCATTTTGGTGGAGTTAACAATTCAAGACTCTCTCCACCTATGTATTTGAGCCTTTGGAAACAAGGAGAGAAGAAGCAGTTAATGCCAATGAATGGTATCAATGGTTAGTACGTGACTAGTGGATGGAGACAAAATTGATAAAGTCATTACCCATGAACAACCTCTCTTGTTCTCTTGTCCCAACCTGAACAATGGTGTAACAGGTCCTATCCCTTCATCCTCTTAATTATATTTCTGTGCACAGGATATAATCATGTTTCCTAGAAGCTGACTGGATGAGGAGATTTAGTGGTAAGATTTAGATGTGGGACTGAAATAAGAGGCTTTAACTTGGGTCTCAAGTCCAAATCATGTTTTTCAATTTAGTTTCATTACAGGCACCTTATTGGGTTTATGGGTGACCTAATGCAATAGATTGGATTGTCAAATCACAGTCTCATGAACCAGAGATCTTACCCATTATAAAGCTTTACTAATAATCTCAACTATACAAGTAATCAAGTAGCACAAGAGAGGCAGGGACATTCAGTATGACTCCCTAAATCCTGCTTCAGCTCAGAATGTTTTCTAATCAGAAAAATAGATGAGCTAAGTAAAGTTCACAGATCACCTCACACATGGGCAGCATTTAGGTTGTCCCATCTCCAATATACTCTTTAGGGGGTTGATAGCTTATATGACACACTCCAGGAAGCCATGCTTCATAAATCTATAGATCTTAAGTTGTGCTTATCACAGGCAATCCTAACCAAGGACATTGTCTTCAAACCATGCCATAAACAAGAGTTTTCCCATAAAAGCTTAGAAACAGACTAACTTCATTAGTCTATTTACCAAAGAGGTCAGTTATCAAAATGTTTAACTGGGTTACCTGACCTTCTTTCTCCTGGGAAATCAAAAGAGAAATAAAATGACAACAGGCTAGCTGCTAACTCCTTTTCTAAAGAGTTATCAGGCTCTTGCCTGGATCATTAAAAAAGCTGATGTTCCAATCTCCATTAAGGTAGTTTTTGTAATTATTTCTCGCATGAGTGAGATTCTATTATTAGAAAGAACAGTCTTTGACAGTCCTAACTATCTGAATAAGTGAATGAATGAAGTTATTTAATATGATATAGCCATTTCATAAGTATGATTTCAAAGACTATATAATTAAGCGTTCCTAATAAATTAAGATATCAAATTGTATATAATTATGATTTCTATTACTATATATACTATATGCAATCAAAGAAAACAACTCAGTAAAACAGTTTCTTTCAATAGATAGCTTATTTTATTCTTTATATTTCTTTGTATATTCCAAATGCTTTATGAGACTACATTACTTTAATGATTAAAAATATTAGAAAAAAATATTTCCAGTTTAAATATTTATCTGTTGCTTGTTTGGTAAAATAAATTTCTTATGCTCACACCATATGCTTATCCTCAGCAAAGTTATATGGCCCCCACTCTTGCTCCCTCTGCACCCTAACTATTCTTTCTATTGTAACATTCTTACCACACTTTATCATAATTGCCCCGAGGACCCTGAGGACAAGGAATATTTCCTACATATTTTAGTATCTGCAATACCTAGCAAAATTCCTAATACAAAGTATATGCTTAATAAATATTGGATAAATTAATAAATGATAAAATTTTACTTTCAAGATTGTATTTCATACCATCAATCTACATTTGAGACTATTTTATGATATAAAATATAATAGTTACAAATCATAGCTATATATGTCTCCTCAATTTTTTACAATTTCATTTAATGTGGAATATTTGATCTGTGGACTCTTATTAAAAAGAAATATGTACTTTGCCCAAATTACAGACTTTATTTTTTTATGTTTTTTATTGTTGTTCAAGTACAGCTGAAATTACAGATTTTTAATTTCAGAATTTCTGACTCTTGCTGCAAACCTAAAGAAAAAAAGGAGGAGGAGGAAGAGAATTAGTAGTAGCAATAGTAGAAAGTATAGTAGTAGTAGTAACAGAGATTTGCCTTTCCTTCTGGATTTCAAACATAAGACTAAGCATGTGATACCATGCAAAGCTAACTGAATTAGATGAGCATTAGAAAGAAAATAGATACATTGCTGAAATAATGGTGTAGGAGGGTGCAGCCAGGGGGCCCCCAAAAGAAGGATTTGTAATGGGGTCCAGAACTCAAGGTGTCCAGGAAATATTAGAAAGATATATAGTATGTCCTCACCCTCTACCACAGGTGTGAGTTGGGGAAAGGGACACATGGAACAGGGCAGTTGAGAACTGTTTTGCGTAGCAATAGTTTTGCAGCTAACCTCTGGCCGGGTCATTTAACACATCTATAACCTTTAACTGGTTGCAGAGATATGTTAAATAACTGTGGCCATGCTCTGAGCCAGGGGGATGGAAGGTACTTCCCCACAAGGCAACTCCCCCTAGTTACAGAGCCTGCAAGAGAGCTTGGAGATGACTGGTTCCACAACATGGGGCCACCCCTGTGCAGACTCATCATGGCAGCCCAGTAAAGCTGGAAGGATATTTAAACCCAGACTCAGTGGCCATTGAAGAGGGGAACATGGAGCTGTGGCAGTGAGAAGAATCACGTGGCTTTGGCCAGATTGGGGGACCCCCGCTTCCGCAGCCATGAGAAGAATCACCATGCAGCTTTAGCAGAGAACCACCAGGCAGCTTTAGCTGGAGATCCCGGCAAAACCGCTGATGGTGCTGGGAACCAAGGAAGGCCTACCAGCTGAGCACAGATTACTGGGAAGAACTGGGAGCTGCCTGAGCCACGGACTTCTATTTCTTTCCCTGAGATATGGTACCCCAGACTGGGCAAAGTGGGGAAGGAAGGACTGTGTGTGTTTGTGGGTATTTTAAGGGATTTTGGGATTTTGATGAAGACATTAAGTCATTACTCTTAAGTTGTATAACTTGAATAAATAATTCCTTTCCTTTTCACCGATCTCTAACATGAAGAGCTATAATTCTCTGGCAAAGGGAAAAGATGAACCTAGTACAGGGGGACCCCAGGAGAAATGGGGGTCAATTCGGTAGCATTGTGGGACCCTCTTCCCTGGTGGCCGATCAGGGAGGATCATGGGAGACCACTTACGCAGTAGCTTTAAAGTAATACAACTACTTGTACATGCACAGTAAAGCCCACCAAAACTAGCCAGGAAGGATCTGCCCTATAAGGCCAGAGTCCCTCCAGCCCATGAGGTCAATCTCTGCTTGGAGTTGGCCTGCTCCCATGTTCTCTGCTATAAATTCTGGGTGTTCGGTTCAATTCTTTGTCCCGATCACCAAGAACCTGGTTACCTGTGCCCACCTGTGACAATAGTGGAAATAATCAATTCTAATAGAACTATATGTCCAAAGATTATTTTTCCAGTATAAACACATCAACGTTTTGGGGATAATGTTGATGAATGATGAAGGCCCATGCTCCACAGCCACTAGGTATCACTTATCTTAGCTCAATGGCATAACAGAAGCACTGTTGGTGAATTTGTTTTAATGTTTTTTAATGTTTAATGTTTCTTTTAAAATACAGTTTTTACTGTCAAAGTACCACTTTTAAAAGACTGTTATCTGCATGATTTATACAAATTTTCAAAATGTTACAAAATAATCTAGGCTTCCTTTTTCAATGAGTTCACAAATTGTATTTTACCTGTCAACTGGTGAGAGAAGAAAACCAGAAGGGGTCAGTATTTTAAATGTGATCGATTTCCTCTGAGGAAATGAATGACATGATACATTACTGCAATATGATACCTGTATTTTTGTTATAAATCATACTTTTCAATTCTTGCTTTCCCACCTAAAAATCATGTACATTTCTCTTGTGCAAACATCACGGTCAATTTCTAAAAAGATTATACACACACATACACACACTTATCATTTTTAGCATATTTTCCCATTGTTTTTCTTAAATAAAAAAATGAGGCAAGAAAATATGATTATGTACTCTGTACACCCATAGTATGTAACAGACTGCTCTCCGAAATTACTTTGAGAAATGATGATAAATGTATACTTTCAATTGGCACTCTATAATTAGAATTGGCTTATGTTCAATTACTCCTTATATCACTTCCCACACTCTCATCTTCTGAAAAATGGTTAAGGAGACAGATGTGTCAGAGAGTTGTATGTAACTTTTTTCTTCATGTTTTATAAATTTAATAGAAAATTCTAATTTTTCCCTTCTTTTTGGATAAATCAGAGAGCCCCTAATAAGTGTGCAATGAACTCATCTGCTTTGAGATTCTCCTGTCATCACTGTGCTTTCCAGTAAGCTTTTCATGCTAAAATATCCTATTAGATTACTATTTTTATGATTATATATATTATCTATTCTATGCATACATTAATTTTTTTATTTAACATCAAGAAACTTCTGATAAATAGTGTCTATTTTCATTTAAGTATCACATTCACAAAAATATGTACAAGATTAATATTTGGTTGTAGACTACTTGGTTGTAGAATATACTGTTTTCAAAAGTTAAAATTCTGAATACTATGCAGGCTGCCTACTTAATGTAAATATGAATGATTTATGATAAGGTAAATGAGTATATAGCCATGGAGAACATAAAGTATATTTGAGCACCATAACTGTAAGAAGACAAAAGTGAATGAATACCAGTCCTGTCTTTGACAAAGTAGCACAATCAAAAAGTTTTCCTTACTTGCCTCTGAAATATTCTTCCTCTCCTGAGGACCACTTCTGAGGGCCACCTTTGGTCCACAATACCAGGCTAGGCAATATTTGTTTGCTTGCTTTCTAATTGTTCCTTGCAAATGCAAGTGAGGATCCACACACATACATCATTAATATATTTACTATCTTGTATACATTTGCATTTAAAACCTTTTATTTCTTATTGTGGAAAAAAAGATTGCCTTTTGTTACAGAAAAGTATATGATAAGTAGGTGAGGAAGATTTAAGGAAGAGAAACTTTTTTGTATGGAATACAGTGATAGAGCCATTCCTGACCAGAAAAATATTTTAGACTTTCTTCAATTTTTGGAGTCAGGAGATAAAGAAGGAGATTGCGGTTAGAATTATCATTTTTCCTTTAGCTTTTTAAACACCCCTAGGCTTGTAGATGTCAGAGAATTAGAACCATTTCCTGTGCCTACAGCTTGGTATCTGCTCTTTCCCCTTTTATCATTATAATCACACAACCAGGGGACTCAGAGGTTCCTCTGCTTCAAGTAGCTCCAAAACTTCTCACGAAGACCAGGCATCAGAGGCAGGAAATACAGTTTAGCTGCTCAAGGAAAACAATGGGAGATGGCTCATATGACTGTCTTTCCCAATCACATACAATTACATAAAAACCTACACTCATTGTGATTGCGATGTTCATTTTGTGCCCAGTCAATATGCTACTAAAGTGACATGGTGCTAAAGCCATTCCTTTGGGGGAGCCAGATTGGAAGAAAGCAAGAGTCCTAGTTGTTAGGGTATGAGAGGGTAGCTATGTGAGCTTTCACATAAATGCACAATCTTCGTGATGATGATTGGAATGCTATATGATGTTAAGGGAAGCTTTAAATGAGGAAAAGACTAAATTAAAACCAAAACCATGCTTTGGTTATGTAAAAGCAATACTAATCAAAATAAATTATGTGAACTGCTTTACATTTATGCCTAATTACCATGCAGCACAATAATGATCATATCATTACTTTTGTCAGGTTAACTTTGCTATAAATTTAATTACAGATGTAAATTCTAAATACACAGCCCTTGTAATTTACTATTTTTAAACAATTATGTACTGACCCCCTTCTACATTTGACAACAAATTATACAATGGGAATAAAAATCATTAAACAACCCCTGCTCCCATGGGGCTTATAGTCAGGTTGAGGAAAGAGACAAGTACTAGTCAAATGTCAATCAGAGGAACTGATGATACATTTTTTTAAAGCAAAAGGAATAGGAAGCACACTGGCCTTAGAAATGAGACACTCACTGTTAAAGTGAGCTTGAGGAGCTGCTCAGTTGGAACACAATAATCCAAGAAGACTCTGGAGAAGATGAGGCTAGTGAAGTAAGAAGGAACCATATCCCAAAAAGACTTAAATATCATGCTAAGGAATTTGACCTCTTAATGGCAACAGGGAACCACTACAGGATTTCAAAAAGGAAAATAATAAGATCAGATTTACATTTCAGATCAGATGTGGCTTTACTTAGGGGACTGAAGTACAGCTGACATCTGGAGATGCTCAGGGCAGTTAGGAGCCAGTCGCAATGATTTAGGTGACAGATGCTGGTGGTTTAGATTAGGTTATTAAGGAGTAAGAGAACTGGACTTCCAGCCAAGATGGAGGCATAGGCAGTCACACTGTGCCTCCTCGCACAACCAAAACTAAGGACAACAAGAATTTAGGAACAAAAAAACAACCAGAACTGAGAGAAATGAACTGAACGGAAGTCTGACTACCATTCATCGAGACAGGTAAGGAGGGGCAGAGTCGGAGGCCTATGGAGAGGGGTCGAGGGGTCCCAGCAGGAAAAAGTGGTGGCTGGCAGACACAGGCGCACAGGGCACAGACGGCAGTTGGTGGAACCCAGAAGCTCGGGGGCAGCTGACGGACCAGTGGCAGACCCTGGGCGTGGAAGGCAACAAGCAGACCCAGTGAGGCATGCAAGGCAGCTGGCTGTCCACAGCCACACATTCGTGTGCAGACAAACTAAGCGAAAAAGGACAGTGACTGAGACCAAGCAACCCAGGGACCCAGCACCAGGAAACAAAGCCTGAAGGCACCGACTGAAAACACCTGTGGGAGTTGAAGCCAGGAGATTCTCTCAGGCTCACAGGAGGCTTCCAAATGGAGATCTCTGATAAGTAATTGAATATATAAGTCTGAGAAAAAAAGAGAAAGATCTAAGTGTAGACCCATATTTGGGAGACAGCATTTTATATTAGTTGAAGTAATCAGATAAACAGAAAACAGAGAGAACATCAGTAGCCTAAAGAAACCCAGAATTATTGGAATGAACTAATTATCTGCAAAATAAAAAAATAAGTAGAAAAAAAACAGCATTATGATCACAAAAATCAAGGGAAGACACTATTTTTAAAAAGAAACAAGCAGTCAACGGTCAAGTGCAACAGGAAGTAAAGATTGGTACAGCTTTTTTAGAGAACAATTCAATATATCTGCCAAAATGTCTGATCCTTAATTTCACTTCTTGATATTTAATCAAAGAAAATGTCAGTATGTATATCCAATAAGACAATTTAAAGGATAGTTTGAAAAAGTGAAAAAAATAATGTAAGTATACAAAGTAGATAATAGAGTATGATAAACTGAGCTTATTGAATATTTAACAGTTGAAGAGATATACAAGGAAAAAACTTTAAGAAATAGTAAGTACAAAAAACCCCCCAAGTTTCAGAACAATATATATACAATGACAGCAGTTACTTTTTAATGTTTTTCCCTAGGTATATATATGTAGTTGTAAGAAAAGCTATAGAAAAAATTAAAAGACCATACACCAAACTTAAGTCCAATAGTTAACTCTGTGAACAAAGCTGTTATTTGATTCTTTCTTTGGCCAAGGGAGCCTTTTACTTCACTTGTATTATCTAACTATATTACAATGAATTGATACAAAGTGGGAGGAAAGCAGTAGAAAGAATATAAAACACAGAAAGCTTAGTAATGAACAGAAAGAAAAAGAAGTGAAGGAAATATCTGTTTATGATAGAAGAAAAAGAATATTCTCAAGAAGCCTAATTGCCTACTCAAAACTTAAAAAAAATTGAGGTCATGATGCTAATAAGCCATCATAAGATTCAGCGTCTGTTGTGAGGTGTAAGGTCTAACAATTTCAAGGCCTAGAGTAGCAGGAATAATTATCTGAGAAGGCAGATCAAGAAAGTTTATGTAAGAAAGGTATAGGGCAGAAGCTATGCAACAACCCAAGAGATAGAAGGGAAAGTTAATCAGAATCTTCAAAATATTTTAGGATTATAGCATATGAAAGGCTGACATTGGAGGCATACAGTGTGCCAATATGAAGTATTTAGAAGAATCCTCTGGTAGACACTACCAAGAGTCACCATAATGAGTTCATACTTCATCTGATACCAGATGACGACCACCTATTAGTATTGGTTGTAATGCTTAGGTGATGGCAGATGTTTTTAGCTGTGTATCAATCAGAAGTAGGAAGTAAAGCACACTGTAAGCAGTACACAGACACTGTCACTTGTTCTCCTTCCACATATAAGAAGTAATGAGTGATAATGTATCATTTAACTATATTTTAAATATTCCAGAGAATTTCTATTCAGCTTTAAACAATAGGGATTACTTGGGAGTAGAGTATAAGCAGAAATCTTTTTTGAAACCAGGGCAGTCCCAAAAGGTTTCTGTTATGAAGGAAACCTAGAATCTTTAGGTGGTCACACCATTCTGGAAAATTCCTAGAGGGGAGATAGGTGCTAACCATTTACTATAACTTCATAGGAGGCTGATTCATCCACAACAATGTGTTCGTTGCAAAAAAAAAAAATGCATTCCAATCCAAAGTTACATTCTGGTTCAAATTTTGGTGAAAGAACAGGGTGATGAACCCTAGGCTTGGGATGGTCCCAGTAAGAAAACAGTTTTAAACCACAGTAAAATCATTTGTGTCCTTTACAAGGCAATCCACGGTAATACTGTATTTTACCGACAGGGCAGGGGCAGAAGTAATGTTTCAGCATGTGAGCTGAAAGGGAAGAGATTGAGAATTTTCTGGGTGCAGACTTTAGAGGAATAATTACTGACACAAATGTAGGAAACCCTCCACTTGGGGGCTTCCCACTGTCATGTTTTGTCATGCCTGTTTAAAGTACACTAGAAACCAAAATAAATGTTTGTGTTAATAGTCCTTACCTTAAGAGTTCTATCTGTAGAACAGGCAATTTCCATCTTTGGCTAATCCTACAGGCTGCTTTCTGAGAATCAGAAGAGAACAACCAACTTCGGTCATTTGAACATGGGGCATCAACTAACACCTAGAGAAAATGAGGACACAAAATGCAAATATGAGGTGAAAATATATCCTCAGACACAAAGTATATAGAGAAACTATGAAAACACGACCAAAAATAACAAAGATATTTCTTTTAAAGCCAAAAATACACCATGGTAAGTTCTTCTTTCTGACATTTATTTACTAGTATTTTTTAGCAAAATTTACCATGCACATTCAGTGTTTGAATTTGGTGGTGGGGGTTGGGGAGTGGGAACGAAAGGGCTAAAAGTCTACTGATGTCTAATAATATTTCATATTCTTGACAACTATAGCAAAGCATTTTGCAAAAGTGACTCATTTTAAACAGATATTATTATATTTCTGAATTGTCAGCATACATTTTTAGGAACTAGCATTTCAATTTCAGTTTACTGAAATGTTCTCTTTTTCTTCAACTATCATACTCTGATATGAAATGTTACTAAATTAGAGCAATACAATGCACATGTTTGTACACTGGCCCAAATAATATGTGACCTTTTCCTAAGTATCTTTGAGGTACCTAGAAATAATTCTATAATCTCCAATCCCAATGTTGCTGCTTCCTTTGACCATGCTAACCAGCAAATGAAAACTGCTTCCATGTTCACTTTATAAAAATTTCCCAGGCTACTGAAAAATTGTTAACACGCTCTGTCTGGAGGCAGATGGAAAACAACAAAAAAGCAACATAACAGTGGTATCATTGGGAGTCCATCAGTTTGTCACAATGTAATATAAGTACCTTGTCAAACATTTCAGGCTGGGCATCTCCCATTTCTCTGCCATCCATTTCAGACACTTTAATTACATTTATCAAAGGCCGTGGAATGAAAGATTCTAATGTCTGCCTCAGCCACCTCAATCTCAGACTATCATATTCATTACAATGAAGATAACCTAAAAATAAAGAATTAAAACATTTTAAAATACAATAAAATTGTTAAATTTCTACTTTTGATTGAATAAATTTCAAAAAGAAATAAAATTATGTAAAAATAGGGCTCAGAGGTAAATATTATGATTCCTATCCTTAAAAAAATATAAACACATACTACATAAAATATTATAGTCTTGCATATATACCATACTTTGCCATGCATAATGTGTTCCCATGTATGATGCACACCCATGTTTTTGTGCATATTATACATGGGATTATTATGCCCACAGTATGTAATCATTATACCCATGTATAATGGACGTCCCTATTTTTCCCTCACAAATTTGGCCAAAAAAGTGCACATCATACATGGCAAAATATGGTAGCTTGTTAGAAGCTCTCAATATTTACTCATTCAAATTTAATTTTGGAGGTGAAAACCTGTAATATACAATGAATACCTCAGTTCTCCCCTAAAGCTCTTAAGGGTAAATGTCATAATCTATTAAATATATTGAGCTCCATCCAAGACAGAACACCTTCATTTTAAATAAAGGAAAATATGCAGTGTGCAGAAAAAAGCATTTAAAGTATAATTAGCACTGTGGTTAGAAAGACATGGGCTCAAATTATGAGCTTAGACTTTGGTGGATAGCATACACAGCACGGTCATGCTAAACAGGGATGACTCACATCTGGGGCAGGATGGGGAGAAATGATACACATGCTACTCAGGATAGCACACAATTTAGAACTTAATGTTTCTTTCTAGAATTTTCCATTTAATATTTTCAGACTATGGTTGACTATGGGTAACTGAAACCACAGAAAGAGAAAATGTGGAGAAGAGGAACTACTTTACAGAAGGCACTTAGCAAATAGTTCTGTCCCTAATAAAAGATGTTATGATTTTTCTTTATTTGAATATATACTATAAATTATATAATAGTTATATTATATTTAAGTACAAGCACATTTCTTAAAAATTAATTAAAGTATAAAGGAAATGTAAAAAATCACCTGAAACTGTCTTCATATACCTGCCATTTAACATTTTGATAAGTGACCATACTGTAGCCCTTCATGTATATACCAGCAGATAAAATTTACATGAATGGAATGACGTATTTATCATGTCATTTTTTCACCTCATTCTTCATCTACCCTGTCCACCAACTGCCCAACTCCTCCACCAAAATGAACCTATATAATTATTTATATACCCAGGATTATATTTACACACTTCTCTGCCCAGTTACTCTCCACATATGCCAACACTTTAAAGAAACTACCATCAAGTCATTTGGTAGAGATATAATTTTTAAAGCCTGCTAAGCTGTGCATGGAATAGACTTGTCATTCCAATTGTTGGGCATTCACACTGTTGTCAGTGATATCATTCAATAAATATATTTGTTCATTTTCATAATGTGCTTTTACTATTAGGGAATAGTACCAGAGGAATGGATAGGTTTGGGTTGGGAAATTATTCGTTTTAGTAAATACTACCATGTCCTTCCACCAAACTCCCAAAAGTGTTATTATTAGTCTGATATGGAATGTGATGCTGTATTATAACCCTTGATCTCAACAACTGAACATCTTTTCATTTGCCTATTCACCATTTGGTTTTGCTTTTCTGTCAAGTGCCTATTCTTATCTTTTGCCCTTTTTTTAATTGCACTCTTTATATTTTTCTTATTAACAAGTAAGACATATGTTATGGATATTAACCCTTTATCTGCCATCTGATTTGTAAACATTTTCTAAATTGTCTTCTGAATTTATTTGGAGTATCTTTTTTAATATACAAGCTTCAGGTTTTAGTAGTCAGTCATATCACCGTTATAACTTCTAGCTTTTGGGTCTTATTTAAGGTGGTCTTTTCACTATTAGATTTTTATTTAATTAAACTAACCATTCAAGCAGATCACAACTGTCATCAGCCTACACAGAAGAGGACCCATGGCTTACCAAGAGGGCAGGGTGAAACACTACTCTTTCATGGAAGGCCTTCTGATGGTTCACACAAATGGTAATTCAGGTTCAAGAATTGACACTGAGCGGGTGAAGGAGCTGTCCTAACTTAACAGCCTCACATCCCACAGGTGCCAAAACCTTTTCTAACAACTCCACAGGCATAGCTTCTGGGGTCCCCACAAGGGACAAGCTCAATTACAAGAATCACTGCACTCAAAGGAGTCCAAAGTATGGCAAGACCCTCTAGGGTTTATTTATTCTTTTTCCCAGTACACATGCATTTTACCAATTAGGGTCATTTTTATCATCATTTTTATCATAAGCAGTGTTGCCTGGTAACATAGTGATAATTTCTGTCTGGTTACCAGGGAAACAAAGCAAGAGAACTGAAGGCAAAATTCTAATGTAGAGGGGGAAAATTTTTGTGAACACTTTGCTCAAGTACATATATGTACGTAAAAATGTGTGTGTGTGTATACATCTCTATATAAGTGTGTTGTTTTCTTCTGATTGTCACTCCACTGTTAAAAACTTTCAATTGACTTCCCATCATCCACTAAATAAAATTCAAACACTTAGCCTTAAATTGTAGGTCTGTAATAGTGAAACCTTAAGATAATCTTTCAATTTTAATGTCTCACTATTTCACCAACATACTCTGTGCTCCATGAAACTTGACTAAGTGGTCCATTTCTCAAACATATTTTGTACCTCTACTATAGACCTACCATTTTATCTCAGAGGAAAGGTGTTCATATGTGCTGCTTTTCTACCATCAGGGCTCCAAATTTTTATATGGCAAGAGCTCAAGAGATGGCATCAATTTTGTTTGAAAGGGAGGAAGAAGCAGAAAATAAACTTAAAGCTGCATTTGCACAGGTATGAAAATTTTTATTGTTTAGTCTACATGTTTATTTTGGATAGTTTTTGGAGGATTCACTAATACAGCTTATGGACAGGTATCTAAACGTTCTTATCTCAGCCTGGAATCACTAGAATACAATCTAAGACAAATCTTTATGTTACCAAAAGGGTGCAATCTCAGGAAAGCATGAGTGAAAGAAAAAAAAAAAGGAAGTGAATCATTCAAGGAGAGAGCACTAATGTAAGAGAGTTTTTAATCAAGCTTTGCTTATTCTCTCAAGATAGGTCTATAGTTTGAAATTATTGAGCCTTGGAAGAAACTGTGAGGTTTAGTGGAATATCAAGAAAAAACAATCTACTGATTTCTTCCTCTCTCCTGCCTTTCATTGGTTAATTGTCCCTTCCAAGTGTTGATAACCCCCACATACTTTGGGTTTGTGTTACCAGGCCCTTCCAGTCAAATGCTAAGAACGCCAGAGCATCCCCAAAATGAGCTATAGCAAGCTCCCAGGCTGGTACACTCTGCTTGTCAGCTGGCACAGATTAGCAGCTCCTGAATTCATGGCAGAGGTACCACAGCAGCAGACACCTGCAGGTAGTGTTTCTCCAGTCTGGAGACAATCCCAATTGGCTTGTTTTGAGATGAAGGGTGGGAAGAAATGTGAGGCCATACAAATCTGTGTGGTTCATAAACAGGGGCCAAGAAAGCCCTCTGAAGTTACTCCTTTTCTCTACCACTGCTTACCAGATACTGAAGGCCTCAAAGGGTGGGGAAGAAAGCATGCCTTAATTATCTTCAATTTCATTTCTCCCTTTTTTGGTTTAAATATTTTACATTCTATTCCTATTTTTTTAGTAGTAACTCTAAAGATTTTAACATGGGTGTGTAAAGAAAAAAAATCTAAATTAAGTCAATTTTCACCATTTTCCAAAAGGATACAAATATCTTATAATAATAATAATTCCCAAATAAGATACTATTGTTATTATATGAGATCTATCCAGAAAAAGTCCAGCTATTATTAATGTAATGAGAATGGTCTGGGTGACATAAATGTAACCTGGAAGCCAAGGAGAGTGGACTGGAATGTGCATGTGTGAACAATGATGACTTCACTGTACTAGTCAGTGGGCATGTGGTAGGCACCATTGAGTGAGCATGTGCACTGTGTGGCCATTGCATTCAAAATGACTGAGTGAGTAGAGCAACGAATCTGCAATAAATTTTGAGTTAAGCTTGAACACTGCTCTGTGGAAACTGTTTGGATGATTCAGAAGGCCCAGCTATGGGCAACTGGTGATTGGCAGCTTCATCATGACAACGCACCTGTTCATGCATTGCATCTCATGTAGAATTTTTGGGTGAAACATCGAATCACCCCCTACAGTCCAGATTTGGTACCCTGCTACTTCTGGCTTTTCCCAAAAGTAAAATCACCTTTGAAAGGGAAGTGATTTCAGACCATTGATGAGATTCAGGAAAAGTACAAGGGGGCAGCTCATGACAATTGGGAGAACTGTGTGAGGTCCCAAGGTGCCTACTATGAAGGGGACTGAGGCATCATTGTCCTATGTACAGTGTTTCTTGTATGTTG
Organism: Phyllostomus discolor; assembly: GCF_004126475.2. Taxonomy (NCBI): domain Eukaryota; kingdom Metazoa; phylum Chordata; class Mammalia; order Chiroptera; family Phyllostomidae; genus Phyllostomus; species Phyllostomus discolor. Next base: position 76,130,424 of record NC_040904.2, on the reverse strand, counting down.
TATCTTCTTCAATAAATGTCTCTATTTTTCATATTACATGGATGGATACCTTCTGGACAGACCTCATATATGTGGGTTTTACTAAAGGCTTACATTTTTTAACTGCACAAAACGCTAATATCATTGGCTTCTATAGTTAATGCCTGTTAGATTTTCTCGTATTACTTCCCACCTTCTTTGCTCTTTACTTTTTGGTATCTTCTATCTTCCAGCTGAGATAGAGCTTCCTTTTTCCTTCAGAACATCCTTCAGATGTTTCTGAAGGAAACATCTTTCCTTTTTCCTTCAAACACATCCTTCAGAATTGCTGGTGGCAAACTCTTACATGTTCTCTCTTTGTGTAAAAGAAAAGTCTGTTTCATTTTTGCTTTTCCCAGATATTTAGGTGACTGTATTTCAGGATTCACAGTTATCTTTTCTTAACCCACTGACAATATCATCCCTCTAAATGCTGGTTTCCATTGTTACTCTCAACTATCAACTCTTAGTCTGTTGTTCCTTTAAAGATAAAATGTCCTTTCTGGCTGTAATTAAGGTCTTTTTATTTTCAGTGTTCTGCAACTTCACTATAATGCTATATATTGGCTTAGTTGTGGTTACAAAATTTTAGAGAGTATTTCCAGTCTTCCCCACCACCAAAGTTGACAGTTTTCCTTTCAGTCCTCGAAGAGGACAATTTCTTCCTAGTTTACCTTACATGGAGGGAAAGCACTTTTATTTAACTTAATCTTATATGCTCTACTTGGACAGGCTCTGGCTTAGTCTTCTACTCCTGCATTTAATGAAGTAATAAAAATCAACATGCAAGTTTTTCAGGTTAAGCAAATGTGGTCAAGTCAAAAGCCAAATTCAATGATCAATGTGCCTTTTAGGTCCCCACTATCTCTTGGATTTTGGCCACCGAGTATTTGGAGATGATTAAAACATTTTAAAAAATGTTGTATTTCTTTAATATTATATCCTACATTTATTGGTGGTTTTCAGCAAGAGGGTTAGTTATGGTACTGAGTCTGTCATACCTAATGAAACAGAAGTCTTAGTCATTTCTATATCCCTCACAGCTCTATACCTACCATTCGATGCCTTACACACAGTATGTGCTCAGTAAATGTGGCAGAGTTGATTTGAAGAAATGCCATAATAATAAAACTATGTATATATAATAAAAATACTTAAATTACTACAACTGAAAATTAGGAAGCTAAACTTTTAAAACATGCACTATAAGACATTACAACCCAAGTTTCATGTAGATACTAAGATTTACTACACCGACATAGAATGATTTTCATGCTTAGATTGTCAATCAAATCTTGGTATTTTTTCATCTAAGGAATAAAGTGGGTGAATTTAACAAATTTCTGAGTCATTAAGGCCTCATATTAGTACATGGTAGCTTTTGTCCATGAAAAGGACCTGAAACTGTAAGTTCCATTAATTTATTTTAGTATACCTAACTTAGAAAAAAATTGTTTTCAGTTCTGCTAATTATTCCCTAAATCCATTGGCCATAACAAGATTTTTTAATTGAATTTATTGCAGTGACATTGGTTAATAAAATTATATAGGTTTCAAGGGTATAATTCTACAATACACCATCTGTTTATGGTATTGTGTATTCACCATCCCAAGTCAGGTCTCCTTCCATCACCATTTATCCCCCCTTTACCCTCTCCTCACTCCCCCATTCCTTTTTTCCTCTGATAACCCCCATACTGTTTTCTATGAGGTTTTTATTTTTGTTTGCTTAATCCCTTCTTTTTTCACCCAGCACCCATATTCCCTCCCCTCTGACAACTGTCAGTCTGTTCTGTATATCTATGAGCCTGTTTCTGTTTGTTAGTTTATTTTGTTCATTAGATTCCCCATATAAATGAAATTATATGGTATTTGTCTTTCTCTGAGTGGCTTATTTCACTAAGCATAATATTCTCTAGGTCCATCCACACTGTGGAAAAGGGTAAGATTTCCTTCTTTTTTATGGCCAAGTAGTGTTCCATTGTGTAAATGTAACGTAGCCTTTTAATTCACTTATCTACTAATGGGCATTTGGCTGCTTCCAAATTTTTGCTATTGAAAATAATACTGCAATGAACATAGGAATGCTTATTTCTTTCAAATTTGGGTTTCTTCAAATATATTCCTAGAAGTGGAATCACTGGGCCATAAGGCAGTTCCATGTTTAATTTAAAAACAGGCATATGGAAAATGAAATAAAATAGAGATTGCAGAAATAAACCCATGCCTTTATCATTGATCAATTATTGACAAAGGAGGTAGGAACATACAATGGGGTAAGGACAGTCTATTCGATAAATGGTGTTGGGAAAATTGGACAGATATACATAAAAAATAAAAGTAGACTACCTTCTTAAATTGTGCACAAGACTAAACTCAAAATGGATTAATGACTTAAATATTAGACTTGAAATCATAAAACTCCTAGAAGAAAACACAAGCAATAAAATCTTGGGTATTTCTTGTAGCAATATTTTTTCTGATGTACCTACTCAGGAAAGAGAAACAAAAGAAAAAATAAACAAATGGAACCATATCAAACTAAAAAGCTTTTGCACAGCAAAGGAAACCATCAACAAAATGAAAAGTCAACCCAATGGATGGGAGACAACATTCTCCAATGATACATCTGATAAGAGGTTAATATTCAAAATTTATAAAGAACTCATATAAACTCAACACCAAAACAAACAAACCAATTAAAAAATGGGCAAAGAAAGCCTGGCTGGTGTGGCTCAGTAGATGAGTGCCAGCCTGTGAACCTGAAGGTCACTGGTTCGACACCCTATCAGGGCACATGCCTAGGTTGCAGGCCAGGTCCCCAGTTGGGGGCATGTGAGAGGCAACTGATCAAGGTATCTCTCGCACACTAATGTTTCTCTCCCTCTTTTTTCCCCTCCCTTCCCTTCTCTCTAAAATTAATAAATATGTTTTAAAATAAGTAAAATACAAATAAATAATGGGCAAAGGACCTAAATATACACTTCTCCAAAGAAGACATACAGATGGCCAAGAGACATATGAAAAGATGTTCAATGTCACTAATCATCAGAGAAATGCAAATTAAAACCACAGTAAGATATCACCTCACACCTGTCAGAATAGCTATCATCAAAAAATAAAATAAAATCTACAAACAGGAGTTGAGGATGTGGAGAAAAAGGAATCATCATGCACTGTTAGTGGGAATGCAGATTGGTACAGCCACTATGGAAAGCAGTAATGAAGATACCTCATAATATGATTGTTTTGTATGTCCTTCCCAATGTAAAAATTGGAATAATGATATTGTCCACATAGTAAAAGTGCTGTAAAGGCTGTAAGATTCTTTCAGCTACCTGGAAACAGTGTAATAAATTCACAAAAAAACTAAAATGGTAATAATGAACTTGTTAAACAGTGGTAGAAAAATGATTAAAATACTCTTAAGAGCATAAACATGTTAAGATTCTGGTTTATTAAGCACCTGTTATGGACTGGGAACAGTGCTAGCTGCTACTGACACAAAGGTAAGCCTCAAAAAGCTGTCTAATGGAGGATGCTGGACAACACAGCAGTTGAGTAACAGCTGGAGACTGTTGAACAGAGACAAGAGCTAATATGTGAGCGAAAACTTGAGTTCAGAACCTAGTTCTATCATTAACCTAGGGCATTTTAGTTAACTTCTTTTTGTCTCAGTTTCATTTTTAAAATGGAAATAATGATGCCCAAATAAGGGGCTGCACAGTTCAGTAAGATCATATACACCAGTGATAGTCAGACTGTGTTCCTCAGAGCCCTAGGTCTTTAGAAAGATATTTACAAAGTGATTCAATGTAAGATGCTGGAAGCAGAGACTAATAAAAATGTTTGAAAAACACAGATTTATGCAATGTGATCCATATAGTCCTTGGCACATACTGAGTGTTCCAAAATGGTTATTTTTATTTTTATTATTACCACAAAGAAGATACACCTAATTCAGGGAAGAATGGAAAGGAGTTAGCAAGGGAGGAAGAGGAGATAAATAGTATCTATAAGATGTGAAGGAAGCTGGAAGGAAGGCAAGAGCAATTCAGTAAAGAAAGGAGTCTTTCTAATATTCTCTAGCACCAAAGACTTAACTTGATGCCAAAAAGATATCACAAATAACAAAACTAATTTCATGCCTTGGAGAGCCATAACCCTTAGCAAGAAAACTAATCAAGCATCCCAAAGGCTGTGTTGACCAAAAATAAACAACAAACAATGGATAGTCCATTGCTGTGCTAACAGATAGGAGTGTTACAATTGGTGTTTAGCTATATATTGAGAAGGGGAGCATCAAAATTAGACACTGAGATTCATAAACTGGGGGACATGAGCCTGCTCACTCAGCCAGGAAGCTATCACTTCCCAGGGGATTGCAGCATTGCTCCAACAATTGGATTAACACTCCTCCCTTCCCCACTTCTGTGCCAGATTCTTGGGGGGGATGTAGGGAGAGGTGCTGGACCATAGAAGCCTGTCAGTCTAACTAGGGGGTATAAACCCACCCCAAGCCCATGAAAACCTGGGAAATTGATGGGTCAGTCTGAAAAGGCAACTGGTCCGTCCCAAGCACAAGCTAATATCCCAAAAGAACAAAGAAGCTATTGTGTTCATTCTCTCCCACTTGGTAATGCACTGGCCCTGTGCATTCCCATGTTCTCTCTCCACTCTCTGTCCGTCGTCATGTGGCCTTGGCAGCTACATGGCCAGCAGCCATGTGGACTTTGCCACTAGAGCAGGCAAAGTCCAAGCCTAAGCTACCTGGATGGGGACTGAGACTGCTTAGCAGCTTCCTGAGGTCTCCAAAGGACTAAGCTTTAATATAAAGCAAAAACTCTGGACATTGGTTTTTGTCTTGGCATTGCTAAGGACAAGTCTGGACTTTTTCTATGGTAAGGCAGAGGAATATGGGACATTGGGAGGTCGGGAGGGAAATTCCCTTAATTGTACATCTTCAATAAGTCATACTACAGAGCCACATCCTTCCGTGCAGGTGTCAGTAACTTCTTTTCCTTTAGATACCATGAGAACCCCACTTACACTGACAACAGGAGCAGGTGGACCAAGAGAGAAGTAGAATAATTTTTTAAATCAACCTAAAACATAAGCTTTTTAATTATTCAAAGCTTGAGCCTCTTGGCCCAGAAAAAAGGCCAGTACTAATCTAGAGGAATGTGTGTATAAATGCCCATTAAGCAAAGCCATCATTTTAAGTTGTGCTTATAAATGCTTTGATTAGCATTGCTTCTGCATTCCAAATTCAAGCACTGTAGCTAACCTAATATGGGATTTGAGCATCAGCATGAAGACATCTGGACTTCTTAGTAAACCATTATCATTAGTCCTACTTAGACGAAAAGCTTCTTTACTTGGAACACTGCCTGTAGTTCATTGCCCTTGATGTAAGGACAGGAAGATTCTTCTCCAATTCAAAGTCCTAGAATATATCAGTTTGCCTTTGGGTTTCTAATCACCTTCAAGTCACCTTCCCTAAAATAAGCACGTAAAATATTTATAGCCTACTAATAAGAATAAGATTAAAATGCCCTCTCTTCAAAATAGTGTCCTAAATTGACATTTCTCTTCCATCTTTTGCAATACTAAAAATTCTACTTTCAAAATGAAGAGAGAAAATAAGAATTCTGTAAGGAACACAGAGTGAAAGACAAGTACTCCTATAACACATGATTCCATAAAGTTTCAGCTCAAATTTTAAAAATAATAACTTTAAAAATAATCTCTTTTGTTATTTCTTATATAAAATACAGCAAGGTTCACTATCAGAGTTTTAACACAATTCTGAAACACACAGGATGTTTTCTCCTAAATATACAGTTAAGTGATATATTTGTACCAATGCCTAGTACAACTGGATTCACAGTTCTCACAAAAATTTTTGTAATCTTTTCCAACTGGAATGCTCTCAAGTGGACATATAAGTTAGCAGTCTTCAGACTGAGATATGCATGGCCTGGGGATACAAACAACTTTCTACAGGATGGGTGGGCTTGGACGGTTTTTTAAATAATCAATTTTCAGATCAACTTCCTAAGGAGGAGAAGCCTTGAGTCAGGACAATTCCATTCACAATGGTCCTTCACCAACTTTACATATGAGGAGCACACTTCCCACTCATCTAGTATCTTACTACTGAAAATTGTGCCAGGGCGTAGAAACCTCCATATCACCAAAGTTCCACATTAGTGCCTTGACTGAGAAAGTGAATGATTTTAACAACTAAGCAATAAACAGACTATTGTAATTGAAATGGCTCCAATCCTCTGCCTTCAACAAAACAAACAAAAAAATGAACCCAGAGAATGCTCAGCTAGTTGATAATTAAAATAAGGCTTGATGAAAGATAACTGTGTGATTTAAGATTATAACTCTCAGGAGTTTAAAAAACTAGTGAAACTACTGTATCACACAACTCCCACTATTTCCATTTCTTATCTATGTGAGCAAAAGCATTTGCATTTATAAAAACAAAACCATCAAACAAAAACCAGGCAAAATTGATGCAAACCCTGTCTCATCTAGCTGTAAGTAATTCACCCAGAGAAACCGGAAGTAATTTTTTTAAAAGTCCCATGGCCTCGTTAAGAAAATAATTATGATGAATGTTGACTAATTACTTTTAACAAATATTTATGCAAATGTACATTACATTTCATCATTTTTGTACTAATAATAATGGTAATGACAATTCCAAAGAACTAACAAGCAAAACAGAGACAGACTCATAGATAGAGAGCCTTCTGGGGGAAGGGTGATGATGGGGGTAAAGAAATCCAGCAAAAGAGAAAAAGAAATCATGGACTTAGACGATAGTGTGGTGACTGTAGGGGGAGAGGCATGGGTAGAAGTGTTGGGGGGTATAAAGGGAATAAATGGTAATGGAAAAAATATAATAAAAGTAAACTATTAAAATATTTTAACAAATATAAATAAAAATAAAACTCACATCAATTCTAAAAAAAAAAAGGATTTTTAACTCTTTTAGAATTGCACTGTCCAATACTACACCCAGTCACCACATGTGTCTATGAGCACTTATAGTGTGGCTGGTTCAAAATGAAATGTCCTTGTAAGTGTAAAATACACATTAATTTTGGAGACTTTGTAAGAAAATGAGAATGCAAAATATCTCATTAAAATTTTTATTTTGATTACATGTTGAAAAGAAATTTGGGGTATACTGGATTATAATGTATTATTAAAATTAATTTCATCTGTTTCTTTCTACCTTTTTAAGGAGATGAAGGGGACCAAAGTTTTGCCACTCTAAAACTAACTTTTGGGACATTGACTTTTAAGATTCAGAAAAAATATCTGACATTCCCCCTTTTCTGCCCTTGAGATACAGATGGAAAGGCCTGGTTCAAATAAAAAATCTTTGCATATTCATCTTAGCCTAATTTGAATGAAGTATAGTAGACAGGAGGGCTCCAAGTAGGGGCCTGTTAATTAGATTACTCCTTGTATCCCACTGATTCTAGGTTGCCTAGTAAGAATTTATATACAGATAAATTCTTCAATTATCTGTAAACTGCTGACTTCTTTTGAAATCTCAGACCCCCCGTCCCCTTTGTTCACAATGACATACAAGAGGGAACCCCTCAAAAAATGGAATTATCTTCTGGAGGGCAGGCCTCTGGAGTACAGGCTTCCCCACTAGGTGAGAGTTCTATGATCCCATCTGTATCAGTGTACCAGCTGGCATTGTTGTGAGAGGCTGTGTTTGGCTTCAGTGAATTTTTTTAAAGACTCTGTCAACATTTTCGCCCATTTCATGATGGGTGATTTACAAGGCACCTGCCCACACCATGCTGAGTATTCAGCAGTTTTTGACCAAAAATGGCATGACCTCAATGCCCCACCCTCCCTAATCATCTGATCTCCTGGAGTGACTTTTGTTGTTTTCCTGGATGAAAAAAGTCCTCAAAAGGAAACATTCTGCCAACGTGGAGTGGAAGACACAAAACAAAAAACAGCAAAAGCACTAAAAGGCATCAAAATTGACAAGTTTAAAAAACTCTTTTTGGCAGTGGAAAAAAACATCTCAATAGGTGTATTGCATCAAATGGAGAGTTCTTTGAAGATGACTGAAGTTTAAACATGTAAGAATAAATACATAAATTTTTATAAATAAATTCTGGTTTTGTTGTGTCCTCCCTCATATATATTTCAACAGCCCAATACATTTTGGGCTCTCGTTATCTTATGACAACCATTGACATGTCCATCTGTAATAAACTTTGGACATTTTTTTCCTGTTAATCTGTATCTCTTAATTTGATTATTATCTTATGGCAGGGGCGGGACTGTTTTGTTTTTTTTGCCCCCACAGACACTACTCAAAAGTTTTAAATCAGCCCTGGCTGGTGTGGCTCAGTGGTTGAGTGCCAGCCTGTGAATCAAAGGGTCGCTGGTTTGGCATATGCCTGGTTTGCGGGTCAGGTCCCTAGTCAGGGGTGTGCAAGAAACACATTGATGTTTCTATCCCTCTTTGCCTCCCTCCCTATCCCTCTCTAAAAAATAAATAAATAAAATCTTTAAAAAAAGTTTTAAATTATATATAAATTTCCCATTATATTTCTATTGGATAAAAAAACTTCCTTAGAACCTTATGGACCAGTGATACAAAAAGTGATTTTAAATATATGTTTCTGCTTCATAGTAGCACATGGAAATCAATATAAGACTTATAAGTATAAAAGTAATACAATTTAAAAAATTTTTCTCATTGGTTTATAAGGATTCATATTATCTGCTAGATTTTTATTCCCCAAATGTAGTTTTGTTCCCAATTACCTGCTAGGATAAGTGACTGAGAAAAAAAAATGTTATTCACACTGATTTTCTCAGCTAAAACTTCCATTCTCTTCCTACTGTCCTGATTTTCATGCTTTCCAAGTATACAAATTCAACCTTACATTTTTCCCCACAGAATGCATACTTTAAAAGTACTTTACACAGATGGACATTTAAAAGTGGTTGATCGCTGAGAGAAAAGCACACTACCTGGGTGAGCACACTGCAGCAAAGCTACGGATTTCCCTCCAGGAGCAGCACACAGATCCAGAATCTTCTCTCCATCCCTTAATTCAAGAGCCAGTACTGGGAGAAGAGAGGCAGCATTGAGGAGATAGTATTTTTTTAGGCTTCCAATTTGGTGTCTTTCTGAAGGCATCCGGTCAGGAATTCTGCTAAGGTAACACTGCACTGATTTAGGATAATAGGGTAAAGATCTTTGGAAGAGTGTGTGATAGCCCCTGAAAAGTAAATCCTTTTCCAGTTCAAAAGGGTAATTGAATCGGTTGAGAAGGACAGCATGTTGCCAGCATGATGGAGATGTCAGTATATCCCTAGAAATACAAAAACAAAGTACTATTACTATAAACACCAATACAATTTTATATTACTAATCAATTAAATGTGGCTCTAGTTTTACATTTTACTTACGTGAGATTTTAATAGCCAAGATTGGTATTAGACTTTGCCTCTTGCCTCAGGCCCCATTATGACTAAACCCAGAGCTTTTGATCCTGTCTTTATTTAAATCTTCAAATATTAATATTAATATTAAAAAATATTTAAATATTTTAAATATTTTGTTCACTGTGGGTTTTTCTCTTAAATCAATTTTGGCCATTAAGATACTGTTTATCTTGATTACCAAGTTTAGGTGCCCCTAAAATTCTGCACTGTTGAGGCATGACTCACTTGCCTCTGCTTAGTCCCTCCCTGCAGAATTCCTCGCCAAAGATATCATGGCCTGCCTTTACTTACCTCTAAATCCATCAAAATAGATTTTAGTCATTCACTCTTTGCATAAGTGTTTTTCTCAGAGACAAAATTTAAAACCTGAGACTATTGATATTATAAGAAAAAGTACTACAATTTAAGGGTGTTTAAATTAGTGAGTGTTAAAACTTTCCTTATGAAGAAGAAAAGTATGGAAAGCTAACTATAGTGATCTCTACAGTTAAAGTTAATGAGACAATCAGTGGCTCAGATGACACAAAACCAAGGATGGCTTAAAAATCACTTATGGATGATGCACACTCTCTCCCCCTCCCCTAGTAAATGTACCTTCCTAATTTTTAATTCAGTCCAACAGTTTGATCTCTTGACAATCACAGTTTCACATCAACTGACAGATACAGCAGGAAATATTTATTTATGAGCTGACCTTTCTAGCTGAGTTATTTGGGAGCCTCATTAACCATCATCAATTAAATAAATTCCAGCTGCTACTCACCCTGGAGTTGTCTATGTGAGAAATGGCTGGGTTGAAAAGTAACACCTGTGACCTCAAGCGTGCCATGTGAATTTCCATCAGGGGCTTATACATGCAACTGCCTTCTCCTTTCACTGCCTATTATGACGGTGTGCCTTATGAGCCCAATGTATCTGTTTCAGCCATTCTAGAGGATGACAACCTGTTTCTTTAATAATGTACTTCACAAACTTTAGCATACATCAAGTGGCTGTGAAGGACAGCTGGGCCCTAACCCCGGAGTTTCTGATCTAGTAGGTCTTGGGTGAGAACTGAAAATTTAAAAAAAAAAAAAAAAAGAACTGAAAATTTGTATTTCTAGTAAGTTCTCACATGATACTGATATTGCTGAACCCCAAGACCACACTTTGAGAACCACTGCATTAAAATATACCCAAAAGGGAAATCTGTAAATATCACTAATGTAAATCTTATGTCAGTCCATCCTACTATTACTCTTCAAACTGAGTGAAAAAATCTAGCCAGGGTTTTGAGTCATGTAGTAACAGGGAAATAATGGTCAGAAACATAATAATATAGATTGGAGTGGCTTGGCTCATATCATGTATCCACCCCTAACCACAATATGTTCTCCATTTATTCATATTTTCTTTCAGATCCCTTAGTAAAGATTATTAATCTTACATATTTCCTTTTAGCCTTATTGTATAAAAGTATTATTTGCTAAGGAACTCTACTGATTTTTGTATGTTATCCAGTATCTTTAAAGATGGGGAGGAATCAGCCATAGGACACAAGGAGAAAGGAAGTTCCAGGGTGCAGGCAATAGCACATGGACAAGCAGAGGTATGAAGGGCAGTGCATTTGGAGAATTAAAAGCAGTCTGGTGTGGCTTGTGGCATAAGGGTTAAGTGTAATACAATAAAAGTTTAAATTTTATCTTATAAGTGATGGAAAGTTATTGAAAGACTCTAGGCCACAGCTGGCAAACACAAGGCCTACAGGCCGAAACTGGCTGTCCGCCTTGTTTTATCCAGCCTGGCACCTTGCTTCCCTACCCAGCAGCAGCGCTGAGCTCTTGCTTAACTGTTAAAGAGTAGTTACATTTATACAGTCCTAAAATCACATTCAGCCCTTAGAAGACAACTGAGGCTGATGTGCACCTACACCCCATGAAAAGGACTTTGACACCCCTGCTCTAAGCAGAAGAGCCTCACTAGGTTTAAAAACAAGTACTTATTTCTAAACAAGTCAAGTATCTTCCACAATTATTCTACCTCATTCTTTAACAACATAAAAAAAAAACCCTACACAGAACAAATAAATTTTCTGATCCCTCCTAACTTACACTCAGTCCTATTGAACTTCTTAAATTCCCTGGACCAAGTTTTCTTTAGCCTTTACCAGGTTCAACATAAACTGCTCCCTCTGACTAGAGTGACCTTCCGTCTTTTCACCTACCTGTAGTTCAGCTCACTCTCCTACTCTCCACTCAGAGGGCAAGTCTTTCCACCTACCACCCACTCCACCTGGTCCACATCACCCTGATAATAATTAATAATAATAAAAAATGATCATATGTTTACAATGTGCATTCTGCATGCTTACCTCATTTAACCATCACAACAGCTATGAGGGACAGCTATTACCCCATTTTAGAGGTTAGGTAACTGAGGCTTTCAGAAACTTGGCAACTTACCCAAGGTCAGTCCCATTGCTATTAAGCAGAAATACCTGATTCAAAAAAATCTGCTGGCCTTGAAACCTAACAGAAGTGTGAGACCCTGGTACTGTAGCACTAATGTATACAACAGAAAAGAGCAGAGAATTTCTACTTCAAACCTCACCTGGTGCCTGTGGTCCTGGCCTTCCTGCTACTGTATCTAACAATGTCTCTAACAAAGGGAATAGCTTGACACATGCTCACTGCATACAAGGAGTCCCTATATAAGGAGAGGTGCACATATACTCCCAAGGCTGGGACTACAGATCCTTCCAGCAGCCCACTTGGTAGAAGAAAAGGCATGGACTTCCAAGTCGCACGTCTCAACTGGCCATAAACTAAGACATCTGGCAATTTTTCTAACCTCTGACTTTAAAAGGGGCTAAAAGTTACTACCTCACAGTGATTTGCACAGAATTTGATGTTGAAAATATACATAAAGCCAACAAAAAGGACAAAATAGAAACTAAGCTACTAGTTAATTTGTTTTCCCCAACTACCTCAGTCCACCCCTCTTCAGATCCTGGTAATGAAATCTGGTTATATATTTTCTCTAACTGTAACCTATGTGAATTCTGGGTTAGTGAGGACAATGTCCAAATAAGAAAATATATATTTACAGATAGTCTAGGGTTTGGTTTTTTTTTTCCCCTATGCTTTCCATAAAGTATCCACAAAATTTCCTAAGTTCATAAAGACTTCCAATTAATCCTTCCCTCATATATGTTTGAGGGATATGTTTGAGGGCAGACTATATATAATCCATCTTTTTATTCCCAGTGCTTAGCATAATGCCTGGTATATAAAACTGTCTAAATTGTGAATTGGCAAATGCCTTGCCCAAATCTTAAGACCTTCACAAGGTTCTTTACGAGTCTCTTTTGGCAACGAAGAGACAAGCAAGTTACTAAATTATGATAATAAAATCTTGGGAGAATTACAACAGTTATGTCAACAAAGTGCAATGGAAACACAAAGGACACAACTAATTTTGCCAAGGAAATATGGGACAGCCTGATGGAGAACTGGTTAATAACAGTAATAAAAATAATGCTAACATGTATCAAGGTCTTATCATATGTCAAACAATATTCTAAGTCCTGTGTGTGTATTATAAATTCATTTTACGTTCCCAAATAGCTATATGAAATACTTTTTCCCATTTTATAGATAAGGATACTGAAGCACAGAGATGTTAAGCAATTTAACTAAGTCATATGCTGTAAAATACAGATACCAAAGCATGAAGCTTCCTGTTGTCCTCTCCGGTGGACACAGAGGTGAAATTTGAACCCATACTTTAACCACTGTACAGAGGAAGAAGGGAAGTCATTCCTGGCAGGGGGAACATCATATCCAGGAGAGTAAAGGGGTCCTGTACTGCAGGAGGGACACATAGAACACGGCTACGTTAAGAAATAGCATGACAGAATGTGTAAGACATACTCCCAAGACTCTTCCAAATGTGAGGCGGCTGTGTATCTCTGGGCAAGATATTTAAGCTCTGTATGTCTCAGCTTTCCTATTTGTGAAATGAAAATAGTAATAACTGCCGCAGAGTATTGTATGAAGGATTATGTTTCTATTTATGAAGTGATTAGGACACTGCCAGGCATATACTGCCACAAAAGTGATTGCTAAAATAAGCAGACAAATACTACAGGTGTGTGGCTATGGAGAAGGGCTGTTGCAATATGCTAGGTAAGAAATGATAAAGGCCTAAGTAGTAATAGTGCAGATAAAAGGAGATTCCAATCAAATCTCTCAGTCAGACAAAAGTATTTGGTGGGCATTTAGATTTTAGATTTTGATAGGGTAGTGAGTGGTATGTGGTAGTACATAGGGAAATCCCAAAGACCACCCTAACTTTTCTTTTTTAATTTTTATTTATGATTTTAGAGAAAGGGGAAGGGAGGGAGAAAGAGAGGGAGAGAAACATCAATTCGAGAAACACCGATCTATCGCCTTCTATACACGTCCTGTCCTGGGACCAAACCTGCAATCCAGGCATGTGCCCCACCGGGAATCAAATCAGCAACCTTTCAGTTTACAGGACAACAGTCAACCAACTCAGCCAAACCAGCCAGGTCTAGACCACCCTAACTTCTGACACCTTGGAGACCAGGGGTTCCAAGACCACTTTCAGGTTTACCTACTAGCTGGACAACACCTTGAGGTGGACAATAACCTCACTGTTTTATTCATGGTTATGATTATGGTTTATTACAGCAAAAAGATATTGATTAAAATCAGTCAAGAGATGCATGATGCAGAGTATAAAACCATTCAAAGCATGAAGCTTCCTGTTGTCCTCTCCGGTGGTGGAAACCCAGAGGACAACTTTTCCTTGCAGCATGCATGGGGGTACTGCCAACCACAGCGGCTCACCAGAGCCCTGGTGTGTACATTTTATTGAAGTTCAGCCATACAAAGATGGCTGACAGCCCATGTGGCTAATCTGCAGTCTTCAGCGCCTCTGGAGGATGATCAAAGGCCACAGGCCAAGGTGGTATCACACTCATAGCCCTCACCAAAAATCATATCGTTAGACTTTCCTGTGTGGCCCAAGGCCCCAGGTAAACAAAAATACTCTTAGGCAACACATGCTAAGGGCACAGAGATCACCTCCAAGGAGCAAAGGGCAGACGCCAAACCTGTTTTTGGGTAAGGGTCATTTTATTACAAAGGTATTGAATGTGTGGACAAGAGAAATGGTCATGCCTTCAACTGAAATAAAGTATGCAAGTAGCAACTGACAACACAGGTCTGGAAATAAAAAATGGTAACATGCTTTTGAGTTTGCCTGGTATAAAACTAAGTAAAGTTACCAGAAAACACTTAGAAATCTGGGACTGAAGCTTGGGAAGGACCGCACAGCCTGTAATGACAGTGTATTGAGGGAAGTTTAAAGTCACACCATGGCGGGCTCGCTGAATGAGAACATGCAGACAACAGGTAGAGCAAAAGCTGAACCAGTGTAAACTCCAACTGAAAGGGCTGCTTTGCAAAAAAGGTTATTACAAAACAATAAAATTAAAATAAATACTAAATCTTCTCTACCACAGGGAACTAAAAATATTGAGTAAATTACTTTTTAGGTAGCACTGAAATACACTTGCCCTTCCTTGGGAGTAGACTCTGTAAACTAGATTGCAAACATTATGTTTTGCAAACAGTTAAAAAACAAAAATATTTCTGGTCTTTTTTTCTCCATGCTATCTTCTGTGCTCAGACTACTTTCTATGCTGAGAAAGCCTTTATTCTGCCTATGGCAAATTTAGCACATGTTTATGCAAAACTTAAATTACCATGAAAACCCAACAAAAAGGTAGATGAAGCAGAAGGCACAGTTAATTAAATGGATTTGAGGTTCACTACTCGTTTTGTTTAGGGTCAAATAATAATTTATAAACCTGTCTGAGCACATTAAATACAAAAATAATTCATTACAGGGTATGGGTAGCCAGGTTACTGTAAAGTCTAATGACAATATACCTCTTGAAATCTTTTTTTAAAAAATCATCCATGTATGCCTAATTACATCACAGGTATGAGAGGCATATAGAATAGAAGTCAGCAGTGGAAATTCTTGAACCAGAGGGCCTGGGCACAAATCCCAGCTCTGCCTCTTACTAGATGAATGAACTTAGAAAGTTACTTAAACTTTGTGCAGTTGCCCCAGGAGAAAAATAGGAAGCAAATCTCATAGGTTTGTGCTGAAGATCACAGAGTTAGTATGGGGTGGCATATAATAAGTATCCAATAGATATTTGCTTATCTGGTTATTTTGAGTTTTGGCATACCGAAAATCTCATGAATTCACTGTACACTTCATTATTCAGTCTTTCTCATTTCTTCTCTGCTATAGAAAATATCATTTTCAAATCTAGTTTTTAAACCTAAAAAAACACAATAAACTACATTTTCATATTACATTATTTATGTTACTAAAACAGCTTAATTTGTCCTAAAATTATCTCAGAATCACCTCAGACTTTATTAGTCAAAACAATCAGTAAAAAAGTGCTTAAAACTGTCCTTTGTAAAAAAGAAATTTTTATTGAGTTGAGCCAAGAGACAAGTACCAAGTTTCAGATATTATCTATTAGCCATGTGACTTTTCTTCCCTGAGCAAATCGTACTGGGTTTTTCACCCTAACTTCACAAGCAGAGCATTCTCTTCTCTCAATCTAAAATGCCTGGATCCTTTTGCCAAGGTAACTCTGTCACCAAGACCTGGCTTCTCCTTAAGCCTTTGCTGGCACCATCAGCCTTTCTTAGAAAGACCAGGTACTCCTGCCAGTTTGTAGCAGGATACTTATAGAATGAGGGTTTATAGAGTTCTAACCATGCTCCCCCTCTCCCAAGAACACTAGACTAAAAGCAAACTGATCCCAGAGACTGTCTTGCTCTTTACATTCCACCAGGCATGGGATGCTGGTATCGCTCCTTGTGAAGGCGGCCCTGTGGAGTAACATTCTGACAAAAGGCAAAACTCACTTAACATGCCAAACTTCCTTCACTCACTCATACGGATGCAATGCTTGTTTTGTAGAATACATTTAAATAATGTGTGCATGTGCACACACACATTTGTTCAAAACATAGCCAGCCACAGACAGGGAAGAAATATGATCACCGAAAGTGAATTTAAGATAAAGCAGTGCTGGCTTTAAAGATTTGCTGTATTGTCTTCTGAATTCCAGAAACTACTCAAATATTCTCAAAAGTTTTAAGATTTCTCTGTTACCAGTATAGTTAATTTTGTCAAACTTGTGTGCATTGTTTTTTCAAAGATCAAAGCATTGTGCAACGCAAGGGCATAACAATCTTTGTTTACTATCACTACAAAGTTTTTATCTCCCCTTTCTATGTTCCCATAACTTAATCCATTTTCTCCTAGTTCTTCCCTGCTGTAGCTTTCATAAAAAAAGGCAGCCAGGTTTAGATTGTTTTATACTCACAGCACCCATCGCCCAAAAAGGTTTCTTCTTCTATCACAAAGCATCGAGATGAATTATACTAACCTTACTGTGCTCCACGCATCTCCAAGTTCTTTGGAATATTGTTTTTCAAAATGATCCAATACAACTTTGCAAATCTGTTTTGCAAGCCTCCTCTCTGATTTTGCTTTCAGCTATGATGATAAGAAAAAGTTGCTGACACACTCTGGTATTACAAATTTATTGAACTTCAACATTAGCCGTCTTTCTTCTTAAGAACATTTTAGATAATTACTAGCTCTTGCAATGGAAGCAGTGTTTCACACATAAGCAAACTGATTACCATACTCTACTTATTTAAAGTTAAGTGTTTCTCCAATTGATTATTGCTCAAATGTAAAACAATGTTAAAGCAGAATCTAGTGGTGTTAGCACAGAAAGTCAACTTAAATAAGTCCAAGCAAAAAAGTCAACTTAAATAACTCACTCTAGAACATTAGGGGGAACTGAGTGAAAAGCATAGGGGAAATCAGTGCAACTGTTTTGTAAACGGATAATTATTCCAAAATAAAGTTCATTTAGAAGAAAAGTCACTCTGGTTTCCTCGTAAACTTCTTTGAAATTCTGTTTCGTTTACTTATCCAAGAAAAGCCTTTCGAGGGCCAACGATATAACAGCATTGTTCTAAGCTCCCAGGACAGAGCAGTGACAAAGGCAGTCTCGGCCCTCGAGGAGCTGGCCTTCTGCTCACAGCTGAAGAGGTACTGAAGTCTGCGTGCTGGGTTGCACACGGATTACCTGGGGCAGAGGTGCCTTGCAGGAAAACGACCGAGAACGCTCACGAGCAGGCGTTTCGGACTGTGAAACCAGAGAATCCCAGACATCCCCAAGTTCCCTCGAATCAGCCCCCTCCATTCCCACCAGGCCCTTATAGAAGTGTCTGGTTTACTCAGGGGCACCAGCCTGGTCGCAACCCTCACCCGGGTCAACATCATTCCGCTGCAAGATGCCAAACCAGACGACTTCACCGTGGACACCTAAAGATACAAGATACCAAACAAACAGCCTGACTTCAGAGTTTCGCGGGAATTCCTTTAATTGCCGTACTTTTCCTGGGGAACGTATCGCGAGATATTTCCTTGCCAGCGTAGTCGAAATCTCGCCGTGAAAGCCTAGGTACCGCGAGAGGCACGCGCGCAGTTCCGCGCTGAGGGCGGCTAGAAGAGGCGGTACCTACTTCCGGGCGGAGGCTGGAGTGTTAGATACTCAAGCCTATCCCTAAGATCTCTGGCATTTGTGCGTTTGGGAGGGATGCGACTCCGTAGGAGAGTGGAAATCTTTGTCATTATTAGCTTTTGTTGCATGATCATTGTTTTAAAATCTCCGAGGCTAAGGTAGTTGAATAAACCTACCAAATCTTATGACCCCCCATTAGCCCAAATAATCAGAACTCAAGATAAAAGGATGGATATGATGCAAAAGAAATTGACACTTTTCCTAGAGATGGTCCATTAGGCTAATCTCTTTTAATGGGGAGGGCAAAATGATTATTAAATTGATTGAAATAACTAAAGTGCTCGGCGCGGAGGCTAAATTTATTGTTGCTGTGTGTTATTTTCAGTCGTGATTTTCATGATTATCATCAAGTTCTGGCACCAAATGTCTGAAAAGACCAAAATGAACGTTCACGCTGGCCACCTCATCCTCCTTTACTGGGGGCAGTATTACTGTTTCTCAGATGGTATTACACCCATTCGAATAAGCAGAGCAGTTTATTTGCTCTTTTAGTGTTACTCTTTCGTTGCTCCCTTGTAACAGCAATCAGCGGCTTATCAGAGAAAAGACCTTAAAGTGATCCCTGATATTCAATGAGCATCTAATTTTCAGACTTTTGACACTCACAATGTCAGTGTAGGAATGAATATACAGTAGGTGCAAATCTTAGGACCACGTAAACAGATGTTACCTTTAATGTGATTTGAAGTTTATTTATTTAAACAAGATCTCCAGTAATCTAAAAATTTAGATTTGGTGGGAAAGAAAATATAGTGTGAAGAAGTGAAATGATTAGATTTCTCCAATTTGTGGGATGTTTAGGGAAAACTACCTTTCAACCTGTATTTGTAGAGATTTTATATAATTTTTTGCAGTCATTACATGTTACATTAAATTAATTAAAATAGTAATATACTAACAATATAGACATAAAAGACTTTTAAGGGGTTATTAGAAATCATATATATTTCTATTAAGGAAAGAGGATGTGTTATTCTTAGAAAGACTATATTCTATTTTGTGACTCAGCATATTTATATTTTCTGATTCTAAACTAGTTCTCATTAAAAAACTGTTTAAAGCCTATGTAATGAAAATTAGGTATAATACTACTAGAGATAATTACTATGAACATTTGGTGTATTTCTCTAATTTAATGCATTTTCACGGTTGACCAAACACTATATTGTGTAACCTCTTTTTCTTAAGAATTTTTCATGACACTTGATCTTAGCCAAAAGGCCAAGAAGTGGTAAGTGAACAACACACAGTATTCCTGGGCAGTCTCCCGTTCCAGTACTAACCAGGCCCAACTCTGCTTAGTTTCCAAGATTAGATGAGAGCAGGCACGTTCAGGGTAGTATGGCACAGCCACTGTGGAAAGCAATATGGAAATATCTCAAAAAATTAAAAATGGATCTGCCTTTTGACCCAACAATTCAACTTCTGGAAATATATCCAAAGGAACCCAAAACATTAACTTGAGAGAACATAAGTACCCTTATGTTCATTGTAGCTTTATTTACAATCACCAAGATATGGAAGCAGCCCAGGTGTCCGTCAGTAGATGAGTGGATAAAACAACTATGGGGCAGTTACACAATGGAATACCACTCAGCCAAAAAAAATAAAATTTTACCCTTTGTGACAGTATGGACGGACCTGGACAACATTATGCTAAGTGAAAATAAGCCAGAGAAAGACAAATACCATATGATTTCACTCATACGTGGAATCTAATGAACAAACTGAACTAACAAGGAAAATGGAAACAGACTCAGATAGAGAGCAGGCTGACAGCTAAGGGTTAAGGGACCGAGCTTAAAGGAAAAAAGATTCATGGACGAGTGTGGTGACTGCAGGGTGGGGAAGGGCAGTATAAGGAGATTAAAAGGCAATAGAAAAAAATTAAAATAATTTTTCATATGCATAATATCTAGAAGTTCCAAGTATTTGAAGGTCTGGAGGTTCTCATACTTAGTTATCTGCCTATTATTGATAAACATTTTTGCTCATGAATCTCTGCATGTCTGATAATGTTAAAATTTTTTATTATGTTCTTGGTTTTGGTAGTTTTTCAAATCTTTTATTTCTTTTGTAAATAATCTGCTCATGTCCACTTATCTATAGATGTCTTAGTGCTTTTATTCATATTTATATTAGAGATGTTAATTATATCACATTTTCAAGTATTCTTCCAATTTTTCCTACAATGACTTTAAATGTGAAAATATTTTAAAATTGTATGCAATCAACTGAGTTTTTGATTCCATTGCTTTCAGGCTTGGGAATTTCTTTGCACAGAGGGTAGCTACATCTGTTTCTCCCCTCCTCCCTCTTTTCTACAGTTTGATCTTTAACATTTAACTTGTATATCTGTCTAAAGTCAGTATCAGTCTATCATGAAAATGTTAATAGATTTCCCCAATCCCATATCAAATAACTACAAAAAAATGAACGAAATTCCACAGTGAGTTTTAGGAATAAAAACTGTCAGAAGCAGACTTGTTTTAAACCACTGTAAACATAAGAAACTGAGCTGACACAAATACCACAATTTTTTAAAATTTTTATTCATTTAGTTTTTTAGAAAGGGGGAGGGAAGGAGAAAGAGGGAGAGAAATACCAATGTGTGGTTGCCTCTCATGCACTCCCAACTGGGGGCCTGGCCTGCAACCCAGGCATGTGCCCTGAGTGGGGATTGAACCAGCAACCCTGTTTCCCAGGCTGGCACTCAATCCACTGAGCCACACCAGCCAGGGTGGAATTTTTTTGTTTTTTACTATAATGTTAATGAATGAAGCATCTTTTTGCAAGTTATTAGTCATCCTTTTTTATTTCCACAGCAGATAGTCAAATTAATTAACCTAAATAACGATTATACCCACAGGCATACAATCATCCAGGGTATCTTGGATAACTTCTTGATGAGGGTGCAAAGATACAGCTTAGCAGTGATATGGCCATTGGCACAGTCTCAGCAAGAATGGTTTCTTTCTGCTGAGGAGCAAAAAGATTAATCTACCTTATTCTTCTGGGTTCTTATATTTGCTGTACTCACCATCAGAAGATGGCAGTCTGAATACTTCCCTGCAGTAACTATGAAGATGACAGAGGAGTTTGCTCTTGCTGTGTGTGCATATATATTTATATATGTGTATACAATGTATCCCCTCAAAATATCAGCATACGTACAGTTGACTTAATTAAAATACCACTTGGCAGTCTGAATATGCTTCAACTACAGAGCACATTCACTGTCTAGAAGAAAGCATGTAACAACTTGCCACTAAGCAGGAAAATAATTTCTACATATCTAAGTGATTTTATTGTGAAGCCAACTGATCTAAGAAATGTTTCAAAGTAAGTGTACTTTATAGACTATCTCCTACACTGTTTCATGAATTTTCATATTTATATAAAACATCTCTCATGAAGGTTTCCTTCATGTTCATATAGAAGTGTATATGTCAAAATGTAAAGACAGGCTTTGTAGTTAAACACCTGACATTAACAGAACATCAGGATGGCAGAAAAACACAAGAAAACCCTGCCATCAAAATAAGAGAACAAAACAGTTAGTTACAGGCAATCTTGGACTTTGACTTCAGATGAATAGCTAGTTAGCTGAGTCTCTATTTTATTATTTTAGGCTTCCCAAGTGGTGTGTATAAAATCCAGCAGGCAATCCATTGGGACAAGGAAGCATATATGGTAACTTGCATCTTATTTTTATCCAATCTTTAAACAACGTTTAGAAGGATATATGTACAAGGTGCAGAACATGTATATAACTGTTTTAGGATGAAACTTATACTCTCAAAATTCATATGTTGAAGCACTTAACCCCCAGTACCTCAAATGTGACAAACATATTTGGAAACAGGATTTTTCTAGAGGTGATTAAGTTAAAGGGAGTCCTTTAGGGTGGGTCCTAATTCAACCTGACTGGTGCCCTTATAAAAAGAGGAAATTTGGACCCACTGAGACACTAGGTAAGAACATACACAGAGAAAGGGCCATATAAGGACACAGGGAGGAGGCCATCTGTAAATCAAGGAAGAGAGATTTCAGAAGAAACCATCCCTACAACTCTTTGGTCTGGAATTCCACACTTCAGAATTATGAGAAAATAAATTTATATTGCTTAAGTCATCCAGTCTGTGGTACTTTTTATGGCCCTAGCAAACTAATATAGTCATCTTAGTATAAATGTATACTCAAAATGTTTATTGAAAACAATGTATTATAAACATTTGATTCATCCCCTAGGTCATAAATTGTTTCCTCATCAGCACACAGAAGAATTTACAGCTCAGGCTCTAAACAGGCAAATGATTCTCTTTCTGTTTTTCTCTTAATTATATGCTGATCCCCTTATTAAAGGACATTAATTTATGATTTCCTATTTTTTTCTCAAAAATTAGAGCTTCTTCTGTTTCTACATAGGTAATGGATGATTACTATTTAGATAATTTATACACTTTAATATACATTTTAAAATATCTGATTTTTTTTGTTCTTTGGATCAGCTAGATTATACTTCTTGATAAATTAGTATTAGCAGAATCTTAGCTGCAACATATACTCCACTTACAGAAAAACTTAGGTATTAAAGCCAAGGATAATAGTCTATAAGGTACAGCTTTATTTATATAAGCAGTTTCAGGGTTTTGTTTTGGTTTTTTACAGTATTTTATTTATTTAGATTTAATCTTTATTTTTTTTTCAATTACCACTGAGTCCCCTTACAACCCCTCCCACCAGCAATTACCACATTCTTGTCCATGACCATGAGTCCTTTCTCCTAAGTGAAGCAGTTTCATTTTTGGTAAGCATTTGCTACCTGGAAGCATTGGACTTTTTTTAGTGTGGAATGGGAGAAATTGAATGAGGTAAATAACATAGCATATAGAACCAAGTAACAGATAAACTAAAGCATAGTCACAGTAAAAGAATACTTAGTAAGAGATCAGCTGCAAGTATACTGGTATATTCTACAGCTGAATGTCTCTGAGCTATTCATAGTAAGTTTTACATATGAAGTCGTCCATATTGCACTTAAAAGAGTATTTAATTTTTTTATTCCTCACCACAGGATATTTTTTATTAATTTTAGAGAGGGAGGGAGGGGTGGGGGAAGAGAGAGAAGAGAAGAGAGGAGGTCGAGGGGAGAAAAGAGAAGAGAGGAGATTGACCACTTGCCTTCCATATGCGCTTTGACTGGGGATTGTACCTGAAACCTTTCGGTGTACGGGACAATGCTCCAACCAACTGAGCAACTGGCCAGGGCAAAAGAGTATGCATAATTTTGAACTTGCAGAATAATGGCACTCTTTACAAAATTACAAATTTGCTTCCCCATTATAAACGCCAAATTACAAAATCAGTTTGAAAAGGTGAGAAAAAAACAAAACCAGAACTCTAAAAATCTAACTATTAGCATTTGCAACACTTTTTCTAATGCTGCTTCCACTCATAGTTTCACACCTGAAATCAATCACATATACTACTGTACACATTATATATGCATTTTACATATAATTAACACATAGAATTAACTTTCAAATAAGTAAAAAAGACATCTTTTGGTCAGTAGCTTTAACTTAACAAAACACAGACACTGAATCATAATCATGATATTCTAGTGGGGAATGAATACACTATTTTTACATAAAGCTACACATATTACTATTAGTAAACATTAATTCTAACTTGTTACTGTAACCTGATTTTTTTCCTCTCAAAGCTAGAGTTTACATGCTAAAAATTTCTTTTCTAAGTATACTTTACTAGAGTCTATAGTTTAATTCCTGTGTAAACCTGAGAAACAACCTGACCTTGGAGTCCTGCTAAGCTGACAAAGACCAGAAGGCAAACTCAAGGGCCTGACCAAAAAGATCAATGTCAAAACCAGCAAGGTCAGTGCCTGCCTGTCCACAACCCCATGCCCTGCTCTCTTTGTTCTGCTTTTCCTCTCCTCCATCCTCATAAAAACCTCTGTCTGCACTAAATTGTTAAGTTGTAACCATGATTTAGTACCTCCCAATTGTAATCAAAGTTACGTATTCTGTAACAGATCGAAGTATATAATCAACCCTGTACTTAGTTCTCCTTGCAGTTGCAAACCACAGCTGTCCCCTCAAGGGAGGAATGCTAACATAAATTGAGAGATAACGCCAGAATGAAAGGAATAACCTGAGCAAAAGCTGCACCACTCCCCTTTCAGCCACTGCCCCTTATTCCCCCTTCCTACTCTCACCAGCACCTGCATTTCTGCACTGCTCCTGGGAAGTTCCCCTCACCTGCCACACAATTCCCACCAACTCCCTATAATAATGGCTGGCTTGACCAGAGATGTTAAGATGGGTTTTTGAAGACGGGAGTCCACTCACCTTTTCGAGATGCCAGCACTCAAATAAATCACTTTCTTTCTCACCATACCTGTCTCCCAAGTTTGGCTTTCCTTGCAATAGGCAGCTGAACCTGGGTTCAGTTTCAATATAATCTCATTTTTAACTGGAGTTAAAATGATATCTGCCACATATATTAATTAAACCTTGTGCAGAGAAAAGTTTTTCATTTAAAATAAAAATTATTTTAATCTGTTGACTTAAGAATGTCTTTCAACAATCATGTTTTAAAAGCCTTTCCTATTTTTTATGCAAAAAAATCATTTAAATTCATCAAATGACAAGAGGAAACAGCATAATGATATAAATTACTTTTATTGTGTGAAAATGTCATAATTTACGATGGTTAAGAATAAAAATGCAGCATATAACAAAATAGGCATTTAACTGTTAAAAGCCACCTGGATTTACAAAACTTAAAATTTTTTAAATGCTTTAAGAATATAAATTAATTCTTGAGATACATAAAACATTAATTCTACTTCATTATTTATTTAATTTCAAAATCATTTTAATTAAAAGGACTCAGTAAATATTATACACAATTGCAAATTTAAAAAGCATATTTATTTTCAAACTAGATGAATTTTAAAAAGATGGAAAAAGTATGAGTTTAGCTCTTTAAAAATGAGAAATATAAATGTTATAAAAAATAAAGATGTACAAATGAGTTTTTTCCCTTTAAAATCCAGCTCAAAATTAATACATGTCTCCTTATGTTGATTTCCTTACATATCAGCCATCTATGAAATTTAGGTTAGGAATTTTATATCTGAAGTAGAATGCTAGGTACAAAACTCAAAAAAAAAAAAAAAAGAAAATGAAAGAAAAAAAGAAAGAAACTGCGTATGATGATGACTAGAGTAAAAAGTGACCTAGTTAATGAAAGTTCAGGGAGTTTAAAATGTAAATAAAATGTTATGCTCTCAAGTAAAACTATTAAAGTATATAATCATACTAAACTGCCTTAGACATACTTATGTTTTTGTCAGATACCACTATATGACTGTTGTCAGTACAAGTTACCAAACTATCAAATTGACAAGGTGATATAGGAATCATACTGTTTTACAGTATTTTCACTTTGATATAAATATATGCTTTAAATTAAATGCAACATTATGAATTTATTCCTCATAATATACATCTTAAACTTCGTCCAAATGCCAGACAAATAGAGGATCCTACAGATGCCACTGTTCTTTGCAAGAAACATGCTACTATTCTAAAATTGAGAAATTATTTTGGAATTATTTCTTCACAAAATTTATTTTGAAATTATTTGTTTATTCTTATTTCTTTAGTATCCCAGCATTTTCCTGTCATAAGCACAAGTCTCTGGACCTACAGTAGCCTTTTCAGGCTTTTTGCCTTTAATTTCAAGGCACTAAAGTATTACAATAACCTAAGAATCACTGCAGCTGCTGATAGACAAAGGAGTGAGGAGTATTTTAATCTCTCAAAGGGTTTAACCTCTAACAGAAGGGTATATTGGGACTCTTAATCGTATCTCACATAACATTTTTATTTTATTTTTCTGACTCTTTTCTTTATTAGGCTCATCATCAAAGAAAGCAACAAAAAAATTGAACTGTCTCCTTGGGTGGTGCTTTCAAATTCTATTCTTTGTTAGAATAAGGAACTAGAGTCTATTTTTCAAAGAGTATTATTTTAAAATTAGGTCAAATTAGGATGTATACTTCAAGAACAATACTATTATAAAACATACCTCAAAACATATAAATATATCATTTGTATAGTTAATATTCAACCAGTAAATTGACTCCATTTTCCAGACACAATTTAAAACAAAGCACTATAGAAAAGTATAGTCAATATCACAGTAATTAAAATTTTGAAACAAAAGTTATAGAAAAATATAAAAAGTTAAAAATTTAGCTTATAAATTCCCAAAAGTTCCCCTTCCATGAACATGTATCTTATAAAAAAATGTTTAAGGTATAGAAATAAGACTATTAAACATATAGTAATGAAAGTGTGCAAAGTCCATCGGCTCTTTTTCTGAAAGATTTTACTTCAGGAATATACCCATGAGTGGAGATGCATAAACCAGTCAATGCTAATTCTTACTAACTTGGTCCAAAATGCTCATCCCATCTGCTGGTCTTTTGTTTCCCCCACTTTTTCCCCCTTTTCTCTCTCTCTTTCTTTTTCTTTTTTTAATACCATGAACAGCATGGAAAAGTAATTACCAGGTCAGTTAAATCTTTGGCTATCAATCGCCTCACTGAAATTGCTATGGTTATCTTGTCCCATTCATCAGTGTTCATGGTTTTTATTTTTTTGAAAAAGAAGGTCCTCCAGTTCATCTTGCTGATATTAAGATAGCTCATCCACAGGACGTGGTTATGAGATCATATCTTGAACATCACTGTTAGGTCTCTGTCGCACAGCCAGGGGAGGCAGTGGCTTCCCATAGAAATCTACGTATAGAAGGCATAACACAAACACAAAAACAGTTATGGTAAATACATATTTTTGATACAATTCATTATTGCCAACCAATGCCTTTATAAAAAAAAAAGACACTGACTTGACAGATGAAACAATAGGAGAACAGAAAAAAATCAAAATATAAGAAAACTTAAATAAATTCAAAACACAACCACTAGGGTAAATCTTTAACACTATATTGTAAATTAATCTCTAGTTAATTTTAAAAAAAGCTGCACCTAATGTATACATTATTATTTTTGTTTCCAGTTACATGTTCACCTTAGAAGAGAATGAATAACAAATATTCAAAACCTATGGAACCTGTTGTCAAAGCCCTGATAAGTCAGTGTTTGTATAATCCATGTTCTTACTTCTAGGTGTTCTGGAAGAAATAATTACTTATCTTAGTGTTCTGATAAGTAGGAATTTTTTATACTGATGCTTCAATATAGTTTAGTGATTTAGGGAATATTTGATACAAAAGTTTTATTTTCTATTTCATAGTAAGTTCCTATCCCTTCATTATCACAAACTGGCTAATAAATTTAACAGCATATCTAAACTTCTAGTAAGTAATTATTTCTGGCTTAATCCCTTAAAATTACTATAGAAGCATAAGTGCTCAGGATTACTTGAAAGAAATATACTGAAAATGTATTAGTTAGGCACACAATGCAATGTACAGATCATGTATCCCAGAAATGCACACTTGAAACCTATATGATCCTATTAACCAATGTCACTCAAATAAATTTAATTTAAAAAGAAAGAAAACGTATTAGGGACCCATTTTCAGTTCTGCATGTGTCTGGAGTTGAGCTAAGCTTACTCCATGGTATAGCTGCTTCAGCTTCTATTCTGTTTGGACAAGTGGCTGTCAGAGACCTTAAACAGACAGTAGCTCCTCATGCAAGCACATGCCCTCCATAACTGTCTGCAGAGTCATAAGTAAGTCCCGGATATGAATTCCCCAATGACCCTTGTGGACAGGAGTCTCCCTTGTCCTCCAAGGCCTTTTCTCATGTAATACCCCAGTGGAACCTAACAAAACTCCACTCTTTTTGCTTTGAATGGACAAGTTTGGCTTTAGCCTGAGATACCAAAGCGCATCACCCACATACCCTAAAAAAGGCAAGTGCCCACATCCTGTAGATCTCTCTTCCTGCAGCCTGCCTGGATCGCCCCCTGTAGAAGCCTCAAGGCATGCCATGTACCTCCTCCAAAACTTATGAGTAATAAAATCTATTGCAGTTTCTCTGGTGGTCTTTCAGAACTCAAGCTTACCATACAGCACGCAGGGGTTCACCTTAATACATGTTAATTTAACAAAATCCTAATAGCATTTAAGGAACTTGGAAGTTATCACTCCATCCTAACATGAAGTAAATAGCTGAGCAGTCTGAAAAATCATCAGCTCTCCTTGGATCCGTAAGAGAGAGCAGGTCACAAGACAGAACACTGCATCCAATATTGGACAGACAGACTGGCAAACGCAGGGAGTCTCAGTTTACTGGAGCAGACATTCACGAATACAAACTGCCAAGAGATCCAGTATCCCAGTAGAAAAACCTAGCAAGAAGTTATCTCTTTCCCTCCCAAAATATTATTTTATTTTTGCAGTTGATATTATATTAGTTCTTTGCCAGAAAACTTAAATCATTCTACAAAGCAAGTTTCTTATTAGCTTAACTGTAGGGAATATAAGTTGACCTTAGTGCCCAACTGGTATGACCAACTTAACACCCATTTTTATATAAAGGGTTCAAACACTTTAACATGAAAAATTAAATAGTAATAATACTACATACAGAACTTTAAAGTTTGAAAATATTCTCTAGTTTATACATTTGGCAATTTGGAATAAAATAAATTTCTGACTTATTTCCCATAATGTACAACACATAACAAATTAATGAAGTATGGATGGGGAATATTTACAAAGGGAAAACAGATTCCCATCTCTTCTCTGAATGCATTTGTCTTACCTGTTACACTGAATAAGCTTTACAGACAATAAAAACAATTAGAAAAGTAGAATCAAATTGTTATCAAGGTAAATGTCTATAATCAAAGAACAAGAAAGAATCTGCCTTAAAAATTCCCATCTGACTACAACAAATTGTTTTTCATCATAGTAAATTTTAAGTGCCAAGCCAATCACAGTTAAATTTACTTATCTAAGGTAGTTTATCATGTACTTATCTACTTTCCATGAATCAAATGCAAAGAAATGTGTACAAAGTTAGAGGGGAAAAGAGAATGAAATTATAACATTGGGACCTATAAGCATCTTGAAGATCTCATGATAAACTCTAAAAATTGTTATTAAATTACTTTTATTAAAAATTTTACCTGGCTGGTGTAGCTCAGTGGATTGAGCTCGGGCTGTGAATCAAAGTGTTGCAGGTTCGATTCCCAGCCAGGGCACATGCCAGGGTTGCAGGCCATGGCCCCCAGCAACTGCACATTGATGTTTCTCTCTCTCTTTCTCTCTCTCTCTCTCTCTACCCCCCTCCCTCCCTTCCCTCTGTAAAAATAAATAAGTAAAATCTTAAAAAAAAAGTTTCATTTAAAAAAAATTTAATTTATTGTATCTGCTTTTTTCCTCTATTACTACAAGCAGAAATGGTCATACATGGTTTTTTAATTCAGCTTAGGTATAATCTGACTTACAATTTATGAAAAAATAATACAGATATTTTTAATTTTTTGAAGTTATAGTGTTTTCTTATCTGCTATGAGAAGCTTAGTTTATTGATACAAACTGAAAATTAACTGAAATATAGGAATATGGTGGTCTTAAACTTAATTATTATAATTCCCAGTTCTAATTTTAAAAAAGAAAGAGAAAACAAAACAAAATTATGTTCTCAGCCCATTTTTAAACTCTTTTCCACTTGCCCTTAACTATAATGTTCCCCTGAGATGCTAACATTAGTTCTTTTTTCTGCATTCTACATGCTTTCCCCCCCAAATAGGAAACTATAATTCACTCAACTGAATTCATTCAGTAAACAATCACAGAGCATTATGGGCAAAGCACTCCTATGGTGTGATGACGACTGAAATTTTAAAAAAGGGAGTTCTGGCCAAGATGGACACATAGGTAAAAACTCTTTGCTTCCTCACACAACCAAAAGGAAGATAACAACCGATCTAAAAACCATAAACACCCAGAAATGCCAGAAAATCCAATTGTATGGAACTCTGACAACCAAGGAATTAAAGAAACAGACAACCAGACCAGTAGGAGGGAGATGGGAAGCGGGGCAGGTGGAGGCGGGGGACTGCACAGGGTGGGTGGCAGGGCTGGCTGAACTGGAAACTGAAACTCAGAGCTGGCTGTGGACTATGGCAGGGGTGGTCACAGTGGGGAGAAACTCCCAGTCTCACACAAGAGAGTTTGTTGGAAAGTGGGGCTAGAGTTGAGCAGGTGAAGTGCATTGCTTCCTCTCTGACCCCTTCCTCACAGATAGTGCCACAACGCAACACAGAGGGTTGCCTTGCCCTGGTGAATATCTAAGGCCCCACCCCCTTACAACTTAACAGGTGCACCGAGACAAAGAAACATGACCCAAATGAAAGAACAGAGCAAAACTCCTGAAAAAGAACTAAGTGACGAGCAAACAGACAACAGATGCAGAGTTCAAAACACTGGTAAACAGGATGCTCACAGAACTGATTGAGGTCAGTCATAAAATGAAGGTACAAATGAAGGCTACCCCAAATGAAATAAAGCAAACTATTCAGAGAACCAACAGTGAAGGGAAGGAAACTGAGATTCACATCAACAATTTGGAACAAAAGGAAGAAAAACATCGAACTGGAACAGAATGAAGAAACAAGAATTCAAAAAAGTGAGGAGAGGCTTAGGAACCTCTGGGACAACTTGAAATGTTCCAATATCTGATTTATAGGGGTGCCAGAAGGAGAAGAGGAAAAGCAAGAAATTGAAAACTTATTTGAACAAATAATGAAGGAAAACTTCCCCCACCTGGTGAAGGAAATAGACTTCCAGGAAGTCCAGGAAGCCCAGAGAGCCCCAAAGAAATTGGACCCAAAGAGGAACACACCAAGGCACATCATCATTAAGTTACCCAAGATTAAAGATAAAGAGAGAATCTTCAAAGCATCAAGAGAAAAGGAGAGTTGCCTAAAAAGGATTGCCCATAAAACTATCAGCTGATTTCTCAAAAGAAACCTTTTAGGAAAGAAGGGCCTGGAAAGAAGTATTGGAAGTCATTAAAGGCAAGGATCCACATCCAAGATTACTATTCAGCAAAGCAATCATTTAGAATGGAAGGGCAGATAAAGTGCTTCCCAAATAAGATCAAGTTAAAGGAGTTCATCATCACCAAGCCCTTATTATATGAAATGTTAAAGGGACTTATCCAAGAAATTAAAGATCAAAAACTATGAACAGTAAAATGACAACAAACTCACACTATTAATAACAACCTAAAAAAAAAACCAAAACAAGAACTAGAACAGGAACAGAATCAGAGAAATGGACATCACATGGAGGGCTTTCAGTAGAAAAGGTGAGGGGAAGCACTGGGGGAGAAGGTACAAGGAGTAACAAGCATAATTGGTAGGCATAAAATAGACAGGGAGAGGTTAAGAATGGTACAGGAACCAGAGAAGTCAAAGAACTTACATGTACAACTCATGGACATGAACTAAGGTGCAGGGGGGAATGCTGGAGGATTGGGGGGTAGGGTGGAGGGGAGAAAACTGGGACAACTGTAATAGCATAATCAATAAAATATACTTAAAAATAAAAATAAAAAATAAATTTAAAAAAATCTACCTACATACCCTCCCCCATACACTTGGCCCTTCTCTTCTCCTGAGCTCCAGAATCTCACTTGTACTGGAGTATAGACATTTCCAAACAGATAAACCTACACACACCTCCAAAGCAGGTTTTCTCCTCCCTCATGGATTTTCAGTCTTACAGGTAACACCAACTTTCTAACCCCTCTAGTGAAATAATCCTCTATTCCTCTCTCCCTCAACCCATATAACCATTCATCAATTAGTTACTTGTTAAAATGCTCACTGCATACATTTTTTATTCTCCATTCTAATTTCCATTCCTCCCTTCTCACTTTGACTACTGCAACAGCCTCCTAACTGGGATCCTTTCTTACCTCAGATGTGGCCACCGTCAAGTCTTTACTTCAATTTGTGTCAAAAATAGGTTTTCTAAACTACAAAACTAGTAACACTATTTCCCTGCTAAAAACATATAGCATCTCTTGTAAAATTATACCAAATAGCTTCACATATATGTCAGTCCCTTCACAATCAGTCCCTAAACCATAATTCCATTTTCAACACTCTCCATAACTTTAAATTTCCTCTCTTACGCACTCTATCCACATGGAAATAAGCTCCAGTCACAAGTAACTTTATGCTATTTTCTAAATACCTGCTGACCTTTCCAACCTCTCTACCTTTGAAGTCTACTGTTTCTTGTGCTGACAGACTCTTCTCCTTTAAAGGGCCAGTCCTAATACCACTTTCACTAACTGTCCCAACAACTTGTATAGAGTACTCTCCAATTCTACACCACAGACATGTAACTATATATTGTGAATTGTCACATAGTAAAGTAAGCTGACGTATGGTCTTCTCTATTAGACTAGGATCCCCAGAAAGGCAGAATTTATGTTTTATTCATCTTATCACCAATGTTTTAGATTGTATCAAATACCAAATAGTTGTTTCTTGGATACCTGATTCAGTAAGAGAAAAAATATCTGTCATAAGAGATTAATATTTTCTATATATACATGTTCGTGTATATATACATATATATACACAGACACAAACACAAATATATTAACATTACCTATTTTTTTCTAATGACATACTGAATATTTAAACTGATAATGTATTCTAACATATATAATTTCAGAGTATAAAATAAAAACTAACCTATTATGGTCCATAAAAGCTTTGTGATGTAAAGTCAGTCAACCAAACAGATGTAATTTCACTGTAATTCTGATATAGCCTAAGGATAAACTTTTCTCTCTTTAAAGATGAAAATAAATCTTCTAATTTTCACTAATGATTGTTGGTATACTCAATTGATCTCTGATTCTACAATTGTGTTGATATTTACTTCATTTTAATCCTCAGCAACTTGGTGTCTCATTAGAAGCAGAGAAACAGCAGTTATATGCCATCATTGAGTACATTGAGCACACGTACATAAGACAATGAAGTTTTTAAAGCACTATAATTGGAAGTTCTATTTAATTTAAGTTGTTGTAAAGCCTTTCACTTTCCATCACAATTTACATAAATATACAAGTATAATGGATAAACACATGCTATGATTATTTTGACCTCTGTATTCTAAGGTAAACACCAACTCAAATTATTTAGAGGCAAAGGACACGTAAAAATTAAAAAAAAAATGAAATAAAATGAAAAAAAATGATGTATAGTAAAAAAGGACGGCTGTGAATTCTTCCAAAATGAAAAGTTTGTTGAAGTAATGAAGTAAAGAAAAGTGAATGTAGTATGTATAGATATTTGAAAACTGATGCTTTTGCATTACCATTATGACGTGTTTCACCAAGAGGCTCAAGTTTTGGAAGTCTAGTGACTTTGGGGGTTCCCCAGCCAACTAAAGAAAGAGAAAAACATTTAAACACTGTTAAATAATGTCTCTTTAGGTTGGTTGAGAGGATCCCTTTCTATATAGGAATGTATATAATATTTTATGTCAATTCATATATACTGAATGGCACAATAATGATTAGCCATAAACTCATTTTAAATTTCTATTTTAAAATGCATAGATGTTAACATTTGCTTTAAATATTATTTACCTTTAGTTAAAATATAAGCATCTTCACCACTACCACAAATAAACTTACACTATTATTTTAACCTCTAGCAGAGGCTATAAGAAATGTTTACTTATAAAATGGAATACTACAAATGAGTCTTCAAATAATTCTCAAAGGAAAATGTTACGATGTAAAAGCCTTCTAGCAGGGCTAAAAGGACAGTATAAACATATATATTTGTATATTTACCAAGCACCTAGAGTATACAAGGTACTATGCCTAGTGCTGAAAAATTACTCATAATAATTATGCAGTTATTATGTCCCAGTGCTTTACATGCAATATTGTATTTAAGCTTCATAACGACTTAAAGGTCGGTATGTGTGTTAAAATATAATGGAAAAATTCATGTATCTTGGTTTCAACTGTTAACTTTCAAGATGAAAGATGCAGTTTTTTAAAAGCTCACATTAGCCATCCTTTCTACTTAAATTCCTTTTAGCAATCCATGCACTGATATTTTAATTAAGATTTGAATCCATTCTAGGAAGTTTCCAGGTAAGGTTTGCTTATTAATTTTACTTATTTTTACCTTTATAAAACATTTCTTATGGTTAAAAAAGCAACAAATACTTATGTTCATCAATTATGAACAAAATCATGCAAAGGATTCTACCTTTTTTGCCAATTCACAGGATAATGAATACACTGAATAAAAAGTACACAATTTCTTTCCTTTTCTTCAATCCTGCTTTTGTTCAAAGCCAGATTTTAAATTCAGAATCAAAATCAAAGTACTCACCAGGAGGAGGTGGGGGTGGTGTGGGGCTCTTAGGAGCAGAGTCATCTGTATTAACAGGTTCTACACGGTGACTCCTTTTTATTCTTAGTTTCTTAGTTTTCTTTTTACTATTATCTACAAGAATATAAACATGGAACTTGGGAAAAATTAAACTCATATAATAAAAATTAAGATTAGAACTAGAATGTTGATATTACTACCACAGAAATGCTTCTTTAATTCAAGTGGGAAATTATTACCAATATCAAAATGTGAACTTGCTTTTACTAAGAATTAATTTTTAAATGATTGCTTATGAAATGATTAACAAATATGATACAAACAACAAAAAGCCTATATTCTAAGTTCTATGAGAGGTTACTCAGAATTCTAAAAAAGTCCGTATTTCCAAAGTAACATATTTTTTTCAAATGTAACATATGTTATATTAAGTAAATACAATTATTGCAAGGATTTCCATAAAACTCAGAATGACCTAGGGAAAAAGGAGAGGTGTTGACTTGTCTCAGTAGATCATATATAGAGGTCTGTCTGAAAAAAGTCCAGCCAGTGTTAATATAATAAGAATGGTTTGGATGACTTCGATGTAACCTGGCAGCCAAGAAGAGTGGACTGGAATGCACATGCATGAACAATGATGACTTCACTGTACTAGTCAGTGGGGGCGGTAGATGCCATTGAGTGAGCATGTGTACTGTGTGGCTGTCGCATTTAAAATGACTGAGTGAGTACAGCAACAAATCTGCATCAAATTTTGAGTTAAGCTTGAACATTCCTCTGTGGAAACTATTTGGATGATTCAAAATGCTGCAGCTATGGGCAACTGGTGATTGTCAGCTTCATCATGACAATGTGTCTGCTTACGCACCAAATCTTGTGCAGGGTTTTTTGACAAAACATCAAATCACCCAAGTGACTCTACCCCACTACAGCCCAGATTTGGTGCCCTGTGACTTCTGGCTTTTCCCAAAACTAAAATCACTTTTGAAAGGGAAGAGATTTTAGACCATCAATGAGACTCACCAAAATATGACAGGGCAGCTGATGGCACTGGGAGAACTGTGTGAGCCCCCAAGATGCCTACTTTGAAGGTGACTGAGGTGTTACTGTCCTATGTACAATGTTTCTGGTATCTTGTATCTTCTTCAATAAATGTCTCTATCTTTCAAATTATATGCCTGGATATCTTCTGCACAGACCTCATATATATGGTATAAATAAGGGGTCCTCAACCTCCCTCTTGATGGAATGTAGATGCCACTCGCATTACCCTCTGAGCTCCACCTCCTGTCTCACCCCCAACCTCAGCCCATGGAAAAATTGTCTTCCATAAAACCGGTCCCTGGCACCAAAAAGGTTGGGAACCACTGGTATAAGTAGTTCAAATATAAACATTTGAAATGTGAAGAAGACCCTAATCAAACCCAATCACATTACTCTTTAAAATAACCCCCAAATAAGGTATGCCCAATATAAATACAGAATGGGGCAAAGGTAGGTTTATAGTTATTTGTATGAAAAATAATGCAATAATTAATATTAATATAAGAATAAATTGTTTTGCGTACTCACAATTGTAAATCTACTTTTGTCCTATGCTGTATATATAACCAAGAATCACATTAGATTTGCAGGATTTGTGTTCCTTTAGCAAATAACTACCTACAGATTCTCATATAAGCATGGGATAACATTTTAGGGCCCTAGCTGGTATGGCTCAGTGGATTGAGCACTGGCTTGAGATCCGAAGGGTCGCAGGTTTGATTCCCAGTCAGGGCAAGTGCCTGGATTGAGGGCCAGGTCCCCAGTACAGGGTGCTCGAGAGGCAACCACACACTGATGTTTCTCTCACTCTCTTTCTCCCTCCCTTACCCTGTCTAAAAATAAATAAATAATCTTTAAAACACTAACATTTCGGTAACATCTATGTTGTTAGTGTGTAGACTTTAACAATGTAACCCAGAATGGCATAGTAGTTAAATAACCAAATATAAAAGTTACTGAAATATTTTTGTTTACAATCCATACTAAATTTATATACTATGTAAAACATTTTCTAAAACAGAATTATCTGTTACTTAAGAAATATTCAACATCTATGAAACCTATAAAACAATAAGAAATACAAACACATTTAGAAACATGTTACTTTCTAAATCAATTAGTGTCATTTGACACATTTTACTCCAGATGGAAACAAAGACATCTTTTTACAATTAGAGCTGCCAGCTTTACAGCTGGCAGAAAGGAAAGAGAGCCTCCAGAAAAGTATGGTACTGAGCTGACCATCACAAAAGAGCGTTCAAGTTAGAGCCGATGATCTGCTCTAGAGGTAGGGTCTCAGCCCAGCCACAGACAATATATATGATCTTTAAAAGGTCAGTCAACCTTCCCAGTCCCTGGTTTCCTATTCTATAGAATGGGAATAACATACCTTAGGATTACTTTGTTTAATAACACAATGCTGTGTCAAATAATATAAGGCATATGAAATCATGTTCTAAATTAAAATGTTAATTATAACAATAATTGTTATCATAGTTATATGATTGACTATCTTAGAACTTCTTATGCTTTATTTTAAAATATCTGCCAAATATTGCTCTTTAGCAATGTGTGTTAGAGCTCTTTTAATATATTGAGGGGCTACTTTAAGTCTAGTTTCTCTTTAACTCTGCTGACAGAGCTATATGGGTACAATATGGCTGCCTTAACTTCCCAATTTACAAAAAGTACAACTCTCAAATCTAATTATTTTTATATAGCAAAATATCCATGTTAGCTAATCTGTTCCTGGAGGATTGAAATCTTATTTTCATGAACTTTTGATACTGTATAAAAATCCTTATATACAATGGAACATATTGCTAACTAGGAATAGCAAGGAACTAAAAATTATTAAGTAGCTCCCATTTGTCAGGCCTGTGCTAGAACATTGTAGAGTTATTTTTATTATAAATAACCTTCAAATCTGTTAAAAATGATGCGTACTTCTACTTTAGAGATGAGGAAGACTGAAGAATGTCACATAACATAGCATATATCTAGATGGAAAAGTCAGGGTTCCATCCCAGGTTGTCTGATTCCAGACACTGGCTGTGTCTTTATGATACCAAAAGACACAAACTTCCAGTTAAATTATATAACACTTAGAAAAGGAAAAGTAATTATGAATTGAAAATTTTCTATTATATTAAAATAAGAGAAAAATTACTATCTGATTAAGACTTTAAAAATGTTCAACTGATTATGGCTGCATCCTACAGAAATAACAGGTCAGTAAAGGACATGATGCTGATGATAGCATTATGGGGCTTAAAAAAAAACAAACAAAAACCTCAAAAAGCCTTTTCAAGGATTCCTGGGGCTATATTATAAATTAATGAAAGTAAAATTGAAAATTTCTGCTGAAATTCTTTTAAGTTGCAAAAGACTACTTTTAAGGCATCTTGAATAAAAACACAGGTTAGCAAATTGGCTAATGCGTAATAACTAAAAACCATGAGACAATCATGATAAATACTGCGTTTAGAGACAAAAATATAATTGTGAAAATAATCATGACAAAGAGGTATAATTAAGTTTATATCATATATATGTAACCTTCTTATTTAACAACTAGATTTATCACCTGATTCTGACGATGGCTGGTATGCCTCATCTTCATTCTCCAACTGCTGTGCTAATGCTTCGTTGTAATTTTCTACTATCCCAAACTCATTGGTTTGTCGGCTACTGTCACTGAGCTGGCTCTGTGTCTCTACTTGCTCATGCTCCATTCTGTGTTTCTGGGGGCAATCGTCATAGTCTTTCTCCACATTTTGCCTCTTTTTCTCTTTTTCAAGCTTTTTTTCATTCTAACAAAAATGAAATAATGAAATATATCATCTTTAATGTAACAGTTGTATCTAAGATAGCTTTACAGGAAAAGGCAAATAATCCAAGAGTATTCTGTAACTTCAGAAAACTGTGATGTTTCCATTAAAATTATTTGTTAAATACATCATTGAAACATGCTAATTGCCAAACATCCAAAAAACAGATTGTATAAAGGAAGAAAACAAGTATTACCAGTAAACCCACAACTTACAGATGACCACTATTTGGTGCATAATCACTAAGAGATGTTTTTTTTTGCCTACCACACATATACAGACATACACCACCCACGAACATACATAAATGTGATAGACTGTTTCTCTATATATACATATCTATGTTTCTTTAAAACAAAAAGAACTGAAGTTTTAACTTAAGTATATTTCTTTCGAATAGTGCCTGACACCTTGTCAAGTGTTACCTAAATGTCATATAAGTGTCAGCAATGATTACTTTCACCAATTACATTACCATTTTGAATATTTATTATGATAATGAATAAGTCGTTGTAACTTATTTTACAAATTCCTGATCAATGAACAAAGGGGTTACTTTAAATTTTTCACTACTAAAAGAAACACAACTATTGAATTAGTTCTTCAGAATAAATTCCTACCATTAGAACTGTTGTTGACACTGGGTAAGCACATTTTAAAATGTGACACATTACAACCTTCCCTTTAGAAAACGTAAAGTCAATTTATATCCCAGGCAAAAAGTTGAAGAGTGATATTTCCCCATATCTTTTTTAATACTGTATATCATTATCCATCTTTTATATCTTTATCAAACTAGTAAGTGTTTTTATCTCAGTGTTGGTTTAACTTATGTTTTATTACTGTTTATCACTCGGAAAATGAACTATTAAATACAGTTATTGCCATTTTAATTTTTCTTTAAGGAACTTCCCATAGTAAACCAATGTCCACTTTTCTATTTGATTCTCATTTTCATAATAATTTTAAGGGTTCTCTTTGGTACTATGTGTCTCAGATATTTTTCATTAGGGTTTGTCTGGGTTTTATTGCCTTTAACTTTGTAGAACAGCTTTTAAAATAACATCATAAGATTGATCTATTTTTAGTTCATGGTTTGTGGCTTGACTGCTTTGCTTTGAAAGTTTTTCCTCCTCCAAATATATACAAATGTTTAATACTATTATGTGCTAGTTCTTTTTAAGGCTTCTTTTTTAAAAAATACATTTCAGTCTTCTGGATTTAATATAGTATATAAAGTGTTTGAAAATTTTACTTTTTTCAAGATGATTGTTCAGTTGTCCCAACATCCAGTTCTCCCAGATCTGAAATGCCATTTTTATTTTACACAAAGTGCTCAGGCATAATTAAGTTTATTCAATGTTTATTAATATTCCATTGATTCCATTGGAACCAATGCCTCAACATTTTTATCTGTGGTAAACATCAAATAAAAATAAGCTGCTTCTCTAAAATGCAAAG
The DNA here is from genome assembly GCF_004126475.2 of Phyllostomus discolor. Lineage (NCBI taxonomy): Eukaryota > Metazoa > Chordata > Mammalia > Chiroptera > Phyllostomidae > Phyllostomus > Phyllostomus discolor. The sequence goes on along the minus strand of NC_040904.2, from coordinate 76,090,396 downwards.
ATTTTAAGGAATAAATTTTGTGGGGGGAAAAGGAAAATATGCTTGATATAAAGGACTATAGGTAATTTGTTTTCATTTGTTTCATTTCTTTACAAGTCTTAAAATTATTGTAGATTAAAAGAGTAATTGGTGTACTTTCCCCACGCCACTAATTGACTCAGGGATTTTCGATATAAGGTATACTACTTCATACACCAGTATTGTTTACATCTTCATCCAGTGAAAAATATAATGTTGGTAGAAGCATTACGTCTTTTCTAAGTAACCACAGTACTAGAAAATTGGCCATTATTCACAAGGTGAGCTTTATTAGACATGTAAATTAATGTTTCAAACTGAAAAGTCCAACCTGATTTCTCTCTTCTCCACCAATATGTTTTAAAGAGCATAAAACAAAACTTGACAAAGATAATATTTAATAGGAGGGAGACAAAACAATAGCTTATTAAAACAGCTTTTAAAAACAGACAGCTTTACTGTACTTAGAAAAGCACACATTTAATTAAGTTCAATGCAATGGAATTAATAAAAAGATTAAATACAATTAACCTTCTGATACCTAGCAACTTAAGTCCAAATATTTCATATTCCAATTATTTTGCAAAACAAAGCAACACAAAAATTATCCAATCATCTTCTTACCTGTGGAGCTGCCTCCCTCCTCAGCAGCAGCCCCAAGGAAGAAACAATCATCCACCTTTCCAGATGAGCACCTGTGTGGAAGGAGGCAGTGACAGGGGAAGAGGAATGGAAAACATACAGGCAGTGGAACTAGCAAACCAGGTGCCACATTAAGCACTGGTGATTGGAGAGCAAGTTTAGGAAGCTCTGCCTTGGAGGAGGCATGGCTGCTGAAGGTGAGTAAACTTTGCAAACTCTGGGCACCAGTAAAAAACAAAAACAAAGACGCAGATATACAGACACACACACACACACCACACACAAAACCCCTTAACTTCTTCATGATTAATAATCTACAAGTTAATTTTGCTAAAAGTTTTGCCAATTACAATGAAAATAAATCACATTTATTCATAAAAGAATTTGTTATAGTTTGAAACACTCTTAAGTATCCTGGGTAAACAGTGAGAAATTCATTTATATAGTATAATGCATCATAAGCATCTAAATATTACTGTAAAGAGATAATAGTAACAGCAATACAGAGACAAAGACACAATGTAAATAAAAGTAAATATGTTAATACCATAGGAAATAAATAACAAAACAGATTTTTCAGAACAGTAACTATTACAGTGGCTACATCTAATCTTAATTTTTATTCTCAGTTAATGCTTGAATCACCTTTCCTTTTTATACTAGAGGGAAATTTGAAGAGAAAAAAAGCAACAAACCTTTAACCTGTGTCTCCCATTCAATTCTTTTAGAAATAATTGGTCTCTGGTGAAACACTTCTGCCTCCTTTCCTAATTCCCTGCCTCCTTTCTTAACTTCCAATTTTATAACTTAAGATACAAAAATTACACTTGCCACCATCCATACCTCAATGATCACAGTTGCTATCGGCTGGAAAGGATTAACAATAACTGGTTCTGGGTCCACCTCAGCCAGACCACTGGTTCCATTGAGTTCCACCTGCTCTCGCTCTCTTTGTTCTCTATTGTTTGAGAGGAAAAAAAAAATGTAATTGCTGAGGCTTTGAATTACTGCTGAGTTTCAGAAATCCTTATGCAGATAACAGGCCTTTATCCCCAGGTACAGGTTATTCATTTCAATTTTTAAAGGAAAGAAATGCTGACAAAAATAACATTCCCTAGGAGTGATTTCTTAATGTCAACAGTGCATATTAATGATTTTTCTGTGTGCTACTTGTTTATATTTATCAATTTATTAACTACCATCCCAAACCAATGAAATCCTCATCACTGATGTTAACAGATAAATAAGTCCTCTTGTTAACCCTCTTCTGAAGGGCTGTGTCAAATTATTTATCACACATGAACTAGACAATGACTGTTGCTTTGTATAATAGAAGAGGCTATAAAGATAAGTTGCACTACACCACTCAGATTAAATAAGTATTTCCATATTCGTTACTACTGAAACATTTACTATCTTTGTGATTTACAGTTAATCTAGTCCCATACATGAAGAGTAATTAAGTTATAAAACAAGTAGCTAAAGACAGAAGGATAACTAGTATAGACCTACAACTAGGCTGCGAGTATAGTATAGCAATGTAAATGTTCATTACTATGATATTTATTAATTATGTCTTCTGATGGAAAGATATACCCTTTTCATTCTACACCAAGAAAGCCAAGATTTAGAAATCTGCCACTTACTACCTCTGTGACCTTGGACATATATCTGGATCTTTGAGCAACAGCTTTCCCATGTGGATAAAAATACCTACTTCATAGGGTTGCTTCAGTTAAAGTTATATATGTGGAAGCACTCTGTAAATGAACATACTTATAGGACTATAATTGTTATTAATGGTATTAATTGATTAGCAAGCAATTTCAGGTATCTAGTATTAAAATACTGTTTTCAGATACCAACAATGACGTGTTTTATAGTTTTTTCACAAATATCTGAATCTATTAGATTAAATTTAGTGAAGTAAAGTTTGTATTTTTTAAGATTTTATGTATTCATTTTTAGAGAGGGAAAGGGAGGAAGAAAGGGGGAGAGAAACATCAATGTATAGTTGCCTCTCACATACCCCCTACTGGGGACCTGGCCTGCAACCCAGGCATAGGAATCAAACCAGCGATGCTTTGATTCATAAGCTGGCACTCAATCCACTGAGCCACACCAGCCAGGGCAATTTTTTTTAATCACTCCTCTCTAAATGCCAATTTATTTTTAATTATGGAGACTCTGCTCAACAAGAGAGGCCTCAGACTATATGTGGCCTGGCTAGGAGAAAGGAGGAAAGGGGAATGGGTATTTGAAAAGCCTGTCATAACATGACCTAGAATATCTTTACGGAAAACTTAAGACCTTGGAAAAAAATGACTAATATTAAGTTTCTTTTATCCAATTCAATTATTTGTTCTTTTTGTTTGTTTTCTTAATAGAAGAGGAGTCTTCACAAAAGTATGACCATACATTTTACTTTTACAAATATATAAAAGGTAGGCCTACATGAATGATTGGTTGTACTAAGCTTTGTATCATGGAAATATACAGTAGGAAAGAAAACCAAATATTCTTGCAGGAACTAAAACCTCATAACAGTATTAAGAGAGACCTAGATAAATTACCTGCTCATATTATTGAGCACTTGGGGATGGAGAGTTATCTCTGTATTTCTTTCCCTTAAGTCTACCTCTAAATTAAATGAAAGATACCCATAATCAGAGGATTTCCCTGACAGAGAAGACCTCACAAAGGGATCACCAAGTGGGTTCATGTCTACTAGGTAGTAACTATGTTAAAGCACATGGAAGGCTAATAATTACTTAGGTAGATGGAAGACAACTTTGGATCTTATAGGAGCTCACATAAATATCTTTTCATTTCTCCCCTCCCCTTCCATTCAATTATCCATTTGAGAAAAGATAAATTTTGGGATTAAGCACTAAATTCGACTTTCAATAAAGTCTGAGCACTTTTTTTGCATCATTAATATTATATCGCCCTGGCTGGCATAGCTCAGTGGATTGAGTGCAGGCTGTGAACCGAAGTATCGCAGGTTTGATTCCCAGCCAGGGCACATGCCTGGGTCGCAGGCCACGGCCCCCAGCAACTGCACATTGATGTTTCTCTTTATCTCTCTTTCTCCCTCCCTTCCCTCTCTAAAAATAAATATAAATAAATAAATCTTAAAAAAAAAGATTATTATAAGTGATTCTGTGGTAGAATTTATGTAATCATTTCTTTTTAAATTCAGATTTTGCTAAATTTAGTTTAAAACATTCAAGAAATATATTTTAAAATTTGAAAAATGTATTTCAAAAACTTGAGACAGTGCAATTTAGTTTACTTTCTGAAAATACTAGTGTTGAAGATTGGATTTTGCTTCAGTTGACTGATCCACTAACAGATTACCTTCTGTCTTTGCTGAGACTGAAGGTTTCTCAATCTATTGACATAGTGGACTCAGTAAGTCATTGTAGTGGACTGTCGTGTGCAGCATACGATGCTGAGCAGCTTCCTGGCCTCTGGCCACTACACCGCCAGTAGCACTGCAACTCCCCAGCTTTGCTGAGTAAACAGTCCCTAGACACTGCCAAATGCCCTCTGAGAAGCAAAATCAGCTTATTGTTTGAAAACCACTGCAATAAAGGTACCCGTAAAAAATAGAAGATAAAAATTTCAAAACTCTTAGAAATAATAAATACATAAGGAATAAATTTAACTACCATAACACCATAAGGAAAAGTAGAGTCTTATCACCCAAACTTGCATACAGAAAGATCCATAAAAGTAGAAAATTGACCTAGTGTCTGCCTTCAGATAAAAAAAGGAAACTGAATAGATAAAATTAAAAAATTATTCATAAGATTTTGGTGTACTTTTGACTTTTCAAATGCACTGTGGTATAAAATTAACCTACTTACCTTTCTTCTCGTAATTTCCGCACTCGCTCAGCCCTTTCTCGTTTCTCTTGTTCCTCAAGAGCACGTTGTTCTGTTGTGTCTTTTTGGATGCGTTCATTTAAGGCATCAAAATCTCTTGCAATGATATGTAGCAGCCAATAAAGGCCTTTTCTAATGGACTTGTCGATTTTCTTTCCAGATCCCAAGACTGCTGAACAAGGTTCCTGAAAAACAGCAATTTGACTCAAAGATTAAAACTGAAAGTTCTCCACAAAAATGTGCTCATAAACCATTCATTTCTGGTAAATAAAAATCAAACTGTTAAATTATTGATATGAAGAACTTGCATACTGAACTCACAAAATATACCTTTGCAATGACCACTAACATTAGTACAACATATTAGTATATTTTGTATTTATGTGTTGTTTTTACCATTTACAAAATTTATAGCAAGATGTATTTGAATAGCTTATAAGCCCTGTCAGCAATATCTTAAACAAAAAGCAAACCCAGTCTTTAAAATCTCAAATGACAGTTTATGGAAGTCAATAATTAAATAGAAAACATATTACAATATTAAGTCATATTAAAAAACTGTGAGAAAGTGATTTCTGGGTGTTGAAAAAAATTGTTTTAAACACTAACGAATTATTTTGATAGCTGTCTACACCTAATCGCCTATCACCTTTACAAAAACTAAATTATACTGAACATATTTCATAGGGCAACAACCAAACAAACTCCAAGACTTACTATTTGACACAGGCACTTGTGCTCATTGACCATTTTTTTCCAGAGACAGACATTCGATCACATTCAGCTTCTCCTAAAAGCCCCTTCCTTGTCTTGTTTATTTGCCAACCTAGAGAGATATAAGGTGGTTTTATAGCAAATATATCATCAGACAGCCACCTCAAAATATTTTGACCATGTCCTCATTTCAAAATTTTAAACCTATTGACAAAAAAAACAATTTAAGAGAGTGCTGTAAAATATACATTTCATCATTTTCCCTTATTTTACTGGTAAAGTAAGTTTGTAAGAACTGGCCTAAGAAAGAGAAAATAGGTAATGTTAAGAAAACAAGCAATATGTCAACAGGCCAACGAAAAAAGGCTACAAAGAGATAAAGAAATGGACTAGTTTCCATAAACCTCCATCATCAATTCTAATTTTCACATTAAGTATGTCTTTATCTTCTTAAAATACATTGCATCAGGATATAAATGGCCTTATCTCCTGTCATTATCTTCTTAAATATGTGTTCATGATTTAAAATTTTTATCTTCACCTGAGGATATATTTATTGACTTTAGAGGGGAGGGAGAGAGAGAAACATTAATGTGAGAGAGAAACATGGAAGGATCATCCCCCTTAAATGACCCGACCAGGAATGGAACCTGCAATCCAGGTATGTGCCCTGACTGGTAATTGAACCTGCAACCTTCTGGTACATGGGACGACAATCGAACCAAATGAACCACACTTGCCAGGGCCAACATGTTCTTGTTTTAAATACCCAAATATTTAATCTGAACTGGTAATATTTGAGCTTATCTGCATTTCCAGTGTGTGACTGTGTCTACATAAATATGCAATGTACTGGAGAAGTGGGGCCGCTTCTATCTATAATAATTTACTTTGCATAGCACTGTACATAAAGAACATTATATCCAATTAGAAACAGATTGGGAAACAACAAAATGAAAAACTAAAATAAGTTCTAAAAAAATTATCACAAAATACCACAATTTAATATCAGGCGGCACAGGTCAAAAAGTTTAATAAAATACTGTCTTTACCTGATAGACATTTCAGGTAAATATATATTATTTAAAAAATACATGGAACAAAAAAATCTAATGAACCCTTACCAACGCTCTTTAAAAATTATCCATATGGTGCTGGTACTTAGGAGGCATCTGGTTGTACCGCGTTTAGTGATGTTAAAACAGATCAGTGGACTCAGCTGGAGTCAACCCGATTCAGCCAAAATAGCATCGCTGAATGAGTTTAGCAACCAGTGATGACTTCTGCTAAATTCCATTATTTTATAATAGCTTATAAAATCACAACTTTTCTAGTTGTATATTCTTTCTGCATTTACTAGTTGGATTTTTTGCTAAAAAGCAAGCTTACATCAACTGCTTGCTTACTTCTATTTACATATACAATGCAGAGAAAAGTCAAGATAAATCATCAATCCTTTGCCTTTATTTCCTAATTTAATAATAATAAATTTGTGCTCTACCAACCTCCAAAGGTGATCAAGTTGCTTTCTTTGGCTTGTGGGGGATAGCATTTTGAAATAATGGATTACTAAAATATATTTGATGTATTTCAATATATTGTAGTCACAGTTCTTTTTCAGTTACCCATTCTTGGTCAGTGGGAGTCCCCTTTTATTTGGCTCCTATGTTCTTTTGGTACAACTCCTACACTCTTTGATATCTTCTGGCTTTTTTGTAAGAAATAATATTCCAGACCTAGAATCAGCCATTGCCTAAGGAGGCCTTCTTCCTTTCAAATGGATGGTATTTTAATGACCGCAGCCTGGGCACTACGGACATTTGTTGCTATTGACTTGCTATTGTTTTCTAGATCCTTTCAGTGGACAAACTAGGCGGAAGAATGTATTTTTTAAAAAAGAAAAAATGCAGAGGAATTCTGACCAAGATGGGCATAAGCAGAAGCACTTCACTTCCTTGTACAACCAAAAGAAGGATAACAACCAATTTAAAAATAATCATCAACCAGAACTGCCAGAAAATCAAACTGCATGGAACTCTGACAACCAGGGAGTTAAAGAAACATTCATCAGGACCAGTAAGAGGGACAGAGACAGGTGGCCAGATGGTAGGAGGGGACCAGCAGCGAGGCACTGGACTGAGCAGGTGAGGAAAGGCTTGTTGACCAGGAAACTGAAGACTCAAAATCTCTAGCTGTAAAATACTGTGAGGGTTGTCACCATGGGAGAAACTCCCAGTCTCACAGGAGAATTCGTTGGAAAGTGGGGCTAGAGCACAGCGAGCAAGTGGCATTGTTCCCACTCTAACCCCTCCCCCCACAGACTTGCCACAATTCAGAAAAGAGGGTTGCTCCACCCTGGTGAATACCTAAGGCTCTGCACCCTTATAGCATAATAGGTGCACCGAGACAAAGAAACATGGCCCAAATGAAAGAACAGATCAAAATTCCAGAAAATAAGTTAAGAAAACCTATTGATGCAGAGTTGAAAAAACTGGTAATCAGGATGCTCACAGGACTGATTGAGGTCAGTCACAAAATGAAGGAACAAATGAAGGCTACACAAAGTGAACTAAAACAAAATATTCAGGGAACCAACAGTGAAGGGAAGGAAACTGGGACTCAAATCAACGACTTTGAACAAAAGAAAGAAACAAACATCCAACTGGAACAGAATGAAGAAATAAGAATTCAGAAAAGTGAGGAGAGACTTAGGAACCTCTGAGACAACTTTAAGTGCTCCAATATCTAAATCATAAGGGTGCCAGAAGAAGAAGAGGAAGGCGAAGAAACTGAAAACTCAGTTGAACAAACAATGAAGGAAAACGTCCCCAACCTGGTGTAGGAAATAGGCTTACAGGAAGTCCAGGAAGCCCAGGGAGTCCCAAACAAGTTGGACCCAAGGAGGAACACACACCAAGAGACATCATCATTAAATTAGCCAAGATTAAAGATAAGGAGAGAATCTTCAAAGTATCAAGAGAAAAGCAGAGAGTTGCCTAAAAAGGAGTACCCATAAGGCTATCAGTTAATTTCTCAAAAGAAACCTTTTAGGCAAGAAAGGGTGGAAAGAAGTACTGGAAGTCATGAAAGGCAAGGACCTACATCCAAGATTACTCTATCCAGCCAAGCTATCATTTAGAATGGAAGGGCAGATGAAGTGCTTCCCAGATAAGGTCAAGTTAAGTGAATTCATCATCACCAAGCCCTTATTATATGAAACGTTAAATGGACTTATTTAAGAAATAAAAGATCAAAAACTATGAACAATAAAATGACAACAAACTCATAACTATCAACTGAACCTAAACAACAAAACAAAAACTAAGCAAATTACTAGAACGGGAACAGAATCACAGAAATGGAGATCATATGGAGGATTATCGGTGGGGAGGGAGGTGAGAATGGGATGAAAGGTACAAGAAATAAGAAGCATAATTAGTAGGCATAAAATAGACAGGGGGAGGTTAATAGTAGTATAGGAAATAGAGAAGCCAAAGAATTTATATGACAACCCGTGGACATGAACTAAGGGGTGGGGAAATGCTGGAGGGTTAGGAGTTGCAGGGAGGAGAAGGGATAAAGGGGAGAAAACAATTGGGACAACTGTAATAGCATTATCAATATAATATACTTAAAAAATAAAAAGGGGATGGAAAGAAATCAATGATGCTATAAAAAATACTCAGGGCAATAGAGAGGTTTTTAAACATATGACAAATATTTTAACTTTTGATGAATAAAATATATACTTTCCTATTAAACAAAAGAAAAAAGTTTAAATCATGAGCTCATATTGACTTTTTCATTTTAAATCAAATATTACCAAGTTTTTACTTAGATTACTAAATTATATAGCTTTTTTAAGCTGAAAACTACAGTTCTTAGTAACACTGTCATTGACGATTTGCGTTATCCTACAATATATGAGTTTCAATACAATACCATTATTATTACTAAAAATATTACTAAATGCAGATTAAAATCTCTTTGTGGTTATTCTTGTCTCTGAAATATATCACACAAGGGATGTAGAGTCAAAATATCCAGGTTTTAAAATTACTTGAAACAATCCCTGTCCATATGGTTACATCACCATAGAGCCAGGTTCACTTGTTTCAGTATGCTTTTGCTTTTCAGTTTTATTTCTTACTTTAAGATTTAATTTTTAAAACATTTATGTGGTTCCAAATTCAAAACTATAAAAACAAACTACAATCAGGAGTCCTTCTCTCTCTATCCCATCCATTCTCCTGTAAGTAACCATTTTCATTAGTTTTTAGTTCATTGCCCCCTTCCATTATTTCTTTTTGAAAATATATACATGTATATGGGCAAAATGACATTTTAAAGATCACGGTGTAGGCACTTTAGATGTTAACTGCTATTTACCGGTTGGGTGATGTTTCTGCATGTGTCTCCACACTTCCTTTCTTTTTAAGAAACTAACATATTATATATATACTCTTGTGTTCCACTTTCCATCTCTTAGTAAATCCTAAAATAACTCTGAAGTAGTGTAAAGCCATCTTCTTTACTACTATATTCTTTATAAGTGAGCAAAAGGCTCATTATAGGGTGTTTCATTGTTTATTCAGCCAGACCCACACTGAAGGACTTTTGGGTTGTTCTCAGTGATTTGTTTCCACAAAGAGTGCTGTGAAGAATAAGTATGGGAAAGACTTATTTCTTACTTGGGGAACAGATTCCAGGAAGTGGAGATACTAAATCAAAGAACAAATGCAAATGTTATTTTATGGAAATTATACCAATGTCCTTCCTCTCGCCCTCAAATCATAAAAATCATGCAGAGAAAAAGGGACACAAAGAAATGAAGTGTTTGGGGCACTTCATTTCTAATTTTTCAAACAAATACTTCACTCTGGTAAAAATTAAGTTTTGAATTTTTATACTGATATGAAAACAGCACAACACATTGCCACATAACTTTCACTGTCTATATTGAAAACTATGGAAGAAACTTATTTTAAAATAAAAATAGCAGGTATAATAAAAATGGGGTGTAAGGTTGAAAGACAGGACCTCTTTTTTGGCAGTTGTAATTCTGAAGTTCAATGTTTTTTTTTGAGTGAAGCCCTCAAGATTTCCTAAAATATGATACAATTCAATCATTTTAAAGTAAATGGAACAAAAAAGCCTTTACACCAAGCTTCTTTCCATTCCTATTCCAAATTCTGTATATTTTGCAAGTTCTGATATCTAAAGAAAACAAAGAAATATCTAAAGAAAACAAAGAAACCTTTGTTTAAATTCAAACCCCCTTTTAAGTGACTAATGTATTTTATATGTAATACAGGATTGGATGACAGAGCCTGTGCCAAACACTCCAGGCAGGCCTTCTTAACAAGGACTTCCTGTTACCAACTAGCTCCAATGAAAATGATCTTTCTTTAATCTAAAGACTGGGTGGTTAACAGGCAAAACCGGATTCTCCAGGTGTGAAGTAAGCAATTTGTCCTTTCAGCAAAAAGACAATTTTATCTCTAACTTATTTGGTCTCATAATTTGGCTTTCAATTAACTTAACTATCTGAAAACCATACAGAAACTGCCTGTAAGCTATAAGATAGAAACTTAAATATTTGATCAAAACATTACAGGTGATACTCAGTTTTTCTCTCAAAGGCAGAACTCCAACACCGCAGGCGGAAAAGCAACAAAAGGAACAAGATCAAAGGTAAATAAACCACTCTTTTCTGTGCTTTTTAATGTGAGACATGGATAGCCTGAAATCTATGACATTTAAAATAGCTCTACAGATAATTAAAATTACTTGTTTTGTTCAGATTTGGACAGAACTACCGGCAGCTGGCCTGCTCATATATTACTACTGATAAATTGAACAGGATTTGGGTTCAGATATCTCAGATACTCAGATACCACTGTAATGAAAACCAACTTTTTCTGTTAAGTCCTTTAAAAAAATAGCTTCTCATTTTGGGAACACTAGAAGTCAGATACTATGAAAACAAACTTCAAATTCTTTCTTTTATAGACTGACTATAAATTAGTCATACTGTGCTTGCTTTAAGGAACACTTTTAATTAACGTTGAGTTCTGAAAAGCTTATGCCCAAATTTGACATATGCATAACTTTTAAAAACTTAAGATTAAATTTCTACAAGGTTTTAATTAATTTCTTCATTGTTGTTTTCCAGAATATTTTGAAATTGAAAAAATTAGAAAGTAATATTTTAAGGACTACTGTAAAATATCAAAGTACTCACTTTTTAAATGATTTAGCTAGTGTATTAAAAGTATATAATTATAAAATTTAATATAAATATTATATTTGATTTGATAGTTTTACATTAAGTCAGAATAATTTAAATGCTATATATATGTAGATCTGATATTTTCAAAATTAAGCTATAGTTAACCCAAACATAGTTTATTTTCTGATATTTCTTCGAAGTTATTTTATAATTGTTACCATTATAGAACTTAATAACCTGTTTCAAATCAAAATAATAATGGCTTTTAGTAAGTTTTAAGGGTAGCTTTGAAAGCGGGCTCTATAATACCTACAACACATTGTCTTCATGGCTATGCAGTTTTAAATATAATATAAAAATCATATTATGTATGTACAATGTATTTCCATCAGGCAAGTAAGAGTTCAAAGTGACAGGTCTTAATATTTAAACAAAAAGGTTTTACTATTATATGAAATAAGTCAGTTAATAATTAACTTATTTAAGCTAAATAAAAAGAATTAAAAAGGCCCTGAAAGAATGCATTACAAAAAATGGCAGATAATAAACTTAGAGAAAATATATGCAACTTGTTATTTTTTTGTTTTTCTCATTTAAGTAACTAGAGGTGAATATTCCTATAACATTAGCTCCTTTCACCTTGAACTAGGGAAATTCTATAAGTTGTCCTCATACACAAAGCAAAACAAAACAAAACAAAACAAAAAACTCATTTTATGTTAGATAAGACTGGGTACATTTCTTGAGATATTTTATTTGATTAATATAATAACTATAAAAAATTATCTTTAAAAAATACAGGGTCCAGCAGAAGGCCTGCTTGAGTGTGGTTGGTAGGGTAATAATATGGGTGTAATAATTTATAGTTTTAATTTGAACATTTCACCGAAAATGTCACATGATGTGCTTGAGTGTGACATTGTTGTGTCATGGAATTACCTGCCTATAATTTTGTTATAAAGGATTTTATAGTTAAAAAATGGGCGTTATTTGTGCCGGACCTATATATAAATCTATAAAGTATATATCCCAGGGTACATTTCTTAAAGCACTAGGTAATTTTTCTTCATATTTCTGTCCCTGGGAATGTTCCTTGTCTGTATTAGGGTAGAGAAAGTTTTATTTGAATCATACAAGTTTACTTTTCTATTTCCCAGAACAAATGGTCTAAGTCAATTACCATGTTTATAAGTTAGTGTTCTTTTTGCAAATATCAAGTTTAAGTTAAAAAATATAGTCAGTTATTGACAGAATTCAAAACTATATAGCAATGAAGAAAAACATGCTGAATGATAATTTGTGTTTAAGTAAAATTCTTCTGACATTAAGATAATAAATTTAAGGTACAGAAAAGATTGTGTAAAATGGTATAGTATCATCAATTTCACCTAGCCTAAGCAATTAAATTGTTTTATAACTATGAGCTTAATATTTTATGTTCATGAACTTTGTCTCTTCCAACTTTTAAATTCTAATTATAAATGCTTAGATGTCTCACTTTTCCTAATATTCTATTTTATAAAAACAGGTGATTAAGCAACTAAATTGGAAATAGTTGCACATCTAGTTATGAGTACATAACTACTAGAAAATGCAGTTTGTATACCGCATGTAAGTGCACCTGAGTATCCACATTAAGACAATTTCTGCAGAGATGAACACGAATTTGGGGAACATTTTGAATTGTTAACTCTATGCGGATAAACACCCATGACCTTCAGTCAGGATGCACAGAACAGAAATTCTTCCCTCTTCCACATACAGAAGTGTCTGATACGATCTTGTGAAAAAAAAATTATAAAACTACATCATTACATGTGAAGAAAAGGAAAGTGCCAAGTAACAGAAATGAAGAGGGAACATACAAAGTAGAGTAGGAATTAAAGGAATTCCATGAGCTACCAAAAGCTGGGGTGGGTTTAGTATTTGTGCCTAATTAGGGGACTAAAACTGAGTTTCTTAGATGAAGTAGTGAGTAGTGAACTAGGAAAAACAGAACACAATCTATACACACAGACAGTAAATCTCTGTGGCTTCTCCCCGATTTTACGTGAGGGATCCACTTGGGCTATAAAAATTAGTAGAGAAAAATGAGGCCCATATTTATACTACCCAGGCTACAACAGGGAAACTCCATGGGGCCCTAGAAGTGGCAACCACAAAAATGGTTTAAGAATATATCCAGAGTCCTCAAGGCATCGGTCCTCTGTGGCATTGGAGGAATCTTGTTGCATGTCGGCCTATGTGCACATGCACAGACATGGCTTCATGACTGTACCCAACAAGCCACCCAAAGCTATTGGGACCTGCCCCACCCAACCCGCGCAAGGTCATTCCCAGCAGAGCTATCAGCCCTGTGGACATCAGAGCTATAGTGGCTACAGCCAGTCAGGGGACAGTTTAGGCTACAGCCAAAACACCTACGGTTCTTCTGGACAGGCCCAAAACACAGGCTATGGCACCAGTCAGCTCCCCACAGACATAGAGCAACTGGTGGCTATGGCTGTGGCTAGTTTTCAGTCATCTTATGGGCAACATCCTAATCTGGCTATGACCCACAGCCAGCTCCTAGCAGCACCCCAGGAAGTTACAGTAGTTGTTCTCAGAGCAATAACTAGGGGCAGACCCACAGTGGGGGTCATGGAGGGCAAGGGCGAAGAGGACCCATGGGCCTTGGAGGCTATGGAGATGGTGACAGTGGTGGTGGTGGTCAGCAGCCTAGCTATGGACAGCTCCTATAATCGTCCTCAGTGCTATGGACAACAGAACCAGTACAGCAGTAGCAGTGGAGGTGGTGGAGAGATCAATGGCCAAGATCAGTCCCACATGAGTGGTGGCAGCTGTGGCTGAGGTTATGACGATCAGGACCAGAGTAGTGATGATGGTGGTGGCTACAGGGGAGGCCAGCAGGACAGTGGGGGATGAGGCCATGGATACAGTGGCAGTGTCGGTGGAAGTGACTGTGGTGGCTTCCATAGATTTGGTAGCTCTCGGGACCAAGGATCACATCATGACTCTGAATAGGATAATTCAGATACCACCACCATCTTCATGCAAGGCCTGATGAGAATGTTACAACTGAGTCTGTGACTGACATGTTCAATTAGATTGGTAGTATTAAGACAAATAAGAAAGCAAGGCAGCCCACGATTAATCTGTACACAGGGAAACAGGCAAGCTGAAGGGAGAGGCAACGGTATCATCTGATAACCCACTTTTGCTAAAACAGCTATTGACAGGTTTGATGATGGTGACAGTGGTGGTGGTGGCCAGTGAGAATTCCCCAGTGGCGGTGGTGGCAGTGGTGGCAGTGGAGGACAGCGGTGAACTAGGGACTGGAAAGTTTCCTAATCCTACAAGTGAGAACATGAACTTCTCTTGGAAGAATGAATGCAACCAGTGTAAGACCCCTAAACCATATAAGCCCAGAGGAGGGCCAGGAGGCTTCTTATATGGGGGATAGCTATCAAGATGATCATCATGATGGCCAAGGAGGCTATGATCAGGGAGACTACTGAGGCCAAAGCAGGGGTCATGGAGGCTTCTGAGGAGGCTGAGGTAGTAGGGACAGAGGTGGGTTTGGCCCTGGCAAGGTGGACTCCAGGGATGACCACAGACAGGATTGCAGGAAGAAGCCATATTAGCCTGCCTCCTGAGATCCTGGGACAGCTTGTCTTATATACCCAGTGTTAACATCATTATTTTGTAACCTTCCAGCTCCTGGTCACCCACATTTTTTTGTGTCAAGATTGTAATCTCTGGTTCCCATTTAAAAAAACATCACTTTAGTTAAATATTCTTCCTTTAACCCCTCTTCAGAGGACTGATGTCCAAGTCAGGAATGTGAGGGTGTTTTCTTCCCTCAGCTCATCCTACCTAGCAGGAACCGGAATAAAGTGTTGGATACTTGGGGGTGGGGGCAGTGGAGAATGTATCCACAATGCAGGGCACTCCAGATATCCTTGTACAAGACAATTTCCCACTGAAGGTAAACGACTAACAAAGTTCACTAAATCCACTTGCCCACCACCAAGAGAAATTGACAGTGGCCACAAGAAAGATATTTATTCTTCAGAAGCCAAAATAACCTAATAATGTAAGGGATCTTTTAACATAAATGCCCTTTAACTATTCAAAGGAAATAAATAGACATAGGATCCATAAACCAAGATGAACACAGTATAAACTTTATGGTTGACTTCATATAAACATCATTTATTCACCATATTATATATGCCATGATATACAGCTCTGAAAGGAAATCTGTCTTTCCTGTAATACCAATAACATAAAGAAATTTTAAAAAGATTCAGCATATTTACTTGTTTTTTATAGTCAAGTTAATGAATACAAAATACATATCCAAATATTTTGAGTAATTTCTTCAAGTACCTTTTATTCAAATATGAGTATGGTACTCCTTCAGGAAACTGTCCTTCCTTGGACAGGAACCCAGGAAAAGATGACCTTTACAAGGGTCAGAGTCAAATATGTTGGTTTCCAAAATCAGTGACAGTAATATTCAACTTTCCAAAAGTATTCTGCAAAGGTACACTGTGCGACAATATCAATTAGAAATATTCTATTTCTTTTTAAAAAGAAGTATCCCTGGCTGGTGTGGCTCAGTGAATTGAGTGCCACCTGTGAAACAAAGGGTCGCCGGTTTGATTCCCAGTCAGGGCACATGTCTGGGTTGTGGGCCTGGTCCCCAGAAGGGGATGGGCAAGAGGCAACCACACACTGATGTTTCTCTCTCCCTCTCTCTCCCAATTCCCCTCTCTAAAAATAAATAAATAAAATCTTTTTAAAAAGTAACCTACAATGCTTTAGGAAAAAAAGCTTTGTGATAAAACTGATCATTTATTTCTAATTTTTTTTTTTAAAAGACCTATCCAGCTATAAAACTGTTAGAGGGATTTGTTTTAGGATTTGTTCTAAGTCATACTACCAAAGAGAAAGTTGGAGACATCGTGGCTCTTGAGAAATTTAAAGGTTCTTAAATGCTTCTTAGCATTACATAGAACTTAATTCTCACGAGTAGACAGATCAAAATGTTTTGATCCCCTGATTGCTCACCAGAGTCTCCAATACTGTTAACTCTTTTCTTCATCCTATTTTATCAGGAACACAAGTCCGTTTAAAAAAATTAGTGCAACAAACAATATATCTGCTATATAGTGTGTAGCTGTAAGAATTCATAGTACAGCTTAGTATAAGAATTGAAAACAGAAATCTCTACAGAAATAGGAATGAAGTATACCTCACTTCCTATCTATCTTATCTCAGCCTATGACTATGAGCTAAAGCAGAAGAAAATACACAATCCCAATCTCT
The DNA here is from genome assembly GCF_004126475.2 of Phyllostomus discolor. Taxonomy (NCBI): domain Eukaryota; kingdom Metazoa; phylum Chordata; class Mammalia; order Chiroptera; family Phyllostomidae; genus Phyllostomus; species Phyllostomus discolor. The sequence goes on along the minus strand of NC_040904.2, from coordinate 76,073,566 downwards.
ATATGATGTCAAGGATAGGATTCAAAATTTCTTAGATACTTCCTGTGACACAGGTCTATGAAATCAGAACTAATCCCTTTTCTTCTCTGTAAAGTGTTTATTTTGGTTTGATTAAAAATCCTACCAAAGCTGCAAACAACATAATTATTTTAGACTTGATATACTGTATTACCTCCTGCAAGAACTTTTTTTCTCCCAAACGCAGTGTTTATACTAACAAAATATAGTATTTGATACAGATTAATTTCATTTGCAGTGTGATTCACTAGGATAATCACTAGGGATTAGGGGAAAAACACAAATCTGCATTAGGCAGATTTATATCTGAATGCAAGCAGCTTTTTAGTTGTGTAGCTTCTGACAAGAAACTTGACCTTGCAGATTAGGGAAATTATAGTAGTTAAGAAAGTTAACATCCAAATAAGGGGAATTTCAAAGAAAAGTATACAATGAAAATGGAGAAGCTAAGGTTCTTTTAAAAATTAGGACCAATCCCCACCAAATCCTAAATACATAAATTTTCAGATTGAAAGGAGCTACTTACTAACTGTCTAGCAAATACAGCAGAAGGACCTACCCTGGGTATGTTATTTTGAAATTTTAGAACATCAGAAATAGAAAATTTTTAAAAAAATATGTCAGGAATCAGATGGCAGATTTCTCAAGAGCAGCAAAGAAAGTTAAAAGAAAACAGCAAATTTTTCAAAATTATAAGGGAATATATAACTTCCAAGAAAGAATTATATCCACAGAAAATACATAATTCAGATATAAGAATAGAATAAAAACATTTTCAGAGGTAAAAGTTACACATTCACATTTTAAAAGGAAGCTAAAGCATGCACCCCAATTACGTGATAAACCAGTAATAGGAACCAGGAATCACAAGATATAGAAGAAAGAAAAAAAATCCAATACAAGACCTGCAATATCAGGTCAAGCTAAAGCAGGCGTCAAACTCATTTTCACCAGGGGCCACATTAGCCTCGCTGTTGCCTTCAAAGGGCCTAATGTAATTTTAGAACTGCATAAATGTAACTCCTTAATAGTTAAGCGACAGCTTAAAACAAGGTGGAGGGCCAGATTTGGCCCATGGGCCTTGTGTTTGCCACCTGTGAACTAGAGGGTTCCAGAAAAGAAGCCTCAGAAATTGAAATAATAACATGAAAGAAAAAAAAACAGAATACCTATTATTTTTAAATATACTAAGAAGACATTTTCAGGTCAATTTAAGAGTTTTAGATTGAATTAGTGATACATATGTATTAAACAACTGAAAATATATATATATATATGAAACAACTGAAAAACTCAGATAATAATTGAAAAAAAAATAACAAGTTAAATGGTTCTTGATCAGTATGATGATTACACTTCCCTTTATGAAAAATCATAAAATTATACATTTTGTTTTAGGCACTTTCTGTATATATGTTAATAGGTCAATGAAAAGCTTTCTTAAAATAAATGTATTAAATTTCCTAGATCCATCCACAGACATGGCCTAGAAACAATTTTGTTAAAAAAACTTATTTGAGAAAGTATATAATACCTTATTTGACTCTGGTATATATAATATTTGTTTAGTCATACTAATGTTAACACAGAATATTGATTAACCAAAAATTGTGATATGACTATAGTAATAGGTAAAAATTAAGGGAAAGATGGGCATGTAAGAAAAAATTAAATCCACATCTTTTATAACAAACACTCAGTATAAATTTTAAATCTGAAAAAAGCAGAGAACACCTACCTAAGCAAATTACAGGAGCTAAGGAGTTGATGATGACCCTCTTTGGGACTTGGGAACTGAAAATGAGGTGTGGTGGGGCAGGTAGGTGTTGGCTGTGTGTCTTTTATAAGCCTTGACATCATTTGACTTCTTAAACTGTGCATATGCGTTAACTTAAGGAAAATAAAAATCATGTTTAAAGAGAGCCAATTTAAAACAGAAAAAGCTTATGACTACATCAAAAGTGATGTAATATCTTAAACACTTTTAATTGCATACTGTCCATCTCCCCTCACATAGTAAATTATTCAGGGGCAGGTATTACTGAATATACTCGTATACTACAGCACTTAAAATTTTGCATATAATAAGCCCAAGTAATTATTTGACAAATGTCAGTCCTTTAAAACCGAAGGAATATTATCAGGACATTGGTTTAACTTTTTATGCAATGCAGGCATCATTTTTACAACATCCTTGACTGGATCATCATTCAAGAACATCTCACTGACCATCTCCAGTGATGGCAAGCTTACTGACTCATGAAGCAGTTCATTCCATCTCGGAACACCTCTACTTGTTTGAAGAGTCTTCCTTATACTAAATTAAAACTATCTCCATGTAATTTCCATCCAGTGTCATTTGGAGTTATGCCAAGTAAGTCTAATTCCTTTTACATATCCAGACCTACACATTTTAGAAAACAGTTATAGATATTCCCTATATTTCCATTTCTTTGAATAATTTCCACATATTATGTGTGGTCTTCAAATCTTTTTTCCATGACAGTTTGGAAATTCCTAATTTACGAATTTTCATCTCAAAATATCAGTCAGAATTTAACACAGTCCCTCTCCCATTTGCTCTGACTAGCACAGAGTCAGTGGATCAAACACCTTTCTTAGTCAACCAAGGTATCACAGGTATTCATGAGAGCACAAAGACTATTCTGATGGTTCTGACCGAAATCTCATTAACTTAAATCCCCAGTAATCTTCATAAGCCTTGCTATGAATGCAAAGGCCTTCCATTTTGTAGATGTGAAGATGTTTTCTAAACAACTCCATGAATATTTCACATCTACCCTGGTTAAACACATTTTTGTTACTTTTAGTATAGTGTTCCATGTTATTTTAATCTTTAAATCCCAACTCTGTACTTCAACATAATAAAGATCTCTCCACATTCTGTACCATCAACATATTTGATAAGCATGGTTTCATGACAACATCCAAATCACTGATACAAACATTTGTAAAAATATATCAAAACTAAGTCCCATAGTATAACAGCATTAAGGAGACCTTTTTCTCTGATACTGATGTTTTGTGTGTTTCAATGAGCTATTTGTAGCTCCTTTAACAACTTCTTAGCTGCCAAAAAATCATGAAAGGCATGTTTAAATGCCTTTCTAAATTCAATATATTCTGTGAAAATTAAGTATTTTATTAACAGTGTTGCTTTTTATTCATTATATATATAATGATACATATTATTATATATAAATTATGCACATCATCTTGATCCTTTAGATAACTAGCAACATAAGGTGTGAGAAATGTCAATATTATCAGTTTTCCCAAAATAAGATTTTATATTAATATATTCTTATGTTTGTAAAAACATCACTTAATATAAATTTTGTTCTAAAATGGCCTGGATATCTTTGCAAAGGAATCCTAAGAATGAGAAATCAGTTTACTCAGACCAAGAATATATTTTCGTACATATGCAATGCTTAAGAAAACCAAACTATGTCAAATAATGTTAATCAATCAAAAGCCTTGGAAATTTTAAGATAAGTTCAACATTATCTCTATTGCTTAAACCTCTCATAAGAAATCTTCCCTGCCACTATACTGGTTTTAACTAAATTGTGCACATTTAGAAGAATGAGTATATTTTTAACATTACACAGACCAAATTGACCAGGAACAGTTATCTTTAGCAATAAGGACACTTTCAGGGAATCCTTTTAATTTTAAAAGCTGAAGATATGCTCAAGTCAAATCCTCCATTCTAAGATATATCTTCCTATATCAAAGAAAATCTATTCTTATGTGGCAGCTTCATGACATGAAATACTATTTGGAGGCAGCTGTATCTCTATCACTGCTTTCTCAGCTACTTCACTGAATGGAACTCATAGTAGTCCCACATCATGCAAAGCAATTTACGAATTATTACACATTACTTTTTCTATTGTACTGTTGTTTATAAGAAAATTCTTATTGATTTTTCTAATTTGTTAACCTCTTTCCAGAGAAGTAGGAGGATTTCCCCTAGGACGTAAGTATAGCTTTGTGAAGCCAACTACCCCATGGGAAAATACTAAACTTTTCTTTGTTCAACATAACCATTTTTGCTTTTTAGGAAAAGAGGGAAGATGAAGGACCGACTTCAAGAACTAAAACAACGAACAAAAGAACTCGAACTCTCTAGAGACAGGCATGTGCCAACTACAGAAGGAGAGGAACAAGGAATGTTTCTGCAGCAAGCTGTTATTTATGAAAGAGAGCCTGTAGCAGAGAGACACCTACATGAGATCCAAAAGCTACAGGAGAGTCTTAACAATTTGACAGATGGTGTTCAAATATTTGGGCAGCAACAGAAAAGTCTGGTGGCTTCAATGAGAAGGTTTAGTCTACTTAAGAAAGAGTCTAGCATTATAAAGGAGATAAAAATCCAAGCAGAACACATAATGAGAGGTTTGGATAATTTAGTAAAAGAAGCAAAAAAATCAGAGGCTGAAAATGGTCCGTCATCAGTGGTCACAAGGATACTTAAATCTCAGCATGCTGCAATGTTCCGCCATTTTCAGCAAACTATGTTTATATACAATGACACAATAGCAGCAAAGCAAGAGAAGTGCAAAACATTTATTTTCCGTCAGCTTGAAGTTGCTGGAAAAGAAGTACCTGAAGAAGAAGTAAATGATATGCTTCAGCAAGGAAAATGGGAAGTGTTTAATGAAAATTTGCTTACAGAAATCAATATCACTAAAGCACAACTTTCAGAGATAGAACAGAGACACAAGGAACTTGTTAATTTGGAAAATCAAATAAAGGATTTAAGGGAGCTTTTCATTCAGATATCTCTTTTAGTAGAAGAACAAGGAGAAAGCATCAACAATATTGAAATGATAGTGAATGGTACAAAAGAGTACGTTAACACTACTAAGGAGAAATTTGGACTAGCTGTAAAATATAAAAAAAGAAATCCTTGCAGGGTACTGTGTTGTTGGTGTTGTCCATGCTGTGGCTCAAAATAAAGAAGCTATTTTAGAAATGTTTCCAGCTATAGAATGATGTCTCTTGTATTTTAGTATCTTGTTTTTTCTTCCTTTCACAGATTAATTCACATACCTTTCACCACTATTAAGTTAAAATTCCCCCCTTTAGCCCTCACCCACTAGAATTACATAAACTTCTAAAGCCAGTGACATAAAATGTCTTCACTTCCTAAACTAAAAATAGTATACTTAGCTGTTAAAAATGAGATGAATGATCTCAAATTTCTAATCAGGTATCAAGCTCTATTACACACTTTTGTAATTTCCAAAGCCTTTAGAAGGTGAATGTCAACAAGTGACAACTACTTAACAATCATTTGGCTCATTTGAGAATATTTTTGTAGTTAAAATGTGTATAAAGCAAGACCTCAAAGGATGCTATATATTCAAGTAAAACTAAACTGGAAGCTGTATCAAATCTTTTATGCTCAATATGTCAGATAATTCAGTGTTCAACAAATCCTGATAAAATCAACTAGGTACTTAATGAAGAGTCTAGTTGGTTACCAGAAGCTGAATCTAGTTTAAGGCCTAAGAAGGTAAATTAAGGCACTGTTTTCCTGAACGGGGTCCACTCAAGACACTGTATTACATACAGATCAAGAGGGCTGGCAAATAAAGAAAAAAATAAAGGTAACTATATTCTCAAAGGTTTCTCCATCACTTTTTTCTAAAGCCAGATGTTATGGGTTAGGGATATAGTTTAAACTCACAAAGTGAAAGAAGTTGTAACTCATATTCTAGTGAAGAAAACAGGTAACAAACTAATACAAATATCAGATCATGTTAAGTCCCTGATAGACCCAAAATAAGGATATAATGAGACAGACTATCAGGGTAGCTCCTTTTGGTTGGGTGGTCAATGAAGGCCTCTTGCAAAGGTAATATTAAGTGAAAATCTAAATGAGGAGGACAAGGACTGGTATATTCCAGTCACAGGATACAAACAGTAGAAAGACCCTGTGGAAAGTATAATTTACTGTGTCCAAAGAAAAATGAATAGTAGAGCTGTATCACAGTGGCAAAAAACAGTGAGAGATGAGATGAAGTTAAGAAAGGTGAGCAGGGGCTATAGTTAAAACTTTGTAAACCACGTAAGTCTGAAATTTACATCAAGTATAATCAATGAAGAGCTGGGAATAATATTATATAATTTATAATTTTGGCCTGGGAATAATATTATATAATTTATATCTGAGGAAAATCATTCTGTCTAGTGTATGGATTCGGGCATCTGAGTGGAAGACAAGCATATAGGTATAGAAAACAATTAGAAAGTTAATGAAGTCATCTCAGTAAGAGATAATGGGGGCTTGGACTAGAATGGGAGTAGAGGTGGTGATGGTGGTAGCAGCAGTACTCATACTCAAGATTAATGAAGTACTTGCTATGTGCCTGCATTGTTCTAACAATTTTACAAGTTTACCAACAAGAACATTGAGATATACAGCAAGGCTAAGTAAACTATCCCAGGTCACAGAAACTATATATAGAGTCAGGATTTGAACCCAGGCAGTATGATTTCAGAATTAGCTCCTAACTACTATATATTATACAGTAGTGATAAAAAAATTAGACTAACTTGTGATAGACTTAAGAGGTAGAAACTGCCCTGGCTGGCGTAGCTCAGTGGATGGAGCGCGGGCTGGGAACCAAAGTGTCCCAGGTTCGATTCCCAGCCAGGGTACATGCCTGGGTTGCAGGCCATAACCCCCAGCAACCACACATTGATGTTTCTCTCTCTCTCTCTCTAAAAATAAATAAAATCTTAAAAAAAAAAGAGGTAGAAACTACAGGATACTGGTATCATTTACAAGATGGAAAAAGACAGAAGTGAAGGTTTGACTAAGAGAAACTGTGATGATAATAAAATGTCCAAGTGAGGATTTTTAGAAGATATTAGTTACATCAGCAGGAGCTCTTGGGAGATGACAGGGCAGCTGAAAGTATAAATCTGGGTCTTCTGAGTAAATAAATGGTATTTTAGGTCAGGTGACTTTAGGATGAAGTCACTTAAAAAGTATATATATTAAAAAAAACCTGGAAGTTAAAAAAAGAGCCTGAACTACTCCAAAATTTACATTTAAAGCACAAAACGGGAGTTAGTAAAGGAGACTTGAGAAGAAACCAATAATGAAGTAGGAGGAAAATCATAAAATGTACTGCAAATACTGCAAAATGCAAGAGAAGACTGTTTTAAGAAAAACAAAGTTGAGGAAATTGTCAAATTGAGGTAAAAAGAGAATGGCAAAGTGATGATGGATTTAGGGACATGGAGATAATTTACTGATTTCAACAAGAACAGTTTCAAAGAATTGTAGGGATGAAGGCACAGGTGGAGTATACTGAGGAAAGAATGCGATATGAGGAATGACAATAGCCACTACAGACAATTCTTTCCAGAAGTCTGAATGGACTATAAAAAGGAGTCAAGAGCTAAAGAGGGATGTGGAGTCAGAGGACTCTAATAAAGTTAAGAAACACAAGAACACCTGTTAATGGGAATAATCTGGAGAGAGAAACTCTTGATACAAGAAAGGCGAAGGGTAAGCAGCCGAAGTAGAAAGGGCTGGGATCTGGAGTATAAATGTAGAAGCTGCCCTGGATAGCATAGCAGCAGAAACAATTCTTCCATATTATAGGGAGAAAGGCAAGGTTTAGAATAAAAGCATCTAGTTCAGCAAATTTAGTGGTGAGAAATGGGAACTCTAATGGGGCAGTTTCTATTTCCTCAAGGAAGTATGAGGCAAGATGATTAACTGAAAGCACAATGGGAATACGGGAGAACAGAAATGTACATACAACTACTTCCTAACTATTAAATAATTTACATTTACAGAATATAAAGAAATTGGAGAGCCTTCCACTGTGTCAGTTACCAAGCATTACTGAAAAAAAGCATGTATCACACATGCCAGCTTCAAATGTTTAAGGAATATTATAAAAAGCATAAGCTGAAAACTGATGATCAACTCTCAAGCTAATCGGATGGTAACAGACATATTTCTTCTGTCCCTTCTAAAGCTGTGCTGTATCTTTTTACCTAGTGCTTTACTGATACTTGTTTACAATTGTTCCTAAACTGTTTACCATGAAAATGGAGAATATTAAGTACTATGTAATAATCACTGGCATAATTATATCCAAATAGATTTGTAAAATAATAATTTTTATTAGTGTTTATATCAATGCATAGCACTTTTAAAGCAAGGCTTCAGCACAGAAACTGTCACAGCAATGTATTACATACGACTTTGTTATATTTTAAAACCATTGTATCATCTTAACCTAGCAACAAAAATAGCATGATACTTAACAAATTAGTTACTGAATATTTTGTATATTTTATTCACATACTTAATAGACACTACTAGTAATTTTTCCTTAAAATAACTTTCATTGAAAAAAATCTTAAGTAATGGATGCACAATACCAGTAACCTATTCGTTCTGAAAGTATGAATATTAAAAATAAAAGTAATATGAGTACTTGTGCTCATATTCTTACCCACCAAACTTATATTATTTTCTGTAATCAAAAGCTTCATGTAGCCCTGGCTGGCATAGCTCAGTGGATAGAGCGCAGGCTGCGAACCAAAGTGTCGCAGCTTTGATTCCCAGCCAGGGCACATGCCTGGGTTGCAGGCCATAACCCCCAGCAACCGCACATTGATTTCTGTCTGTCTGTCTGTCTCTCTCTCCCTCCCTCCCTCCCCTCTCTAGAAATAAATAAATAAAATCTAAAAAAAAAAAAAGCTTCATGTAAATTCATATGATGAGATACTTCAAAACTGGATCTCCTAATTCATCTCCATTTGGACACAATATATTAATAATTAATTATTCATACCCACCATTATATTTATAGAATACCAGTGAAGCACTGCACTAGATGCTTTAAACACATTATTTGGAATCCATGTGACAACACAGGCATAAAACCCTATTTACAATGGAGACACAGAAGCTCAGAAAGATTAGGTAAACTATCCAAGGTCTGAGTCCAAAGCCCACTTTCCCCTTTCTTACCAGTAGCTTTCAATTTCTGCTGTGCATCAGAATGATCTGGAAAAACCTTTGGGGGAGGGGAGGACAGAGAAGTCCTGGCTCTACCACCTAAAATTTAGGAAGCATGGGCTGATGATGATGCTGGTGTTCCCTAGACAACATCTTGCTGCTTAACAACACTGCCAATGGGTTTTTCTTTGTTATTTTGTCTTTAAATAGAATGTGCTAGGGCATGGGAGGGGAAGGATGGAAACCTCTTCAGGCTGCTTGTACATAAATTACCAAGGAAATCAACCAGTTGAGAAGCTTCATTGTAAACTAGAGCTGCTATTAGAAAAGCTAGATACCCTCAGAGACAAAGGAAGCCCTCCGTGAGGAAATCTGGAGGTAAGTGAACTAAATGAGGTTTATGAAGATGACATCTTGGTAAAGTTCCATCGAAGGAAAGAATCTTAAGCCAATGGACCCTATAAATACAGTAAGTAGGGGTTTCAGATGGTAAAAAATAGTAAAATTAAGGGACTCACTGCTATATCTAAGTATCTAGTGACATAAGTAATCCATACTTCTAGATTCCTAGTGCTCTAAAAAGGACCTATGCTCTCCTATTTATTAGTTAAAGGTCTTACTTAGTAAAAGAACATTTGACTAAAATTCTAATGAGTATTAGGAAAATTGTAACCTATTAGCTTCTCCTAGGTACATATAGTAAAGAGTATGATTAAAAAATACCTGCAAACTAACATTTGCTTGTAATATTATCTGGAAGGAAGGTAAGTCAAGTAGGCATATAAAGGTCAGAGACAAAAATCCCACATTGAAATAGTAATGATAAAAGCTTAGTTATTGTTTCTCATAATATGGAAACACACTGTCATGGTTTTTAACATTTTTGGTCATGAAATCCTTTCACTATTTGATGAGGGTGGCAATCTGCTCCCAAGAAAATGCATATATATGGAGAATTGTGTATGTGATTTCCATGGGTCCTGGGAGGCACCCATGGTATAAAACCTCCAGATCAGAGAAAACTCTTTTTTAGCTTTTGGTACTGTGTCATCCATCTGCTTCTGAAACAAGGACCCAGGCTGCTCTGACATTTCTTGAATGAAAAACACGGAATATTTATTTAATGGATTTCCACATTTTAAATGTGGAAAAAAATAAAGCCTCTTTTTATTGAAATGTTCGTAACATCTATTAGGATCTTATCAGAGGTATTATGTTTCTTCCCTTAGTGAAACTCCTCTATATTTATCACTTTTGTTGTGAAGCATTCTATTTGTGAGATTTGGCCAAAAGTTAAGTAAGGTCATAGAACTCCACAGAAAAGCAAACAGTATGTAATGAGGAAGCAGCACCATTCCAAGAGTTCAAATGTGCTAATACGAAGTAGAATTGTTATCACCCTGGGAGGAAATGTTAGCCCGTGGATTTCTAGAATTATTCCAATGATAAATATTAGGAGGTTCAACCATAAAAACAGAAGAGTAATTTACTATTTCTCTGACACTAACTTTTAAGACTATACTGGAGAAAGAAGATGTAGAAAGAGCATGTGCCTTCTTATAACATCAGTGTAACCTTGGATGCTGAAATTTTCAATAAGTTAAAAGATGTTTAAAATATATTCCAACTCAGTTCTTTCCATAGGTAATCAACAAATAGTGCCTTGTATTATTTTTAATATATTTTATTGATTATGCTATTACAGTTGTCCCGATTTCCCCCTTTGCTCCCCTCTACCCCCATCTCCCATTCCCTCCAGCAATCCACCCCTAGTTTTCATGTCCATAGGTCACGCACATAAGTTCTTACATACTCCATTTCCTACACTGTTCTTAACATCTCCTGCCTAATTTGTACGTATCACTTTGTACTTCTTAATCCCTGAATCTTTTTCCCCATTCTCTCCCTTTCCCCTCCCAACTGATAACCCTCCAAGTGATCTCCACATCTATGATTCTGTTTCTGTTCTACTTGTTTGCTTAGCTTGTTTTATAGATTCAGTCACTGATAGTTGTGAATTTATTGCCATCTTATTTTTTTAAAGATTTTATTTTTAGAGAGATGGGAAGGGAGAAAGAGAATGAAACATTGATGTATGAGAAATACACTGACTGGTTGCCTCTCACATACCACCAACTGGGGACCCACCAAGGGATCGCAACTCAGCCATGTACCCTGACTGGGAATTGAACCTGCGACCCTTTGGTTCACAGGCTGGCGCTCTACCCACTGAGCCACACCAGCCAGGGCCTACCATTTTAATGTTAATAGTTTTGACTTTCTTCTTTTTCTTAAACAAGTCCCTTTAACATTTCACATAATAATGGCTTCTTGATGATGAAAACCTTTAGCTTTACCTTGTCTGGAAAGCACTTTATCTGCCCTTTAACTCTAAATGATAGCTTTGCTGGAAATATCTTCATGTCTTGTATTATCAATGGAAAATATCTATGGTAGATGTTGAGCTTCAAATTTGGGATTACTGCTGATTTCAGTGCTATATGAAACTGCAAAAATTGTTTATTTTTTTCTCTTGGAAAGGTCTTCTGTATCTATTGGTATAATTTAGTTTTAGGTTTAAAATTAGGATATAGCCCTGGCTGGTGTGGCTCAGTGGATTGAGTACCAGCCTCTGAACCAAAGGGTCACTGGTTCAATTCCCAGTCAGGGCACGTGCCTGGGTTGCGGACCATGTCCCCAGTAGGGGGCGCGTGAGAGGCAACACATTGATGTTTCTGTCTCTTTCTCTCTCCCTTCCCCTCTCTTCAAAAAGATATAAATCTTTAAAAAGTAAAAAATAAATAAATTAAGTTATAAATGGCTAAAACAGGAGTGTGGGTAACATAAAGGTAGATAACAGTTCACACCTTAGTAAATCAGAATATAAATTAAAGTTAATCCCTATAGTAAATATAAGGGAAAAAGAAAGACTTTCTAGGTAAATAACAGGTTAATTACAGAGCAGAATGTTTGCATGGCATCTATTTTCACTCTTTGTAGAAGAAATACAAATCACTTTTATCTTTTTTAGTGAAATGGATTCTTGGGGTGGCTACAGTATGGTTCATGTTATTATAGAGATGAATAGAAATGCACAATTACAATATTTTACAGCTCCCATTATAGAAGTGGCAGTCAACCAGTATCTGCTGAACAGAACTTCCAAGCTAATAAAACACAGAAGCCCAGTGAGTGTTCTATGATTCTGACCTTTCAAGAGAAGCCTCGAGTCTATGACATGAAGTGACATATGGCTGAGGCTTCCTTTGCAGTGACACATGCTGTCAGAATGGTGTGCAGGAGCCAGTCAGGCAAGGGTGAGACAGGTCTAGGACCTGCTACTGTGGTCATCTTATCTGCTTCCCATAACATGAATGAATCTGGCTCTGTCAATTTGTAATTTTGTGATTATAGACATTTCTAATTCCTCAGGTTTATTTTCTTTTGATAAATGACTGAATCTCCTCAGAGGTCTATGGTTGATTCTCTATGTGCCCATTATTATAGGGTGGGAAAAGAAAATCATCTAGGTGTTGAAGTGAGTTCTAAGAGGCTTTCTGGGACCTGTTTCAACTAGTGTGGCTCAGACAAGGGGTGAGCAAAAGAGATTAGATGCTGTAATTGGATTCTGCAGTCAAGACGTGTGTGCAACAAGGAGCACTGTAGACTGCCTCCTAAGTCAGGTATCTTCCCAGTACTTCTCCAAAGACCATCAGCCCCTAGCACTGAGCTAAGCAGGGTTGATTCTGCTGGAGGCTCTTCCCACTTATTATTCAGTAGACTTTTCAATGCCATACCTATTAGATGCCAGAGCTAGATCAGTTAAAAAACAAAATTTCCTAGCTGCTTAGAACTGTGAAGGTAATCTAAATGAACTTTAAGCAGAGGAATAGTAAAATGATCAAATCTGCATTTTTAAAAGAACACTCATATTCTTTTTACACTCTTGCTTTATATCACTTGTTAAAGCATTTAAAAGCATGTATCAGTTTTTATAATTTAGAAAATATCAAATAAATAAAAGAGTTCCTGCTAGGAATGTACAGGAGATTAGAGTAAAGGCAAGACTGCTGGCAGGGAGAAAGGCTGGGTAGGAAACCACTGCTCTCAGTAACACAGAGGGGAGTGAAGAGGAGGTGAAAGGAGGTAACATCAAAGGGAATAGAGAGTAGTAAAGAGATTGGAATAGTATTCAGACAGTAACATCAATAAGAGAAATTAATTGTAGGTCAGAGAGAAAGAGGAAAAGAAGGGAATCTCAAATATGGGGCTTGGGAAGATATTCAAGAGGGATATAAACATAAAAAGAGTGAGATACAAAATTTTATATATTATATGATTACAGCATACATTATATTTTTACAAAAATATGCACAGGAAATTTGTCAAAATATTAGAAGTGGTTCACTCTGCATGGTAGATCAATCATTTTATAAAAATTCATTCTTTCCTATATCTTCCTAATTTATTAAGAATATACTTTGTTGTACATTTTGTATATTTTTGAAGCACATTCATTTTAAAAAGCAGTTTACCTTTCTTAATAAAAATTCCATGGTTGTAAAACTCCCTTGAGAAAAACTGGTCAAACAGCAAACCATATTTCATAAACACATTAATATACCAGCCATAATTAATTCTCATATCGTTGTGAGATCTCACTATGAAATTACTGACTAATGGTGAAGCAATCATCCTAGTTGTGGATCTTCCCTATTCTAGAAGTTTACTAGCTGAGAGGTGATGGAATTGAAAGCAGATCTCTTGCTGACAGTCACTGGGTTACTCAGTAATCACTGTAGTCTCATGAACTGCATGCCCCTGCTTTGGGGCTTTTCCATGTCTATCTGTATGACTGACTCTTTCACCTCAAGTGTCATCCTCTCCATCAAATCTACTATGTTTACCATAATTATAAGAGTAATGTGCCCCTGGTATAGGATTCCTGATATTCTTTTACCTGCTTTATTTTCAATACACTCATCACCTAAAGTATGACATATGTTATTTAACACATTCAGCACATCGCACCATATAGAATATAAGTTCCTGAGGTCACACATGGTTTTATTGTGTTTGTTCCCAAATGCATCCCCATCATCAGAATAATCCCTGGCACATAGTGGATGCTCAATAAATATTTGCTACATTAACACATGCATGAAAGAATAAATTAAATAAATGACTATTAATTTAAAAAGCATACACAATTACTTCACAAATGAGTATCAGTCATTAACATTTTTTTACTTTAGAAGACAGTGATTTTTCTGCTTAAACATCTGTAGACTAATTTAGCCTATGGGGTTCAACAAAGTGTCCTCTTTGTACATCTCTTAAAGTTTCCTTCAAATTGAAAAAGGTGAGAATTGATTACATAAATCAAATAACTTCTATAACAGGTTAAATGTATAAAAATTAAACAGTGTAAGCTTTACTAATAAATGATGCAATAAAGTTGTGCTTTTTTTTTGAAATAGGATATTTCTTTTTATTTTTTAAAGGAGAAAGTTCTTTTTTTAAAAGATTTTTTATTTATTTATTTTTAGAGAGGGAAGGGAGGGAGAAAAAGAGAGAGAGAGAGAGAAACATCAATGTGCGGTTGCTGGGGGTCATGGCCTGCAACCCAGGCATGTACCCTGACTGGGAATCAAACCTGTGACACTCTGGTTCGCAGCTCACGCTCAATCCACTGAGCTACGCCAGCCAGGCAGGAAGTTGTGCTTCTTATAATTAAAGCTTTTAAACTGCTTCATTTAAAATTACTCATTTACTGTTGAGGACCCCTGAGAAACTCTGCTTACAGTTTCTCATTTAAGTACATGTTTGTCTGTTTTTTTTATTCTTACCAATGAATCACAAGAATGAGGGCAAATGAACAAAAAAGCAAGGGCACACATTCACCTTACTCCAATCTTAAGAGCAATTTAAACTCCTTTCACTTTGCTGTCTTGTAGTTCTAGCACCATCTGGTGTTTACTATGCTGAAATGCTATGAGGGCAAGTAATGCAAAAGTCCTTTGTCAGTGTTTTAGAAAGGTTTAGGTGCCTGTATATAATGATGTAAGCACGTGACTAAGTGACAGATCATATGTTTAATTTGGAAATACAGAATTAAAAACTGAGAAATCAACATGGCATTAGAAGAATAAACCATTTAAATAACTTTCAAACAAGAATATTCTTCAAGGAATAAAGGACAAAAGCAAAACACAAATTAGTTATTAAAGGAGGAAACATTTGAAAAACATTCTAGAGCCTTGTTAATAAACCACTTAAAAGTACAAAATTTGATGTAAATTATCAAATAAAAGAAAGAGTTTATATCTGAATACCCAGGAGCGCTAATTATAGGGTTTCTTCATAATACTGGCTTGACCTTTAATCCCTGAGGAGAGCATTATAAGGCCTCTGTATATTAATAACTCCCAGTCAATTAAAAGGCTTGACTATGTTAGCTTATTCAGTCTTGTGTAACTTAGGTCAATTTCTTTATTGGCTAATGCTGCTACTTCTACATTTACAGTAAAACCAACATTACTTACACCAATATAGGCTTTCCAGATATCCTAGGATGTCTTAGCACTTCTGACATTGTCTCTTTTGTCTCTTCCATTCTTTCTTCATCACTGGAATCCACAACAAATATTACCCCATAGGACTCAGCATAGTAATTCTTCCAGATTCCCCTAATTCTTTTTCCGCCTCCCAAGTCAAAGATGGTGACTTCAAATTTTCCTTGTCTAAGGTCAATTTTGGAAAATCCAACAGTAGGAGCTACATCTTCAGGATACTCTGTTTCAAATGATATTAAAAAACATCTTTAGATTTTAAATAAATAACAATTTAACTTCACAACTTAAATGACATATAAAAAGTATCATACTTTAGCAGAATGGAATGAAATGTTTATTATTTCCTTATAGAGTAAGCATTACTGGTTCAGGAGAAGAGTGGATACTATAAAAATACCCAACTAGAATGTACACTCCATGAAGATAAGTATTTCTTTTTCTGTTTTTGTTTGTTTGCTTTTATTAATATAATACCTATCATATAACAGGTACTTAATAAGTACCTCTAAATGAATGAATGAACTTTTACCTTTAAGACTATGTACAAGTTACAAACAATAAAATTTCTAACCATTCAATACCACAGGCACCCCCAGAAACCATAATAAGCTCTGTGGAATTATAAAGAAAATATGAACATTTAGAGGACAGTTTAAAAGAACCAAAGAATGGCAGAAGCTATGAAGAGTAGAAGTATTTTTTTTAATTAACTGAATTCAAGCTATAATTGGAATAAAAAGCCTTGTGAGGACAGCTTACAAATATAAAGAGTAGATTTCACTATTTCTACAGGAATGTGTTTTGGGTGCCCTTGTAAATTTACATGTGTTTTTTTTACTTCTGTATATGACAACACAGAGAAGGTACAGGATGCTTATAAACGCTTATAAATACCAAGGAGTGGTAAAGACAATAAGAGATTAAAAAGATCACCAAGGTTCAAGGCAGACTTGAACTAGAAGCTGGGACTTAGGCCTTAAAATTAGCTATGATTTAGACAGAAGTTATCTAATTAACAGAAACAGCAAAGGAAAGAAGTACAAACAAATTGAACACTCTGATTGGGTCAAACCCTTAAGACCTTGAATGCAGACTGAAGAGAGCTCTGAAGATAAGAGAATTGAGAACCACAGAAGGTATTTCAGCAAACCAATGATATAATTAAGGTGACTAAAGCTGTGCTTTATTAAGATTCATCTTTATAAAAGTTTATAGCTGAATGGAAATGTGACTGATAGCCAGAGAGATTAAGAAAGGGTAATCAAATTTGGTGTCTCAATGGTTATGGAGAAGAGTTTAAACTTCATGTCTGTCTCTTCTTATTCTCTCTCCATCACTGGAATCCACAACTATTACTCCACTGGACTTTGTTTACAGCTGCACAGACACAAACTACATGAGATGTTTTAAACTGAAATCAATCAAAATTAAATAAAATAAAAAATTCAGTTCTTCAGCTGTATTAACTACATTTTAAGTGCTCAAAAGCTGTATGTGGCTAGTTACCCATCCTACTGGACAGAACCACTACAGACGTTTCCATCATTGCAGAAAGCTTTAATGAATAACATTGGTTTAGAGGGCTTTTTATCCCATATTCAAAATGTGCTATTACAAAGACAAATTTGAAAGGCTTTAGCTGCTACACTTAGGTATGACTGAGAAATAGACTTGAGATGCACCACTCACTCCCTTTCACCAATCATTTTTGGGCACATTTCAGAGCTTTCAAGAAAGTTAACAGACATTACAAGTCACATTTTTTAAAAAACTTTATTTATTGTTGAGTTACAGTTGTACTGCCCTTTTCCCCATTGCTCTCCCCCCTCCCATACTCAATCATCCTCATTGTCCATGCCCATGAGTCCTCTATTCGTGTTCCTTGACTTGCCCCTTCCCCTTCTTTCGCTGTTATCTCCCTTCCCTCTTCCCTCTGGTCACTGTCAGTCTGTTCTTAGTTTTATAAAACTGTGACTTGAGCAAAATAGAACGAGTCACATTTTTGTAAGACTTCCTTATCTAGGAGAAACAGGCAAGTTCTGAAAGCAGTATAAGCAGCATGATATTAAAAAAAATAGGATTATAACAGACATTTAAAAATGTGAATCTAGTCCAGGCCAGAGCTGATTTCTACAGTTAAAATAGGCAGCTGTCTTTGAGTATGATTGAAAGATATCCTCAAGACATTATCCATGAAAATAAATATACTGGAGATATGGGAACTAAAACATACAGGACATCTATTGAGTGCCAGGATTTGTTAAGCATTAGGATGTACAGATAAGATAGTGTTGCTATCCTATACACAATGCAATACAGAGAGACAGGTTATCCAGGGGAACAGTGTAAGAACCAATGAGTTCTGTGAAAAAGTCTGGAGAGGATAGCGTGAAGGTGCTATGGACTGCATGTCTGTGCCCCCACAAAACTCTCATGTCAGGTCTGTCACTCAATGTGATGGTATTTGAAGGCTGGGGCCTTCAGGAGGTATGTAATTGGATTTAGGTGAAGTCATGAGGGTGAAACACTCATGATGAGATCAGTGCCCTTACAAGAGACCCAAGAGAGCTTGTTTCCTCTCTCTCTTTCTTCGCCCTGAGGACACAGTGAAAGATGAATGTTAGTAAACCAGGAAGTGGGGATCACCAAGAATGACCATGTTGGCACCATGACTGCAGATGCCCAGTGTCTAAAACCATGAGAAATAACTGTTGTTTAAGCCACCCAGTCTGTGGCATTCTGTTATAGCAGCCCAAACTGAGACAGAGGGCATTAAAGAGGAAAAGGGCAAAGAGGAGGGAGGGGTGAGTTATGGTTTAGAAAGGCTTCAGAAAGGAAATGAAATGGCAGTGAACTCTTAAAAGCTACAAAATTATAACAAAGGGAGAAGACCATTCTAGGCAGGGAAGCAATGTAAGCACAGATAAAATGATGGCAATATTCCCAGGAAACCAATTCGGATTAACTAATTTTTTTCAAGGTTACATGGTAGGCAGAGCCAGAAGTCAAATCTAGGTTTTCAGGACTTTAAAAGCTTGTTTCTTTGGATACATGAAACACACTACCCCACTTCTCTTATTCTTTCCTCTGATTCCTACTTACGATTCTGTGTTTCAATACACAAGACAAATATTCAGGTTACAATTTTCCCCTAAATCCATCTCTGATGAGTCCTTTTTAAGTCTGCTATCACTTATACCGTCTATCATAAATTCTGTCTTCTTGCTGGTCTTCACAATAACCTATACCTTCCCAAGAGCTGGGACCTGTCCTTGTAATCTTAGCACTCAGCACAAAGTATATAGTGGCTCAATTTCACAACACCAGGTTGCCAAGATACCTAAAGCTACTGTCCTTGTGTCCCTTCTCCCTTTTTCCTTCTACATATTTACCCATCCATCCATGCTTGTGATCATTTATTGAGAGACCATTCTAAGTAGATCAGGCATCACACAAGAACCAGAAGTACAAAGACTACAGTGCCCAGCCCTGAGGATTTCAGTAAAGTAAATGTATTAAGACAATAACTAGAAAATCCAATATATAATGAATAACTATTTATTGAATATCTGTTATATACATAAAACAGATATTCACCTATTCATTGTGTAAGGTCTTACATATATAAAGATTAATAATAATAATATCCATCCTCTGATCTTAAAAGGCTATTTATTCATAAGAGGGAAAAAAAAGAGGAAACATCTATTGGGTTGGCCAAAAAGTCTGTATGTTTTCTTCTATAAAATAAAAGATACATTTTTCATTTTCACCAATAACTTTATTGATTTGAATATTTTGAGTATTTGTCTATCTCACACATGGCATAACACTGATTGTTCTCAAGTAATGTCTTGATTTGATCTCTATCAACTTCAACTGGTCTACCCAACTGTGGTGCATCATCCAGCAAGAAATCTCCACCATGCAACTTCACAAACCACTTTTGACACATTCGATTGGTCACAACACCTTCCCTATACACTGCACAAATCTCTTTTTGCACTTCAACTGTGTTTTTACCTTTCTTGAAATAATAAAACATAATATGCCAAAAATATTGTGTATTTTCTTCCATCTTCAGTATTAAAATGGCTACACAAAAATATACCAATTTTGATGTTTTTTTAAATGCACACTGATATGACAGCTGTCACAATATAACATAATAAAATTATTTCGAATGAAGTTAAAGACAACTAAGCACTACTAAAGCTATCTTACAGAAAAAAACAAAAGAACTTTTTAACCAACCCAATATAAACCAATCAACTACAATATAATAAAGATGTGTTAATTTCCAACAATGCTAGGGGCCAATCTATACTTAAAATACCAATAATTCTTTAGGACTTTTAGGAAATAACATTGGATAGTCAGAGAATCCTAGATTATTTTAGCTAAGCACAGGGTTAAATAGGATAAAGACTACATTCCCTAAGTCTCTACGGCAGTTAGGTGTGGCCGTGAGAGCAGGCTCTAGGTAGTGTGCTAGTGGTATGCTATTAAATGTTTAATCAAGCCAGGGGAACTATGATATGCAGTGTTTGCCAATTTCCGTGGTATAAATACTCCCACTATGGCCAATTTCAAACTACTAACACGAGGTACCTGAACACAGAGTTGGAAAAGAAATGTGCATATTTAGCTCTTGCTAACTGATATAAGACAATAAGCACAAGTAGGAGCCAGATCCAGAACACCACTGATTCTAGTAAATGGCAGGTGAGATGAATGGCAGGTGCTGGCTTCAGGTCACACATTAAAGGAAAGAATGGCTTCCCCTTGCCCTTTAGTCTCTTCCAGCTATAGTCATGAGCCACGTTACACTGGCAAGCGAGGGAGAACACTTGGAATGGCAAAGCAAATAGGAGAAGGAACTTGAGTCCCTAACACCATGGAGATGCTATGCCACCCTAGACTAGTTTTCCTGCATTGCTATGAGAGAAATAAACATTTATTTTGTTAAACTGCTGTTATTTTACTTCTCTGTTACAACAACCAAACCTATTTCCAATTAGTACAATATAAACCTCTATTTTGTTAAGCTGCTGTTATTCTGTTTCTGTTACAACAACCAAATCTGTAATTAATACAATCATTTTGACAGACATAAAGAAGGATTGAAAGTTAAACTCCAAGACAGGGAAAGCACTCTTAGATTAGAAGCCACTGTAACAATCTAAATGAGAGACAGTTCTGGTCTGGATTTAGACAATGGCAATACAGTTAAGAGGGAGGAGATATACCTCAGAAGAAATAAGCAAATATCAAAACAAAGAAACAGAGAAGAGCCAGAAATAAGCTGAGGAATAGAAGCCATGAGTTAAATGTTTTAAGAATAGTGACTGCTACACTTAAGGCATAGCCTGAGCTGGGACACCAAAATGAGTAAAACTATCCTTTGGGAAAGTACAGTTTAAAGAGGTTGAGAAATACATGAACAAAAGGACAATTAAGTAGTGATCCAAGCAGGACTAGGTAAGAGTAGGTCAAAACAGGAAGAAGTTGATTCTACTGACGGTAATGAGTGAGGATAGCAGAAGATCAGAAAAGATTTCATTAAGAAGGAGACTATATTACAATAACATGTCTTCAGAGATAAGTAGATAATTCTGTCTTTAAAGATAAGCAGAAATATTCCCTTTAGTAAGACAAGTGGAAACAGAATAAACAAAAATACAAAGGCATGAAAAGGTACAATTTGGGAAAGCTCAAGGAGTTCTATGTAACTAGAATCTTTAAAAAAGAAAAAAAAAAGTAAGAAATCAGTCACTGGAGTAGGCTAAATAGTAAATATGAGATAAAGACCAAAAACAGAGCCAGAAAGAAGCTCAAAGTTGAAGGCGGTTTTGACTGTTTGTTCATTTGACACCTTCAGCATTTTCTAATCTCAGACAAGGACACTGATGGATATATGGAGGTGGAAATTAAAAGAGGAAGAGCCTAACAGATGGAAGATATTCTAAGTACACATAACAAACCACATGATCTAATTAGCAGATTCTTAGGGTCTGTACCCTTGAATGTAAGGCTCTGAAGGAATGGAAGAAGGGAAGATGTTTGGATAAAGCAGTCATGGCCTAAAAGGCCAAATCTGGCTCACCACCTGTTTTTATATTGCTCTCAGGCTAATAAGACTGTGTTTTAAATTTCATAACACACCAAATAAGGTTTTATTGGAACGTGGTCATGTTCATTTATTTACATATTGTCTATGGATGTTCATACTACTATGTCAGAGTTGTATAGTTGGGAAAGAGACCATTATGGTCCTCAAAGTCTAAAATATTTACTGTTTGGCTCTTCAGGGAAGTTTGCCAACCTGGGTTTATATGATGACAATGAGTGCTCTGGGAAGATATACCCTGAAGGTACCAAAAAGGCATCAGAAGAATGCCACAGACAATAATATGTTATTTACACCTAATGTCACATAGTAAAATTTACGATGACAAAATGTTTTCTCCAACAGAAAGTTTTGCAAATTGTTTTCTTTCATAAACATCCATAAATAAAAGCCTCCTCCCATCTGTACGCATGATATCTTCTTGAAACATCCATTTTCAGAAACAAATATAAGTTAGGTATACTCCCAATTCATACCCTTAAGATAGATGCCTGGATGGTACTACCTCTCCTGGGTACACAAAAAAAACTCTCTAGCACATTTATTTCTACACTGTAGTACAAAGCATTAAATTAAGACTAAAGAAATACATCCAATGAACTGAAATATAAGTGACATAAAACCCTTTAATAACACAGGCCCTATCGTTAATATAACTCTAAAAATTACATATAAAAAAAATCAAAAGATGCACACAGCTGTGCTGGATAACTGTATTTCTACCTCCCTTTTATTTAGGCGTAGCCTTGACACTAAATTCTGAACAAGAAAATGGAAGTAGGAGATGGGTGTCCTTATAAGAAGAGGCATGTAGCTTTTTTTTTTACTTTTCCCTTCCTAAGCGCCAGAAGACAGATGTATTCCTATTAGCTGATAAAAAACCTCAAAAAGCCTCTTTGCATTTATTCACATTTGACACATGATAACAAGCTGGTATTATGAAGCCAGCGTCTATTCACCATTAGCCACAGTATAGTGAGAATATACATTAATGGAGTGCACACTAGCTTTACTCAATGAATATGTAACAAAGCAATGTAAATAAATACATAATTTGGAATAATTTAATAATAAATATTTTCAGCTTACCTCCTTGGATTCCCTTTGCTGTTGCCGTTTTACCAGCATTATCAAGTCCCACCATCACAAGGGTCACCTTTCTTAAAATAATAAAAATTTAAAAATCACCGAGTTAATTAAATATTGGGAAACAAAAGCAAATACATACATTCATTCAAGCAACATTTAGGAGCAGGTACTGTACAAGACAATCTGCTAGATACTAGAGATAAAATGATGAATACGCATATATCTAAAAAGCAAAATTCATGAAGAATACCTTTAAAGTGTCATCCTTTTGTTCTTTAAGCAAAAAAAAAGGAAAATTGTATAATAGGTAATTGAAAGGATAAGGGAAGGAAAAAATTGAGAGAGGGAGATGGATTTTAATGAGTTATGTATAACAGTGGAAGAACAAATTTTCATTTGCCCCTAAGACCAGGCACAAGTCAAGGGTATCCACTTTCACTACTCCTCTTCAACATAGTATTGGAAGTTCTAGCCACAGCTATAAGAAAAAAATAAATAAATAAATAAAAGGCATCCAACTTGTAAAGGAGGAAGTAAAGCTATCCGTTTGCAGATGACATGATAGTGTACATAGAAAACTCTACAGACTCCACCAAAAAACTACCTGACCTAATAAAGGAATTTGGCAAAAGAATAGGATACAAAGTCAATATTCAGAAATCAAAGGCATTTTTGTATACCAACTGTGAAATATCAGATACAGAAATTAGAGAAAAAATCTCATGTACTGTAGCAACAAGAAAAGTAAAATACTAGGAATAAATTTAACCAAGGAGGTAAAAGACCTGTACTCAGAAAACTACACAACACTGAAGAAATTAAGAAAGACACAAATAAATGGAAGCATATACTGTGTTCATGGATTGGAAGAATTAACATCATCAAAATGTCCATATACCCAAAGCAATTTATAGATTCAATGCAATCCCTTATCAAAATATGAATGACGTATTTCACAGATATAGAGCATTTCAAAAATTGATATGGAACCATAAATGACCCCAAACAGCCTCAGCAATCTTGAAAAGGAAGAATGAAGTAGGAGAGATCACAATACCTGATGTCGAACTACATTACAAGGCCAATGTAATCAAAACAGGCCAGTATGGGCATAAGAACAGGCACATAGACCAAGTGAACAGAATAGAGAACCCCAAAATAAACCCATGTCAATACAGTCAGTTAATATTTGACAAAGGGGGCAGGAACATAAAATGGAGTAAAAATAGCTTCTTCTATAAATGGTGTTGAGAGATCTGGACAAGGACATGTAAAAAAATGGAACTAGACCACCAACTTACACTATACAGCAAAATAAGTCCTTTTATCAAGATGGGTAAAAGACTTAAGTATAAATCATGACACCATTAAAAGTCCTAGAGGAAAACATAGGCTGGAAAATTTCAGATATGCCATGTAGCAATATTTTCACCAATACTCCCTCTAGGGCAAGGGATATAAAGGAAAGAATAAACAAATGGGACGACATCAAACTAAAAAGCTTCTGCACGGCTACAGAAAATGTCAACAAAATGCAAAGGGAACTAACTGTATGGGAAAACATATTTGCCAATGATACCTTGGACAAGGGTGTGATCTCCAAAACATATAAAGAACTCACATGACTCCAAAGCAGGAAGACAAACAATCCAATTAAAAAATGAGCAAAGGACCTGAACAGACACTTCTTCAAGAGGACACATAGGCCCATAGACACATGAAAAAATGTTCAACATCACTAGCCATTAAAGAGATGCAAATTAAAACCACAATGAGATACCACTTCATACCAGTCAGAATAGACATCATTAATAAATCAACAAATCACAAGTGCTGGTAAGGCTGTGGAGAAAAGGGAACCCTGGTATATTGTTGGTAGTAATGCAAACTGGTACAGCCACTATGGAAAATGGTACAGAATTTCCTCAAAAAATTAAACATAGAACTGCCTTTTGATCTAGTGATCCCACTGCTGGGACTATACTCTAAGAATCCTGAATAACCAATTCAAAAGAACCCATGCATCCCAATGCTCATAGCAGTGTTATTTTTAATGGCCAAGTGCTGAAAATAGCCTAAGTGCTCATCAGTAAATGAGTGGGTCAAAAAACTGTGGTACATTTACACAGGGGAATACTGCGTAGCAGAAAGAAACAGGAAAGGAACTCCTACCCTTCATGACAACATGGATGGAACTGGAGAGCATAATGCTAAGTGAAAGAAGCCAGGTGGTCAAAGACAAATACCATAGGATCTCAGCTGTATGTAGAACCTAATCAACAAAACAAACAAATGAGCAAAACAGAACCAGAGACCTGGAAATAAAGAACAAACTGACAGTGACCAGAGGGGAGGGGAGAGGGGTATAACGTGGGAAAGAAGGGGAATGGGCAAACAAAGGAACATGAATGGAGGATTCATGGGCATGAACAAGAGGTGACTGATGGTGAGAGTAGGGGGACAGGGTAGGTGAGAGCAATAGGGAAAACACGGAACAACTGTAACTGAACAACAATAAATAAAAGTAAATTTTCCAGTTAATTGAATTATAAGGATTATTAAAACCCTGTTTCTTATGAAATTATGTAAGAAAAGAATTACTGTTATATTCTAGGTACTACTTATATGCTCAATTCTGTTTTTAGATATGTGTAACACCTTATGAAGTATATATCTTAAATATAGTATAATAACACGATTATTAATGCTAAGATATTTTGAAAGAAGACTATAATTATAAAGCTTAAAATGCTTCTGACAATATAGCTAAACTTCAGAGAGTCAGAAAAAAAATATAGTATAGTTCAATTTTACACCTGAAAAACCATAAGCCCAGAAACAAGAGACATAAGACAATGAGTAGGTTAAAAAGAACCAGCCAGCCAGCAGTGCCTGCGGTGTTACAGATGAGATGAGATAAATTCAAATGGACTTCCGAGTCTTATGGAGGAAAAGGGACAGTACAGCCACTCTCTCAAAGGGAGAACGCCCTGACCCTGGCCTTGACAGGCTTATATTGGTTTTCTAATAGCATACAGCAAAGAAGGTTTTCATTCATTACACTTAGGTTTGATTTAGGTAGTTACTTTTTACAGATAGCAACGGAAAGGAAGCTACTAATTACTTCTTACAGATTAACAAGGAAAAAAATGTTGCAAATGCAAGGGAACAATAAGAGTAATTGGTCTGGTTACACTTCAATCCTTGGGAGAATTAGCACAGACTTCAGGGAGTTACTTTAAAGATATGCAGTAAGCATTTGCTGCCTGAACTCAGGGTGAGGGAGTTTTAGCAAGAGCAAGTCTCAAAGCAGCCTAGGTATAATGCAGGCCCAATTTCGGGAGAACCGATCCATGGGTTTGGCCCCTGCATGCCACACTGTGCCTACTGGGCTTTTCAATAGGGCTGAGCTACAAATCGCCATTGCCAGGCAGATCAGTTCCCTACAGTGGCAGTCCAGCCATGGGTCGCAAGATGAGGAAGAACAAACTCAGAAAACCTTGCAAAAATCGAATTCGTCATTTGTTAAACCAATAGTTACTGACCATCTTCTGTGTACCAGATACTAGTATTTTAGGTATTTGAGATACAGTTGTTTATCAAAATAATCAAAACAATGGAAAACAAACTCTTCCCTTATTAAACTTACATTTTGTGGCAGAAAACAATAACTATAAATATAAGAAATAAGTAAATTATGAGTAAATTATAAGTAAATTATATAGTTTCTCTATAAACTATAGAGAAAAGAAGAGAGCAGGGTAAAGGGGAGCAGTAGTGGGGATAGGAGACGGGTTGCAGTTTTATGTGGGGTGATCAGGGTATGCCTGGTTGAGAGGTAAAGTTGAGAAAGACCTTGAAAGAGGGAGTTAGTCATGCCAACATCTGGGGCAAAAGAACAGCCAGGGCAAAGGCACTAAGGTGGGGGCATGCTGGAATGTTGCGGTATCATCAAGGAAGCCAATGTGGTAAAACCCAGTAAGAAAGGGACAGGGAAAGATAGGAGATCAGAAACATCTAAGACAAGATCATGTAAGTTCTTACAGGCCATGATGAGGACTTTGGATTTTGTGAGTGAAATTAATTTACTCTCCATGTTAATTCCCTTTGTTATTCAGAAGGCTGCTTCTTTTCTAAATGTTTCAACCATTCCTACCCACAATGGCAAATGAAAGGATGTCTATGCTCAAGTCAGTGAAAAATAAAGTAAGTTACAATTAGCAGCATCCACATACCTCACCCTGGGCAGTCAGTGGTGAGGTCAGTGGGAACGCCCAAGAGATCAACAGCCAACTATGAATTTAAGGAGTTGAGGTAGTATGTAGGCACCTTTATTCATGTGGGAAATTTTACCTATATTATCAACTTTGAAAAATGAGCTTACTTCTTTAGAGCATAATTTATCATTTTGTTTGAAGGACTTATAACTACCAAATATCAAGAAATAAGATTTAAGCACAAAATAATTTCCTAAACAAAATATAGTACATGACTATACTAAAAAGATAAATATTATAGCATCTTAAATAATATTTTAGAAAAATCAAGACACTAGATACACAAGGAATTAAACTAAAATTACATTAAAGCTAATTCAATTGCTCTTTCATAATTTGTAATCCAGTTCAAGATCTATAGTGCTTCTAACATCACCATGAACCAAAACAATTACTTTTGGAAACAAATCACCATTTTCTAATTGTTTGCACAATTTACTCTATAAATATTAAGTACCTATTATATAGTAGCAAACAATCCCTTCCCCTCACAAATCTTGCAGGGGCCACACTAGAAGAAGAGTTGTCTTGGGCTACACATTAAAGACACTGTGACACATGATCACAAAAAAACTCATAATGTTTTAAGTAAATTTACGATTCTGTGTTGGGCTGCATTCATAGCCATCCTGCGACACCTGTGGCCCACAGGCCGCAGGTTGGACTCCCCTGCTTGGAGCCTAGCAAAATAGGAATTGGAGAGGGAATTATGTTTGGTGACTGGTGTAAAGGGAAAGCACAGGCAGCTGCAGGAAGAGATAACAGGCAACTGTGCCTGTTGTAGAAGTCAAGGAAAACCACACTACAAATATACACACTGGGTCAGCAGTTCCTACCAACACCATAAAACCTTTCTCTATTCCTTATGAGACAAAAAAATTTTACATATGCATTTTTAAGGAAAATAGCCCCTCATTGTCTTACAGGGGCTGTGTCTTATGGGTAGTGTCTTATATCCCCCCAACTCCCATTCTTGTCAATATTCAGTTAAAAAAAAAAAAACCTCCCAAAGTATTACTATTACACATGGCTCTTGAAACTAGCTACCAAGGAGTTTAGCTTTTACCTTAAGAATTTTCCATTTTTTTAATAGAATATTAGATTCAAATATTTAAAAAATCCTTCAATCATGAAAATCACTCAGGAAAATTATAATCATGCTGAGACTGGCACAAAATAAGCCTCTCTGGATTTCTACTTTTACTTTGACTAACCTTGCAAGTAGTTAATATTTAGATCATTAAGCCATATACTTGAAAACATGGCTTTAATTAAATATTTAAGGGAATTAAACCCTTAATGAATAAACATAACATTAACATACAAATAAAAATCACAGTGTGAATTCCTGCAATGCCTAATAAAACATTAAATTTATAGGTTAATAATAGAGTGTGTTTAAAAGGTTAACATTTATCTTCTGCTCAAAATTCCATGCAACTCTTTAAATACAGAAGATCTACAATCTAACACATGTTAAAAGGCACATCTCATTTTAGCTTTTTAAAAAACAGTAAATTATCACTGATGGGAAACATTTGGCTGTGGTGCTCTATGACCAACTCTAAGATAAAAGATTGTCTATATCTTTTAATCTCATGATTATTGATCAAATACATCAGCCCTTCAACTGAAAAAATAATATACAGTGTCCTTAGGTTTATAGTATCTAGAAAAGTTGACTAGTAATAAATCAATCATTTATTCATTTGGTCAGACAGTAATTCAAGAACAAGTACATTAGGCACTGTGGACACAAAAATGCCTGAGCTATGTCTTCTATGCCAGAGTGCTATCCTCCAATGAGAGTGACTAAAATGTAAACAAACATTAGAAGATTGTGACACAATAACAGTTTAAAATGCTCATTTATATACACAAGATACTAAAGGAAAACAGAGCAAGAAGACAGGACTTTATCCACCCTAGAGCTATAAGGGAAGGTCAGGGAAGCTTCTTAACACAAGATGATGCCTCAGTTAAGTTCTTAAAGTGGAGAAGTTTGTCAAGCAAAGGGAAGGTGAAAATAGAAAAAGGAGGAGATTCCAGACTGAGAACACTGCCTAAAAACACAACACATCAAGGAGGTGAGAAGGGGCAAGGTGTTCAGTTACTAACCCCAGGGGTTAAGACCACACTTCAGTACAGCAACCTTAAAGGAAAGGAAAACATACTTGTTAGATTCACACATAATCACAAGTCAATACAACTATGTATTAAGTCTAAAGGGAAACTGATGTACTTCTACTTAAGACACCACTATCATCAAATAGTAAATAATCTGACCTTTCCAGAAGTTGAAATTGACCACTTATTTCTGATCTTTACGTACTAAACTATAAAGGCTGATATGAAAAGAACTCTTGTATTGTAAAATGCACAGTATATTTGTACTAGTAGTATGAAACATAACAGGAATTGTGGGCACTTATATATAGCCACAAACCTGGTTATTAGATCTGTGTTCAAGTCCCAGATATGCCATTTCCAAGCTAAATGATCTGGGACACATTATTTAATTTCTCAGAATTTCATTAGTAAAATGGGATAATAACAATATTCACCCCAAAATTAAATAGGACAATGCAAATAAAATGCACAATGCCTGTGGCATACAGTAAATGCTCAACCAACAGCTATTCTTATTACAGCATCAAATTCAAGACCACAAGATGAGACCAGAGAGATGCACAGGGACCAAGTACTACAGCAGGATTAGTGGGTTCAATGTTGTACATGTTGACAGGGTGCTTGTCTCACACTGAAGTCTGAAGCTGGAGGAGAGATCCGTAGTGGGTTTATGAGACATATCCACAGTAGCTGAAACTATGAGGCAGATAAAAGAACTCAGGGACAGCAAAGGAGGAAAAGGAGTCAGTGGACAAGGGACCACGGAACTCTGAGAATCTTTGAAGAAACCTTAAAATTGTGACAGAAAAATGAGGAGACCAAAAAAAATGGCAGCACTGGAACAGCTTCCAGAAGAGTTAAAAAGTGAACTATATCAAATAAACTACAGTTTTGTAAAATAAAAGTAGCTTTTTGGTGATTGCCCCAAACTAAGTACCTCAGAAATAAATGCTCTCAGCTTTCCCCAAACCCTGCAAATAACTAATGCTTTGAATTTACATGGCATGTCTTGATACTTCAAAGCTATTTCACTCTGTTATTTGTCTTCACACTGTCCCTCTGAGTACAGCAGGTACAAATTACCCAAGATTACAGTGCTAATAAGAAGTTAGTCAACAGCAGCTTCCATGGAAAGTTTAACTACAGCAGTTTGTAAAAACAATAATAATTATCACTATTTTAAAGGCTAACTTGAACCATTTTGTTTATCCTAAAATTTATTCATATATATGAATATATTTATTCACATTATATATGTATACACACACACACACACACACACACACACACACAGATTATATATCAGGTATCTAGGTAGTCTGGTTCAGTTTCATCAAGGTATCTTTTAATTTTTTCCCCAGACTTAAGCTTATCACAATCATAACCTGGTTCCTGCACCTAATAGGAGGTATATCACCTAGTAATAGGTATATTAACTAAAGTCATGAATTGCATGCTGTTAATAAAAGCTACTCAGGATGTTCATGAAAATCAAACGATGGTATTTTTCAGCTTAAAATCCTTAAATAGAATCAAGTTCAAATTCTGCATCTTACTCTTCTGCCGCTCACCAGCAGGCTATACTAGGGCAGGGATTCCCCCAGTCCTTCCTGACCATCTGTGCCACCACAATAAGCAGACCCCAACTTTGTTATGCAGCTCATCCTGTAGTCAATTTCTCTTCATCAACTCTGTACCCCCGGATCAAATGTACTGGGCACACATTAGGCATCTTTACCAAATGAAACAACATAAATATAATTTCTGATCCCTATTTGCTGTTACACTAAGTAAAATTAAAATATATAACTTTAAGTTGAAAAAATACTGTATAAACTTAATTTGTAAAAATCTTTACATCAACATAATAGTTCAATATTTGAGAATGTAATGAAAATCACCTATCTTCTAACATCAAAATAGCTAAAATTTTTTTAAAAAGCTTACATGCTCATGGTTCCAGGGTAACAGTTAACAGTGTTAATCTTAATTGAGAGTGGAAAAGATTTTTAAAACTGAAATAATTCTGAGTAAAAAAAGCGAAACATAGGGATTAAGAGACCAAAGGCCTGGTTTATATATTTTTACCTCATGGTCCCTCTTTTATATAAAAGATATAGAAATTAGCACACCCAAAATATAAGCAACAAATTTTGGCATTTTGAACTTAGAAAACATTTGAATTTTGAATCTTTTCTGAATGACATTACTGCAGTCATTTAAACATCTACACCCTAAGCCTCATCTATTAACTAAGGAAGTCAACACTTCAAATGAGGTAATTACATAAAAGCTATTTCTAACAAAAATATTCAAGTCAAAATAAAATATTTCATTAAAAACACTAAAAAACAAAATTTGACACATCAAAACTGATATTTATTAATTAAAATACTTAAACTACATGTAGCAAGTTTTAAATTTAAAAGTAACATATGAAAAGGGACTTAGAAACACTGTTTAGTAATTTATAGTTAGGGAGTGAAAAAAACCACCACAAAAAAGATACAATAAAAAATTACCAACAAAATTATGCTGTGATTTTATTGTAAATTTAGATTGTACAGTCCAGGATAATATCACACCAAAATCACTATCTAAATTTATGGAGCACTAACAAATAGTAAGAGGACCAAACTTGGGATTATGTGCTAGCTTTTAAGTCTTGATCAAGTAAAATTTTTAGTGTCTGTTCATTTCTAAAATATAAAGTGGTAGAATCAGGATATCTCAAGGTCCCTACCTATCTAAAATTCTAAAATTCTTACACTGAATTAACAAGAAGCTGTAGGGGGATAAAAAGAAATGTGAGATATTCCAGTTCTGCATATAGCACATCAGATAATCCTTGCTAATCTGTATGTACAGCTTAATTAAGAAATTAAGAACACAGCAATTTGTATATACAGTATAGATTTATAGGTATATTTATTTAGACCAAGAAAGATGACTATTAGAGTGCTGCTTCCCCACTGGAAAAAAATCACAGCAGAGACTACATCTCACAACACAGCATGCTTCACCAGACACCACACTGATCAATGCACGCTGCTTACTGTGGTATCTGAGACTCCTCTTTTGGACTTGGCCACAGTGAACAACAAATTTGAAATAAAGCTTTGCTAGTCTGAAATATGACATCAAAAAACAGGTGGGCAAGAAACTGGTAATTCCAGCAAGTACATAACTGTGGGGAGGAATGGGAGGAGATGGATACAATGAAGGGAATGTGAAGGACTTAACTGTCTATCTCTTGGGGGGAAAAAACCCTGAAATGCCACAAGCAAAGATTAATATTTACAAAACCTGGGTGGTAAGCACATGAGTACTTCTATTTTTCTTTTTGATTAAATACTGGTAAAAACTTTACCAGTTTTTTAACCAGTGTTTTAAATTAATTACAGAATTCTCATTGCCAAAATTCAGTTAAATTAATGTGAATTTTCTGCTTTTCTTAATGGGCCATTCCTGAAATTATTCTCATAATGATCTTAGGGAGGTAAATTTCTTCAAGATCCAGATAAAATTAAACCCCTTCCAAAATCCTGCTGTCAATTCCTGATAAAAATCTTGAAAATCATTTTCCAACTCTTTCGTATTCTACCATACTTAATAAGCACTATTTCATCAACTAGTTAATATCTGGTATAAAAAAATAGGAGTTCAGAGTGTATAGATGACAATATGGAAGGGTGGGGACCTGCTTACACGTATTTACTGGTTGAATAGTAATGAAGTTTCAAAACATTATGCTGAAAGAGTGGTATGTTTGAGTAAAATATTTTAAATGTGTACGATTTCAAAAGCCACCAATAAATTTAAAAAGATAACAGAAGACATATTCAACACATACTATAGACTAGAAAAACAGTTGCTACATTAAGCCCCTAAGATCTCTTCTAGAAAATTCACTGAGAAAATGTACCTGCCCCCAAAGAAAAACATCAAAGAGAATCATTGGAATATCCCCAAAGAATATGGATATCCAGCCCTGGCCTGGTAGCTCAGTTGGTTAGCACTTCTTCCCAATATGCTAAGGTTGTGGGTTCAATCCCCAGTCAGGGCACATATAAGAATCAACTAATGTATACATAAATAAGTGGAACAACAAATGGATATTTCCCACTCTTTCTCTAAAAATTAATAAATAAATTTTACAAATGCTCCCCAAACTATTATTGCTCCACAAACTAATATTTAACCATTTGGTTAAATATTTTAAATACTAAATATATAATAACAGGAATGAGCAAACACACTTTGATGAATCTATGCAGCATACTACTCTGCTGCTATTAAAAAGTTGAAGGAAAATACATAATGATGTAAAAAGATGTGAATTACACATTCAAGGAAAAAATAAGAAGCTGTGACACAGCATTATTATTTCATATTATTTTAAAATAAAATTTTAATCATGTAAGAGATTCTACATTAAAATATTAAAGAGGTAATCTCTGGGGGGGTGAGATTACAGGTAACAAATTTGCCTCTTTTTGTTTAACCAAGTCTTCAATGTTCTACAATAAATATGCATTACCTTTAAATAGCAATAAACATAAATTATTTTTCAATGTCTTAAAAGGATAAAGAATGTAGCTGGAATTCAAAGACAGTTTCCTGAATAAAAGAATCTCCCAGTTGAGATTTGAAGCATGAGTAGGAATAGTCAAAGAAGAAAAAGGCATTTGGGAGAAAAGGAGGAACTAGAGAACTTAAGTACCCCAAATTTGGCATGACAGAAGAAAAAAGAATGATTTATGAAGAAGAGTCTACATAGCCAGGTTCAGGTCCAATCATGAGTAAGTTGTAAGTAATAAATTTAGATGCTATCCTGAGGGCAATTAGGAAAGACTGAAGATTTAATATCTGTTGTATCCTAAGAAGACCATAGACAGGAATGTGGAGAATTAATAAAAAGGGGATAGTGGAAAGTGTCAGAGACCTGGAAATGGAATATTGGGCAGAGCAGTAGGTATGGAAGGGCTGAAAGAGTGTAAGATGCAAAGTGGTAAAAAACAGGCAGAAACCAATGGTCTTGATGCTTGAAGAGAACAAAGTACAAATGAGTATCCAGGATTACTCCTGGCTTCTGCTTTGGGTAAGAAGAAGGCAGAAGCAATTCAGCATGGAAATGAGAGAGAATTTAAGCTTGTTTTGGATATGCTGGGATTGAGGGTTTGTGGCAACTGGGTATGTGTGTCTTCAAGTCATCTTGAAGATGAATCTCTGTGCTGGAAACGTGGACTTGGGAGTCCATGTTAAGGTGGCAGCTGAAGTCCCAATACAAGGTGATATTGACCACAAAGGGAGAATGTGTTGAAGAAGAAGAGGTGAAGACCGGCCCTTGGGCAAACTTGGGAGTCAGAGGAAGAAAGGCTAACTGGCAAAAAGGCACAGAAAAGGAAAATGGCAGAAAGGTAAAGATTTAAAAATTCAGGAAAAAAATATCAGAGAAATAAATACACTTGTCTTGAGTATCAAATGATGCTAAGAGATTGAAAGAATCCATTTGTTTAATAACCAGGCCATATCTGGTATAGTTAAGAACAAGTGCATTGAAGGCTCTGGACAGAAGTCTTCTAAAGAAAGAAGTTAAGGAATGCATGAGAGAGGAGAAGTTGAGAAGGTACTTATAATCTACTGCCAACTGTTAAATCTGGGTGAAGGGGAGGAAAGGTAGTTAGTGGCTACAGGGAATGAGGGTTGTTTATTATGATAGACTCTGAATAATGGCCTCCCAAAAATGTCCACATCCCAATCCCTAGAACCTGTAAGTATATTGCTATACATAGCAAAAGAAATGTTGCCAACATGATTAAGGATCTGGAATGGGTAGTTTATTTTACAGTAGTCAGGAAATCACAAGATGGCTTAAAAGGCAGAGACAAAAGATCAGAGGAGAAAACAGAGGAAAGGGGCCCTGGGTCAAGTAACTCACATAGCCGCTTTCTTTGCTGGAAAAGGCAAAGAAAACCAGATTCTCCCACAGATCCTCCAGAAGGTCTGCAACCCTGTTGACACATTTTAGGCATCTAAAGTCAAAACAATAGGATAATAAATTTGTGTTCTCTGAAATCACAAAGTTAATCTAATTTGTTATAGCAGCAATAAAAAACATTTACACTTTTGTGGTGTTTTTTTTTTCAGGTAATGAAACCAAAGGTCCTTAAGATTTTGATTAAATTTAGTTTTAAATCATAAGTCTAGAAATCATATTTCTCTCTCTATATATAATATATATACCTCAGAGACCCAGTCTTTCCTCCAGATGATCAGTAACCTCTAAGGCAGAAGACAGTAGCCCATATCTGACTAATGATCATGTGGTCTGGACATCTGGTAGGCTAACAATAACACCTTGACCTAAATTATGTTTCAGTTCCCGAGCCCTAAGGTAGCCCTAAGGTAGAACAACTGCCTGGCTACTGCCCCATGAGACCAGATGCAGAGATGCCAGAAAACACCTCAGAGCTGTCCTCAAGACCTGAAGAGATGATTCATTACCCTTACCCCACCTCCAACCAATCAGTACAACCCCAAACCCCAGCCCACCGTGTCCTGTGATTTTGCTCTATATAATCTAGAACCTACTTGCCATGCCATCCAGGAATTCAGGCTTTTTAGCATTAGCTTTCTGTTCTCCTGGATGGCACCATTCAATAGTCTTTCTCCACTGCAATTCTCGGTGTCAAGTGTCTGGCTCTGCTAGTGCCAAATGGATGAACTCTTTCTCTTCTCTAACAGTAACAGGGCCTTGAGCATGTTTATGTACTAAAAAAAGAATAAAAGTGAACTCTGAGGACAAAACAAAAAGATTTTTTAAATTTAGAAATAAAATTGAACAATAAATTTGGGGGTAAAAGTTTAGATTTATTCGTGCATCCCAGTAGTTCTCTGATCTCTAACCAGATGCTGAACTGAAGTTCATGAGGACGTGGGAAGAAATGAAATAAAGACATAAGAATTAATCTTGGAAAACAAAATGGACCCTTCTGCCACTAACAATGAAAAGTATAAAATGAATTAAGGAGGATAATTTACTAATCAGCACTTGTCTCCTAAATCCTAGGTGTTATTTACTGAGTAAGTACTATGTGCAAAGCATCAAGTATTTGCATAAATTTTCTTTCTCAGAGTGTGATGAAACAAATTATCCACACTTGACAAATAAAAAAAAAATTGCTGAAGCTCCTTGGATGCAGATGCAAATCTATTTGACTCCAAACACTATACTGAGAAATTGGGCAGACACCACCATACCAAGTGATCAAGGATACCACCACCAGTAATAAGACATATCAACATCACATACCCCTTGATGTAAAGTACTGATGGATACCTCACCTCTGTGGCATCCTTCTGCCCAATTAATCCAACACTGTCTTTATCAAATTACAAGAAATAATCAAACACATTGGGTATTCCACAAAACAAATGACAAGTACTCTTCAAAGTTTCAAGGTTATAAAAGACCAGGAAAGAGCGAGGAACAATTACAGATTGAGGGAGATCAAAGAGACATGACAAAGCAGTGTGGAATCCTGGAATAGGTCTTGGACAGGAAAAAAAAGTATATGGGGGGGCATTAGGTGCTAAAACTGATGAACAGAGAATAAACCCTATAATTTACTTGACAGTACTGTACCAAAGTTAATTTCTTAGCTCTGACCACTATATTATGGTCTCAAAATAAAAAAATTGATAAAAAAACCCCACACTATGTTACACTGCTTCTGTACGCAAAACACTTAACTATGGGTCTAGCCATTAGTCTAGCCAAGAGTAATTTACATAGATTGAAAGCCTAGGTTCAGATTCTGACTGGTGGTTAGCAATAGCATGCATGTTGTCCCTGAATTGCCTGGCAGCCTGATCCTGATTCCTCACCTAGACTTGAGTCTTAACACTTGATCTCTGACTCCTCCCTTGTCCTTATCACACATTCTGAATACTGCACCTAATCCTTGATCTCAGTTCTCTAGAATAATATACTCAGAGGGAGAGCATCTAAATGAGGACAGGTAGGTAAACCCCAAAAGTTCAGGATATATTAGGTAAGTCAGCAAAGTAATGTTAGAACATAATGTATTAATAAACATCTCTTATACCCACATTTGCAAACACATCTTCATAATATATAAACATGAAGAAGGATCTCAATAAGGAGTAGCATAAACAAAAATTTTAAAAACACAAAACAATAGATCATAAATCCACAAAATCTGATATATACTTTAAATCAGTTTGCTCAACCTCTCATTTATTCTAGTAACTGGAACTACTTGTAAACATTTTTTACATTAAGATGTTTATTGTTGAAGAGTGATTAAACTACATACTATATTTTGCAAACATTTACTTCGTCATTGTTATAAACTAGGCACTTAACAATGATACTTAAAAAATGGGTGCAATCCAACTTATTTTTAATTCCTTTGACGGTTAACCCTATCCAACACTGAGAGGTATTTACCAATGCCGTCTCTATTAGGCCATGATCTAGATCAGGGAAGTCGAATACAAATAAACTGTAAACCACATATGTAAGTTTAAAGTTTCTAGTAACCACATTTTTAAAAAGTGAAAATATAAGATGAAATCCTTTAAATATATTTTATTTAATCCTATATATGCAAAAGTTATTTCAACATGTAATCACACTAAAAAACATCAGACATTTACTTATTTTTTTGCATAATAAATCTTCTAAATCCACTTTGTATTTTGTACTTATATCAATTCAGACTAGCCACATTACAAATGTTCAACAGCCACATGCAGCTAGTCACTACTCTTCTGGACAACACAGATGTAGAAGCTACTTAGACATCAATACATTCTCCTTTCTCTGAACTCTGTCTTTTCTTTAAACAATTATCTCCGAGATTACACAATACCTGCTATGAAAAACAAAAACAAAGAATGATGACTTTAATTGAAAACTCCTTTGGAGTGCAAGCTTGTGTTTTTAGTTAAATGTACTCATGGCATTGTGCCTTCTTTCAAAAAACAAAATACATTTTAAAAAACAAATAGAAAAAAATTAAGGGACTGTTTATTACAAATGATCCTCAAATCTTTGTAAACTCTGACATCATCACAAAACACCATTAAAACAAATCTATACACCCAAACACATCTTTGACTGTCAATCATATTACTTGTATTTAAAACACTCAAATCCAGTTGAGTTAATAAAGGGGAGGTCATTTTAAAAGTTTCATTTAGAGAAAATCTCTTTTCCAAATGTAGACATATTTTTCCTTGTAAGTATAGCTTTTCAGATTTATTCTTTAAAGGTTAGCTCATCCTACTGCAAACACTGTTTGAAATGTTAATTAAAAAACACTCCAACTTCACTACAATTTACCGTTGGCCTAATTCCTAAGTAGAACTATAAGAAGTCGATATTATTTATAAAAAGTAACAAGCTTTCTTTACATATCGAGCCTCTCAATTATAAAAAACATCATTTTCACTGACTCCTAATACAGTGTCTGGCACATGATTATTTTCTCAATAAATATCTGTTAAGGAATGAATAAATATCTAGTAGCAGACACTGAAAATATATCTAGCACTTCAAAATAAAAAGTTAAGAATTGGGCTCTTTTAATTAGAAGGATTAACTAGGTTTCATAAGAAAATTGACGCTAAACTACTGTTAAGAAAACACTTTCCATCAGCATTTAATACAACACTCCTAAAGGATATTATCACCCCTCATTTAATATATAAGGAAGGTGGGGCCAAAAATGTTAAAGTCATACACTATAATTATGAAGCAAAGGGGCCAGATTTCAAGCCCAAGTAAGTCTCAAACAAAACACGTGTGTGTGTGTTGGAAAGGGATGTGTGGCTTTATGCAAACTAAACCCCATGCTTCTCTACTCAAAAAAAAAAAAAAAAATCCCATTACAAAAACTTCAGAGGAAAAATAAACAACAGAGTTCCCAATTCCATACACACGTGTACAAAATCCACAACTTAAGAAATCTGAACACATTTAAATTATAGCAATAAGCAACTCTGTTGATGAAGACTTAAATGCAAGTATACAAAAAGGTTATATCCCCGCATCCTTCCCTCCGGGGACAAATCAAACTGGGAGTGAAAGCATCCCCCCCCCTCCGCCCCCGGGTTGGACAGGGTCAACCGCGCACAGAAGAGGGGAGGCGACTTCCCTCCCAGCTCTTCAGGACGCGTCTGTCCTGATCTCCTAGGAGGGCGCAGGGCCAGCCGGCTCCAGCCTACCTGACAGGCTCCTGCCGCCGCTTGAGCCAGCTGCAGCAATTGGCCATTAGACTGAACATCCCAGGGCGCTCCTCCCTCCGCCTCCCATCCGAGCCTTGAGCAAGTTTGGGCCCCTACTGGCCCCCGGGCCGAATCCCGAAGCCGCCGCGGTTGAGCCGGGAGGAAAGAACTAGAGAGAGGTGAGGAGCGTCAGTCCGAGCACAAAGTTCGTACAATACCGCCAGCCCTCAGGTGGACAACGACTGCCCTACTAGCCTGAGATAGCCAAAGAAGGGGCACCGATTCACAGACCGGAGGAGGGTTAGCGGCGCCGACCAGAGAAAAGCCCCGCGTCGACGTGCTGACGTCCCTCCCAGGCGTGAAACACCCCTCCCAGGCTTGGAAGGTTCTTCCCAAGCACCGCCCTTGCACTCCTCCAATCATCGTTCGAGGGCCGACGTTCCTGGCCTCTGAGTGGCTGAAGGGGACTGGCTACACCCGGAGAGTGTAGCCAGTCCCCTTTTTTGCCGGAGAGATGGGAGGGGTAAGGGGGAGGGGTCTAAGAGAAGGAGGTGGAGCTCCGGGAAAGTGGTTCTCGTTGCTAGGCAACAGGACCATTTAGAGATGAACTAAAGGATTCCTGAGAAATCTCTGGCGAGGTTTACCTGTACGCTCATCCAAAAGTGTGTTACCAGCCGATCGTGCTGCTCCTCCGTCTATCTCCAACCACAGCTGAGATCCAAATATCTCAAGATTTGTGCGTGTTTTGTTGTGCTGTTTACGCTAGGAATAAGGATGAAGTGAGATTACAGCAGACTTTTGGTTGCACAGCTAGCTATAGAAACAATACACTGGGGCAATAATTATAAGACAAGCAAAAAACATATTTGCTAATTATATCAGTAGTGCAGATGAGAGTGACGTTTTCATCAGTATAGTGGTATTGCTGTTAGTTACGTAAAATGTGGAGTGGAAATTTATGTCTATTGTGTGGGGGATATGACTACTAAAGGAATGTGTTCATTGTAGAAAATGTAAAAAAAAACACTGAAAAGATGAAGAAAATCATATCACACAGTCATCACTCAAAGATAACCAGTGTCGACATTTTGATGTATGTCCTTTCCAGAATTTTTAGATAAATAGATTGCTAGCTATTTGATTTCTGCAAGATAGAGAAGGTGATCTACTGGCCGTTTTGTAATCCATTTTGTTTTATTTAAAGAGATATGTAATATCTGCATTTCTTTCTATAGCACTGAAAAAAGAAAGTACATTTCTATATGAAATAATATATGCATAATATATAGGGGCCTGTGTATACTTTGTTTCTACTAATATGTTTTCATATCCTCGTAAAAGGATAGAGGACCCTGGCAATCCCAGTGTATGCAGGGGAAAGCAGTGGTTTGGAACTAAGATAGATTTAGGTTTAAAATTATTCTCAGCTCTTTACTAATTTGTGTAACCGTAATTCAAACCCATATACATCACTTATAGTTTACTGTCTCTGAAACAAAATACCTTAACTGTAAAATGAGAATAATGATACCTACTTTACAAGATTGCTAAAATGATGAAAAGAGAGAAACACAGCTCATGTGCAATTTCTAACAAATAACAGCAGATTTTGGAGTGCGTGTCACTGTCCCTTAAATGTTAATGGCACTTGTCCTACTACCTCTCTCCTAACTGCTAGTTCTTTTTCACCATTCTCACTGTCTGCCTTGATATCTTCGACTTTCTTTCCACTAGCTCACAGATCTATGACTTCTACTGATTTTCCTAAAAGAACCTGTCTTTCCTCATCAATACTAGATGCTACTTCTGCCCATATTGTCCTGTGCATATACTAAAATGCCTCTATTATATAGTACTAACGAAAAACTTCAATGGTACTTTCACAATTTTTCTTCCTTCTCTGTTTTTTAATTTCTAATAACCCACAACATCTACCTTCTCTTTTCCAAGATTAACAACTTTCTTGGGACTCTGACAAACACCATTTTCCACTTTTCTGAAATCCTGTTCCTTTAATTATTTTTTTCTTTATCCAACATCTTAAATATATGCCTTTTAATGTTTTCCCTAAATCTTAGGCTACAATTGCCAGGGTGAGGTGGGGTTAAGAGGGCCGGGCAAGATAAGGCCACACATCCTTAATTATGAGCCAGGTTACAACTGTTCTAATAACTCTTTAATTCCACAATCCAACTTCTTAAATTAATGATTCACAAACCCTAAAGCACTATTTTTGCTGTTCAATCTTTTTATCAACTCACTGAGAATGGCCTTCTGTCCCATCAAACTACTCAAAACGTATAACTTACGTGTTTTTATAACTTATGTCTTCCAAATTACCAGAGAAGTTCTTCTTTTCTTTCACATCAGTTACTACTTTTAACTCTTCTAAATCTCTTTCCCCACTTGGCTTTTCACAATTACACACTATTCTGGTTCTCTTCTGATCTCACTGGTCATTCCTTTTCCTTTGCTTTCCTTTTTAAAACCATGTTCTCCTAGAGAATCCAATTACTTCTGTGCCTGAGGGAATTACTATGTGGATGTTTCCTGAGTATGTCTGGAATCATATTTAACACCTTTTTTTAAATATAATCAGTCCAGCTATACTTCATGGCTTTCTCAGTTCTAACAGTGATACATTACCAAATATTTTTGGTGCCAACATACAGTCAGTCAATTAGATAAGTGAGTTGAATATTACTTTTCAATATACTAAGTGCTTTGGTAAACTTAAGTGTTGCTCGTTATTTCCAGTTCCCTTTTTCTTGTAACCACTTGAAATTGTTATTCCCACCTCTTGAAGTCATGAACTTGCTTTGTCCAATGAAATGTGCATGGCAGTAGTTGTGTCACTTCTTGGTGAAAACATTTAAAAGCTGGTGCATAATTCCCTATGTTCTCCTTTCCCTTGCAGTGTGAAGTGCAGAAGCTTTTGTTAACTTTGAAGTAACACAAAATCAGAACAGCATGGAAAGCTGAGCCAACACACAGAGGACAGCTGCTTGCAAAGTCCTAAAGCAGACTTCCTAAGAGCAAGAAAGAAACATTTGTTAACTAAAACCACTGTAATATGGTGGCTGTTTTATCACATTATAACCTAGTTTATTCTGAGTGTTGGAGAAAGCCTTACTGTCATTATTCTAGTTAAGAATCTCTTCTCATCTTTCTGGGATTGTTGAAATAACATCCTGAGTATTACTTGGTTTCTTTTACTTTTTCCAACTTTATTAAAGTATAATTGACAAATAAAATTATCATACACGTAAAGTGTGCAATATAATGATTTAGTATACATATACATTGAGAAATAATTCCCACAATTGAGTTAATTTGAGTTATGAGTGAGTGAATGAGTTAACACATTCATCACTTCATATAATCTTTTTTTTCTTTTGGTGAGAACATTTGAGATCTACTCTCTTAGCAAATTTCAAATGTACAATACAGTATAATTTACTAGTTACCATGCGTTATATTAGATGCTCAGAACTTATTCATCTTCTTTTCCTGCTTTTGCTTTTATTAGCATTTATTTTATGCTGAATTTACACCTGGGCCATTAAGTTTTTGTTTCTTCAGTTTCTCCTGGGATAGCTTTTTCTTTTATGCAACCTTCTCCTCTGGTTTAGGAACAATCTGATCTTTTGCAGTAAGGATCATCTCAGTGTGGAAGGGAGAGCTCAAGTACAGGTTTTGCACTGTACCTTGGGAACCTTGTTCTCTGGATGTGCTTAATGACCAGAGAATCTACAGCTAAACCTTTAAGTTCAGCATTACCTTCTGCATTTTAAAGCATGTCCAGCAAAATTTCAGCACTCTCTTGGGACCACCAACCCTGTGCCCAGCCCCACTGCTTGGCCCCAGGCACACCTACCAACTCCACCATGGTAACAAGGGAATGGCACACGTTGCTCCTGTGAAGTCACATCCTTCAGACACTTAATGGCTTTGGAGGTATGCACAGCCTTGAAGGCCTGGGTTGTTTACAGCTGTTCTTGGAACAAGAAGATTTGAACCTC
Source organism: Phyllostomus discolor (assembly GCF_004126475.2). NCBI lineage: Eukaryota > Metazoa > Chordata > Mammalia > Chiroptera > Phyllostomidae > Phyllostomus > Phyllostomus discolor. Next base: position 76,030,043 of record NC_040904.2, on the reverse strand, counting down.
TTTGCTTTTCATGATTTTGTGGGTTTTTCTTGGTCAAATGAATAGTGAACCATTTTCAGAGGTCAACTCGGGCTGCTTGTGGGAAGAGAACTTATTCATCTTTTTCAAAATTTGTGTCTTACCAACTTCTCCCCTTTTCCTGTATCCCTCAGCTTCTGGCAATCACCATTCTACTCTGTTCCAATGAGTTGCTCTCTTTTAATTCTGCATATAAATAACACCATGAAGTATTTGTCTTTTACTATCTGGTTTATTTTACTGGCATTTTACCCACCAGTTTTATCGATACTGTCTCAAATGGCAGGATTTTCTTTTTTTGGAGTGGAGTAAGTCTTAATATTCTATTATATATCATATATATGCAATGTATATGAATATATAGTATATATCTGGTGCATATAACACATGATTACACAATACATTTTTATATATCATTGACTTATGCATTCATCCATGGATGTACACTTAGGTATTTTTCATATCTTGGCTATTGTGAACAATGCTACGATAAACATGGAAGCATGGACATCTTTGTGAGATAGTGATTTCATTTCCCTTGGTTCTATATCTAAACTTGGGATTGTTGGATCACACGGTATTTCTATATCTACTATACATAGAGTAGTTCTATGTATATGTGTATATAGTTTTAATATTTTAGTACTAAAACACATAGTATTTTATGTTAATATAAATATAGAAGTGTCGCAGGTTCGATTCCCAGCCAGGGTACATGCCTGGGTTGCAGGCCATAACCCCCAGCAACTGCACATTGATGTTTCTCTCTCTCTCTCTTTCTCCCTCCCTTTCCTCTCTAAAAATAAATAAATAAATAAATAAATAAATAAATAAAAATATATAAATATAGAGTATATATATATTCTGATTTTAATTTATCAGGAAACCTCTGAACTGTCTTCTCTATGGCTGGCTGTACCAATTTACATTACCACCGTGTACAAGTGTTCCCTTTTCTCCATATCCTTGCCAACATTTATGTGTTGTCTGTTACTTGGTTTCTAATCTTCCCCAGCTCTGATCCATTTTGTAAACTTTTCACAAGGTAGCATTCTTAAAGTACAACCGCAAAAATCACTACTGTTTCTAAAACAAACAAACATACAAAAAACCAAGCAAATAAAACTAACCCTCATTGCCTGTGGTGTAAACACTTTAGCCTGATGGTTTTCACCAAGAAAATATTAAAATATTCTTGTAGAAAAAATGTACAGGGTGGGGCAAAAGTAGGCTTATAATTATTTGTATGAAAAATAATATAATAATAAATAATATAAGAATTAACTGTTTCCCATACTCACAACTGTAAAACTACTTTTGCCCCACCCTGTATAAATCTGCAAAAGGAAAATGACCCATAATTCGACAATTGGAAATGATCACTATGGATATTTTGGCATGAAAATGTTCCCAGGCTTGCACTGTTAAATTGAATTTTATTTGCACTGTTAAGTTGAATGTTTATGTGCCAGTCACTGTTCTGGGCACTAGAAATATAGTTGTGAACAAAACATAAAAAAAAAAAGTCCTATCCTAAAGGATCTACATTCTAGTAGTGGGAAGGATGAGGAGGCAGATAATAAAAAAAAAATAAGTCAACTAGACCATATATTAGTAGAAGATCATATGAAGATGTATAAAACTGGGTAAGGGAACGGGTCTAGGATTAGGACTGGGAATGAGATTAGATTAGGAATTAAAGTTTGGATAGATTTAGTTGCATATTTATAACTGTACTGAAAACAAGATTGGCCAAATATAATTGACCAAGTGTTTACTGATATTGAGCTAAAGCCAGGTATCACCACCACTGAAGTTCTGAGATAAATTAAAATCTAAAAATTTTATTCAAAACATATAGTATTAAATTTTAGTCTTAAAAATTTCTGTATATAATTTTTCAATTTAACATTACCATATAGGTACGATACATAATTTTCCAGCACTGACTATAGTTGCTGGCACTGTGATACACATTTGTGATATTAAAAGGATATTCACTTTTTTAAAATTTTGGTGTTATACTTTTATTTTTTAGAACATCACCTTTATTTGGGACTTAGATGAAACATGAAACACAAGAGATTACATTGTTTTCCAGCTAATTAACAAAAACACAAAAACAAATAACTATAAATCACATGCTAAAATCAAGTAAAATGTTGGGATAACTGTACATGAAAAATATGTAAATTGCCTGAAACTTGCCCTATCAGAAACAACCTAAGTCAAATCCCAAACCCACCCTAACCTTTTCTCCCAACTCTGAATTTCTATAGCATAATTTCTGTAATTTATAACACACTCTCTGTATTGTCTATATTGCTCTTATACGGATAGGCATTAGTTACATCTCAAACTAGACACTAAGTTCCTTTAGGAAGAGGAACTTTATAGTATCTACCACTAATATGTGACAGGCACTCATCAAAGACTAGTTGGCATTTATTTTGGGGCAAGCATTTCTCTATGACCTGGTTGGAGTGAGAAGGATGGTATGTGCTGGTGGTAGGATATGAAATCTACAAGAGCAAAATACAAATTACAAAACAAGAGTCACCATCTAATAAGTGGCTGCCTAGACAAAGGGTCTAGTATAGTTTTGACTTGCTAATACTAAAAACCAAACTACAGTGTAATTCTCAACAACACAATATTTAGATGGAAAAATATCCCTCTAAACACATGTACACTTTATTGCAACCAAAGATTAAATAACAATTGTAACTACTATATTTAAGGTCAGCAAGTAATTAACATCAGTAAGTAATGTATAACTCAAAAACAACATGCTGAAGATATGGTCATTCAATCAAAATCAGTCCTGATACTGTGTTTCTGCTCCATGTGAAGAGGATCCTGGAAAACCTGTGCTACCTCTTCTTTGCAGCATGGCTGAATTCTGGTTAATTCCCGATAGAGCGTCCATTCACTTTCACCTGAAGTCTTTGGAAGAATCAGATTTTCCTTTTAAGTATTCACTCCTTTGTTTCTCTAACATTCCTTTCCTCCTGTTCTTTACAGTCTTCTTTTTTAAATGTCTGTATCAGAGATGACTTGTTGTGAATATTGTTGATTCAAAATTTTGGAGGTTTTCCTTCCTTGTGGAATTTTGGGATCTCGAAATTGATAATCTACTCTTAATTCCTTCTCATGAAGATGAGAGTCCCAAATCAAGCCTCTGCTCAAAAGGCTGGTAGCCTAAATGCATTTAAGTAATTAATATACTACTGAAAGGTTATTCTGTCTGTTATGATTGCTAGCACACCAAAAAAAGAAAAACACACAGAGATTAGAATTATATTTATAATTAAATGATTTGGAGCTGGGGATTACAGGGTGAATAGACTGACATGGTTGAGTCAGACAGTAAGAAAGAGAATTTAAAGAGGGAAGGTTCAAAAACATTCAATAATTCCTTTGCAAATATTCTTATTAAAAAAAGTCACTAGCATCAACTTCCATCCAGCTGGATCAAAGAATTACAGAACGCTAGAGCTGGAAGAGACTCTTGAAAGATGATCAGCCTATCAAGTTTTGTGCACACACATAGGAAAACAATTTACATGTTCACTTGGTCAGAAATACAAGTGATAATAGTAAATAAGCCTTAAGTACTACTATTTAATACACACTAATTTCTTTACATGTGTCATCTCCTTAAATCCTTACGTTAACACTTACTTTAACACTATTATCTCCATTTTACAGATGAAACAAGAGAGGTTGTTTCATCTGTAAAATGGACAGAGAGGTTAATCAATTTGCTTAAGGTTACATAATTAGTAAGTGGCAGAGTATTATGATTTAAATCCAGGCAGTTTAGTTCCACAAGCACCTTAAACATTAAATAACATATTCAAATGTGTATGTCTAAGCACGAAAAGCAGAGGTAATATATACATAAAAAAAATAACGAGCTGCTCGAAGGTGATAGAATTTGATATTCTCTTCTTTCCTCAAAACATTTTTTTGCCGTAGCTTTTTTTTTTTACACCATACATGCAGATACAAAATAAAAATGGTGATGACCAAAACTATCCCATTTACTTTCATTATCACTGTTCTCTACCAAGTCTTCTCGAGTCCTCTTTCACTTCTGGGTTTAGGTTAACGTCCTCATCCCCAACGTCGATCTCTCACGACTTTTCCTTCTAAGAACGTATAGTCTGTCCTCTGATTCCTCCAAGTGCTTTAGGTCACTCAGCCTCCCATCTAAGTTCCTCGGAGCTTTTCACTGCGTTTGCTTTCTCCGCCCCTTCGAAAACACCCCATTTGGGAGTCCTGGAACTCAACGCTGGAGTTTGGAAAGCAGCAAGGAAGGTTGTCCCCACAGTGTTTACTAGGCCTCCAACGCGTTCCCTGAGCCCAGCCCCCCGCCCCCACCTCCCAAAAGCTTCCTGGAAATGTCCTCGTTATCACTTCCCCTCCGCAGCTGGGGGTTGGGAGCAGGCGGTCCTCTCCGCCCCCGGCTCACGCCGATCCTCTGGCGCGCTAGCTCGCGGGCTCCACTGCGCTGCAGTCCTCAAGCAGCGGCACCGGGGTTTACAGTGGGGTCCGGGCTTGCAGCTCCGCCGGGAGCAGAGCGCTCAGGGTCCGCTGCGAAGTGCCACAGCCCCCGCCCGTGCTTCTGCCGGCCTGGCCATGAGGGTCCTCGGTGGGTGCTGCAGGGCGCTGCTGGTGTGCCTCGTCGTCGTAGTGTTTCCCATTGCAGAGGCAAACTGTGAGTAGTCAATAGCGTTCTGTGTCCTTTCCCCCCAATGCTGACTGAACTGCCAGCCTTGTTGGATTTTCTTTGCGAAGGTTGTAGTCTCCTAGAAAGTTTACTGCAAGTCGGGGCAACCACCGGCTGATGGAAGCAGCCATGGATCTATCCCACAGTGTTGATGGTTGGGCACGGTCAATATTTGCCCTGCTCTGGGAATGATGTGTTGCCTACAGGACAGACTGAAAAACCTGAGTGACACTAAGTATTGAAGGAGTTAGAACGCCTTACCCATTTGCCCCCAACAGCTGGAGTTCCCAGTCGGAGGACAGGGATAAGCACGTTACAGTATAAAAGTAGGGAAAAGGAAACCCACTATCTTCCCTTTGTACACAAGCCTGTCCCCAACGGGCACCCCCTGCTGCAGCCTATCATCCTTTTGCAATTTCTCGACTTTGAGCTTGGTTTGCTTATTTCAACATTGACAAACGAATTGTTTTAGAATGAGTGAAGTTTTGGATAGCAGTTGGCAGATGTCATTTTCTGACTTTGAAATCAAAAGGCTTGTTAAACTTCATATTGTTCAGAGGGTTCTTGACACTGAGTGCCACTAATCTGAGGTCGTGGCATGAATTTTTGTCTTTATCTTTGCATTCCCAGTTCCGTAGGTTCCCATGCCTGGATTTAAGGCAGGATATTGCGTTTTATCTGGAAAATACATGAGAATTATTAAGGCATTTAGAACATGTTCGTTGTCAGTTAATTTGTTTGTTTTCTGAAGTTTAAGAATGTTCGTTGATTTAAAATGCTTACTTGTGTTGTTTTATTCTCCGGAAATGTCATGGGAGAGAAAAACTCTGATTTACAAATAACTTTTAGGCTGCATAAGGCTCCAGTATAAAAATTTCAAAGAATTAATGTCAGGAGAATTAAATGGGAATTTACTAACAATCCACCAGTTTTTACTAATTACTGTTCAGGGTGAATGAGGTATTTTACATTCTGATTTAGAGGCTAAAACATTATTTGTTGATTTTATATTAAAGAACTGCAGTAGCAGAACTTTAACACTCGAGCCTGTATTATTAAGCCTGCATGTGGCCCAGAGGCACTACCTTATTATCTTCTATGTAGCTCATGAAGACAATCATATATTTGTCTGCTAACCAGTGCTTTGGAGAAGAGAAAGAAGCAAAAGTGACTTGCCATGCTTACTGCTTGTCATTACAGGAATTTGCTAGGCCCTTTTTTAAAAAAATAGAAATTGTTATATTTTCATTGAATCTAGACAGTTAAAAAGTGTGCATGTGTGTATTATATGCAGGTATTCAAATGTGTAGAGAGATTCTATGTGTAGAGAGAAATATACTTGTTATGTATAGATACTATTAGAGTAGATAAATTAATTCCATCAGTATAGCATATAAAGCCCCTATGGTCTCTTCATTTTAAAAAAATTTGATAGTTCAATCAGATTGAAAGTCATCTTGGTTTGCTGATGAAGAAACTGTTATACAGATGGAATTAATTTACTCCCTAATATTTTAAATTTGAGATATAAATATTTGTAATTCATGTTCAGTTGCTATTTAAAGAAAAGCAAATCATAGGTTTAGTTTTGAGAGTGAGAAATCCAGATTAACTTCTTCATTTTAACAATAAAAAATTGCTCAGAGATGTTAACTGACTTTCCAGACATTTTCAGACCATACATATATATATATATATATATATATATATATATATATATGGAAAGAAGGAGATTTAAAACATATACTGTATACATACTTCATGTCATTTCCCACTAAGGGCTGTGGTGAAGAGAACCGGAGGAAGGGAGATGTCCCCTTTTGGCTGTGCTAATTTGGTGCTGCCGAGACTTCCACTTGTGGGTAGATGCAGTCCATCCTAGACATTACACACTCATATTTTCCTTCTCTTTTTTTACTTGTCTTTTCATTTTTAACTATTCCTTTCACTGCTTATCCATCTTTGTCTTAACTTAAAGTCCTTTTTTTTCAGAGTTTAAAATGTTGCACTGATGGAGAGATTTTATCAAGGTTAGGTTAGAGTTGGGGTTGGTGCTACAAGAGTTAGAAACAATTTCTGGTATGCAGCAACAACAACACTCTGTGCTATATTCTCTTACCATTCTATGCTAGGAAACACAGAGGTGCTTTTACAATAGACCTTTTCTTTTCACCAAGTATAATAGCCTCTTTATAGATAAATGTTCTATACCTATATGTAAACTTTCAAAATATTATGAGAAAAATATATAAGAAGCCTGGTAATACATATATATCAGTATTGTTTAACTGCAAGCAATGGTAATGATAATGAAGGAAGAGAAAGAAAAGGGAAGGAAAGGGAAGAGAAGAGAAGGGCAGGGGGAAGGAGGGAAAGGAAGGGGGTGGAAAGGGAAAGGGGAAGGAAGGTAAAGGAAAGCGAGAAGGCAAGGATAAGGGAAGGGAGGGGAGAAAGAAAGGAGAAGAAAGAGAGAATGGAGGAAGAAAGGGAGGGAGGGAGGGAGGGAAAGAAAAAGCTGAGTGGATTTATTGGAGGGCTACTGAATGGCAGTCTGAATAACCAGGCCTAGGGAAGTCAGGGACTTGGGAATATAGGTGATCAATATAATGGAGACTCATGTGCTCACTATGTTGGGAGCTGCCACCGTATGACTAGTTCTAACAGCCTTCTAGTCCTATGTGTCTCTATATACAATTGAAATTCCTAGAAAAGAGAGCCTCATTATTTTGGCTTAGCTTATTTCTGGAGTTTTGTGATTGATATCTCAGTAGAGTCAGGTAGAGTGCCTGGACAGCTCCCACAAAGGAATAGATGCTGGGAAGGAAGCAGAAACAAGAAAAGTCTACACATTCTAGTTATTGGCTGTACAACAAATACACACGGCCTTCTTTTTATAAAACTATTTGAAAGTATTTCAAATATATGCATACATTTCTAATACAATGTAACCTAGTAATGCACAACAGAAAGTATCTCCTCCTCAATAGGTTTTTATCACTGTAACCAGAGAGGAAGGCTCAAGGCTACCCTTTCTTAGTTTAGCATCCTTGGGTGATATCCATACCTCATCCAGTTCTGTCACAATCCCTTGTCAATGTGTTATGCCTTATGGACCAAATGATACATTGTAGTGTACCAACACCTACTGTATGCCAAAAATAATAATAAAAAAAAAGAGGGGAATATAGGTACTCACTTTAGGGCTTGCCTGACTGTCTTGTTGATAAGCTTGAGCTGGTGTTTATTAAGGACTTCATCCTTCACTACTCAATTCATATCTCTCTTTCTCTTAGGCAGTTCCTCATGTTTCGGTTTTTGTCTGCTCCATGAGCTGAATGAACCACACCCTTCATCCAAAACCATCTGAGCCCTTTTGTTCCTACCTGTGGATGGTTGTTCCTGTCTTTACTTTCACAGTTTCTACTGTGTACAGAACTTATTGTGGAGTAGTAACTATCCTTTAACCCTCGTTTATATGTGGCAACAGCACTATTTTGTCTTGACTATTGTCATTCCAGGATAATCCCCCCTCTCTTTCTCAACAAGAGTAAAGAACTTTAAATGGCCATAAAGCAGTCTCATCTTTTAATTCAGTAGAAAATATATTAGGTCCCCTCGTGAATGTATTCCTCCCTGTTTTGTTTAGTTTTTAATTTCTAGATGGACAGAACCCATTTGTGAAGGAAGAAAGCAAAAATTTCGAGACTAGGTCTTTGGATTAGTTTCTTAGGTCTGCTGGAACAAAGTACCACAAACTGGGTGGTTAAGCAACAGAATTTATTCTCTCACAGTTTTGGAGACTAGAAATCTCAGATCAAGGAGTCATCGGGGTTGGGTCCTTCTGAGGACTGTGAGGAAGAATCTGTTCTACGCTTCTCTGGTGGCTTCCGGTTTCCAAAGACATTCCTTGGCTTGGATACGGCATTTTCCCTATGTCTTCACATCGTCTTTGCTTGTACCTGCCTGTCTCTGTTCCAAATTTCCCCTTTTCATGAGAACACCAGTCATAATGAATTAGCAACCACGCTTATGACCTTGTCTTTTTTTTTAAAGTGGTGACTCAGTCACCACTTTAAAGATTTTATTTATTTTAAGATTTTATTTATTTATTTTTAGAGAGAGGGGAAAGGAGGGAGAAAGAGAGGGAGAGAAACATCTATGTGTGCTTGCCTCTTGCCCACCCTCTTCTGGGGACCTGACTGGCAATCCAGGCATGCGCCCTGACTGTGAATCAAACTGGTGATCCTCTGGTTTGCAGGCTGGCACTCAGTCCACTGAGCCACACCAGACAGGGCTGACCTCGTCTTAACTTCATTATCTGCAACATTCCTTTTTCCAAATATGTAAAGTCATATTCACAAGTACTGGAGAATTAGGATTTCACCATCTTTATAGGGGACACAGTTCAACACATAACTGGCACTAAGCCTCAAATCGTGACTGCCTCCATTCCTGACTTGGTATTTTAGAAAATACCTTGGTATTTTAGGAAATAGCTTTAGGAAAAAAGGAGCATATATGAATGACTGCTGATACTGAGAAGGTACTACATTTTTTTTTCAAACCACAATAGAAGATAGTGTTGTATACCAAAGATAGTGACTGAGCCCTCAATAATTGGTCAGTATTTCATTCCTTGATGCTAGCTCCTTTAAGTTATTAGAGTACAGAACAAGACCAATGAAAACCATAATAATCATCCCATTCACTTATTTCCTTAATTGAGTTAATTCTTTAGTTAGAGGTAATGTTGTGTGGCTTAGCATAAAGCATTGAATTAGTCTACCAATAGTAGCGCTGACAAAAAAATTAAACCAAATACAGAATAAATGTCTCTTTCTCTGAGTACAAGTTGCTGTTCCTTCCTGATAGACAAGCTCTAACTAATCAACCATCCACTAGGTATCTGATTAGATTCTGTTATATGTCCAGTTCCAACAGCTGAAGGTTTTATGACTTCTCTTGAAAAACAAATAAAGGAAGATCAGCAACACTAGGCCCATAGTCCAACATGGACAGGTACAGCTAGAGCTGATTCAGAGCTGCCTTCTTTAGACAGAAATTCTCTTTCAGTTTGCCACAATTCCAAGCATCAGCCATTGTCTCTCACCAAATTCTCTTCCCTTGTTTATGGTACCTATCTGATACTTAGAGGTTTTTGTGTTTGTGACTCTTATGCTAGATTGCCGTGAGAAGAAACACAACTGACAATCATTAAGTGGGTCATTCTGTCGCCTCTTATGATTAAGAACTCTGGTGTGAAGCCATCCTATGAACAGTCACCTGGAACACAAATATTTCAGCTCTGGGCCAGTTCTTGCCCAAATTTCCTTGTCCCTAGGCCTGAGATCTAGCTCTCTACAGGTTCCTGAACAACTGGACAGACCGTTTCAACAACTCGGGAAGTAGAATAGGGTCTCATTTCAGATAAATTATCATTCCAGGCAAAGTGAACACTGAGAAATCCTGTTGCTATGTCTGTCCATTAGGAGGGTTTTGTTTTACCAGGGCTCCTCGGGAGCACTCTTAAGAGAGGCTATAGTGTGTGTGTGTGTGTGTGTGTGTGTGTGTGTGTTTCTGGCTGTTGCAGGTTGACAGCTGGATCTTGTCTGTACATAACAATATTTAATACTCACTATAGGTTTTTGGAATCTCTTTCCCTAGTGCAGTTACCCAGTGCAGTTATTTTGTTTTGGAGAAAAATGGGAGAAAAGTTCGCAGTGCTGTATACAGATAGTTCTTTACGGGCATCCCTCCTCTCCTTCATTCAAGAGGTTCTGGATTCATCAGTGATTCAATATTGGTAATTACAGAGAGATGGTAATTTCTTTGTATTGTGACTGAACAGGGACATTTGGGATGAAAAACTCAATGCAGAATTTTGTGAGTTGCCTTTCTATCTCATTCTAGGGAGATTTTTCTCCAAGGTTTGATCAGTACACTCACCCTGACTTTGATTCAGGTGAATCCAGGCTGCTACCTAAGCTCAGCCACCCCAGATTCCTCCCATTGCACCTGAGATATGGGAACCCATTTCAAAGTTAGCCCCTCCCACCAGTGTTTTTCATCCAGGGAGGGTAATCAGTAACATGCTTTTAAAAAGAACTCCAACAATTTTCTTAATCTATTCCTATGATAATTATGGGATTATATTCTTTTTTACTTAAGAGGGGTAGGGAGGGATGAATGAGTGAGGAGGTGAATAGGTAGGAACTGCATGAAATATTCAAGCCGGAATGTCTGCCCCCTAGTCTTTGTGAATTCTTTCTTTTACCTTATGCCAAGGAATGTCTGGCTTTTCAGTGCTATTTTAGTATGTGCTGAGGTTCACTAGATGGCATTAGCCAATTGAGAGAACTGTTAGAGTTGAAGCTGGTAGCCCTAGATAGCCCATAAAATGAAATCAGCAATATTAACACATTTGGCCTGATTCCAAATTATACATGCCATTTTGCATTAGTTTTCTATTGCCATGTAACAGTTACAACAAACTTGGCATCTTAAAGAAAAACAATTTATTATCTGCTGGTTTCATACGTCAGAAGTCCAGGGACCTGCTCAGGGTCTTGCGAGGCTAAAATCAAGAGTCTGCCAGGGCTGAGGTCTCATCTGAAGCTCTCCCGAGCTCACTGACTGTTAGTAGAATTCAGTTCCTGGCAGCTGTATTTCATGTCACCATTCAGTGAATGAAAGGGGCAGGATGATCTCTGACATTAGCAAAGCTAAGTTATCTTTAAATTGCTGCACTTTGATTGAGGGTTATGTTTTGTTATGCTAAAAGAAAAAAAAAACACCTTGGAGCTGCAAAAAAATAGTGTCTTGACTCCTCTTCTACTGAGTGATGCAAATCCTTTTTATCTAAATATTCCTGTTTTATTTTACAGTTTTGTAGGAAATACATATAATTACTTGGGGAGATGTGCAATAATAATTCAGTTTTTTAATTAAAGATTTTAAGTTGAAATATATTTGTATAACTGAAAATTTAAACTGTACATGTTAATTTGATACATTTTATATTGTAATGATTGTCATTAAGAATTCAATCATTTTAAAAAAGAATTTACTCAGTATAGAAGTTATAAACTTCCAGTTATAAAAGAAGTCCTGGGAATACAAGGTATGGCATGGTGACTATAGTTAATAATAATATATTGCATATTTAAAAGCTAAGAGAGTAGAAGTTAAAAGTTTTCATAGATACAATATTATGGGTGATTTTATATATATATAGTGCATATATGTATATACTGCATATATAAAATCATGTACATCCAAAACTAATGTTATATGTCAATTATATCGCAGCAAAAAAAGTAATATATTCTGTATAACAGAAAAGATCCAAAGGAAATGGATAATATTTTAATAGTGAATGTCTTTGGAAAGTAGAGTTATAATGCTTTTTATTACTTGTATACTTTTTAAAAAATATAATAATTTGTTACTAATTCTAGTATGGGGACAACCCCTTTACTTAAGCTGTTTCTTTGTATTACATTGTTCTAAATATAGAAATTTAATCCTTCAGGTTTATCAGAAAGTAAAATAAGTATAATTTATCTAAATAGATTCTGAGTATTTCTACAGATGAGTAAAGTAATAGGAACTGGTTCTCACTGGTTCTAGGCCATCAGTATCAGTCTTCTTAGTCCTCTTGTCCATGTTATTGGAACGGATTTTAAAAAGATCCATTTAAAAACAATAGCTTTTAGATCCTTATAAAAATGTTGAAATTGTAACTTCCTGCATTTATATATTTTTCATCTTTTAAAATGATACATTTGGCATTTCATAGCTGTTCTGAGATTCACCTTCCCAACTTCAGGAAAATATTACTATAACTCTGTCTCTATCTAAATTTATTGCTTCCTTTTTCTTTTCCCTATATCGAGCTTTTCGGAATAGTTTATTCCGGAGGTCTCTATTTTCTTTCTTCTTACTCTCCCACTGGTATTAGTGAATTACTGTTAAACCAATGGTACATTTTAACTTTCATCCTAAATAATAATAACTATTATTAAGAGTTTTTAATAAATTCTTTGCAACATTTGACACTGTTGAAATGTGTCTTTTTGAAATTAACCTCCTTTTATATCTATAAGCATTATATTCTTCATATTTCTTTCTCTCTCTACATAACTGTTACTAATTCTGCTTCTGTTTTTTTGATGGTCTCTACTTTTCCTGAAATGTTAGTTTTCTGAGGTTCTATTTTGACATCCTGTTTTCATTGATCAGCAGTTTAAACTACTATATTCTACTGATTCCCTAACATTTTTATTTTTTATTTACTTATTTTTAGGACAGCTTGTTTTTATTTTTTGCAAGATTGTTGACTTTATTTTCTTAAATTGTTCATTCAACCTTCCTTAATATAATCTCACTTGGGAACTCTCTATTTTCTCTTCTTTTCAGGACGCTAATCCAATAGGATGTGGGCCCCTCCCTTATGACCTCATTTAACCTTAATTACTTCCTTTGAATCCCAGCTCCAAATACAGCCACACTGGAAATTATACGAAATTTGGGGGAGACACATATAGTGTATAATGACTTGTAAAGTAGAACACAAATGCTTATTTTATTATTATTATTATGAAAGTAAAGTAGATTTTATATTTTGTCTGTGGTTATTAATTTTTTAAGTGAGTTTCTATACTTTAAATGTACCTTTCCTTATAACTTGTTTTATTTTTCTTCTTTTCCCTGACTCCTTATCCCAGTCATTTACTCTTAATGAGTTATTATTTTATTCTATTTTCATTTAGACAGTGTCTTCACAGTCTTTTGGAATGTCAACAGGAAATTCTGAGAGACTGGCAGAAATTATATTGAATTAGAAACACCTAATCAATGATATACCAATATTCCAAATAATCTCACATCCACATTAGCACTTTTTAAAAAATAAATAATATCCTAAGAGTCAAAGAGAAGCCATGGAGATCTACGGTCTTTCAAAGCCTCTACATATACTTCAGCCTTGCTTATTGGGGAGACCTGGGATATTGCAGAATTAGTCCAACTCTTTCATTGTTGCCTTTAAAAACATCCAGAAACAGTTTGCCTGTTGCTTTTCTAAAGATAAATAGACACACAGGCATCAATGTTAATATCATTGATGGCACCCTAAACAAAATATGTCAAACAATACAAACAACAAAACATTTTCTGTTTTGTAACCTTCTTGGTATGTGATGTCAAAATTAGATGGTATTTTGGTGCGAAAGTGTAGGAAATAAAAAAGACAGGAAAGCCAGTGTGGTTATCTTGCTTCACATCATAAAAGAGACCTCCTGCTGCAGCCTTAGGATATGTAGCCAGTTGGCAATGCAGTGGTTGAGAGAAGAAAAGACAGGGCTATAGAAAATTCCCCTTCATACCTTACAAAATCTAAACTCCGATGAGGTACAGTAATTTGTTACTCACCGAGAGCAAACAAGTCAAGTAAAAAAGATGGTTAATGTAATTATTTCCTGGGTAATAAGCTGCCTGTTCTGTCTTTTGGATAGAAGTATTTATTTTGGAAGGAATAACTAAAATGTACTGCTTTCTCTCTCTATGGCTAAATCAAAGGTTTTCGTCTTGAGGAGACAATGGCAGAGTGTTTGATTTATTCTTTCTTTTTCCCCTCTAAACTGATGCTGTGAAGTTATAATTAAGTCTTCGAGTTAGGAGAGGTCCATTTCACTTCTGTTGAGGCTGAACAGTTTAATTATTGTTTCCCTAGCCATTCATTGATCTGCCCCAGAGGGGGTCCACAATCACAGGTTGTTGTTATTGTTGTTTTTCTTGTAATGCTACCAGTGGCTTTCCTATGTCCAAACAAATGTCAGCCCTCACCCCTTCAAACCCAAATGTTTTAGAACTCACCTTTATGTTTGCAGCATATAATTCACAAATTATTTCATCTTTTTCTTAGAGTTATATCCTTATCCAGATCTATCTCTTACGATGTTTGACTCATTTAAAGCAGCCTATTTATTGCTTACTCCTCTTGAAGGACAGAGTCATAGTTCACCTTTAAAGAAAACTTTTTCTAATGGTCTTCTAACCCTTAACATAAAAATATCAGAAGAATCAGTTGTTCAGCAGTATAGTGCTCAACATGAAATGAGATTTAGAGGAAAGCTTTCTCTTAAAAGAGACTTATAAGATTAAGTGTATCATACATAAAGATACATGCATTTCTTTCTAAAGGCTAACACCAGCTTTTCTGAAAGTTCATAATAATTATATGCGCTGATGAATGCCTAACTAAAACTCTGTCTGTGGATTTTTCTTATTCTATGCAGCCTTTACATTGTTAAATATCCCTCCTCAATGGGAAATCTTATGTAGTAGAATTCTTCATTAACAATGAAAGATTTTATAGTTAATTAATATGTGATAATTTAAAGTAAAATTTGTAATATGTGGTCATATGTTTTCCTGTTATTGTTGACTAAAGGTTTTTATATATTAACCTGCAATGCTATTTTTCTCAGGCTTTGACTAAGGAAAATATGCCATTTTAACAGTTGAAACATAAGAGGCACAATTGTATCTCAAATTATTATCTAGTTGCTCTATTTTGTACTTGGAAAAGCATTTCCCTGACCCTGTCCACATTGAAGCAGAAACAAAGATACGAAGACTCTGCCAACCCAAATGCCAGCCAAAGATTCTCTTCTCAGACACATTCTCTTAGGAGCAGTTTTTCATTCTTGGGATGCCAGATGATAAGGGTACGGGAAAAGGAGAGACAGAAAGCAAAACTAAGGAAACAGATCAACTTTTGGAGGGAGGAAAGTACAAATAATCTTTGCAAAGTTGTACAAGAGGGAAGACTGGAAGAATTTTAGAGGATGAGCTGTCCTAAAGCTTGGACCTCTTCCATCTGCTTCCCCTTTCTCATGTGATTCATCCGTTTTGGGCAACCTGCAGACTGATGGTCCTGACCTGCCTGAACTGAGAGGAGCAAACGGGGACAACCAAGTGGGAAAAGGGCCTGAAGAAAGGACCTCCCCTTTACCAAGGGCCAACTGAATTGAGTAGTGAAGGAGTTTTCCTGTGAGTAGAGGCAAGACTAACTTCATTATCCTTATTACAGATGCCTAAGTGAAGTACTACTAATAATAAGCTACTTTTTTTGGAGACAAAACAGTCAAACTTATGCTGAACAAAAAAAAGATTTGCCTCCACAGAAAATATTGAAGGAATATGCAAAGACTGTTAAGATGGTTTCAAAAGAGAACTCCCATTAATGTTTGAGCAATGGTTGTTATTGGTAATAGTTGTTCAACCTGCTATGATCATTATTTTGAAGAAGGGATGACTCAGATAAGTTAAAAAAAACAAGCTGATTCAGTCATACTTTTAATCTCGAAAGGCACATAACAAAACATAACTTAAAATTTTGAATCTGAATGTAACACTTTGCAAACAACATAGTTGGGTTTTAACAAGGACTTTCTTGAAAACTTCTTCATTTAAAGAAGTGAAATGTGATTAGAGACCATGGTAAAGCAAAAAGAGAACAGGTTTTGGAGGCGGGCTTGGTTTTGTTCTCAGCTCTGTGAATCTGGTAAAATTAAAATAAATTCCCTGCATTTTAGCTAATGTATAAAGTAGGAAAAATATTATCTTCTTCCTATTTTAGGTGTGATTAGGATTAATGCAAAACAGCATTTATTTGCTTATGTGACATGGTTGTTAATTTCATATATAATGGAATTTTTAGACATTTCTGCAGGCTAGTAGGGTGGATGTTTTTGGACGAACAGACTCTGAGTCAGCTGTTAAAAGCATGTCTAATCACTTACTTGTCTTATCCTACAGTTCTGTAATTCTTCGTTTGGATCTATGATGCCATGTTTGAAAAACTCTTTTGAGAACACGCTGTTGGATAGTTTTACTGTACAAAGGACAATAATTGTCTCATTTAAGCTATCAAACTTGTGAACTCCACAGCCACATAATTTCTTTTCTTTTTTTAAATGAAGTACATTGTGGATAGTCAAGTGACAGCATACACAGAAGAAAGAGCACTGGACTAGGAGGAAGGGGTATATTTCAATTCCTGTCCCACTAGTACCACTTCCTAGCTCTACGACCTTGGTCAGATCATCTAACCTCTTTCTGTCCCAGTTTCTTCAATATGAATGATAATTCTATCCTATAGTGTATTTTATTATTTATATAAGGATCAATAACATACACTTTGAAAATTATTAAATATTATGCCACTTTGAAGCATTACTGGGTTATACCTGGATGAAATAAAACAAACATTCAAACTTAGACAAAATTTATTTAGACAAAGTTAGTTTTTTATTGTTAGCTTCATTATCCTTTAGGTCAAATGTGTAATAATTTTCCTTTTAAATATTCCTTTCATCAGTTGACACAGAGACTTCTGCTTGTCTGAGAAGCAGCGAATGATAGTGTTGGTCACAGTTCGCAGCCCTGGGATGTCTGTGATCCGAGTCGTACGTTTGCTATTTATCAGCTTTATGATGTGAGGCAAATGTCAAATGTCTTGCATGCTCTTTACCTGAGTTGCATCATCTCTGAAATAATGGAGGTTTTTATGTTTCCTTCTAGTTTTCTAAGCTTATGTGGACATTACTTTAAACCACCTTAGTTCTCTCTGGACAGTTGAAAACTTCTTTTTTCACAAACGTGAATATAATGTGTTGTTATACCTGGCCTGTGCCCTGTAGTGGAGACCCTTGTAGGGTAGGCAGCATTCTTAAATATCAATATTGTATAAGGAAGAAATGCCAAAGAGTGATGTTTATAGTTTGTTGGTTTGTTTCCTAAATGTATTTGACCTTGGCTTTTTTTTGTTATTGAATCAGTAAATTCATTTTGAAAGACACTCATGTATTTTCTTCCAAGTTCAGAAAGGACACGTTTTTGCTATATGTATTATAAAATAGCATACTTTAGCCTACTTTAAATAAATGACATAACTGTCCATGTCAGACTTTTTCATTGTTCATAGGGCTGCCATTTGCCAGTCAGTAATATACTTAGCAGGTAGCATACTCACAGAATAGCAGTTTTACACTCATAGGCTTGATTTAATCTTTATCTTAATGAGCAGTAGTAAAGATGGTAAGAGATAGATTTAAAAATATAACCCAAGTACCTTACTTATTTAGTTACTTATAATATTTAAATTTCTGTTTTGGCAAATAAGAGAAAGAAAGTAGGAGTCCTTTTAACCTTTGAAAGATAGGGTTGTGGTCTGAGAACCCTGTCTTTTCAAAGACCGTTTATGAACAATTAAACAGCCTTTGAAAGATGTTTAATTATTTAACCAATATTTATGGTGATTATTGGTTAATTAGTTCTTTTGCTTTTCTTCTTTCCTTTATTGTCAACTTGAGTATCTATTTCCTGTTAATTATCAGGTAATAAGAGAAATAAGAGAAAAATAACTAAGTTATTTATATTATTTTGTTATTTTCCTAGTGAAAGACTCATTTGTGGTTAAAATGAGGATTTAAAATTTTTCTTGTAGGTTATATTTATGCTGTGAAATTTTTTGTTAAAAACTTTGCTGTGTTCATATACTAAAATAACAAAGTCAAAACTTTATATTGTCTATTCTTTTTTTCAAGTATAATTGCAGTAAGTAGTTGAAGTGTGTTTACTCTTTTCTCTCTATTTGTCTACATAGTATTTACATCTCTACAAGTTTGGCTGATATATATAGTAGTATACTATAGTTCTGGCAGTCCACAATTTGCATTTTTTAACTTAATATGTCTTGGAGATCCTCAGTGCAAAAGTGTCTTTCTTTTTAATAGCTGCTTGTACAGATGTATTTCAGACCTTTTCTTCTTTCTTATTCTCTGATTAACAGTTATTGAGGTTGTTTTTTCTTTTTTGATATTGCAGTGATTTAACAAACATTCTATGCATTTCCTTTTCTAGCGTAAATGCATATCTGTAGGACATACTTAGAAGCAGAATTGTTGAGTTGAAGAGTATATGTGCTTTAAATTTTCAGGTACTACCAGTTTACCTTCTAATAATGCTTTCCAGTTTCTGTTTACCACCAATGTAAAAGAATACTTGTTTCCTGTACTCCTCACTAATACATGATATTATCAGTCTTTTAAATTTTTGCAAATTCAATAGGCAAATATATTTGTTTTTTTAATTTTGTATTGAAGATCTTTTCATATGTTTATTGCCAATATTCTTCTCTGTACTTATGTTTATATGACTATTTATACTGTTTTATTTATGTTTCATGTATACTATTTAAACGTTTTTTTTTTTTTAATTTAATCTAGCACATAATCCTATATGGACTGGCTTGTTATTGCTTTTTTTAATTTTTAAATTATTTTTTAATATTTTATTTTATTTTTGTTCATACTATTACAGTTGTCGCAGTTTTTTCCCCTTTTGTCCCCCTCCACCCTGCTCACTCCCCACTTCCATAGTCATTCCCCACGCCGTTGCCCATGGCCATGGATCCTTCAAATGTGTACATTAACTAACCCCTTTACCTTCTTTCAAGCAGTTCTCACCTCCATCCTCTCCTCTCAATCCTTTCCATGATTCTATGCCTCTGTTTCTATTTTGCCCATTAGATTATTTTGTTGATTAGATTCCTCTTGTAAGTGAGATGATATGGTATTTGTTTTTCACTGACTAGTTTATTTCACTTAACATAATAGTCTCCAGTTTCTTCCATGCTGTCACAAAAGATACGAATTCCTTCTTTCTTTCTGCTGCTTAATATTCCATTGTGTAAATGTATCACAGATTTTAATCCACTCATCTACTGATGGGCACTTAAGCTGTTTCTAACATTACATAATGTTTCTCTACCATTATGTAATGCTGCTGTGAACATAGGGGTGCATAAATTTTTTTGAATTGGCGTTTCAGGCTTCTTAAGGTGTATTCCTAGCAGTGGGATCTCTGGGTCAAAAGGCAGTTCCATTTTTAATTTTATAAGATATCTCCATACTGCTTTCCACAGTGGCTGCACCAGTCTGCATTCATATTGATAGTGCACTGGGGTTCCCTTTTCTCCACAACCTCTCCAGCACTTGTTATTTATTGATTTATTAATGATAGCCGTTTTGGTAGGTGTGAGGTGATCTCCTTGTGGGTTTTTTTTTTAAGATTTTATTTATTTATTTTTAGAGAGATAATGGCGGGAGGGAGAGAGAGAGAGAGAGAAACATCAATGTGAGGTTGCTGGGGGTTGTGGCCTGCAACCCAGGAATGTACCCTGGCTGGGAATCGAACCTGGGACACTTTGGTTCCCAGCCCGCGCTCAATCCACTGAGCTACGCCAGCCAGGGCCTCCTTGTGGTTTTAATTTGAATCTTCGATAGCTAGTGATGTTGAACATATTTTCATATACCTGTAGGCCATCTGTATATCCTCCTTGGAAAAGTGTCCATTCAGGTCTTTTGTCCATTTTTTGATTGGATTCTCTGTCTTTCTGGTGTTGAGTCATATGAGTTTTTTTTTAAGATTTTGTTTATTAATTTTTTTAGAGAGGGGGAGGGAGGGAGAAAGAGAGAGAGAGAAACATCAATGTGTGGTTGCCTCTCACGTGGCCCCCACTGGGGACCTGGCCTGCATCCCAGGCATGTGCCCTGACTAGGAATTGAACCTGCGATGCTTTGGTTCGCAGCCCACGCTCGATCCACTGAGCTACGCCAGCCAGGGGAAGTTCTTTATATATTTTAGAGATTAAACCATTGTCCCATGTATCATTGGCAAATATGTTATCCCATACAGTTGGTTCATTTTGATGATGATTACTTTAGCTGTGCAGAAGCTTTTTAACTTGATGTAGTCCCATTTGTTTATTTTTCCTTTATTTCCCATGTCCTAGAAAATATATCGGCAAAAATGTTACTATATGAGAGATCTGAAATTTTACTGTGTATGTATTTTGGTAGGATATTTATGGCATTATGACTTATATTTAAGTCTTTTATCCATTTTGAGTTGACTTTGGTGTATGGTATTGAGTTGACTTATATTTAAGTCTTTTATCCATTTTGAGTTGACTTTGAATTGGCGGTCTAGTTTCATTTTATTGCATATATCAGTCCAGTTCTCCCAACAGAATTTCTTTCTCAAATATTAATTGACCATGGAAGCATGGGTTCATTCCTGGGGTCTCTATTTCTGTGCCATTGATCTCTCTGCCTATTCTTATGCCAGTACCAGACTGTTTTGATTACAGTGGTCCTATAGTATAGTTTATCAGGTATTGTAATCCTTTCAGTTTTGTTCTTCTTTCTCAACATTGCTGAGGTTATTTGGAGTCATTTTTGGTTCCATATACATTTTGGAAATATTTATTCTAGATCTGTGAAATATGCCATTGGTATGTTAATAAGAATGGCACTAAATCTCTAGATTGCTTTGGGTAGTATGGATATTTTAATGATGTTAATTCTTCCAATCCATGAACACAGTATATACTTTCATATATTTGTATCTTCCTCAATTTGTTTCTTTAGTGTTCTATAGTTTTCTGAGTACAGGTCTTTTACCTCCTTGTTAAATTTATTCCTAGGCACTTTTTTTTGTTGTTGTTGCTGTAGTAAGTAAATGGGATTTTTTCTTAGTTCCTTTTTCTGATAATTCACTTTTGGCGTACAAAAAATGCCATCAATATCTGAATATTTACTTTGTACCCACTATTTTGCTGAATTCACTTAGTAGGTCAAATAGTGTTTTAGTGGAGTCTGTAGGATTTTGTATGTGCATTATCATGTCATCTGCAAATAGTGACAGCTTTACCTCCTGCTTTTCAATTTGGATGCCTTTTATTTCTTCTTTTTGTCTGATCACTGTGTCTAGGACTTCTAGTACTATGTTGAATAAGAGTGGTGGAAGCAGAGAGCCTTGTCTTATTCCTGACTTTAAGGGAAATGCTTTTAGTTGTCGCATAGAGTATGATATTGGCAGTAGGTTTTTCATATATGGCCTTCATTATGTTGAGGTATGTTCCCTCTGTTCCCACTTCGCTGAGTTTTTTTATCATAAATGGATGCTGGATTTTATTAAATGCTTTTCAGCATTTATTGGTGTGATTTTTTTGTCTTTCATTTTGTTTATGTGATGTATCATGTTTATTGATTTGCAAAGATTGTATGATCTTTGCATCCCTGGGATGAACCCCACTTGATCATGGTGTATGATTTTGTAATGTATTGCTGGATCTGGTTTGCTAATATTTTGTTAAGGATTTTAGCAATATGTTCATCAGAGATATTGGCCTGTTATTTTCTTTCTCTGTTGTGTCTTTACCTAGTTTTGGAATTAGGATAATACTGGCCTCATAAAAACAGTTTGGAAGTCTTTCCTCTTCTTGAATTTTTGGAATGGTTTTGAGAAGAATAAGTATTAGCTCTTCTTTGAATATTTAGTAAAATTCACCTGTGAAGCCACTGCTTCAATTTCTCTGGTTGTTATTAGTCTATTAAGGTTTTTTGCTTCTTTTATGTTTCTAGAAATTAATCCACTTCACCCAGGTTGTGCAATATCTTGGTGTATAGTTGTTCATAGTAATTTTTACAATCCTTGGTATTTCTGTGGTAACAGTGGTTACCTCTCCACTCTCATTTCATTGCTGATTTTATTCATTTGGGTGCCCTCTCTTTTTTATTTAAAAAAAAAATTTAAAAAATTTTTTAGAACACAATAGACAGAAGGGAAAGGTGGGAGAGAAATATCAGTGTGTGACTGCCTCTCATGTACCCCTTACTGGGGACCTGGTTTGGAACCCAGACATGTGCCCTGACTGGGAATCAAACTAGTGGCCCTTTGGTTTGCAGGCCAGTGCTCAATCCACTGAGCCACACCAGCCAGGGCTCTCTCTTTTTCTTGATGAGTCTGGCTAAAGGTTTTTTAATTTAGTTTACCTTTTTAAAAAACCAGCTCCTGGATTCATGATCCTTTGAATTGATTTTTTTTTAGTTTCTATGTCATTTAATTCTGCTCTGGTTTTGGTCATTTCATTCTTTCTACTATGCATTCTGGGCTTTGTTTGTTGTTCCTCCTCTAGTTTTTTTAGATGTAGGGTTAGGTTGTTTGTTTGAGATTTTTCTGTTTTCTATAAGTAGGACTCTAGTGCTATGAACTTACCTCTCAGGACAACTTTCATTGTATCTGATAGTTTTGGGTTGTTGTGTATTCATTTTTATTTTTTTCCAGAAACATTTTGATATCTTCCTTGAAATCTTTGTTAACGTAGTCATTATTTAATAACATTCTATTCAAGTTCCATGTATTTGAATGTTTTTATGTTTGTTTCTTGAGGTTGGTGTCTAGTTTTAAGTCATTTTGATTTGAGAAGATGCCTGATACTATTTCAATTTTCTTGAATTTGTTGAAGCTCATTTTGTGTCCTACCATGTGGTCTGTCTTTGAAAATGATGCATATGCATTTGTGTGTTTTTCTTCATCTTATTGAAGTAGTCCCTTTAGTATCTCTGGAAATTCTGTTTGGTGAAGATGTATTCCTTTAGCTCTTTTTTTTTTTTAATCTGGGAAGCTCTTTTTTTTTCGCCTTCTATTTTTAATGAGAGCCTTGCTGAGTAGAGCAGTCTTGGTTGCAGGTCCTTGTTTTTTATTACTTGGAATATTTTGTGCCAGTCCCTTCTGGTTTCTAGTGTTTCTGTTGAAAAATTAGCTAACCTTTTTGCAGCTTCCTTGTATGTTACTAGCTGTTTCATCCTTACTCCCTTCAAGATTCTCTCTTTGTCTTTAAGTATTTCCACTTTTAATTGTGATGTGTCTTGGAGTGGGCCTCCTTGGGTTCATCTTTGTTGGGAGTCTCTGTGTTTCCTGAAGTTGCATAACTTTTTCTTTCACCAGGTTAGGGAAGTTTTCTGTCATTTTTTAAACAACTTTTCTATCCTTTGCTCCCTTTTTTCTTTTTCTGGTATCCCCATGATGCTAATATTTTTATGTTTCATGTTGTCCCTGAAACTATCCTCATTATCTTTAAGTCTTTTTTTGTTTTGTTTTGTTGATCTGACTGGGTGTTTTTTTGTATGTTGTCTTCCAACTCATTGGTTTGGTTTTCTGTCTCATCTAACCTACTTTTACTTCCTTCTAGTGTATTCTTCATTTCAGATATTGTATTTTTCATTTCCACCAGGTTCTTATTCAGAGTTTCTATGTCCTTTTTTTATGCTGATGTAGTCCCCACTAAGATCCTCATAGTTCCCATAAAGTTCCTTGTAGTTCTCACTTGGTTCTTTGAGCATCCTTATAACCATTACTTTGAACCCTCTAATGAATTACTTATTTCATTTTCATTTAGCTCTTTTTCTTTGGATTCCTTCTTTCCTTTTGATTGGGGCTGTTTGTCTCCCCATATTAGCTGACTCTTTGTTTCTATGTATTAGATTGGTCTGATTTGTCTCCCTATCTTTGTGGGGTGGTCTTATGTGATAGGAGACCTATGGGACTCAGTGGCGCAGTCTCCTTGATCTCCAGGCATCTCCAGATCTCTAGGGATGCCTTTTATGTAGTTTGTATGGGCTCTCCTGTTGTATTTGGGTTTTGATATTTGTTGGTCCATTCATTGGTGGGTTCCTTCTCCAGGTGACTGACTGAGAGTCTGAAATCCCACTATGTTTGTATACTGTTATACAGCTGCTGACAGAACAAAACAACACAGGACAAAATCCACACAAGCAGTATATCCCCAACAACAACGGCAATATCAATGACAAGTTAGGAAAGGTTAATAAAGGTAGAAAGAAAATAAGAATATTATAAGAAAAAATATGAGATGCTAAAGAAAAGAAAAATTATTGTGAGAGCATAGAGGGAGGAGAAATAATAAGAGCAAGGAATAAAAACAAAGAATCACCACAAAAGGTCAAAGAAAGTAGAAAGATAAAATTTCAAATGAAAATAAGAAAGGGAAGGAAGAAGGCAAAATGGGGTAAGAAAGAGGAGTAGTTTACAAGGGTGCCTGCCTGGCTGCTCAATTTCCATCCCACAACCTTTGCAGGAAACACAGTCCAGAATAATCTGTTCTGCATAGTCCCTAGTTTTCTTGTGAGTTGATCTGGGTATGACCCAGACAACCCCCTGTTGCACCAATAGCTGATCTTTCTGCCCAGGTGCTTTCAATGGGATAGGATCCAAAAAACAAGCATGGCTCACACAGCTGAAAAAAGTTCACCATGGCCCATTTTGGAGTTTCTCTCTCTTTCCCCTGTGCAAATGCACCCAGCAGGGGGATCTTGAACCTGGCACGACAGTTATGCAGAATTTCCCCATTGTTTGTCATGTCTACAACCTTGTAAAAGGGGTGGGGTGGGCACATCCTTCCCCTCCCACCCCTCCCAGAGATTTATACTCTGTAGGGGGTCTGCCTGGCTGCAGATAATTTCAAGTGCTCACCTCTTGCCTAACTCCAGCCCACAGCCTTTGCAGGAGACATAGTACAGAACTTTCTATATAGCCCAGCCCCCAGCTAGCTTGCAAGCTGAGCTGAGCATAGCACAGCAAACTACTTGATGTGCAAATTTCTGATCTCTCTGCCCTGCTAGACTCAATGGGAATGGACCTGGAGATCCAGCATGGCTTGGCGCAGCTGAGAAAACTTCAGAACGGGTCAAAAAGCAATTTTCCTGTTCCATAAGGTTCTTCACAGCCACAAAAGCAGCAGCAGTGTTAGCTCATGCTGGGGCGGGGGCAGGGAGGCAGGGTACTGTTCACAGACTTGAGACAGTTTTCTTGGTCCACTCAGCAAGATCTCCCTTCTGGCCTCCTCCCTGTGTTGTGCCAATTTCTGATTTCTCTGCAGTCTCAATGGGAAAGAATCCATAGATCCAGCATAGCTTGGTGCAGCAGAGAGAAATTCAGAACAGTCAAAGAGAGGCACTTTTTCCATTCTGCTAGATTTCTGTCCGCAACAGCACTTTCAGACTGGCCTCTTTCCTGTGTGTGGGGTCCTTGCTGAGCCACATTTCAGTTCCTTTTAAAAAGTCTCTATGCAGCACCACAGTACTGAGTCACTGTTTGTTTCTCTTGCATACGGCCTCCCCAAAAAGCAAAATGTCTCTCAAGGTCACAGCTGGCTGCAGCCTTCAGGTGCCTCTGACAGGCCCAGGTGCAGCAACCTGCTCATTTTAGGAGATTGTCTCCCTATCTGGAGCTCTACAGGTTGGCCCTACACTTATGGATATGCTGGTTGCTGTGTGTGTGTGTGTGTGTATGTGTAGCCTGGGTCTCCCAGACTCCATATATCCCCCCGAGTCTTTCCCAGTCAGGGTTGGGGATCCCTTTGTGGGACTAAGACTCCCTGCTCTGAAATGGGAGGGAGCTCCAAAGTGGCTGTTTCTGTCTTGTCCCTTTGCTGCTGCCTTTTGCACTGGATATTTCCCCTTCAAGTTATAAAATCACCCTAATGGATGGAACAAAGCATCTTCTGTACTCCTTGGCTTCAGAATTTCATATAAGCTAAGATTCTGTTGATTGTTCAGGTTAATTGTTGGAAAATAAGCTAAAAATCAGAGTTTGAGGCAAGAGCAAGTGGACTTGGCTTCCACCTATTCAGCCATCATACCCAAACCTCCGATTGCTTTTTCCCCCCAGAAAGTTGCTCATAATTTGTGGATATAATTTTTTCTATTCTGTATGATACAAATATTTCCTTCCAATCTGTTGCTTGATGTTGAATTTTGCTGTGTCATTTTTTTGTTGTTACTCGCCTATTAAAATGTTTTTCTTTCCCTTCTGTTTTTTCTTACGTATTCTTTATACGATGCCATTAAATATGTTTTACTTTATTTTTAAGTATATTTTATTGATTATGCTATTAACTATTGTTTCATTTTTTTCTCCCCTTTATCCCTCTCTGCCCTGCACACTCCTCCCTTCAGCTTTCCCCCCACCTTAGTTCATGTTCATGGGTCATACATGTAAGTTCTTTGGCTTCTCCATTTCCCATACTATTCTTAACCTCCCTCTGTCTATTTGATACCTACAAATTATGCTTCTTATTCCCTGTACCTTCTTCTCAATTCTCTCCCCTTTCCCTCTCTGCTGATAACCTTCCATGTGATCTCCATTTCTGTGAATCTGTTCCTATTCTGCTTCTTTGCTTAGTTTGTTATTTGTTTTTGTTTTTTAGGTTCCATTGTTGGTAGTTGTGAGTTTGTTGTCATTTTGCTGTTCAATAGTTTTGATCTTCTTTTTCTTAGATAACTTCCTTTAACATTTCATACAATAAGGGATTGGTGATAATAAGCTCCTTTAACTTGACCTTATCTGGGAAGCACTTTATCTGCCCTTCCATTCGAAATGATAACTCTGCTGGATAGAGTCATCTTGGATCTAGGTCCATGACTTCAACTACTTCTTTCCACCCCTTCTTGCCTGCAAGGTTTCTTTTGAGAAATCAGCTGATAGTCTTATGGGCACTCTTTTGTAGGAATGCTCTCCTTTCCTCTTACTGCTTTTAAGATTCTCTCTTTATCTTTAATCTTGGGTAACTTAATGGTGATGTGCCTTGGTGTGTTCCTCCTTGGGAACTATCTCCTTTGGGTCTCTCTGGGCTTCCTGGACTTCCTGTAAGTATTTCCTTCACCAGGTTGGGGAAGTTTTCCTTCATTATTTGTTCAAATAAGTTTTCAATTTCTTGCTCTTCCTCTTCTCCTTCTGGAACCCCTATGATTTGGATGTTGGAGTACTTAAAATTGTCCCAGAGGTTCCTAAGCCTCTTCTCATTTTTTTGAATTCTTGTTTCTTCATTCTGTTCCAGTTGAATGTTTATTTCTTCCTTTTCTTCCAAATCATTGATTTGAGTCCCAGTTTCCTTCCCTTCACTGTTGGTTCCCTGCATATATTTTTTTACTTTTACTTTGTGTAACCTTCATTTCTTTTATTTTGCTGCCATACTCAGTCATCTCTGTGATCATCCTGATTACCAGTGTTTTGAACTCTGCATCTGATAGGTTGGCTATCTCCTCGTTGCTTAGTTTTTTTTTTTCCTGGAGTTTTGATCTGTTTTTTTCATTTGGGGATTTGTATTTGTCTTGGCACACCTGTTACGTTGTAAAGGGTGGAACCTTAGGTATTTGCTAGGGAGGGGCAACCCACCTCGCTGCCTTGTGGCACTGTATGCTGGGGAAGGGTGAAAGAGGGAAAAATGCCATTTGCTTGGCTTTTGCCCCACTTTCAGCCACTTCCTCCACTATCCACAAGTGAATCGGGCCCTTCCAGTGCTGATACTAGGTTGGGTGGTCTTGTGTATGTCCACAGGGTACGAGCCCTGTGGGCCCCTCCAATGGACTCTCCTGTAAGACTGGAAGTTTCTCTTGCTGCTGTAACTCCTACAGTTTTTTACAGCCAGAGGTTTTGAGGCTTTATTTCCCTGCACTGGAACCCAGGTTTGTGCAATCTGTCTCACTTCCCAGTTGTTCATCTGCAAATGAATGTGGGACTGCCCGTCCTTCAGCCACCACCTTGCCATGTGTCACCACCCCAGGTTCCTGTTTCTGCCCTCCTGCCAGTTTGGGTGAATCTTTCTTCTTTAACTCCTTGATTGTCAGACTTCCATACAGTTAGATTTTCTGGCAGTTCTGGTTGTTTTGTTGTTATATTGGTTGTTATACCTCTTTTGGTTGTGCGA
The DNA here is from genome assembly GCF_004126475.2 of Phyllostomus discolor. NCBI lineage: Eukaryota > Metazoa > Chordata > Mammalia > Chiroptera > Phyllostomidae > Phyllostomus > Phyllostomus discolor. The sequence continues at coordinate 76,001,649 of NC_040904.2, read as the reverse complement.
GGAAGTGAAACATATCTACATATGCCTCCATCTTGGCCAGAAGTCCTAAATATCCCATTAAATATATTTTAAAGTAAAATAGTAAAATAAGTATTATAATACCAAATTAAAAAGTTATACATTAGCCATTTTTAATTATATTAATCATCTTTTTATTTATTTGTTTATTTATTATTAAATTACTTTATTATTGTTCAATTAGAGTTGTCTGCATTTTTCCCCCCTCCACTCCCCCCACCCCATTAATCATCTTTTTTAAAAAGGTGGACAAACTCATATATACATACTGGTTTGTCACAATAATAAATAATATTAGTTAATTAGTTTAATTCCCAAAATTATCAATAACTTTGTAAAAACTTACGTTCTTCACATACTCAGGTGCCGTATAGGATTGCTTGATTTTTAAAATTTGACTCATAGTTGATTAAAGAGAATGTTTTATTAATTTTAACTGTGGAAGTTTTAAAATGAAAACAGTTACATCAATAAAAACAGTTGAGGTGGTGAGAAGTGGTCATATTTTCTATAAATCTGGAAGAGAAACCCGAGAGGATTTTGTGATGATGTAGAATTGGGATGTCAGTGGCATTGGGGGTGGGGAAGGAATGAAAGATTGTTTCAAGTTTTTTGGCCTAAGCTCCTAGAAGTTACTATCAACTGAGAGGTTTCAAATGGAGCCAGTCAGATAGAGTGTGGTAATTAGAATTTCTCTGTTATGATGCCATATTTGAGACTTTTTTGGTCACCCAGGTGGGGAAGTCCAATAGTCAACTGGACATATGATCTGAAGTGAGGAGGGAGCCTTGAGCTGAGGATACAGTATATTAGGATACAGCCATGAAACCCAAAGTAACCAATATTTAGAAGTCAGTAGAAGGAAGAGATGACTAGGGCCTGGGCAATGAGATATAAGAATAATGAAGAATGCTTGATGACCTGTTAGTCTGGTTAAACTATTGTACTTAGGAAGCAATAATCACTGCTGTCAAATACTGCTGGTAGGTCAGGTAAAAAGATGACTGATGATTAACCATTAGAATTCAGGCAGCATGGGTGGAGTCACAGACAAAAGCCTGATTGGTGTGTGTGTGTTTGTATATGTGTGAAAGGATGGGAGGAGAGGATATGGGGACTATGAATATAGACAACTATGTCAAGGAGAGCCAAGAAATGGGGGCATTTCTGATAGGATTGAAATGTCCTTCATTAGAGGATGAAGAAGGTTGTAAAGGGCATGATAGGATTAGTCCATGTGGATTCAAGAGCCTTCTGTTTGGACTTGCTTTTATCATGAATTTTTATTTTCCTGTTGGTATGAATAATTAAGTGTGTTAGCCTATCAAGTGTATTTTAAATAGCTGATTGAATTATAATCCTGCTTCAGTGATCATGTAAGTTCTTCATTAAAATTAAGAAAGTAGCTTTAAAGATGGGATGGCTATGGTTTTTCACATAGTCATTTCAGCATGGTGCTATTGCCAATGTAGTTCATAAGGTAAACAGTAAGTATTGTCTGTTACGTATGACCTCTAGCAGGAACTTGAATAATTTGTGTAGATTATTAAAAGCACTGTAGCTGTATACCAAACTTGCTCATTGAGTTGTTAATGAAAATGTTATGTATCTGCATTTTTTCTCAGTTCAACCATACTGATTTTAAATGTCATACAATTTAAAAGAATGAAATGATTTTAATTCTCATTGTTTAATACAATAATATATTTTAGCTGGAGAAATGAAAGATTTATTTATATGAACTTATTGTTTTCCTTCAGTTTTGTCAAAGCAACATGCTTCACAAGTTCTGGTTAGGAAACGCCGTGCAAACGCTTGGGCTGAAGAAGCCCACCAGGGTAATCTTGAAAGAGAGTGCATTGAAGAACTGTGCAATAAAGAAGAAGCCAGGGAGATCTTTGAAAATAACCCTGAAACGGTAAGAACTCATGAAAATTAATGTTAGCTTACCCAAGCATAGAAACAACAGAATATTTCCAGCTTGAGTCCGTGTTCCATTGTTTTCCTTTGTATAGTTAATGATTGGCATATATCATGTTTCACATGTAACCACTTAAGCATTTCAGAAAGAAGTACCTTCAAAGGAAAGTGGACTAGTTAGGAAGACATTATTGCTAAAAGCAATGTGCTTTGACCCAAGTATAATTCAGTTATTGACCTCATGGTTTGTATACTTTCATCCAACCAGAATTTGAGAGTGTTGGGTGAGGGGGAAGACACTTCAAGTATGTGTGTGTGTGTGTGCATGCATGAGTATGTGATTGCATCATTATCATTATACTTCATTAAATGCCTTCATTGCCTTTTTAACCAGCCTTTAAACATAAAGCTTGGTAATAATAGGTACTCAGTGAATGCTTACTAAAGAATTCATTCAACACTGTGTTCCCTGAGTATATTATAATTTATTCTATAAACCCTTGGGAAATTTCCTGAGCCATTTTATGTGTTCAGTGATTCCTGGGCTTAGAATTTATATCTTAGTGTATAAAAGTTTCCAAGTTAGTTTAGAAGAATCTAGTCATAAGCATCCCTAAATATCATACAGAAATATGACCTTATCTTTAGTCCTCTTGTTTCCTGGGGGCAGGTATTCTCTGACATATCCTGTGGGTGGCAGGAGTGTAAATAGTGCCTCTAAGTATTCAAGTTTGATAACCTTTGCGGTTACCTCATTTATTTTTTTCTGAGATGAACTATATAACCAAAGGGAAACGAGGGTGAAAATGTACACAAAGTACTTCCTTTACCTCTGCTATGGCTCTTGGGACCATGAGACTAATTGAGAGATAATGATCAAGAACCATCTCTGTAGTTGGAGAACTTGTCGGAGACAGTAGTAACCTGTGTTCTCTTCAAATCTTTTACCTCCACTTACCCTAGTAGATACCCAAAGATTCAGTTTTAATATTCTCTGGCATTGAATCAAAATGTTTCTCTCAATTTTGTTGCTATTTTGGATAAACAATCAGCAAGACAAAAATATTTTATTTTACACAATATACAGAGTATTCTTACTTTGTAGAAAATAGGTACTTGTACACACATGTGTACATACACATTTAGTTTTATTATAGAAATTTAAATATACCAAAGTGAAAGACCAATATAATAAACCCTGGAATACATTTCTCTCACTTCAGCAATGATCAACAATCTGCCATGATTGTTTTGCCTGTTTTCTACTTTACTCATTCTAATTTTGTTGTGTTTTGCTTGAACATTTTAAAGCAAGTACACATTGCCTGAGATATCATATTATATCACAAGAAATACTTGAGTCTGCATTTCCAACACTGTAGATATGTTCTTATACTGTAGCATATGAGTAGCAAATGAGGAGTGAGGTTGAAGATGATAATGGAGAGGAGGAAAGATAGTTTAGAAGGGAAATTCAGAAGTGTGTTTCTTCTCCACTCATTCTGACATCAGTCTCATTGACAGAAGAGAAAGCTATGACAGAGAAAGGAAGAAATGGGAGAAAGAAAAAAGAAAAAAACATTTGTTATTGCTTCTCACTTGTATGCTGCCCCACATCCCTAATACTCTAGTCCACATTCCCAATCTTTACCCTGCTGTTTCACCCATCACATAATCTTTTGAATCCATTCATTGCTGCTTATCCTCCTGACCTTTGTTCTGTAGAAGGTAACACCACTGTCTGAAATACTTGGTGGGAGATTCCATCCTTATAAATTAGTAGGTAAATGTTGTATAGGTTTATATTTGAGAGGAGGAAACAGTGAGGACTTTGACTGTGTACTGGATGAAGTTATGTTTTGTACTTAATGTTTTGTGTAGAAACACTGGTTTCTCATGAGGTGTTCTTGTGCTAGTAATGTTACACATTAGATACATTATGGTTTAAGAAGGCTTTTGTGAACCATTGAGAACTTTACCATTAGAAATCATTTTTAACTTTTTTCTCTCTCTGGTAAAGTACATTTTTATTCCAAAGTACTGATTTACAGACAACCTTTGCATACTTAACCAATTAATACAAAAGGTATTACTTGTACCTATGATGCTAAAAGATAAATGTCCAGTGTTATTCAACATTTAATCTGCTGTGTGTAATCAGCATGGCACGAAATGTGTCAAATGGGTATCTAATCATTATGGGAAAAATACAGGATTTACAAAAGGGGATGTATATGATTACATTTAATTGCTCCAATAGAACCTGTTTTCAGATTAGAAGCTTTTGAAGCATGATTTAATTGATCAATATTGCCTTAAGCCTAAGAATCTTATTAGCTTAAAGTTACTAGTTATCTACTCCTGGTATATTTTACTATAGAAAAAATCTTATAATGTGGAAATGACATTTATATGTAATTTATTTGTATCTTTAGATTTGGGGTGGTAAACACACAATACTGTGTACAGATGATGCGTTGTGGAATTGTGCATGTGAAATCTATATCATTTTGTTAACTAGTGTCACCCCAATAAATTCAATAAAAAGGAAAAAATTGCATTTGTAAAATAAAAACATTTTAAAATTGTTTTAACTTTATAGTGAAATTTAGGTTTGCTAAGATAATTTATTCATTTTTCTGTCTTTCTAGGAGTTTTTTTATCCAAGATATTTAGGTAAGTTCCAAGGATTTCATTCATATAATTCTAGATATGGAAAGGAACTTAGATATGATCAAACCCAATCCTCTACCTGTATATTTCATCCAACATAGTTTAATTAGCCCTGGGAGTAAGATCCCATTCTCTATGTAATATTGCTGTCCTTTTATTAAACTTACACCAGAAAGTTTTTAATGGTTCTCTAATTAACATGTGGCATTTTGACTTTTAGTCTTTTCAGTTTCCTAATTTCCTGTCTTATAGACCCACTGGGCTAATGTTAAGTTATATTTAGGTCATGGGTTATCTTTTAATGAAAGGAAAGTTCTCTGTACTCTGGAGCTTGTGGAATACACACTTATTGAAATTATCAACAACTTCTCTCTTGGAAACAGCATTTCATCATTTCCTGCGGTACCCCTTTTGTACACAATTCTGGACTCTCAAGGAGTGAGGTGTCCTTTCCATACCCAAATAGATGAGATGATTTCAACTTAATGTCAATTAAAGATAAGAAGATTTTGGTTTGCTTTAATCAAATATAAAAACATTTTGTATTAATATTACTTGGGATAGTTGTCAGCATTCTCCATAATAAAAGTTGAGTGTAATTTATTCACCTCTTTCTGATGGGATTCTCTATAGGTCCAGCCCACAAAGGTGTGCTCTCCATCCTCCTTTAGGCTCAGGATATTCCCCATCTGTTCATCTTTCCCCCACCTCTCATCCCAGCCAACTTGAGCTGCAAGCTTTTTAGAAATGAAAAGTTAATCCTCCTTGGATAAAAAGTAGAAATGTACTCTGATATACATTAATTACTATGCAGCTTAAAATTTATTAATATAAGTTTGTAAGTAACTTTCTATTAAACTCTTATTTCTCTTGAAATTTGAGGGTTTAATTACAGTTTAGGGTTTTACTTCTTGTTTGCTTTTGTTTTATTTCTGAATACCCATGCAAAGAGTCCAGAGACTGTCTTTAGATGGGGTATGTCTCTTCCTTCCCTGCTTTCCTAAGGAAGCTCCATTGAAACTGGTATATACTTATATCTACCTTTCAGAACAATTAACAAATAAGAGCCTAGGACCACTGTGTAGAAGACCCTGTTAGAACCAGGTGCTCTTTTATGTAGCCCTGAAGTGGTTATCCTTTCATTTTTGAGTGTCCATGATGGTCTGAATCTTGTTTGTGTGGCACATCCTGGGCCCAGGAGACTCAACCATAGCATACTACATTTCATTTCACCCTCTCATCAACTGCAGGACCTCAGTTCAGTGGGATCTCTCTTTAGAACTCCATGGCATGACCCATTTCTGTTCAATGGGCTACTAGGTATTTTCCAATTGACTTATTATAATTCTTTTTGTAATTTCCAATCCAACATTTCTCCTTCAAGATCTTAAAATTATGATAATTTTTTCTATGATTTCTTAATTTCCATTTTATTCTTTTCTTCGCTTCCCTTTTCTAGCCACTAATAACAGACTTAAACAGTTTAATTCAAACTTGGAAAGGGGACACTATAAAAATTGTGTAGTGATATTATTTTTGTCTCTGCATATGAAGATACAAGACTTTCTGAAACCTGTATCTGCTATATCTTAAAAGAACAATGGGATATAGATACACATCCATGAAAAACATCTTTTCTTTTATAAAGTTATACATGACTCACTTTCTCAAGGAAAAACTACAGGTCTGTACTGTTAAAGTGGAGAAAAGAGAATAATAAGACTATTTAACCTTCTCACTTTTAGGTAGAAATTTGAATATTTTATCCTAAGGTAGACAGTATTTGGGTATTAAAAATTACAAGCTTGCATTAAAATCATAGCATTAATCCCCATTTCTTAGGTCCTTGTATTGAGACTGTTTTCTAGAGTGTCAACACTCTAGAAAATACATATCTTTGATCACAGAGTGTATTTGTATAAAGATAAATAACACTTCAATACAACATTATGTGTTTTGGAAGAGTACCTTAGATAAAATTTTTTTTCTTTTTTCTCCTTTTATCCCTTTCATCTTCCCCTTTGCTCATTTAACCTAACTTTTTCTTCTCTTTGCCTGTCTTATTTGGCAGCATAGTAGAAAAGCTAAGTATCAAATAAATAAATAAGTAAATAAGATATAGGTTCTAGTCCCAGTCATAAAAATGTCTACTGTCAGGTTATGAATGTAATTTAACATTTTATATATTTAAATATATATTTATACATTAAATATAAACATTAATTACATCATTGATAATTGAATAATTGATGATATATCATGGTTGTAGAACATATTATAATTAATTATATTATATTAAATAATTATAATATGTTTATATATTAAATATAAATGCATTTAAATATATAAATGTATTTAATATATTAAAATGTATAAATATAAAATATATTTATAAATATATAAACATAAATATAAACTTTTATAAAATTTATAAATATGAAACATACAAATATATAAATATATTTAAATACATTTAAATATATGCTATATCTTTTTACCCCAGAGCTATTGGGAATACTAAATAAGTACTTATGGAGATATACTTTTTATTGGATCAAACTTTCTTTAAATGTAACATATTACTTAACCAGTCCATATATGAAACAAAAAATTATTTTTATTATGGTTTATTTTTTATTAAAATTTTATATTTAGGACCTTACTTACACATAGGCATGTGTGATGAATTCCACTGTTGAAAACAGAAAAGAAATGCTCTTAGTTTACCTTTTCTGTCATTTGATGTATAGATTCTGTAGGCCAGATTTTCCTACTTGATAGAAACTTCTATAATTCTGTCCCTGGTAAACCTAATAGTAATTTTACTAATTACCACAGCCTATGCATGGAGCACCTTACAGTAAGGTAAGAACACCCAAGAGATTTCACCACTAATAACGCATACTTTTTGGACAGTGCTTAGATGTAGAGTTTCAGAGATTCAGAAAGACTTCAGTCTACCCACATCTTCCATTACTGCATTGAAAACAGATTTTAGACAAAGTTTAAACTCTGTGTTTTTCAGTCATGTTCTTTTCCTTAGAAAATAGAATAAATAACTTTACCATCGACATTGACCTTTAAAATATCACCTGATAGAGTGGAAGATTCTATTAATGTGAGAGGAACTTCTTGAAAAGAATGCTAATTAGGAGCCTAAATATAAACATTAGAAATAATTTTTAATTTCTTGTTCTTGCCAAGTTGGTGAGTTAGCCCAGAGTGATGACTTCTCTTAAAATCATCTCAAGAGAAACAATAGCATTCTAGGCACTAATAATAACAAAATAAAAAATACAACAAGAAATACAAGAAACCTGTGGGTAGACTAAAAGCCAGCTTGTCCTAGTATGTGCATGTGGGAATTGGTGATGAGACACCATTCAGAGGATAGATAGGAATTTTAAAAAATGATCTAAACATTCCAACCAAATAAAAAAACATTTAAAAGTAAACCCTGAGTAACAAGAAATAAGGAAATAACAAAAATAGGGCTAGAAATAAGCTAAATGGAAAACAACAGAGAGAGTAACAAAACAAAATCTCATTGTTTGAAAAGTATAATAAGTTAGACTGACCTCTGGCAAGAATAATCAAGGAAAAAGAAGAAAAGGAAAGAAGGAATGCCAGAACAAAGTATAGGATAAAAATGGGAAATACTGTAAACCCCAATATAGATGAGATTTGTGATCATAAAATAAATATGGATCATCATATGGATAAAATAAAATATATCATAAAGTATTACAAACAGCTATAAAACTATATTTAGAAACTGGATAAAATGGGTGCATTCCTAGAAAAATATTGAACATCTTTAATTTTACAGGAAGAAATGGAGAACTTGGTTGTACAAATGAGTACTAGATAAGCTAAAATCCCAAAGCCCTCTCCTCTATAAGCTCCCAAATTCAGATCCAGATGTTATTTAGGTGAGTTCTTCCACATGTAAAGAAATTATTAAAATTTCTCTTATAAAATTGTCTTGGAAAATAGGAAAAAGATCTATGCTGTGAGCTAATTTGAAAAGACTGTTATAATTTTGATTCTCCAACCAGATAAGGATAACACAAAAAATACAAATACAATTTCTTCCCATTTATAATTTAAGTCTAAATAAAATGTCCCATCTAATGTAAAGCATATTAAACATAATACATCATGGTAAAGTAGGTTTTATTCCAGAAATTCAAGAATGGTTTAACATCAGAAAATTCATTAATATAATTCTCCACATAAATAGTTTATTACTACCTCAGTTCACACAGAAAAAGCAGTTGATACAGTTCAACACTTAATTGTGATAAAAAAAAACTTTTAGCAAACTATGATTATAGAAGAACTTTCTGAAGTTAGTAAAGGTTATATAGAGTAACCATATAATTTATCTTCCAGATTTTTATATTTTGTCTAGGACTAATTCTTTGCCATATAAATGTCAAGTAAAAAGTAAATAAGACTCTCCTGGGTAAGTTGGCATGTGTGGTCATGCTGATGATACACAGACAACCTGGAAGGAAGAAATGAAGGAAGGAAGGAAGGAAGGAAGAAAGGGGAAGAGGAAGGGAAAGGGAAGGAGGGAGAAGGAGGAAGAATGGAAGGAAAAAGGAAAGGAAGGAAAGAAGGAGAAAGGAAGAAGGGGAAGGAAGGAAGGAAGTAAAAAGAATAAAACCTACAATAAACATTATACTTAATGGATAGATGCAGTCTCTTTCTGATTGAGATCCAGGACAGGTTTACAGATAATTCAGTAAGGAGAGAAAAATAAGAATTGTGTAGATCATGAGGCAAACTATATGTCTATAATTATGTGTTTGTAATTGATATGATGATACACCAGAAACAAACAGTATCCATAGACAGAGTATTAGAACACGTAAGAGATATTAGATAGTTCTAAGTCTACCCCATAAAAATTCAGTAGTAGTTCTTTACACAGTAGTTCACTAGAAAATAAAAAGTTGATACCATTCACAAATCCCATAGAATATCTAGAAATATCTTAAGTATATATAAAACCTCTGTAGGGAAAGCTTTGAAAGTCAAACTAAGGATATAGAAGATGAACTGAAATTATAGAAAGATATTTCATGCTTCTGAATTGAGTGATGCTATAAAGAGATCAAGTAACTTACGTATTTGGAGCAATCCTTTTTAAAATTCCAGCTGGATTTTTTAAAGGAATTCTGTATTTAAATCAGGGAGTAAAAATCTATACATGCCTAAATTAATCTTAAAATTGCACAGTAGGAAACACCTCACCAAATATAAATAATACAAAGCTGTAGAAAGAAAACTACTTGCTACTGTCAGAGGAACATGTACACTAATGACTGTAACAGAGTTCAGAGACAGATGCCTCTCTATTTGGCAACCTAATATTTCATAAAGATCATATCACATACCACTTTGAATGTTGAGAAGATCATGGTGGGAAGACTGGCTAACTATAATCAGAAAAATAAATCTGTGTTCCTAACACCAAATGTAAAAATGGATGGTAGATGAGATAAAGTCACAAATGTTAAAGTAAAACTATGGAATTAAACAAAAACTGTGTGAGACTATTTTCACAATTAATGGCATGGAACAAAAATCTTCAAATGCAAAAACCATAATGCCAAATAATTGGTAGATTTGATTACACAAAATTAAGAACTTCTCTTAAAAAACAGATATAAAAATAAGGTTAAGAGACAGATAAAAGGCCCTGGCTGGTGTGGCTTAGTTGTACCAACTGAGCTCAGATGGAGCACTGTCCCCTACATCAGAAGGTTGGGGGTTCAATTCCGATCAGAGCACATTCCTAGGATGTGGGTTCGATTCTTTAAGGGGCACATACAGGAGGCAGCTAATTGATGTTTCTATCTGATGTTGATGTTTTTCTCTGCCCTCCCTTCTTCTCTCTCACAAGACAGTAAATATATTTTTAAGAAGGAGACAGATGAGAGAATAAACTGATATTTATAAACATTTTTAAATTTCTGCGAACCCACATAGACAATAAATAAGTGCCAGTAGAAAAGTGGTTACAAAATAATAAAATATTCAGAGAGGAAACCCAAAATATTTTAAAATGACATGAAGTTATGCTCCATCTCCCTGGATATCAGAAAAACAATGAGATGTCACTTTATTACCTATTCTGCAACAATTAGAAAACCAGGATATGGAAATTCTTTTTATTTTATCTTTACCTGAGGATATGCTGACTTATCTTAGAGAGAGGGAGAGACATCAATGTGAGAGAAACATTGACTGGTTGCCTCTCATAGGCAAGTGAGAAACATTGATTAGTTGCCTCTTGTACTCAATCCAACTGGGGACTGAACCCTCAAACTAAATATGTGCTCTGACTGGGAATTGAACCCATGACCTCCTGGTTTGTGAGACAGTGCTCCAACATACTGAGCCATACTGGCTAGGACAGGATATAGAAATTCATATGCACTGCTTGAGAGAATGCACCTAGCCACTAAGTTTATGCCTACTGAATGATCCTACAATTCCAGAAACTCCTCAGAACCTATTCCAAAGAAATTGTTTATGAAGTAATGAGACATGCATGAAGATATTCATTGCAGTGCTACTTTTATAGAGGTGGGAAATTGGAAGCAATCTGAGTATTGCAGGTAGCAAGGATTTTTTAAATGGTGATTGCATGCCATGAGTAATGTTTAACAGTTAGAAACAGTAAATTATATGTTGTAGCATGAATAGGTCATATGAATACAATGCTAAATAAGGAATGTCAGAGAACATGATTTATAATATACAACCATTTACAGAAATGAAAATTCATGGACACGAAATTATAAATACATGTTTTATAAGAATACATACAAATAAAAATACACATTAACTCATTAGAATAGTTGCATAAGAGGTAAATGGGGATGGAAATGGAAATAAAAAGACATATTTTTAAAAGCAGCAAGCAACAGGCTTTACAGAGATAAGTAATAGTAATGTATCATCAAGAGAGGAGTATGAATAACTCAGTCTTCCCACTTCTGAAATTAAAATAAGCAAACATTTAGACTTTCATGTGATGGCACCTTCTGTCATTGAAAAAGAAAGGGCTGCAAGATGGCAGCATAGGTAAGCAAGGCTCATGGCCTCTCACAACTACATGAAAATTACAGCCAAAATATAGAACAACCATCACCCACAACTGGCAGAAATCTAGTTGAATAGAAATATGACAACTGTGGAATATCTAAGAAACTACATCCATCCAGCCTGGTAGGAGGGGCAGATCATGGAATGGGATAGTATCACATCCATGTGTGATGGATAAAAATTTGGGAGGAATATTTTGGGAGTGAGGACTCTCAGCCCCACACCAGACCCTCCAGCTTAGGGTTCTAGTACAAGGAAGATAAGTCTCCATAACTTCTGGCTGCTAAAATCCATGGGGATTGAGTCAGTGGGAAAAACTCCTGGAGTCCCACAAATTCCCCTAAAAGAACCCACATGTGAATTTACACAGACACATTCCCTCTGAGCTTGAGCACTGCCAGGGTAACAGCTTGAAAGGCAGCAGTGGCAAAGGGAGGGACTGAACTGAGCTGGGGGACAGCTTTCTCCCAGACTGAAAGGCAGACAGAGGCCATTGTCAGTTTTCTGAACCCTCCCCCCATGGAGCCACACAGCCTACAGATGCGTGCCATATCGGAGACTACATCAACCTGGCTAACACTGTTCGCCCAACCCTGGAGATCCCTTGAGACTCTGTTCCACCCAACTTACAGGGCCATCCAAACTGTTAACTGTGACTTTTACATATGAATGGCTGGAAAAGTCACAGTTAATAGTTGGTTCATCTTTCATAACTTCCTAAATAATATCAAACTGGCAATAGCTAAGTGACCCCAGGCCAAGTACTAACAGCAGCCAGCTTAGATTCATAGTTGGCTTCCACTGGGAATCTCCAAGCCCATCACAAGTAGCAGCCATCTCAGATTGCTTTATAGCTCATGCAGGTTGGCCACAGGCAGAACACAAGTGGGGGATGACCTTGGCCTGCCCCACCCAGGAAACCCTAGAACCTGCACACCCAGTGGACAGCTACAGACTATGTGGGAGCACCCTGCCTTTGAATAGCTGATCCTCCATGGAGGGTAGAGTTTTGTGGTCAGTGGTCATAGCCATTCCTTGCAGCTGACTGGCCTGGGTAAATCCCTCCATTGACTTGCCAACAGCAATCAAGCCTCAACTATAAAAGGAGGGTATACTCATCCCACATGAAGGGTGTACCTTGAGTACCCAGCTTGAGTGATAGGGGAGGTTGTGCTGCTGGACCTTGTAGGACACCTGGTACATTAGGCCATGCTTCCAAGAGAGGGGGTCGTAGCAGCTCTACCTAATATATAGAAACAAACTCAGGGAGGCTGCCAAAATGAAGAGACAAGGAAACATAGCTCAAGTGAGAGAACAGATCAAAATTCCAGAAAAAAGCACTAAACAAAATGGAGATAAGCAATCTATCAGATGCAGAGTTCAAAATACTAGTTATAAGGATATTCAAGGAACTTACTTAGGACCTCAACAGCATAAAAAGATCCAGTCATAAACCAAAGACACACTAATTGAAATAAAGAATGATGTACAAGGAAACAATGGTAGAATAGATGAAGCCAAGACTCAAGTCAATGATTTGGAACATAAGGAAGAAAAAAAATCAGAATCATACACACACAGAAAAAAAATCCAAAAAAGTGAGAGTAGTGTAAGCAGTGTGTGGGAAAACTTTAAGAATTCCCACATTTGCATCACAGGTGTGCCAGAAGGAGAAGAGAGCAAGAAATTTGAGCTCTTTGAAAAAGTAATGAAAGAAAACTTCCCCAATTTGGTGAAGGAAATAGACACATAAGTCTAAGAAGCACAGAGAGTCCCACACAATATGAATGCAAAGAGGCCCACTTCAAGACACATCATAATTAAAATGACAGTGTTTAAAGATAATGGGAGACTCTTAAAGGCAGCAAGAGAAAAGCAGTTAGTTACCTACAGGGGAGTTCCCATAAGACTGTCAGCTGATTTCTCAAAAGAAACTTTGTAGGCTAGAAGGGATTGGCAGGAAATATTCAAAGTCATGAAAAACATATCTACAGCCAAGATTGCTCTACCCAGCAAACTATCATTTAGAATCAAAGGGCAGATAAAGAGCTTCCCAGACAAAAAAACTGAAGTTCATTATCACCAAACTATTATATGAAATGTTAAAAGGACTCATTGAAGAAAAAGAAGATCAAGACTATGAACAAAAAACATGGCAATAAATACATATCTATTAACAATTGAATCTAAAAAACAAAGTAAGCAAACAAAACAGCAGAGATGAATCATGAATATGAAGAGCATTTTGATGGTTGCCAGATAGGGGGGTGTGGGGGAATGGGTGAAGAGGTGAGAGGATTCAGAAGTATAAATAGGTAGTTACAGAATAGCCATGAGGATGTAAAATACAGTATAGGAAGTGAGTGGCCAAAGAATTTGCATGCCTGAACCACGGACATAAACAATGGTCTGGGGTCAGTGCATATTTCACCTAGCATAATGTTCTCCAGGTCCATCCATACTGTCGCAAAGGGTAAAATTTTCTCCCTTATTACAGCTAAGGAGTATTCCATTGTGTAAATGTCCCATAGTTGTTTTATTCCCTCATATACTGATGGCCATTTGGGATGCTACCATATCTTGGTGATTGTAAATGATGCTGCAGTGAACATAGGGATACTTATGTTCTTCGAATTCGTGCCTTGGGCTTCTTTGGAGTTATTCCCAAAAGTGGGATTGCTGGGTCAAAAAGCAGGTCCATTTTTAATTTTCTGAGGTATCTCCACATTGCTTTTCACAGTGGCTGCACCAGTCTGCATTCCCACCAACAGTGCAAAAGGGTTCCCCTTCCTCCACATCCTTGCCAGCACTTGTTGTTTGTTGATTTATTGATGATAGCCATTCTGACATGTGTGAGATAATATCTTTTTGTAGTTTTAATTTGAGTTTCTTTGATAATTATTGACATTGAGTATCTTTTCATATGTCTGTTGGCCATCTGTGTGTCCTTTTTGGAGAAGTGTCTATTCAGGTCCTTTGCCCATTGTTTAATTGGGTTGTTTGTTTTTTTCCTAATTATTTTAAAGGCTGTAAGTATTTTTTCTCTATTATCTCAATTGTTATTTCTTCCAGATTGCCATATCTAATTTCAAAAGGTCGGAGTGAGGAATAAACTGAATACAGTAAACCTGTTTTGCTTTGTAATATAGAGGCATTATGCAAATATTATGTTAGTCTCTATGCAACATTGGAAGAATTGGAAGTTGTCTACAGCAACCAGAAACACTATTTCTATTGATTTAATTACAGACATTTTTTATATCAGACTCTGGTCTACAGATTTGAGGATAAATGTAGGTCTCTGCTACAGAATTAAGAACATAGATTTGTGACAATAAATTTCTTTGCCAATTCAGGATCTTTTTTGCCTCTGGCTTTAAGGTTCTACTCCAAAGAAAAGCTTCCATAAACCTATTTTTCATAATTCTGTATTTTTGCAATCTTGTTTTTGAATGCTGAATCCTGTAAATCCACAGGATCATAATTTCTGCCATGATTTCAGATCAAGTAAGCAAGTATACTCTAACAAAATTACATTTGTTTGTATTTACAGGTTGTCTTGGCTCTTTCCGAGCTGGGTTATTCACTACTGCACGTCAGTCAAGTAATGCTTACACTGACCTAAGGAGCTGTGTCAATGGTAACCATCACTGCAGTCAATTTAAAAACCAAACCAAACAAAAACCTGCATGTAAAGCACACCCATGAAAATAACAATGTTTAAAAATTAACAAATGGACCCTTGAAGGTTATGCCCAAAAAGGAGTTATTTTCAAAATGCATTTAAAAAATGTTTTTCTTGTATAAATGCTGCTGTTTTAGGCATAATGATTTCCACCTAATGTTTAAATTAAACCGTGTGCCTTGTTTACTAAGTTTAAATCACTGACATCAGAATTTTATACCCAACAGCTATATTTTGACTGTTGTTGCATAATCATGTAGTATGACCAAATGTTATAGTTGAATAACAGATCAAAATGGAGCCATGTTTATTCTTCTGAGTTCTGGTATCAAGAACATAAATGTAGAAAATGTTATGATACCAAATTAGTCTTCTCCCTCTGAAGTTCACATAGGGTCTAGTACATTATCTGTCTCTGCTTTACCAGTTTCCCAACTGGGAGTCAGAGAGAAAAAGGTGAAATTTCAAGATGTAATTTGGGATGTACCCAGTACATTAGATGTTCTCTAATTTAAAGTAAGTTTTACTTACATACGTAAAACTGTTTGAACACATATATTTAATTCACAGTTAATCTTTTTTCAGTGTACCAAAGCGCAGGGAAATAATTTGATAACAATTCCCTGATTACCTTTTCTATCATTTTAACTAATACCTAATTTATTACTACATTTCCAAAAAACTGTGAACTTATAAGAACATTTTTTTTAAAAATTCAGTAATTAAGTTTCAACTAGGTTAAAATTTTTTTTTTCTTTGCAAGTAACAAGTTTTTTTTTAGCTACCTTAAGCAGAGGGGTCTGTATTGGAAGAATGGAAGGAACACCCAGGGCTTGAGAAGGAAGTATGGAAATGTGCAGAAACCAAGGGACCATTGCAGTGTCTGGTGAGGAGAGAGAAACCACAAATGAGTAAAGAAACAAATGGGCATATCATTTAAGATAGTGATAAAGTGTTATAACATTTTATGATGATTATGCCCCACCCCTAAGAATTACAGTACTCTGTTACCTGTTGTTTAATGTCCAAAAACCATTGTTTCATGTATTTTGACCAGAGTTCTATGTAGTTAATGCAGGGAGATAAATCTGGCCCCTGTTACTCCATTTTAGCCTACATTGGAAGTCCACATTTTTTTTCCTATTGATATTGAGAGTACTTTTGTTCTGCATATCTCACAGAATTGGTTTGAGGGTCAAATAAGGTAATATATATGAAAATATCTAAATTACAGTTCTAAAATAATGTACATATTTAGAAATATAAAAATAGTTTCCTTTTGAAAATAATAAAGATTTGTCTCTTGGATTCACTACTCTATGAAGAAGTATTACATGAAGGAAGGAGTTACAATATTTTTGGTTTATTATAGATTTATACACAAGATTTCTATTAAAGAGCATATAATTTATCTCACCATGGCTTATGGTAAAAAATTAAATAGATGTCTGTTTCCTTTAGCCATTCCAAACCAGTGTGAGCCTCTGCCATGCAATGAAGATGGATATGTGAGCTGCAAAGATGGCAGAGGTACATTTACTTGCATTTGTAAATCTGGTTGGCAAGGAGAGAAGTGTGAATCAGGTATGTGTCATAATAAACCCATCTGGCTTATCTGGACTGACCTCCTGAAAATTTTTTTAAGGCTTTATCACTTTAAAAAATAATTTATTTTCCCCTTTTCAGATATAAATGAATGCAAAAATCCCTTTAATATAAATGGAGGTTGTACTCAGATTTGTGTTAATAAACCTGGAAGTTACCACTGCTCCTGTAAAACTGGTTTTGTTCTACTTTCAAATAAAAAGGACTGCAAAGGTAAGAGCAAGAGGGTAGAATAAGAAGGTACTCACCATGTGAGAGTAAAATTTAGTTAAAGAAATTTCCACAGGAAATTCTTGTAAAACTCTGTGGTTATAAGCTGTTATAGTAAATATACATTATTATCTACTTGAAGCCTTGTGATATTATGGTACTACCTTTTAGTTTATTATTTATAGGGAATTTTATCATTTATATTTTATTGTTTTCTTGTAGTTTGTT
The DNA here is from genome assembly GCF_004126475.2 of Phyllostomus discolor. Taxonomy (NCBI): domain Eukaryota; kingdom Metazoa; phylum Chordata; class Mammalia; order Chiroptera; family Phyllostomidae; genus Phyllostomus; species Phyllostomus discolor. Next base: position 75,984,188 of record NC_040904.2, on the reverse strand, counting down.
ATATTGTTTTCTTGTGTGTATATGTGTGTATACACATGTGATTACATTTTAATAAAGAATTTCATTATACGGTGATAAAGTGAAATTTCAGTGCAAGTTCTTGCATACTACAGTGTTTGAAAAATGGTTGTTTATACTTTCTTTTTCAGACTCTGTATTATTAGTTCCTTTATTTCAATAAGATAAACAACTATACAAAGAAATTCAGCACAATTGTTAGTAACTTCTTTATTGTAGTTTATATTTCCTTGTCAGCACCTTTCTAATTTCTAATATAAAGGCTTCCTCTTGCACCTCATTTCTGGTTGTGGTTTTGGAAGAATGAAGAACTGATTTTCTGGCCCTGGCTGGCGGAGCTCAGTGGATTGAGCGTGGGCTGGGAACCAAAGTGTCCCAGGTTCGATTCCCAGCCAGGGTACATTCCTGGGTTGCAGGCCATAACCCCCAGCAACTGCACATTGATGTTTCTCTCTCTCTCTCTCTCTCCCTCTCCCTCTCTCCCTCTCCCCTCCCTAAAAATAAAATAAATAAATAAAATCTTAAAAAAGAACTGATTTTCTTTCTTTTTATACATACAAGAGCACATTATTATTCATAAATCTTAATTTTTTAAAATTTCAGACTTAAATAATTCCTGTCAATTTAGCTTAACAGTCATTTTACTAGTTTATTTCTTTTTTTTCTTTATGCTTCTCTTTTCCCCAAGTTTTGACCTTTTTCTTTCTGTATAATGTCTTTTCCGTTAGGCTGCTTTAACTGCCATAACTAAATGTTTAGGTGTAAGTGCTAGGTGTGTGGATGACTAAAAATGAAATTTTCTCGCCTGAATTTAAATTTTGCCTTTAGAAACTGAAAGTAAGTTTTCTTTCTTCCCTGTACTTCCTTCCTCTCTTCTTCCCTCCCTCCCTCCTCTCCTCTCCTTTCCTTCCTTCCTTCCTTCCCTCCTTCCTTCTTTCTTCCTCCCTCTCTCCCTTTCTTTTTCTTCTCCTTCTCCCCCATTTGCTCTGTCTCTTCCTGCTCCTCCTCCTCATCCTGTTCTTGCTACAAGGTTAAAAAATAGTAAATTAAAATGTAAAATTTTCTTGTTCAACTCCATTTCTATCTACTTTGGTAACTCCGCTAAATTAAATAGTCAAGGAATGGTCTGTCCCTCACTACACTGTAGTGTTCAGTATAGTGTAATTTAGTATAATATTATTTAAAGCACATTTAAATGACTAAAGTGAACTATATTAACTAATAATTTCTTCTAAGCACATACCTAATTTGTGACCATATATCTTTCTTGGTTGCCTTTTTGAAAGTCTGTTTCATGTTAGAAATTTAGAACACCAATGTCATTAGAACACCTGTTATAGAAAAACATCAGAATGCAGGACACCATATGTATGCCATAAACAAATAATACCCACTCATACATCTATACTTAAAAACTGAATAGTCTGTCCTGAAAAGCTCGTGATTTACATTTTTAATTAAAAGGCACTTAATCGTTATATACTGAATTTATACATGTGTTTGTAAATTATTATAGAAAGTACTTACAAATAAGAATGTCCCCAATGACTAGAACCTGTGGTCTTCATTTGCATAACTTTTTATCCATGATAGCTAAGGAATACAGTACAGAACTATTAGAAGAATATGTATACAGCTATTATAGTAAGGCCTTTGTCAACATGTGAATATGCTTGGATCAGGTTGCCAGTAAATGTCTAAAAATTCAAGAGTAAAACCTCTCATCAGTCATTTGATGTCACTGTAGAGTCGTAAAATCAATGGGCTATAACCTCAACTCATATGACTTAAATAATTCCTTGCAATATTTCTCAGACCAAATAATGTAGGCATATGTTTTTATTTTCTTTTAAAAATACTAAATATTTTATTTTGAAGTAACTGTAGATTCACATGCTGTTGTAAGAAATAATAAAAAGAGATCCTGTATACCCTTTACACAGTTTTTCCCAATGGTAACATTTTACAAAACTATAGTACATGATCACATCTGGGATACTGACACTAATACAGTCAAAATACAGACAAATTCCCTTACCACAAGGGATTGATTCTATTATTTTTGTGCATGTCACTCTAAATAGGGTAATGTCTAAAATTTTGGCTAGTATTCACTTGAAAAATTGAACTCTCAACTTTTTAGAGTAGAAAATACATTTTTCAATCTAACTTTTGACCTTCTTCAGAGAGTACAGATGAGGAAAGTTCACTTATAATTAGATCTCCATTGAACTGTTTCTGTCATTTGTTTTTCTTTTTTTCACAGGTGTTTATCTAGTAACTAATTGCAATCAATATTTTGTCTCCTTCTATACTATATAATACAGTAAATGCATCTGAAATTTCAGGAATAATTTAGCACTAAAATTTGTATTGGATTAACTGCAGATTTGTAAATACTTTAAGACCTTATTCAATCTTATTTTATTTTGTTTTATTTTTAATTTTTACTCTATTACAGTTTTCCCAATTTTCCCCCTTTGCTCTCCTCTGCCCAGTCCAACCCCCTAACCCCTACTCCCCAGTCACCAATCTCATTTTAAGTCTGAATCATTCTTGAATATTTTAGGCAACAATAATGGTATGCAGATTTAGCCATTGTCCATTTCCAAGGGATAAAAACATAAGACTGATAAACTGGCCCATTTTTATTTTTTATATTTGTGATAACACAAAGAATACACTTTTAAGACCATAATTCAGTAATGTATATTTAGGAATACATATTAAGAATATGGTGAATCCCTTATCTTACTTATTTTAATACTGTAACCTGGTAGATAAGAGAGTAAAGTCCTGTTTTTCTTTTACATAACTACACAGGAACATTGCAAACATCAGTCAGATTGTTTGCATTTGCATAAAGATATATTTAGTGAACTAAAATATGGTGATAGATTTAATATTTTGCTATTCCCAGGCCACTCTTTGTCTTATTTCATATATTAAACCAGGTCCAGGAAACACAGATCAAGGGTTCTTTGCTAGCATGTTCTGATATGAGAAAAATGTTCTTTAACATATTGGTTTCATTTATAGATGTGGATGAATGCTCTGTGAAGCCTGGCATTTGTGGCACAGCTGTGTGCAAGAACTTACCAGGAGACTTTGAATGTGAATGTGCTGAAGGTTACAGATACAATCCCACATCAAAGTCTTGTGAAGGTAGAGTTGTGGTGGTGTCATTGTTGATGGTGCAGAGAGTGGGTTTGAACCCTGATTTAATGTTAGAAGTGTTGGTTCTGTTTGACATCAACAATCAGATTTTCTAAGGTGCTGAAATTCATCTTATAGTTTGGTCAGTTGAGTAATCATTGGCTTCCTTCCAGAGTAAAAGTATATGTAAGACACATGATCATTAGGTTTAGTGTTATGTGCTCTGATTGGTTGTCTAAGCTAAATATGGATTGGAGACCTCACACGTATGAGAAAAGCAAAATACACACATTTTTACACCATTTAAATAATATTCAAAGAAAAAAATTGAAGCTGGAAGGAATAACACATATAGAAAAAGACAAGCTTAAAAATGGAGACAACTATACTTGAACAACAATAAAAAAATGTGGGAAAAAAAAAAGAAAAGGAATCATGTAGGCATTACCTACAACAAGGGTGGTTAGAAACCCTTAATTTTATACCAACTATGATTTTCTGGGTGTGAAATAGGAAATGGTAAAGTTCTATTATAATTAAATACATATAAAAGACAAATAAAATCATAACCAAATGATAACAGCTCTAGAAATGAGAGAAGCACTGATTAGCACTGTCAGCACCTGTGGATGAGGGCAGAAGCCCTTGGACTTGGTATTACTTCATTTGGCTGCAGTGGTGCTGCATGCATGCCTCAGGCAGCTTGGGTGTATGTATTAGGGCATTATTATTTTTGTCATCATGAATATATACAAATTATCTCACACCCTCTTTTAAACTTTTTAAAATTTCAAAATGAATTTAATACTATGACTAAAACTGATAAAATAAATAGTAATTTTTCTATTGTGGCAAACTATATATTAGATATAATGTGGCTCTTTAACCATTTTTACATGTATGGTTCAGTGGCACTAATTATATTTTACATAGTCATGTAACCATTACCATTATCTGTTCTAAAACTTTTCACCATCCCAAACAGAACTCTAACCATTAGCAGTAATTGCTCTTTCTCCATCTTCCAAACCCTGTTCACCTCTAATCTTTCTGTCTCCATGAATTTGCCTAATTTAATAATAATAATTTTAGAATACAGTCTTTCATTTATGTATACTCCTCTTGAGATTTTGAGGCCTTACCCCTTCATGCACTCACCAGAAACACCCGCCGCCCTTCACATGCACACCATTTCTCCTCTCCCACCACTCCAGATAGAAATTACTGTGGTAAACCCTAGGCATCTGTAGATTGAACATTAGCCAACTTTATCATCGATGTTGTAGTTCTATTCAGTGAATGACAGATTTAAAAATGATTTATATGACATAATATTTTATTTAATTATATAACATTCAATTTTAGTGGTATTGAGGGTTCACTAATTTTGAGGTTCTATTTTAAAGCATTTTGTGTTATATAGCACCAATGAATTTGGGACTTTTCAAAGATCTCATTGGGTGCATTCATCGAAAAAGGCTAGTAGCTCTGAAGTGGACTTTAGCTGAAGCTTATTATTACAAATTTTCAAGAATGATTTTTCTCAAAATATGGAGTGGGAACAGGGACCACAAGATTTCATGATATGGGAGATAATATAGCACAGGGAGGTTTTTGTTTTTGTTATTTTATTAAAGATAAGAAAAAAGATGTATCCTTAAATTTATTGCCACCATTAATCATTGTATTATGAACAGTCAAGTGGTTTTGATACTGTTATTTAATCTTCAACTACATTGACTTTCAGTTAAAAGGGATCTTTTCTTCCCTATCTCCCTTTCCTCCTTCCCCCTCCTCCCCTCTCTCCCTTCCCTTTCTTTTCTTTGAAGAAAAGAATTGGGAGGTTGTCTCAATGGAATGATGTAATCAGAAATGACAACTAACTTGAGGTTCAGTCTTTTTTCCTTCAAATTCACAGTCAGAAAATTAGTAAACTTGTTATATTTTTGTTAATTGTTAATGGAATTTGTACATTAAATTTGTGGTTCCGGGTTTGTAAATTCATAGGAATTACACTTGTGACTCATTTAAATTTTCATGCCCAGTGTTTAAATGTAATTTGATATAGAGATCTCTTTCACTAAGGATCTACTGTCATTGATATCTCATACTAAAATCAGAATACTCCTTCTACTAGATTGAGCATTTAGGAGATACTAAGACTTATGTTCTCTTTTACTCCAGATGTGGATGAATGCTCTGACAACGTGTGTGCTCAGCTTTGTGTCAATTACCCTGGAGGTTATTCTTGTTACTGTGATGGGAAGAAAGGGTTCAAACTTGCCCAAGATCAGAGGAATTGTGAGGTAACTTTTGCAGTGCTAAACATCCCGTCTCTTCTAAAAGAAGAGTCCAGGAACTTTTCAGGAAAATATAGGTGTTCTACAATTACTGCCACTGTTCCATTTACACTGAGAGTCACAATCTATTTACTAATTGTGGTCATGGAAAGTCATAAACAATTGGGAATAATTATTACCTGAGTAAGAAGAAAAGCTGCAGGGTCACAGTTCAGAGAAGGTCATCTATATGGCATGTATGTTTATACAATACAAAATATATGTGCTGATTTCAGAAACTTAAGGAAAGCTGAGGTTTATACCTCTCTTTGTGAGAAAAAAAAATCTTGCATTGAAACAGTGAAAACATTTCCCAGTGTGTACTTTTCTTTATTCACCATTCTGACAAGTTTGAGCACACCTTAGGCATGTTAGTACCTGCAAGAGTGCTCATAAAATCTCGGGTAGAAACAACTCTGTCAGACTAGACCACTGAGTGGGGTTTGAATATGTTGAAATTCTTAGAGGCTGATTTTGTTCATCTGTATGTATTAACTTGCTTTTAGTTACTCAGATTTAACGTATAATTGACACAGAAATTGAATGTTGGGGGTAGGTTATAGTTTTCCCTTTATTCAAATAAATAGATTAACCTCCAAAGCTGTTTTTCTTTTCTGAATGAGGATCATGTGTTTGTGATTCTTAGTGTAGTTCTTGTATCTCTTTTAGTTTTACAAGTGAAGGTGAAATTTTATGATTATGAGGCAAACAGTAAAAAGACAAAAATCCTAATAACAATTTGATCATGTGTATACACGTGCCTCTTTATCATCAAGACAGAGCTGTATTATGTGCCCCAAAATGTGACATTCAGTTTTTCCTACCTACTTGGTAGAGGGTGGTAAGGTGAGATAGCTGGCCTGTGGACTGACTTTGGAAGTACTTACTTGGAATGCCATGCTGTATGAACATCTGTTTCGTAATTTACTATTGTAATTTGAGTATTTATTGTAGCTATGCATCACCATCTACCTCTGAATAGGTTTATTAAAGTTGTAAGAGGAGATGGAATGTTATTTTTGGACCTAGATTTAATATAGTGCTGTGTATCCAATTCCTTCCAAAATAGCCATATATATGCCTAATAATTTATCTCTAAAAGACTTTTCATTTTAATGTTTATTTTTATTTTTCAGAAGAAAGTACTGGATTTCAGATTTAATGACTCTAAATCACTTTTTGGTATCTTCCTTGGAGACTACAATGATACCTTATTTATATTTATTCCATCTAAGTTTTTCAATATTCCCATTCCTATCTGGATAGCACAATTTTTGCTCAGAAACTTTTTGCTTACTAATGAATAAGTGAACAAATTAGGTAACATTTATTGGTACATTAATTTTCCAACAACCTATTTATGATTCCAAATAAAAATAATTTTCAAAAATAATTCGTGGAAGGCCTGATACCTGTATCAGTGAAATAAGGTGTTGCCTATTGTTACTAGGAGAAAAAGTCTGTGTTTTGGATTGTGATTTACAAAGGAAATATCAAAGACAAAAATATGAAGGCACACACATTCAACAAGATTTTTAAAACACACATATGCTTGGAGACTATACTGATGGACCCTATAAGAAAGTAAAAGATAGTGCTTTTTATTACCAAGGTATTTTAAATTTATTTTAGTGTATCATAGAGGACACATTTGACAAGAACTCTAGCAACCAAAGAAACAATGTGTCATCTGACAAAAACATCAAGCAGTGAATTATGCATTTTGTTTGTGTGTTTTCTTTTCTTTCTTCCAGGCTGTTCCAGTATGCCTTCCCTTGGACCTTGACAAAAATTATGAACTACTTTACTTGGCACAGCAGTTTGCAGGGGTTGTTTTATATCTAAAATTTCGCTTACCGGATGTCATCAGGTGAGGTACCAATGTCAATGACAATTTCTAGAGGTAAGCAGGTCAGGACAGAAGAAGGAAGTGACTAAAAAAGTTTGAAATGTATGAAGTTGCATTTTAAATCAGAAATTTTGGTATATGATCAATCAAATGATATGGAAATCCATAAAGTTAATTCATTCCTTCATATGTGTAATTTTCATGCCAGAAACAATTTGGGTCATCATAGGTGGGCTTTCCCCAGTGACCATATTTCCCTTATTCCCTCATCCTTCCTTTTTTAGTGAATACACATTTACTAAGAAGCTGGGAAAGCAGATTTAGTGTACGTGTAAAACTTCTATTGTTTTTTATATATGTTTTAAAAACTAAATAATGAGAAAAGACTCAAAAGTATTGCTTTTAAATATGATTATGTTCATACTTATTAAGGAAAATTCATAAGATTGCTTAAGTGCAATTAAAGAAATGAATCACATGGTTTTAATAGACTCTCTGAGTACTCTGTCTTCTGTTCTGTAGTTAGGGTGATGTTAGGGAAGAAGTAGTTGCTTATGTTTTTGAGTCATGATTCTACTTTAATTATCAAATTTTCTCAGAGTCATACATTATCTGAAAAAAGAAATTGGAGCTGGAATAATGTAAAGGAAACATGTTTGAGAGTGGTTGTAGAGTCCAGATTTTAAAATACTTTAATTAAATAAGCAACCATATTTAGAATTTAATTCATTATGTGCATGAGCAATGAACATTTTTTCATTAAATGTGAATCAAAGAAATCGTACCACTTAGAGTCATTGAAATTTATTCTAAGATTCACTGATCTAATTGTGCTTCTTAAACACTTTATGTTCTGCTACAACCTGGTTTTCCCCTTTAACATCTCAGAATAGATAATATCGTATAGTGATAGATTGGAGATGACTGTTCTGTGCCAAGTGAATAATGAAAATGAGAGAGGAAAAAATAACTATTGAATACTTTTAGGCATGTTCAGGGGTATTCATTTCTCAGAGACAATTCACAGTAGCTTAGAGTCTAACATTGGATCAAATTGGCCAAATAATTATTTTTCCCAGTTTTATTTATTTACTTAGTTAATTACTTAGTTTAAGCTTTTCATTGAGGTATAATATATACAGAAATGTACACATCCTAAATGTACAGCTTGATAAATATTTATGAACTGCCACCTGTGTAACCAATGAAAAAAACTGCCAGTGCTTTTTTGACTTTTTTTTATTTTTGCAAATTCCTTCAGTTGTTTTCCATGATCAGATACTCTACCCAAAAGTTAACAGATTCATTCCTCTTTTTACTCTACAGTACTTATGAAGAAATAGTGAATTGTTCCCCAGTGATTCATTAATCAGTATGTTGATGTATTTCAGAAAGAAATAATGCAGAACAGGGCTCTGAATTACTGGTTCAGCATGATTTTACAAAGAGACAGAAATTATCTCCATAATAGAATTATTAAGGAAGATTCTGAGCATACACAGATTTAGGTTTTGGCAAGATACCACATGCTTTGCATCAGCAAAATAGGATGATTATGAAAAAGAAGTACTTTTTCTACTAAAAATTACTTATAAAATAAGCTGAGTTCAGTATATTTCTACTACATTGTTATCCATTTACCACACTTTACTTCACATTTACCTCTTTAGAATATTTCCGGAGAATTCCAAGATTAAAAAGATTATCCTGTCACCTTTTCTTTGTTCCATTTGAGGTAGATCAGTGCTGCATTGCAAATGGTACCTCTGTTATTACTGTTATACTTAGGGATAAGGTGTGGGGTTCCTTGTCGTATTTAGCAAAAGTCCTAACTTTTTAACTTATCTTTGTGTTAATCGAACTCAAATGACTAATAGTTATACTTTTGTATTCCTTGTCTTTTTTTGATCATTTTGATTTGCTGGTCCCTTTGATAATTTATTGCTGATTCTCATTAAAATGTCCAATTGTCACTGAATCAGTACATGTTAGTTTAAAATATAGCATCCTTTAGATTTTTTTCCCCTTGTAATAACTACATCTATGTCCAGAGTCTTAATAGCAACAGGCATTGCCAGAACTCTAATAGCCCAAAGCACATGGCTAGACTATTTCTTTCTTTTTCTTTTTTTTTAAAGATAAAATCAGTATATAACAACAATGGGGCAGGGGGCAAAAATCTGAAATTTATTTATAAAAAATTGTGTATTTATTCTTACATGTTAAACTTTAGTCACCTTCAAAGTACCCTCCATTTGATGCAATATACCTATCGAGACATTTTTTCCGCTGCTCAAAAGAGTTTTTGAACTTCTCAATTTTGATGCCTTTTAGTGCTTCTTCCTCTTCCACATCAGCAAATGTTTCCCTTTAAGCACTTTTCTCATGTGGGGAAACAAAAAAAAGTCTCTCTCAGAGAGACCCTATGAATGGGATGGAGGACATAGGGATCATGCCATTTTTTATCAAAAACTGCTGAACACTCAGTGCAGTGTGGGAAGGTGCACTCCTAAATTACCCATCATGAAGTGGGCCAAGTGTTGAGTCTTCAAAAAAAATTCACTGAAGCTGAAGGCAGTTTCTCACAATGCCAGCTGATAACAGATGTGTTTCTAGAACACTCACCTAGCAGGAGAATCCTATACTACAAGGGGCTTGCCCTCTAGAAGATAATTCCATTTTGGGGGGGGTCTTTCCCTCATATATAAGTTTCAGGTGTACATTATAATTTGATACATGTTTATGCTACTGAGTGATCACCCCCAGAAGTCTAGTTTCTGTGCTTCACCATACAATTGACCCCCTTCACCATTCTCACCTACCCCCCCAAACTCCCCCTCTAGTACTACCAACTTATTCTCTGTATCTATGAATTTGTTTTGTTTTCATGTTTTGTTTGTTTGTTTTAAATTCATGCAGTATTAGTCCTTCTCTATCTGATTTATTTCACTCTATTCTTTTTATCTCAAATCACAAGGTTTCATTCCTTTTATGGCTGAGTAGTAGTCCTCTGTGTTCATGTGTGTGTATGTACTACATCTTCTTCATCCATTCATCCATCACATACTTACATTGTTTTTTATATTTTGGCTATTGTAAATAATTCTACATGGAACATAGAGGTGCATTATCTTTTCAAATTAATGTTTTATATTCTTTGAATAAATACCCAGCAGTGGAAATCTGGATTATATGGTAGTTCTATTCTTAATTTTTTGAGGAATCTCTATACTGTTTTCCACAGTGGTCCACCAATTTACTTTACTGTTAACAGTGTATGAGGATTCCCTTTTCTCCATATCTTACCCAACATTTGTTCTTTCCTGTCTTTTTGATAATAGGTATTCTAACAGGTCTGAGGTTATATCTCATTATAGATTCAATTTGCATTATTCTAATTATTAGTGAAGTTGAGCATCTTTTCATGTGTTTGTTGGCTATCTGTATGCCTTCTTTGGAAAAACACCTATTCAGATTATCTGCTCATTTTTCAACTAATGTTGTTGAGTTGTGTGAGTTCTTTGTATATTTTAGCTATTAATTCTTTGTTGCAGGTATGGTTTGCAAATATCTTCTCCAGTTTGATAGGTTGCCTTTTCATTTTGATGATTGCTTCCTTTGCTGTGTAGAAGCTTTATAATTTGATGTAGTTCCATTTTTTATTTGTACTTTTGTTTCCCTTTCCTTTAGAGTCAGATCCACGAAAAGCTTGCAAAGACACATGTCAAGGAGCTAACATCCTGCTTTCTATGTATTTTATGGTTTCAGGTCTTATAGTCAAATCTTTAATCCATCTTGAGTTATTTTTTGTATATGATGTGAGATAGTGGTCTAGTTTCATTCTTTTGTAAGGGGCTGTCTAGCTTTCCCAACATCATTTATTGAAGAGACTGTTCTTTCTCCATTGTATGTTCTTAACTCATTTATCATGAATTGATTGCTGATATATATGTGTGGTTTTATTTCTAGGCTGTCAATCTGTTCCATTGATTTGTCGATTTCTTTAGCCATTTTGATGCCGTTCTGATTACTATAGCTTTGCAGTATAGTTTGAAATCAGGAAGCATGATACCTCCAGCCTTAGCTACTTGGGATCTTCTATGGTTCCCTACAAATTTTAGGATTATTTATTCTAGTTCCACAAAAAATGCCATTGGAATTTTTGATGGGCTTGTTTGAGGGGACAGATCATGGGGACCATGGATTGGTGCCCCCTGCCCAGCTGGCCCTGGGGGTGCCCAGGCCTGGGGTCTAAGGCCTGGACAGTGCCCTGCAAAAGGGGATGAATGGGGAGAAACTCTGTGGGATAGGGAGAGGGAGGGCTATGGACCAGGAAGGCAGAGGGGGTAAGAAGGGGGACAGATGGAGATGGAAAGGAGTGTAGTCTACCGGATGGGAGATAGGCAAGAGAGTTCCAGGGGGAGGGAGCATAGGGAGCCATGGGGAGAGAGAGAGCAAGCCAAGGACAGAAAACAGACAAGGGAGAGGGAGAAGGAGAGGGGAGAAATGGGAAGAACCAGAGACAGAAAAAGAGAGAAAGAACACACGGGGCTGGGAAGGTTAGACAGAGATAGGCACAGAGAGACACTGAGAGACAAAGGTGGGTGGAGAAAGAAAGGAAAGAATACAGAAAACCAGACCCAGTGAGACTGGAAAAGTGACCAGGAGAAAGGAAGGAGAGAAGAACTAGTCACAGAAGTGGAGGCTGTGCCCAGCCTGGGGCCTGCAAGGGAGGGGCCTGCCACACACTAGTGGCAATGAGGGCAGGCGGCTGGAGGGTGGGGCCATTGGGATTTTGATAGGAAGTGCACTGAATCTGTAGATTGCTTTGGGTAGTATGAATATTTTAACAATATTAATTCTAACAATTCATGAGCACAAAATATTTTCCCATTTATTTGTATCTTCCTCAGTTTTTGTTGTTTTTATCAATGTCTTACAGTTTTCAGTGCATAGGTATTCCACTTCCTTGGAAAAATTAATTACTTGGTATTATTCTTTTTGATGCCATTGTAAATGGGATTGATTTCTTAATTTCTCTTCTGATAGTTTATTATTAGTGGATAGAAACAACAGATTTCTGTACATTGATTTGTATTCTGCAACTGTGTTGAATTCATTTATTATAACAGTTTTTTGGTGGTGTGTAAAGGGTTTTCTACATGTGTTATGTCATCTGCAAATCATGGTTCTCACTCCTTCCTCTCTGGTCTGGATGTCTTTTATTTCTTTCTCTAGCCTAATTTCTGTGGCTAGGACATCCAACAGTTTGTTGAATAAAAGTGGCAAGAGAAAGCCACTTGTCTTGTCTTGTCCTGCTCCTTGTCTTGTTCCTGCTCTTAGAGAAAAAGCTTTCACTTTTTTCCCTGAATATGTTGTTAGCTGTTGGTCTGTCATATGGCCTTTATTATGTTGAGGTACATTCCCTTTATACCCACTTTATTGAGAGTTTTTATCGTAAATGGATGTTGAGTTTTAGTAAATATTTTTTCCGCATGTATTGGGATGATGTATGATTTTTATTCTTCGTTTTGTTAATATGGTATATCACGTTGATTGATTTGTGGATATTGGATCATCCTTGCGTTCCTGGAATAAATCCCACTTGGTTATGGTATATAATCCTTTTAATGTATGGTTGAATTTGGTTTGTTAGTATTAGACTATATCTTTTAAGCTCTATTTCTATGTATTCTAGTATGAATGATTTATGCAGTTAGAGTTTTGAAGATCTTTTTGAAATCAAGCTAACAGATACATTTTTTGACTTTACCTTTTTAACCACACATGAAGGCTTAACTGTGTTTGCAGTCATCCAGATGATATTTTATGTATCTCTTGAGTCATTTCTTCCTGATATATATGAAATCATAGGGAAAATATGCTTTTTGATGGATAAACCAATAATGAAATTGTAATCTCTTTTACTAATCACTTACAGATTCAGCAAAAAAAATCTTAACCCAATTATATAGTATATAAAAGATCCTAGGAGGGATACAATATGGCTAAAATTGGTACATGCATATTAATTTGAACATTTGAAAGAGTGCCTCCAAAACAAGTGCCAAAAAATGACGAGAAATTACCAAAGATGATGAGAAATACTATCTGTTCACTGGGATGAAAGACTCCAAGAATAAGCAAAAAAGTGTAATAACTTAATTTTAACACACATGGAACCAGAGATAATACAGCAGCAGTCTAATTCTGCCCTGGTCTTTTATTAATCCCAGGGACAGAAATAGTTGACTGTTTCAACATATTGGTTTTTTGCCAGTACAAGAAAAACAGAATAATACATTGAGCCTTCCATATTCTCACTATTAAGACTCTCTCTTTGTCTATTGTTTAGATTTTCAGCCACATTTGATTTCCGGACATATGATTCAGAAGGTGTTATACTTTACGCAGAATCTGTTGACCAGTCAGCTTGGTTCCTGATTGCAGTTCGTGATGGAAAGCTTGAAATTCAGGTTAAGAATAAACATACAACCCAGATCACAACTGGAGGCCAAGTTATTAATAATGGTGTGTGGAATATGGTATGTTGTGCAGATTTTATAAAGAATCTTTCCGCTTTGACATAGTTTGTATAAATCATTAATACTTAATTTTTATTGTGATACTGAACCAGATGGGGTTGGGTTTAATCTGACGTTATAGGAAATATATTCTGTGCACTACAAATCCATGAAATGGCCTGAAGAATGATAACCTCACTTAATGTATTAAGGTTTTCTCATGACTGAAGTTGTTTTCAGTTATTTGCTTGACCTAGTCTATCTTTAACTTCTTAACCCTTTTTTTAATCATCACTGGAGGACATTTTTCATTGTCCCCAGAGAGAGGAAGGGAAAAGAGAAGCAAGAAATAGAAACATTGAAGCTAAAGAGAAGTGTTGATTGGTTGCTTCTTCTGTACACACTAGGACTGGGGATCTTAGGCGCTGGGACTGAGTATTCAACACGCAACCCAGACATGTGCCCTGACTGGGAATTGAACTCACGACCTTTCTGCTATTGGTCGATGCTCCAACCCACCAAGCCACACTGGCCAGAGCTAACTTCTTACCCTTTTTAGTGGCTGTCGCTGGGTGAACAGTGGTGTCTCTCTTAGAGGTCGTGGATTATTAGCTGTCATAATAGTTTATGCAAAAACACCACTGATCAAGGACAGCTATACTGGGTAGCCACCAATTTTTTTTTCAATGAAAGAGAATTACACATAGAAACAAAATAAAAGTTAATTCAATTTTAAATATTAGCATATAGGTAATCAATCTGTGCAGTTTACATTTGCCAGTAGCGATTAGAGTGCCTAGAAACTAGCAGTTTAGATAATCCCTAAGAATAGGCCTTTATTTTAATGATCAGTAACATCATTTTAATAAACTGGATTAAAATGGAGATTTTCTTGGATAAGGGATTACCTAATGTCCCAAAATAATGTATGGAAAATCACTAAGATCACTTTTTCAGCAAAAGAGAGCATTTCCCCCCCAATGAGTTTATACAAATAGAAAAAAGTTGATTGAAGTAGAATTTTGATAAATGCCTAATTAGATTTTATTATGGATCATGAAGAAGGCAAATGTTTAGCTATGAGATTAACAATTGTGAGTTGCAGATCATGTTCATTAAAGAATTGTCTGTGAATCATACTGTTAAAGGCAGGATATAGGGTTGGATGGAAGGCAGAAACTCAGTTCCATACATTTTTATCTCCTATGTTTATGATCCTTGTTTGAAAGAAACTATTTACTGTATAGCCACATTTCAATGAAAACATTTTAGTTAAGATCTGACTGGTGTGACTCAGTTGGTTGGAGCATCATCATGTAACTGAAAGGTTGGGGGTTTGATTCCTGGTCAGGGGACATACCTAGATTGTAGGTTCAATCCCTGATCCCTGGTCCAGTGTGTATGGTCCCCTGTCCAGGAGCTTGCCGGAGACAACCAACTGACATTTCTCTCTCTCTAAAACCAGTGAAGAAAAATTGTCCTTGGGTGAGCATTAAAAATTTAGTTAAAATCTCCCTTTTTAAACTGAATGCATTTTATATAAAAACAAAATTTAGGAAAAATAAACTAAAAACAGAATTTAGGAAAAATAAACAAGTCACAGAAAAATGTTAATCTGGCAGTAAATATGGTACTGGTGGTTTTTCTTAAATTCTTAATTCAGTATTTGAAGAATTTATGAATTCCTCCCCATATAAGTAGGATTTTTTTCCTACTTCATATCTTTTGTTTTAAAAAATTACCACATGATATTTTATCAGCTTATAATTTTGAAGGTTTATTAGTAAATAAAATGCTTCAAACAAATTTATGCAGCATAGAAGTTACTTGAAGTAAATATTTTAAGTAGCATTTTATTTTCTTTTTTCAAAAATATATTTTATTGATTATGCTATTACAGTTGTCCCAATTTTTCTCTCTTTGCCCCACTCCACCAAGTACCCCCATACCCTCCAGCAATCCCCACTCCTTAGTTCATGTCCATGGGTCAGGCATATTATTTGGCTTCTCCATTTCCTATACTATTCTTAACATCTCACTATTTTGTACCTACCAACTTGTACTTCTTAATCTCTGCACCTTTTCCCCCTTTCTCCCCCTTCACTCTCCTAACTGATAATTCTCCATATGTTCTCTATACCTATAGTTCAGTCCTGTTCTGCTTGTTTGCTTAGTTTGCTTTTTAGATTCAGTTGTTGATAGTTGTGAATTTGTTGCCATTTTAATGTTCATAGGTTTGATCCTCTTTTTCTTATATAGTTCCCTTTAACATTTCATATAATAATGGCTTGGTGATGATGAAGTCCTTTAACTTTGCCTTGTCTGGGAAACACTTTATATGACTTTCCATTCTAAATGATAGCTTTGCTGGATAGAGTAATCTTGGTTGTAGGTCCTTGCTTTTCATCACTTGGAATACTTCATGCCATTCCCATCTAAGCTTCAAAGTTTCTTTTAAAGATGGCTAACAGTCTTATGGGAACCCCTTTGTAGGTAACTATCTGCTTTGCTCTGGCTGCTTTTAAGATTTTCTTTTTATCTTTAACGTTTGGCATTTTAATTAATGATGGATCTTGGGATGGTCCTCTTTGATCCAACTTGTTCGGGATTCTCTATGCTTCCTGGACTTGTATGTCTACTTCTTTCACCAAATTAGGGAAGTTTTCTTTCATTATTTTTTCAAGTAAGTTTTCAATTTCTTGCTCTTCCTCTTCTTCTGGCACCCCTATGATTAAGATATTGGTAAGTTGGCGTTGTCTTATTCTATCCTTATTTGTTTTTAATTCTCTTTTCTTCTTGTTGTTCTGATTAAGTGCTTTCTTTCTTCCTTATGTTCCAAATTGTTGATTTGATTCTCAGCTTCATCTCTTCCACTGATGGTTCCCTGTAGATTTTTCTTTATTTCACTTAAGGCAACCTTCATTTCTGCCTGGACCTTTTTTATACTGCTGCAATACCCAATGTATTCTTTGAGCATTCTGATAACCAGTGTTTTGAACTCTGCATCTGATAGGTCGCTTTTATCCATTTTGTTTCATTCTCTTTCTGGAGTACTATTCTTTCATTTGGGTCATATTTATTTGTCTTCTTAATTTGAGAGCCTCCCTGCATTTGTTTCTGTGTATTAGGTAGAGCTGCTTGATTCCCTGTCTTAGTAGTATGGCCTGTTGTAGGAAAGGCACCTGTAAATTGTGTGGGGTGGAGGCTTAGGTAATCACCCAGGTGGGGCAACTCATTTCACTGCTTCGTAGCTCTGTGTGGGGGAAGGCCCAAGGGTTAGTGCCACTGCCTGGCCTCTTGAGATTTGCTGGGGAGGAAGTTGTCTCCTAGCACTTGCCCTGTTGCCAGTCACTTTACTTTCTCCCCATATGTCACTGGTGCCCTTCCAGCTGTTACTCTGGTGCTAAATCCCAGAGGGAATGGGTCTGTGTAAGTCCTGTGTCCTTTGGGGACCCTTTAAGAGGAGTCTCCTGAGAATCCTGCAGTTTCTTCCACTGTCCCAACCTTTACTGGTTTTTACAGCCAGAAGTTATGGAGAGTTATCTTCCTGGTGCTGGAACCCTGAGTTGGGTGGTCTTGGGTGGGGCTGAGATCCCTTGCTCCCAAGGTATCCCTCCCAATTTTTATCCACTACACATCAATGTGGGACTGCCCATTCTGCCACCTCTCCAGCTACTTAAGTCTCCTCATTTCTCTGCACATCTCCACCTCTCCACACGTCTTTTCATCTCTGCCCCCCCTACCCATCTGGATGAACATTGCTTCTTTAAATCCTTGGTTGTTGAACTTCCATACAGCTCCATTTCTGATAAACCTGGGTGTTACTTGTTTTGTAGTCTAGTTGTAATTTGTGCTCTAATTGTGCGAGGAGGCAAAGTGTTTACCTGTGACTCCATCTTGACTGGAAGTCTAAGTAGCATTTTAATCAGCAAAGTTGTTAAGTTAATCGCTCTGTCAGGTGGACTATTTACTATATAGCAGTTGTTTTACTAATTTTAAATTGTTTAAAAATTTTAAATACAATACTTTAAAAATAAGAAATGAAAATTAAAATATATAACTTTTGATTGTTTTATAATTCAGATAAATTGAATAGAATATGTAATTATTAAGTAGTTAGCATGGCTATAATCCATAGAAATATTGATTCTTTATAAGTGATTTATATCTCCTTTTTAGGTTTAATCCTAATATTGGTGGGAAATATATCATTTCTATCATAATTTCATTCATTCAGCAAAATGATTATCGAGCACTTTATGTGCTATTCCTTCTTCTAGGTGATGAGAATACAATAGTAAATAAAACAAAGTCACTGCTCTTACGGAGCTTTCATTCTGTTGGTGAGACGAAAACCTGAAATACATGGACAAATAGATATGTCAGATAGTGATGAATGCCATGAGGAAAAAGAAAAGGCCAGGCAATAGAGAGTGATGATGGTGAGTGTGCATATGGAATCAGGAAAGCCCTCTGATGAGATTACAACAGACCAGAGACTTGAGCACACAAGTCATGAGAAATATATGGGGGAAGATTATTCTATGCCACATGAACAGCAAGAGGAAGTGTTCGTTGCATTTGAGGAGTAACACAAAGGTCAGTGTAGATGCAGGGGAGGGAGACAGGAAGAGAGTAGTAGAAAATGAGGTCAGAAATATAAT
This sequence comes from Phyllostomus discolor, assembly GCF_004126475.2. Taxonomy (NCBI): domain Eukaryota; kingdom Metazoa; phylum Chordata; class Mammalia; order Chiroptera; family Phyllostomidae; genus Phyllostomus; species Phyllostomus discolor. Next base: position 75,965,638 of record NC_040904.2, on the reverse strand, counting down.
CTGGAATAATGTGGTGTAGGACTTTGAGGAACATACTGAACACTTAGATTTTAATGCTGAATGGAAAGATTTTGGATGGTTTGAGACATGATATAATCTAATTTTCATCCTAAAAGATAATTCTGATGAGGACCTCATGGCTTTGTGACAAGTAAATAGTAGAGTGTAAGTGTAGAAAAGGACATGGGATGAGGAGACCATTGCAATAATCCAGTAGCGCGAAGATGGCAACGTTTGTCGTAGTGTTGGAGGTGTGAGTGGTGATAAGTGATCAGATCCTGGATATATTTTTAAGTTCAAGTCTTCAAGATTGACATAAACTTTTGAATATTCAGCATAAAGAGAGGTGTAAAGGCCATGAAATTGGGTATGTCAACTTGCTGTTCTAAACTCTCTCATTCAATGCCCAAATATTTATAGTGTTCCTTTATTGTCCTATAATGAAATGTATTAATAATGTAAGTTACCTTCACATATCCCTAACACAAAATCAATAGAATACTTTAATTATTATATAAATGAAGCAAAGTACTTTGTAAGAAAATAATGTATACTTCAATATATAAATATTCAAGTACAAGTATAATACTTGTCAAATATTGCTCCCGTACATAGAATAATGTGAAAGCTACAAATTCAAACTTATGCTGGTTGTTGTACTGGCAACTAAAATACCATAGGGGCATAAATGGGGTTGTCATCAGTAATAGTAATTTTTCAAAAGGGTGGAAACCTCTTGGTGAAGATCCAAACAAAACAAAATCAATCCATTCTTGGTTTACAAGACTATTACATTCTTGAAAAATTCAGTAAATGCTAAAATAGTACAGTGAATATTTTGTGCTTATATATACACAAACTCAGGTAATTATAATCATGAATATCCAGTAGGGATATTCAGAAGATTTGCAGGATATTGGATATTTTATTTTTTATTTTGCATTACTATCCTTTATGTTACAATGTCAGCACACCTCCTACTCATTGTGACCACTAAGAGTAACCCCACCCTAAATCTTCCAAGAGCCCTAGGCTGGGGCAATAGAGTGCCCATCTAGAAACACTTGCATGGCTAAAGGGAAAAGGTCTGGAGGTGGAGCCCTGGGGTTTTTATAGATGTTGAGAAGAGGAGGATGTATCAAGGAGAACAAGAAGGAATGGTAAGTAGGTAGGAGAACCAAGCAGTCTTTGGTCCTCGTGGCTATTAGGGATGTCTTTCAAAGATGGAATAGTCATTAGGGTTACATTAAGAACAGAGTGTGCGTCATCTAAATCTGTAAATGTCACCAAGTTTATTTTACTTTAGAGAATAGTTTTTCTCTTCTTGCAGTGGTGCTTTAACATGCCTATTGTTTGGCTTCCACTGTGATTAATAAGGGAAGAATTTGCACATTGAGCTCTACAGTTTTACATGAGATTGCAACAATGGTTCTTTGAATTGCCTTTATAGGAGGATTTTTTATTGTTGCTTACTATTATGACCAATATTTATTTTGAGACCCAGACTACTTTCAAAATTTGAAAAAAGCAGTTTAATTTCATGTGTTTTGCTTTCTAATAACCTCAATTACCTTTGAACTTGGAAATAAAATATAATTTGTGTATAATGACCAGAATGCTAAATGTACTGATTTCTTTTAATTTACATGAAAAATTAATTTACATTATTGATTCTAGTACACTCTCAGACAATTGCCAAGTAAGAGCACTTAAAAGTTTTTTAAGGGTTTGTAGAGTGACTCACTTTTTAAAAAGCTATTTTATGGTATATGGCTTGAAGGACATATAATAGGATATTTAAATTTAATAGAATAATATTGATTTTTTAAACTTTAAAATATGAAGTTTAAAATATAAAGTCATTTAATTTTCAATCAAGTACTATTCCTCCAAAACTCGTTTTTATTGCCTTTATAATCATTTGACATTTCAAATGGATTGGAACAAATTAATAATTACATTAAAATGATTACTTTGGAAAATTACTGGAACAATAACAGAGTTTTTCAAATTTAGTATTTAAAATGACATGCAGCAATGTTTAATTGTTTGATAATCTCTGTCTTTATAATTTTAGGTCTCTGTGGAAGAATTAGAAAAAAGTATTAGTGTGAAAATAGCTAAAGAAGCCACAATGAATATAAATATACCAACAAGCCTTTTTGAGTCCACGAATGGATCTGTAGAAACCAAAGTATACTTTGCAGGATTGCCTCGGAAAGTGGAGGATACACTCATTAAACCGGTAATGGATCCACGCTGATATCATTCATTGCGGATAAAGTCCTTTTGCTTATAATAGGTGTAAAAGTATTACCAAAGTCAAAAGAAGTTATTTTATTGAACATACCAACTATGACAACTTGAATTGAACATGGAAAAATAACACTAGTGGCCTTTGAAATTATTTAAGGAAATAAGAAAATGAGTGTAGTATTTTTTAGCCCATTTAACCCTCCAGTATTACCTGTGGAGAAGTAAAAAAATTAAATTCTTAAGCTCAATCCACTGCTGACATCATAATAGTCCATACTTAGCCATTAAACATATAAACACATATATTTGAATCCAAAAATACATTATTTTGTAAAGTCAGCCCAAGAGCTTTCTTAGGTCTATTTTAGGACTTAAATTTGGGAGATAAGAATGACATATAATATGGATTTTTTTTTATTTTTAATAAATCTTTACTGAGAGTATAACTGTAGCCTATCATAAATTGAAGTTAGATATACTAGATGATTTTTTTAATATATTTGTCTAACTGTAGAATAGCTTTCAGGAAGAAGACTAATCACTGCCCTTGAAGAGTTTTAAATATTTCATCTGCCAATTGCACCTGCTGATATAACTTAAATATCTACTATTTTATATCCATCTTTCACTCATGGCAGTTCACAGTTACCTTAGCGCAAATGAGTTCTGTGATATGATATAAAACCTGAATTAGTGGACCCATGTCAGAGTGAATATACCTGTCCTTTTAAATTGAAAAATCAAGCCATTTTAACAGTAAAATAAATTATTAAAAAAGAATCAACTATTTATGAAATGATTACTGCTTGTCTTCAGTCTGATGGAATGCCATGAGGAGGCTGAAGGGTGAAAACACTTTAGTTCCTGAAGATGACTTGAGTCTGGTGGCAAGACAAGCCTGTGTTTTAAATGCAATTAAAGAAAAACAAAAAGCAGCAGAGAGCCCAGGGCCACAGCCAGAAGCATATTTGGAAACTGATAGCGGAAAAATTACCCCTGAATGATGTACAAGAGGCAGGTAGGGCTTGAGGTTTAAAAGTTATTAAGACTTTAGTGGAGGCCTGTGTGGCCTAAACTACTTTCACTGGGAAAGACTGTTCATCTGAAGGACATTTGGAAAATAAAATTTTAGACAAAACTCAAAACATTTAAAATATTTAAAAATGCCATCAAGAAAAAGTTTTCCCTCTAAACAAAAATCTGTATCTATAATCAGTTAAACAATTATCAGTCTGACTTAGAAGTTAAAAATGCACTCCTTGTTGTATATTTTGTTTTGTTAGATTAATCCTCGTCTAGATGGATGTATACGAGGCTGGAATTTGATGAATCAAGGAACTTCAAGAGTAGAGAAAGTTATTCAAGAAAAACAAAATAAACATTGTTTCATCACTGTGGAAAAGGGCTCCTACTACCCTGGTTCTGGAGTTGCTCAATTTGACATAGATTACTGTGAGTGATTTCTGTTTTGTCATTCTGTTCTCATTAATGACTGCATTTATTCACTGACAAACAGCATCAATTCCTTCAGTAAATAACTATGAGTACCTGCTTTGTGCCAGGCACAGTGTTAGGCCTATTCATATTGTTATATACGTTTTATAAAATTTTCCCAGCATATTGAGGGGAGGATAGTTGAGTATGCATGTGTTTTTATTTAAAGATTATTGACACATAGCCTGATTAATTTTGGGTAAATTCAGTGGAAGGTTCAGCAGTTTCTCAGTTGTATTAAGTCTACTGATTAATGCATCAAAAGGATTCATCTTCATTTCTAGCATTTCCATGTGATCTTTTCTTAAAATTTCCACCTCTTTCACGAAATTTCTTAACTGTTCATACATGTTGCCCAGCTTTTCCACCTGAACCTTCAACACAGTAATCAAAATTTTAAAATGTTCCCTGTCTGATGGTTCCAACAGCTATGTCACATCTAAGCCTGATCAGGCTGATTGATTTGTCTCTTGACTATAATGTTGGTTTTTTTCCTTTCCTTCTTGTGTATCACATAATTTCTGTTCTAAAGGTGGGCATCTTATATAGAAGTGTAGACACTGAGTAAATACTATTTAGATCTGAAAATGAGCACACCTTTGCTTGTGCTCGGTGTGTTGAATCAATGTAGTCAAGAGTCTAATGGCTTAGGCCTTGTTGCTTCTGCCACTAGTCTTCAAATTCTTTCAATATTACCTTGTGCCTAGGGTAGTAGATGGTTTACCAGAGGATTTTTCTTAATAGCTGATCCATACTAAGGTTCAGGTATTCTCTTTATGATATGTGTTAAGAAAGTGTCTCTCCATGGGCTTTGTCACCCAGCAAAATGTTGTTACTTGTTCTTTGACATTTGTTAGCATATTAGAGGGGTTTGGGAGTTGAGGACTGGTGGGGAGAGCGTTCTCTATTGCTCTGGTACAGATTCAGTCTTAGATGAGTGTTATGTTCCTCGGTCTCAGGGTGTGGACTCTTCATTGTCTGTCTCTCCCTCATACCAGTTGGGGAGACGTCTGCTAGTTAGGATTCAAGGTGTTCTTCTGTTCCTTTTCCTTGGTAGATTATTTTGTTGTTGTTGTTTCTTGTTTCCTTTTCTTAATCTGTAGGTACTGTGGGTCTTCCCATGTGTCCCAATATGGCAGGTTTGCTACCCTTCCCGCATGCTTTAAGGCTTTTGTTTTGAAGAAGTGACAGAGAAGGATGTGGGTGGGACTTTGTGCCTTTCCTGCAGGTTGTTGCTCCTCTTTGTCTGCCGCCAGTTCTTCTCTGGAGCACCTGGGAAGGTCCACGTAGAAAGGCTGGGAATGGGTATGCATTTCTCGTGTGTCTGCAGTTCCCAGAGCTTCTATATCATACCAGCTCCCACTAGGACTTTAGCAAGTCGCTAAAATTTTACCCAAATTCTTCCTACCAAATTATATAGTATCTAGTGTCTGCTATGGGTTAGTACTCTCATCCTGTCCCTCCTTGGAAGCACCTTTCTTTAGGTTTCTGTAGTAGTTACTTTGCAATCCTAGCTCTTTGACAATCTGAGAAAAGTTGTGATTTTACAGATAATTGGGCTCTTGATGTTGTAAGGGTGGGAGCAGTGTTCTTCCCAGTTTTCTACAGACTAAGTGACTTATCAGCAGGATTCAGGTTTTTTACCTTTTCAAATAACACTTCCCTGAATATCCTTGGACATACATCCTTGTACTCCTATTAATTAATCCTGTGGGAGAGATTCTCAGATCTATGTCTCTCAGAGGTTATGCAAATGTACAATTCTTACGGTTTGATCAGACTCTCTTCCAAAGATGTTTTATCAATTTATACTTCTACCAGCAGAATAAGTAGGCTTATGCTTGAGATTTCTTTTCTACTGGAGATTTGAAAAATTAAATATTATATGTAGTTTTAAATAGTGTTATCCCAGTTTCGAATGAAGTTGAATATCTCTTCATATGGTATATATTAATTATTTTATTGAAATCTTTGTCTTTTTCTGTTTTAGGAGTTTATTATTTGAGCTACTAAGAATTTGAGTTGTAAGCTTAGTCTGATATCTCTGCTGTAAGAAAAAATTATATATTAACTGTGTTTGCAGCCTAAAAAAGGCCTACTACAGTTTTAAGGAAGAGCTTTATACCAGTACTTTCTGTTTTTCTAACACAAATTAATACAATGCCTTTACTTTTACTTCATTTTGTAAATGAAGGATTTTTTAAAAATCCCAATTAAATTGGGTTAATGGCTGAATATAGGAAAATAATTGGCCCACAACAGTTTGTTGAAAGGAGAATAACTCTCAGGAAAACTGAAAATAAGGGTTATATTGTATTTGAATACTTTAATAACTAATTAGTTTTTTATAAATAACTTGAAAGAGACCTACTTCTAAATTACTATTTAATGCTACATCATAATTTCTGTGCATTTGCACATTCATTTCAGTTTGACTTTGTTAATATCTTACACTAAATTTACTTCAGAATGATTATACATAATATATATACTTTCTTGTGGGTGGGAATTAGACGATTATAATGAAAAAAAAAAAAGTAACATCATTAGATGTGGCTAAAAGGAAGAACATCTTGTCAAAGGAAAATTGTTTCTCACATTCACCCTCTCAAAGCCCCTAAGTTACTGTCATATATTACTTTATATTAAATGAGGAAGGCTTCATTCAGATTGCGAATTAACATTTTTAGGAATCTATTTTGGGAACATATTAATTCAACAAATGTTTGTTGAGTGATTTCTGTGAAAACAAAGTGATGGTAGAGACATGCAGAGAGCTTGCATTCTAGTGTAGTAGACAATTAAACTAGTCATTAAGAAAAAGGGTGTTAGGTATTATGGCAAGAGAATCACAGAGAAGAGTTTCTATTCAAATGTCAGAGTTATCCGTTGACTTAAGTATTTCTTAAAGAGTGTTTTTCTATCAAACTACTGGACTCCTCTATGCATATTAATCATATCTTTCCTTTCTGTAGCTCTACCCTGACCCCTCTATGGATGAGAAGTGGCAGGGTCGTGATGGCAGCCATAATGAAGTTTCCCCTCAAAAACATTGTAATTTGTTGAACTTCCTTCTAAACATGTACTTTAAAATATAACCACTCTGAGATTTGAGCATTGGTGAATAGGCAAAGCAGAAAAAAGAGCAATTAAAGAGCAAAGAGGGTAAAGTCACAATAATCCTAAATACCATAGTCCAGTATTCTATTCCAGGAAGAACAGAAAGATGGGGCTACATGTATGTGTTTCTTGCCTGCATTGATTTTTTTCTTTTGGTTTGTTTTGCCTAGGTTATATAGATCATGGAGAAGGGAGAACTAAAATCTCTAGTATTACACAAAAATGGCTTTGAGTACCAATAAGATTGTAATAATTCCTTCTGGTGTACTTTGATTCTAATTTTGTTTTATTGTCCACACAGATGATGTATCGAATCCTGAGGCTTGGCAAATAAATGTGACTTTGAATATTCGCCCATCTACGGGTACTGGCGTTATGTTTGCCTTGGTTTCTGGTGGCACGGTGCCTTTTGCCTTGTCCTTGGTGGACTCCTCCTCTGAAAAGCTTCAGGTAACTTTATTCTAAACCTTCATGATCCTTGTTTTCTTTTTTTAATATGTCAAAATGGATAACTTTGGATGTTCTTTGAGACAGTAGCTGTCTCAAAGTGCTATTATGAAGGTTAAATGAGAGAACTGATGTAAAGTATTTGTTACCTTTTCTACCACGTCATTAAGGACTCACTATGTCCATTACTGTTACTTTTTTACTGGCTTATTCCCAGGTCTGAACCAGGAAGTGAGGGTGAGCAGTTGAAAAGCTTCTGGCATCTGTAGTTAAGATGAGGCAGATTCACACACAGGCCACTTGGTGCCTTCTCAGAGTGCACAGGGATCCACCCTTTTTCAGAATCCTTGAGGTATCATGGGAATTAGTTTGTAATAACGCAATAGGAGTGAGCCTGACTACAATCTGGCTCTCAGATATTCAGTGCTGAATTACAATATTTTGTACTTTCTGGCACACTTAATCTTTTCTCCCATGAGTCAATTGGAAAGACTAGAGTCTTCTAGATTAGAGTCTAGAGTCTAGAAAATTAGTCTTTCCAATTGAGTCTCTAGAAAACTAAAACCAGTCTACTTGGCTTCTTGCTGGCGATTCTGATTTGAAATAAGGAGGAAGAACAGGAAGAACTCTTTCTTCAAAGGGAACACGAGAGTTACCAGATCTGTATTATTCATCTTTCTTTTAGAGGATAATAGCTCTGTCCATGGGTCATTGACAGTGGACTCCAACAGGTTACAGCAGGAAGCTTGCATTTGTGCCACGGTGGACTTGGATGCTCTTGGTAGCTTTTAGAAAGAGACATATAATTGAATAACGCCTGCAGTAATAAAAAGGGTACTGTCTGTAACTTAAAAGATGATTTGGAGGAGTTTGTGGTTATTAACCATAAGCAACCTAAAAAGATCCTGCTGAGTTATTATCTCCAACCTACCACCATAGGAGCTTGCTACATCAGGATTTAAGCTTTTTATTTGCTTGTTTGTTTTTTGTTTATAAAAACAAAATGAAATTTCCATCTTTAACAGTACAGTTATTCAGTGAAGGTTCTTAACTCCTGCCAGCCATGTCTCTGATATTTATCTTTTTGTGTTTGTGTCCATGGTCCTCTGTTTTTGCAAGTCCTATTTTTTTCTCAAGGTCTGTATACATTGTTTCATAACATTATTCCATACACTACTGATCATTTGGGAACATTTTCTCATCCGGCCATCTTCAAGTCTTAATGAGTTCATAGATACAAGGTGTATAACACAGTAACAGATTTTCTGGAATAACCAACATTTGAGATGTATAGACTTCACTTAATGTAGGTATCTTGGATTCGTAAATGAACACTTCAGACTGCCTTTCCGCCATCTGGGAACCATGACAGCACTGCATCTCCTAGTTTTGGTTTTATTTTCTCTTATGTTTTACATTTCCTCTCTGTATTATGTAAGCTATATGCATAGATCACTCTCAACAAGTTAAGTAATTTTGTGTATCAGTAGTTTGAAAAGTTCAGCAAAGTGAATACATTTTGTCTTTTGAGAATCTTCTGATAAATTATCTGTAACTTCCTGCTGGCAATCCCTGGTTTTTCTGTCTCTGAGTTTCTTCATACGTTTCATCCCAAGTCTATAGTATTGCATGGGTGGCATGAAAATCCTCAGTCTGGCTGGCATATGCTTACTAAAGCACTTTAAATTTTTCAAGTCATTTCTTCCAAACAAATAGTGATTCATTTCTTTCTTTTTCATATGTAATTTTTGAAGTTAGGAAGACTCACAGACAGGAAAGTATTGCTTAAGACCCTACTTGAGGGTCCCGTTGTTGGTGTCACAACTGTGCTGTTTATTGAATTTTCAGAAGCCACCATACATTTATGTCTTAGCTCAACCTTAAGTTTATAACACTAATGTATATTCTAATATTATGGTTTTTATAATAATTAGTAATTTTTTCCATTTAAACTTGGAGACTCTGTCATACATTTTTTTCTCATTGAAATTCAATTTTTTAATTTCAAAAACACTAAGTCACTCTTAAGTGGCATTACCATCAGTTCTTGCTTATACTGAGTCTGCCTGTTCCTCAGGATATCCTGGTATCTGTTGGAAACATGGTATTAGCTCGGATAGAGGCCTTAAGTCTTTGTTCCAGTCAACAATCCCATCTGGAATTCAGAATCAACAGAAAAGGTCTGGAGCTGTCAACCCCACTTGAAGGTGGTACCATCTCCTCTGAAGATCTTCAAAGACAATTTGACACCTTGGACAAAGCCATGAAAGGAACAGTAGCCACTTACCTGGGTGGCCTTCCAGGTATCTGCTTACATTTCCATCAGTTTTACTTTTTTTTTTAATTTCACTTTTTTAAAAAGATTTTATTTATTTATTTTTAGAGAGGGAACGGAGGGAGATAGAGAGAGAGAGAGAGAGAGAAACATCAATGTGCCATTGCTGGGAGTTATGGCCTGTAACCCAGGCATGTACCCTGGCTGGGAATCAAACGTGTGACACTTTGGTTCACAGCCCACGTTCAATCCACTGAGCTACACCATCCAGGGCTTCCATCAGTTTTACTTTTAATCAAATTGAAAGTATTTTAATCAAATTGAAAGTATTTTAAATATGTAATTTTAGTCAAAGAGCATCAGAAGGAAAAATAAAATTCCAGTGTTCATTATTCTTTTCCTGAGTGTTTGTATTGGCATTTATTGGTACTTTTAAATTTTTTTACCGATTAACTGAAACTAACCAAATTTTGCTGCGTTTGACTATGCTCACCAGAAAGAATTTATTATTCCATTTCATCCTTACAATAGTCTTGTGAACTCAATGTTTATTCTTCAGTTCATCCACCACCCACCCAATATTTCTTAGGAATTTATGCCCCAGGAACTAGAAATGCAGTCATAAACAAATAGATGTGGTCCCCGCTGTTACGATCTGGTGGCTGAGGCAGACATTAAACACAATCTAGTGGCTGAGGCAGACATTAAACACATAATTAGGAAATTTTTTTCAAAAACTAAAATTGCCGTCACTTCTGTGAAGGAAAAATATGGGTTGCTTCTAGAGCCTGAAATGGGGCAGTGCTCTGGTTGTGAGGGCCAGAAACAAACTCCCTGAAGAAAAGATTAAGATATTTGAAGGATTAATTGAATTTAACCAGGTGGTAGGGATGGGGATTGGCATTACTACACAAGTAAAAAGGTCTCTGTGTGGGAAAAATGGGGAGGGGTTGACATACTTGAGGAATATATAGATCAGAATGGTGAAAGCATGTTTCGTGGGGTGGAAGGGGAGGAATGGCAGTGCAGGGTGAGGCTCTGAACTGGGTGGGGGTTGGGGGTGGTTTGGGAGGTGTTTAGACCTGGTTCAGGGTTCTGAGTCTTATTTTAACAGCTATGGAAATAACTAAAAAGCTTTAGACAAGGAAGTTGTATATCATCAATATAGGAGTTTTTAAAAAAATCATGCTGTGTAATGGATGGAGGTGGACAGCTGGGAGGCAGAAGTGACAAGATGACTTGGGGGCCTCTGAAGTAGTCCAGATGAAGAAGCAGTATTAATAACAGCAGTAACAACTATACTACCATCCACTGGTGCATAATAAATAATCTGGAAAGCAGGGTGCTTCAAATGTATCCACTCACTGAATTTTCAAAATAGTCCTGTGAGGTAGGTACTGTTATTGTCTCCAGGTGAAGAAGGTGCTGAACTAGGGTGATGATACTTGAGATGATTGTAGATGTATGTAAAAAACAAAATTAATGAGATTTAGTGATTGAAAGGCAGATGTGGGATCTCCTAGGTATCTGACATGAGCAGTAGCATGGGTGGAGATTTCAAACCAAGATGGAGAGAACTAGAGGAAAAGTAGGTTCACTTTAACGTAATATTAGAAAATATGAAATTGACAAATATTGTACTTTAAATGGCAAAAAAAATTGAGGCAGAAAGTTTGTGAGAAGAATTTTCAAAAATCTTTGCAGGTTATTCTTATGGGGAGAATTCTGAGTTTGATGTCTGGACATGTAGTAACCATCATATTACTGTAACTGAGCAGGGTCTTCATTTCCCATAAAAGGAATTTTTATCTGGGTTTTGGAGGAATAGGAGGAAAGAGGCTCTAACAGTTGAGAGGGAGACAGAGAGTATTAAGCAGGTTGGTTGATTATTAGGAAGTTAGTTAAGTTAACATGGTGAAGTATTAGGAATTATAATTACAGTTCAAATGAAAAAATTCTGCATTGACATCCACCTATTATCTTATTCACAAATATTTGAATGAAATTTTAAGAAATCAAGCCCTGGCTGGCATAGCTCAGTGGATTGAGCACAGGCTGCGAACCAAAATGTCGCAGGTTTGATTCCCAGTCAGGGCACATGCCTGGGCTGCAGGTCACAGCCGCCAGCAACCGCACATTGATGTTTCTCTCTCTCTCTTTCTCCCTCCCCTCCCTCTCTAAAAATAAATAAAATCTTTTAAAAATATATTAAAAAAAAGAAATTTTAAGAAATTAAACGAACAACCAAAGTGTTCAGAAGAAGTGAAAATATGAAAATTTCAGTGGTTCCAGGACTTTGGCAACAGCACTGAAGCCTGACTTCAGGCAAGACGGGTTTAAGCAAAGAGTGAGGAAAGATGAAGGGAGATTGAAAATTGAGATATTAAGAGTATAAACTGTGGGATGGGTAAATTATAATTGATATGTAAAATATGCGTGCTAAATTGCATGTTATAAATTAAAAATCAAATAATGGCATAATCTATAGTGCTCAGCCAGACTTGAAAGGGTTTCTTAGTACATGGTATAAGCCCACAGGAAAGTATGGACTTTATTCACTGTATTGTCAATTTAGAGGTGAAAAATTTAAAGTATATACTGTATATTTTTGCATAAAGTACTGAAGAAGAAGAAAGACTGAGAATATTCACTGGGAATTAAGATTCATGAAGAGATGCCAGACACACACACACACTCACACAGATGGATGGATGTTTTTAAGATGAACCATAGTTCTTAGGAATCTGAGGGTGTTACCTAAGTATTAAGTTTGATGAAAGTGTAAAAAGGCCCAAGGGCCTAAACTATTCACAGAAGCATCATGAAAGTTGTTATTTTTTAGAAACAAATATTACATAAAAGTGAATTCCCTGTATGCTCAGCAAGAAACTATTTCTTTGGAAAATACAGACATTTGCTTTTATTCCAGTAATAATAACAAAAATATTTATCTTGGCATTTAAAAAAGATTTCTAAGTAGCTGTAATTTAGAGTTGAAAAGTGATTTAACAATGTTTAAACTATTGCTCAAATTTAAAGAGACAATAATGAAGTAGAATATCATAAATAAGAATGTGCTCATTTCTCTCTTTTTAAGGTGTGTTTATCTTAGGTTTGGGTGGAACTGACTGCATTTATGAAGTCAGAGTAACTCATGTGCTGAATTCAGTACCTTATACACATAGGAGTGTTTTAATATAAATTTACTAAAGCAAATTACATTATTAACTTTTGGTTAGAAATGAGAAGTCTGAATAATTCCTGTAACTAAGCAAATAAGATGCTAAAAGTCTCCAGCTAATATTTTAATATTCTTTTTCCCAGTTGTTCCACTCGATGTGACACCAGTGGATGCCTTTTATAATGGCTGTATGGAAGTGAACGTTAACGGCGTGCAGCTGGATCTGGACGAAGCCACTTTTAAACACAACGATATCAGAGCTCACTCATGTCCATCAGCTTTAGAAAACAAGAGTCCTTAAGTCATCTTTTCTCTACTGATAACATTTTCTTCTTGGGTGTAATTATACTTATGTTTCAATAACAGTTAGAGGGTTTTACTTACGGATGGGCAGACCTTGATTATTTTATAGTACTTTGACCTTCTTGGAATTTTAAAAAGGTCCCTTTTCAAGAAAACAAGATTCTCTTGTAATATAAATCACACAAAAAATTCTTACCTCTGTTGCTGTGTAGAAATTAAATAATGTAAAACATAAAAATTTTTAATTGGAGTTTTTTACTACAAATGACATTTCTTCATTTTTATGTTTATAAAAGTAAATTTTAATTGTACCATCAGTAACTGGTGTTTAAATATCTATTTTTCTTGGAAGGCAAGAAAATAAACAAATTTTCATGTGATTAAGTACTGTTGATCATAGTAGATACTATTTTATTAGTTTTTCTGTTTTCCTAGTGAAGGCAGAAGAAGAAAGAGTGGCCTATTAATTTTAATTGAGTGGAAGGTCTTAAAGTTTTACTCCAAAACAGTTCCTCAGAGGTACTGGCTTTGGCTTCATCTCCCTGTCGCTGGCTTCACTTTTGAACCCAGTAGTTTTACTGCATCAGAAAACAAGTGGGACAAGTTTTCAAGACAACATCACTTATGAATCCTGCTGGTTGCTAATTGGATTATCTGAGGATGAGATACTAGCTTGTGTTGGGATGAGCATGAAAACTGAGATGGGTACATTCCTTAAATGGGGCCGTGTTTGGTCACACAAGCTGTAGATTAGAAAAAGCAGAACATAATGATGGAGAGAATGAATGAGAGACTGAATAATGCAGAAGCTCCTACTTTTCCAACTAGGAAGCTCCTTGATTCCAACTTTAATCACCAGAGTAAGTTGCCAGAAGGTTACTGATTATTGAAGGACAAGAAGGATTGAAAACTAAAATAGATTTTAATAAAAGAATAACAACAGAGGGACAGAGTTAATAATGTGTTTTTGAAATAAGTAGTTTTATCACTTCTACCATTCACATTAGGAATATATCTGGTATTTCATTGATGGTATAAAAAATAAATTTTTTCCACTATAGATATTTTATATCACATAAAACATGAAAAATTGGTGTTGTTTTAAAAATTTATATGAATAATACCAATACTTCATCAACTTTTCTAACAGAACATAAAATTACTGCCCTGGCCAGGCAGCACCATTTGTTAGCGCATCATTCCCATACACCACAGTTGCAGGTTTCATCCCCAGGCAAGGCACATAAAAGAATCAACCAATGAATGCATAAATAAATGGAACAACAAATAAATGTCTCTCTCTTCCTCTTTCTAAAAAATTAATTAGAAAATTGCTCAAAAAACACAAAATTACACAATATATGTGCAACTCTTCATGTAGCACAATAGTTCTGTAGTTCAAGGACAATAAAGCTAAAATATTTGATGAGTAGTTATAGCTGTATTGTAGACTGGACCTAAGATGGGAAGAAAAGCAAAAGTCACATGTATTGAGTGTTTGCCAGAAATTGTGCCAGACCATCTTGTTGGGTGTAATTTCTCTCCCAATTACCACCATAAACTGTGGGTGATGAATTTCAGCTAAGAATTGATGGAATCAATTTTCATACTTCAAGATGAAGTATGAAAACCACGTGATCATATTAATAGATGCAAAAAATGTGATAAAATTTAGTACCCATTTATGATAAAAGCTCTAGCAAAGTGGGAATGGAGAGAACATACATAAACATAGTAAAAGTCATATAGGGCAAACCCACTGCTAGCATTGTACATGACAGGCAAAAAACTACAAGCATTCCCCTTAAGATCAGAAACAAGACAGGATGTCCACCTTCACCTCTCATATTGAATATAGTACTGGAAGTCCTATCCATTGCAATCAAACAAGAAGAAGAAATAAAAGGCATCCAAATTGGAAACCAAGAAGTGAAAAGGGTAATTATTTGCAGATGACATGATACTGTACATACAGAACCCTAAACATTCCACCAAGAAAGTGCTAGACTTATAAGTAAATTCAGTAAAGTAGCAGGATGAAAAATAATGTGCAGAATACCATTGTATTTTTATATGATAATAATGAACCATCAGAAGATGAAATTAAGGAAACAATCCCATTTACAATTGTTTCCAAAAGAATAGAATACCTATGAATAAATCTAACCAAGGATGTAAAAGACCTATATTTGCAAAATTATGAGACACTGTAAAAAGAAACTGAAGATGATCCAAATAAGTGGAAGCACATATTGTATTCATAGATAGGAAGAATCAACCTCATTAAAATGTCCTTGCTACCCAAAGCAATATAGCTTCAATATAATTCCTATCAATATTTCAATGATACATTTCAGAGACCTAGAACAAGTATTTAAAAATTTATATGGAACCACAAAATACCCTGAATAGCAACAGTGATCTTGAGATAGAAGAACAAAGTTGGAGGAATCATGGTACCTAATATCAAATTATACTATAAGGCCATAGTAATCAAAAAACACATGGTACTGGTATAAAAACAGACAGATCAGTGGATCAGAATAAAAAGCCCTGAAGTAAACCCACAATGTTATAGTCAATTAATATTTGACAGAGGAAGCAAGCACATACAATGGGCTAACAATAGTTTATTCAGTAAATGGTGTTGGGAAAATTGGACAGATACATGCACAAAAATGCAACTACACCACCTTCTTATGCCACAAATGAGAGTAAGTTCAAAATGGATTAAAGACTTATATGTTAGACCTGAAACCATAAAAATCATAGAAGAATACATAGGCAGTAAAATCTTGGACATTGTTTGTAGCAATATATTATCTGATATATCTCCTCAGTAAAGAAAACAAAACAGTAAATAAACAAATGAGACTACATCAAACTAAGAAGTTTTTGCACAGCAAAGGAAGCCATCAACAAAATGAAAAAACACACTGAATGGGTGAACATATTTAACCATACATCTGATAAGGGGTTAATATCCATCATTTATAAAGAACTTATAAAATTCAACACCAAAAAAATCCAATTAAAAAATGGGTAAAGGATCTGAATAGACATTTCTCCCAAGAGTACATACAGATGGTCAATACACATGTGAAAAGATGCTCAGTGTCACTAATCATCATAGAAATGCAAATTAAAACCACAGTGTGATATCACCTCATCCCAGAATGGCTATCATCAATAAATCAAAATCAAGTGCTGGGGAGGAAAGGGGAACTCTCTTGCACTGTTGGTGGGAATGCAGACTGGTGCAGTCACTGTGGAAAGCACTATGGAGTCACCTCAAAAAATTAAAAATGGAACTGCCTTATAACCCAGAAATTATACTCCTGGGAATTTATCTGAAAAACTGAAACACTAATTTGAAAGAATATAAGCACCCCGATATTCACTGCAACATTATTTACAATAGCCAAAATTCAGAAGCAGCCAATCCAGTAGATGAGTGGGTGAAACAACTGTGGGGCATTTACATAATGGAATACCATTTCGCCACAAAAAGGAAAATTTTACCTTTCTTGACAGCATGGATAGACCTGGAGAACATTATGCTAACTGAAATAAGCCAGTCAGAGTGAAATTCAATTACTGTATAATTTCACTCATCTGCGGAATCTAATGAACAAACTGAACTAACAAGCAAAACAGAGACAGACTCAGAGAATGGACTGACAGCTCTGGGAGGGGGTGTGACTATAGGGTGGAGGGGTCAAGCAAAAAAAGGACTGATGGACAGGGGCAACAGTGTGGTGATTGTAGGTGCTGTATGAGGGTATAGAAGGATAAATGATAATGGAAAAAATACAATAAAAAGTTTTAAAAAGAAAATAGTGGAGAAAGTACCCTAGTGCTGCCAACTAACATATTTGCAGTCCAGGGAAAAGCATACAAATGTACAAGTGATTAAAATATAAGCTTGAATTTGATAAGAGGTGCAGCAGAGAAATAAACATTTGCAGGAGGTTATGGGAAGAATAAATGGATTTCAAATGGAAGCTTAGCAAAGTGCTGTTTGAATTAGGCTCAATAAGATAGATATATAAATTTACATTAGTTTCTCTGCTTACAAGTCCTGTTACTCTCAATGTTTTCAGATGATCTCTCACACAAAGATCTTATTACACTATAATCTTCAAAACCTCCTTTGTTTTTGTATTGATTACTGCATGAAGTACATATGATTAATCCTGGCTTTCAAGGGCTTTCATCATTAAACTAGTGGATCTCAACCCATGATGCTTATTGGATTCACTGGCCCAATCCCAGGAAAATAAATCAGTCAATTCCCATGGGTATCCAAAGTAAAAAGCCACATATCCAGCATGTGGGTAACTCTAGCCCTGCATCTTTCAATGGGTGCAACAGCCAACACAACAATAGCTAACTGGTGTGAATGCCCTGTCTTGAACCATAAATATATAGGCCATAAAATAGACATGCATTTAATTGGTCATGTCTCAAAATAAGATTACATCTGATTGGTTAATTTTTGGTAATGGAAGTCCTTATATACAAGTCAAGGCACCTGACTTTTAAAAAAGTCACTGTAGAGCAAAAACATTGTTAACTACTATTATATTTTTTTGTAAATCAATCAAAATTAGACCTATTTTTTGTCAGATAGGTGAGAAAGTTGTTTTTTGGTGTGCACAGAATTTTAGTAATTAGTTTATGGGTGCTATAAGATGGAAAAGGTTGAAAATTGCTGCTCCAGCCTCATGCCTCCCTCCCCCTCCCCTTTTGACTCCTGTGTGCATGTGTAGACAACAAAAATACAGACAATGCAAAAATGTGAGTGAAACATAGAGGTAAAAGAAAATGATAGAGGAGAACAAGAATGTGTGTGTACAAACCAGAGGAGAGAAAAAGGCAAGGAAAGAAAGGCTATGAAAACAAAGATTTAGTAAGGGGTTTGGTAAGATGCAAAATGATAATGAAGGAGAAGAGAAGGAGCAAAAAATACAAGAAGATACTGGGTGAAGAGGATAGGGTAGAAATAAAAAATACACAGGGAAATGAATTAGCTACTCCTGTAGACACTTAGATAGAAGTAGGTAGTGACAAATTGAGATCCCCACAGAAAAGAGAGATTAAAAAGAGACAGAGATAATGAAGTAGGGATAGATATTTAAAAGAAAAGCCCAAAGTGAAAGAAGAAAATGAAAAGAATAAAGGGAGAAAGAAAGAAAAATAGAAGAAAGAAGACCAAAGGAGCATGGAAATAGAGAAAAATGTTACATAGAGGGAAGGAAGATGAGCTAAGTATAGAGAGGGATAGAGTGAGACAGGAAGAAACAACAAGTATAAAAGAAAGAGGGAAAGATCTCTGGCAGAAAAAATAAGGAGAGGTAGACAGAGAATTAAATAAAAGAAGTGTGCCTGGAAAGAGAAAGCAGGAAAAAGCAAAAAATAAATAAATAAATAAAAATTAAAAGGAACAAAAGAAAACAAAATGATGTATAATTAGAGACATAGAAACTGAGAAAAAGTCAGAAAAAGAAATGCAATGTATGCAAATGTAGGTTTACAGTTTGTATGGAAAATAATACAATAATGAATAAATAACAATACAAGAATAAACTGTTGGGTGTACTCACAACTGTAAACCTACTTTTGCCCCACCCTGTATAGAGAGAGGCAGAAAGAAGAGGCTGTTCAGCTAGTTCAACCAAGGTAAGGATGAAAACCACAGGACTTAATGAGATATGGTGGAGCCCTTGGCCCAGTAGCTGCTGGAGAGTGTACAGACGGTGTCCCTGGAATCAGTGCTCAGGGTTTTAGTTTCTTCTAAGGGCTGTGAGTGGAGGATCTGTTTCAGAAAAAAGGTAAAATTTAAAAACCTAAAAGGTAAAATTTAAAGATGTGTTTATGCTATATGATCTCACCATTGCAAATTTCACCATCACTAGAACATACGCTCTGATTTATTATGATGTAAGAACAGACATGCTATCCAACTAAGCAACAAAAGACATAGTTCTGACTTTCATAAATTATGTGAGGAGGAAGGTAAGGAGTCTAGAAAATAATTAACTAGCATAATTAATTTAGGTGCATTTCCTTTGAAAGCGTTAAAATATCTTTGTTGCTTCCTATAGAAATTATTTGAAAGCATTAATATATTGTGGTTCTTCTTTATATTTCAGAGAGTTGATTGTGGAGTTTAGAAAGTAAAAAAAGCCTCTTGAATTTTACATTCAACTTTGCCCCTATTTGTAAACAATAAATTCATTCAAATAAAAATTATTTTCTGTGATCTAGTCAATTATATTGGCAGTGATTACTTAATGCTCTGTTTTGTTTTATTAACTTTTAAAATCCTTTTTATTATATACAAATATAAGATCTCTTTGGGTGAGCAGAATAAGAGATACTAAATAACTCAAATATTAAAATAAAAAAATATGAGTTTAAATTAACAAAGTTGTGTTTCTGAAGGTAGTTTCTATCTACTTTATTATTATTATTTACATTTGGTGTGCCCAAGTAGAAACTGGAAAATGTCAGGCTATTAGACTTAGAAAAGTGGTTTGATGACCATGTTGAGGTAAAGTCAAGAAGAGAACATATATCCTAAAATTTTCCTCAGGATTCTCTATTTGAATTCATGGGACTTCTCAGTGATACTTCAAACATGAGAAATATTTAGCTCTAATAATTGCATAATAAAGTGTACCATAATGAAGTGCATCAAGTGCACAAAATAGACAGGAGGAGGTTAAGAACAGTATAGGAAATGGAGAAGCCAAAGAACTTATATGTGTGACCCATGTACACGAACTAAGGGGCAGGGATGTGGGGGCAGGGGAGAAGAGCAGAGAGGAATAAAGGGTGGAATGGGACAACTGTAATAGCATAATCAATAAAATATATTTAATAATATTTATTGTGAGTTATTCTAAATTTAATAATATGATTAGATACCTTTTGATTTTATTCTTAACTTAGATTTAAAAGTAGCACTTTGAATCCACTTCCTCTCCATTTAGAGGTCTGTCTGGAAAAAGTACAGCCATTGTTAATATAATGATAATGGTTTACACAACATCAACATAACCTGGCAGCCAAGGAGAGTGGACTGGGATGTGCATCTGTGAGCACTTGATGACTTCACTGTACTAGTCAGTGAGGACAGTAGATGCCGTTAAGTGAGAATGTGTACTGTGTGGCCATCACATTCAACACGATTGAGTGAGTAGAGCAATGAATCTGCATCAAATTTTGCTTTAAGGTTGAACATTCTTCTGCAGAAACTATTTGGATGATTCAGAAGGCCACAGCTAGAGACAACTGGTGATTGCCAGCTTCATCACAATAATGCACCTGCTCATGCATCACATCTCATGCAGAGATTATTTTGTGAAACAACAAATGACCCAAGTGACTCAGCCCTGCTACAGCCCAGATTTGGTGCCCTGTGACTTCTGACTTTTCCCAAAACTAAAATCACCTGTAAAAGGGAAGAGATTTTAGACTGTTGATGAAATTCAGGAAAATATGACAAAGCAGCTGATGATGATGTGAACTGTGTGAGGCCCCAAGGTGCCTACTTTTGAAGGGGAATGAGGCATCGCTGTCCTATGTACAATGTTTTTTGTGTCTTCCTCAATAACTGTCTCTAGTTTTCACATTACATGACTGGATACCTTCTGGACAGACCTCATATGTTTCCAGTTTAGTACACAAGTAAAACCTGTGGCAAATAGGGACAAATGTGGCAAATTGTTAAAATTCCTCAGTTCCTTTCCCTGACTTCTTTTTCTCACCCACAAAATTATCCTGTCATAAGACAAAGAGTCAATCTTCACTATAGACAAAAGAGCCAAGGTCTGTTGTTAAACTCATTTTAACAGACTACTTCCTTGGTCATTAATTGCTTTGCTTTATTCTTAAATTCTCTAGAAGGTTTCCAAGGTCCTTCATAATCTTTTCCCCTCCTCCTGTCCCCAGACATTATCTCTCCCTCATTAGATCAGTTATTTAATGGACTTTTATAGGTGCCATTTAATCCACTTGTTTTCATTCTGCTTTGGACTATGTTTTTCATTTGACTAATCAAGCCCTCCCCACCTTTATCACCTTGAAACATATGTATGTAGTTTCATGTATACTGTTTATTTGCAATGTGTCTTTCCATAGACTAATTTTTATGAATGGAGGGACATTATCTGTACCCTTGGCATTTAATAAGCTATACATATTTGTTGAGTAATAAATAAATTCTATTATTTATATGCACTTGCTCTACTTCTTCTTCAACTAGGTTGCAAATATTTATGTGTAGGGCAAATACCTATCATTCTTTTTATCCACAACTGCTTCTGGACAACCTCATTTCTTCCTAAAACACCAATGACTTCATGGCCACTTGAAAAAAATCTAGGCTCATTGAAATGAAGAGGCACTAGTGCAAATCAAAGAGAGCACAAGGAAGAGGTTAAAAGGAGTGAGGTGTCAGAGTTTCAGTGGGCCCTTTTTTCCGTATGCTGAGATAAGCTATATTATATTTCATCATCATCTCATTTAGAAGAGAGAATAAATAGACAATGAAGATTTTAGCACTAGTATTTAGAGCAGAACATTTGCAGGACAGAAAGGGAAACACTGAAGGTGTTTGTCTTTGTGTTCTGTCTATAAAGAAGCAAGGCGGGCTGTCCCTACTCAAGTCCACCACAGGATGATTTGAGGTAAAAGGCCTTGGCACTATGAAGAGATATTAACATGTAAGGAACATATTGACATGCAAAAATTCATTCTGTTTTCCTCCTCATCCTTGGAATTTCATGTCCCAGGCAGAACAGATGACTCGTATTACCGTAGAACAGCCCACATCCACAAATCTTGACAGAACTGTCTCAAAGGAAATCCTCAATTTTATATCAACCTGGACATGTCATTTTTTTAATGCTCTTACAAAGGAGTGTTTCATCATTACTCTGACATCCTTGGGAGTAACTCAAATTCTATTTAGTCACAAAGAAAAAAAACCCCTCCAATTATTTACATTAAACAGATCTCTTTCCCCCCTTCTGGCATAAAGGCCCACTATCCAACTACATTGTTTCCCTTTGTACATTTTATATTTTTGCCTGTAATTCTGCCTTTTCTCTCTGTCTGCCTTTGAAGACAAACCCATATTCAGCTGCAATTTGTTTCATGTCAGTAAAGTAAAAACAGAATGAAGTACACGCGGCGGATGTGTTTCGGTGTTTGAGAATCTTCCTCTCTTCCTTCCTGTTGCCTCATACTCACTGTGATGGCACACTGTCCAGGCTCTCATGTTTGCTCCCCACTTTTATTTTTAAATCAAAGTAAAAAATGGGGACAACTGTAACTGAACAACAATAAAAAATTGAAGTAAAATATAATTACTTAACATGCAATTAGCCATTTTTTAAAGACATCCAGCGGCATTTAGTGAATTCACAATGTACTCTCTAATTCATTTACTTCTCTCTTGTTTGACTACTTTTCCATAAATTTAACAAACTTTTATCATATCATTATGCTTGAGCTCTACCCTGTGCTATAGCCCTCACTAGATAACTTAATGTCTAAATTCTCTTGGAAGACAGGGACCCCACAGCTTACCTTGATTTCTGCCCCTCTTCAGCCCTTCTTCCTTAGTGCAGAGGGAACACTGTTTCTCCTGTTCAGGGTCTCTCTTGTCTAATGTGCCCTTTTCCCATTCTCTCCACCATGTTGGTAACCTGTGCCACCAAATATTTTTGGGATATATTGACCTTTTCTAGATTACTACTGCAGTGCTCCTGCCCTCGGCTCACATTCTTTCTCACCAGATTTATTGCATTTGCCTCTTAAATGTTTTTCTGCGTCAACTTTCTAATCTTATATTCATTCCTTTTTGTTACTATTTATATTTTTGAAAAGAAAGATCCATGAAGTTATTTTTGTGCCTTAAAAGTGTCTCTGTCCATTGCTGAGAAGAGGAGATTCAAACTCTTCTATTCGCTTGGGTTTCCATTGTTGTTCTCTATATTGGATTTCTTTTATGCACTGCACAGTTCAGCTACTGTGGATACACTCACTTTCTAAACACTCATTTCCTGAACAGCTACATTATGACAGGCGTTGTGATAAGTGCTGAGGGCAGAAAAAATGCACCAGTAAGAGTTTCTGCTTTAAAGAACCTTCATTTGAAGCTTCCACTGGTTTGGTCATGCTGTTTTCTCTGCATAAAATACCATTCCCTCACTTGCTCTCCGGCAAACTTTCATTCATTGTACAAGTCCACATTTAATACTTTTTCTGTCAAAGCATTCTTTTTTACTCCTAGAAAGAATAACTTGTTCTGTCTGTATTCTGGCCAAACATTTTTATGCTCTTTATATTTTTGTTGATAGTAACTGATAAATATTTCTCAAATGTATCTATTTCTATCCATCTTTAACACCACTACTCCAGGCCATGATCACCTCCCACCAAAACTGCTACAGTCATTTTCCATCCGGTTGATCTTTCTCAGTGTTTGCTCATTCCTACCCATTCTCCTTACTACACCCAGAGTTACCTGGTCAAAACTCTCTGGTAGAAATCTCTTCCATAGCTTCCATGGTTCTTAGAGGAAGATCAAGGTTACTAACTTAGCATTCTACTCTCTACATCGTCTGTCCCACATTACCAGTCTTATTCCATAATTTCCACTCCCTCCTTGTTTGCTTTCAAATCACTTTATTTGGGTGTTACTCAGCTTCTCAAATGCCAGGACGTTAGCCCCAGTTATTCCTATATTCTAGAAGTCCACCAGCCCCACTTAACTCACCCCAACTCTCCCATCAACTATCAACCTCATCATTTCTTCAGGAGAACCTTTCCAGCCCTCCATGACAGACCAATTTCCCCTATTATATACTTC
Source organism: Phyllostomus discolor (assembly GCF_004126475.2). NCBI lineage: Eukaryota > Metazoa > Chordata > Mammalia > Chiroptera > Phyllostomidae > Phyllostomus > Phyllostomus discolor. The sequence continues at coordinate 75,941,677 of NC_040904.2, read as the reverse complement.
ATTGCGCCCTGTTTCTTTCACTCACTGCTTTATCTATGTAGTGATTATCCATTTATTAATATCAATCCTCCCTACTAAATAATGTACACTATTAAAGCAGCAATGGTATTTTTTCACAACTTGGATCCCCAGTTCCTTGAAGAATATACTCAATATATAATATATATGTATATATATTATACATAATTGTATGTGCTTGAATCAATAAGAACTTAATTATGTGACAAGAAGATTATAAGTTCCCTACTTGCAATCAAGACCCATGGATGACTCATAGTGGTAACCTTAGAATCAGACACAGTGCCTGAGTCATAAGCAGACATTTAGTTCATGCATATTGTACTGAATTAAGTTTAAGTTATTTAATGCAATAGTGAATGTGTAGTCAGTGACAGATGTGTGGTGTTTAATGATCTGTAAGTGTATTCAAATTAACCATTTAAAGTACACACTGTTATTTTTCTGACTTTCCATAAAGTTGTAGTTTTTCTATTGTATGGTCTATCCTTAAGCAGTAATCTTGGATATAAAGCTTCAGTGAGGTGAAGTTGCATTTAATTTCCCATTTTCACCAAGGACAATCAAGAAGTATTTTTCATCTTTAACATCATTCAATGGCTCAGGTTTTACTCAGTTAATTTTCTTAAAAATATAACCATAGTAGAGTAAGAGATTATTTGGCATGTTCTTCTGCCTGTTACCTAATTGCACTTAATTCACTCCAGAGGCAGGAACATTTAAGCTTGTTGGAAGTTCTCACATGGAACCAAATGAGGGTTCATTTGTCCCCTGGAGGAAGTGTGTGCATATTCTGTGAAAATGGACAAGGCATGAAATGGAGTATATGTACATGTGATATGCTCTTCAGTCTTCATGAGTCTTCTTTCATTAACACTGTAACACCTTAGGGAGGACTTCTGAAAAAGAAGAAAGTGAAGTTTGGGCAGCTGAGGTAGCAGAACTAGCACTGATTTAGAAACAGGATTGTTGGTTGACACTGTGGAAAAAAGATGTTATGCAGGTTTAAGGGCGTGGTAGGGTAGAAATGATTTGGGCTTTGCTAACAAAGACCTAGGTTTCCCTTTCGGGTTACTAGCTGTGTGACTGTGAGTAAATTATTACTTCTTGAGTTTTAGTTTGGGGATCTTTAGAATAGGAATAAAATACATTTCAAAGTATTACTGTGATAGGTAAATGAGCTATTACACATAGAGATTTAAATACAGTGCCTGATATATGATAGCTATTTATTAAGTGATAGCTAGCTTTTAAATATTAATGATAATATTGTATTTAATGACAGTAGAAATGTTATGTTAGTCTAATCAATAAAGCCCCCAATGACTGAATCACGATTTTACTCTTCAGTAAATGGCTTAATTATTAACATTTTTACTTTATGTTACATTCAGTTTAAGAATTTTCTGTACTCAAACACAAATACATTGTTGGTCCAGGATATGCCTCTGTGTCAATCGGGGTTTCCCTCAGTTGGTTAGGGCTCCAGAAATAAGGCTCCACATGTCTTCCTCCAGATATTTTCTGTAGCTTCCACTTGGGTGGTATCTGCCCACACCATGCACCTCTTATTCTCAAAGAGAAGGACATTTTTTAAAAGTGTAGCAGTCATTTGTATATTTTATAATTCCAGTGATTCTGTTGTAGGTAGAAATTATGCTCTTACACTGGGTTGTGAGGAAAGCATTCCAAGGACCCACACACAGGAGACTGTGTTGTGGCAAGATGATTTATTTGGGTAGAAATCTGCCCCTGGGTTTCCAGTTCCATCTCCCTCTATCCTACCATGGAAAAAGTCCAACCATGTCTTCAGCAAGGCCAAAACAAAACCAGTATCCAGAGTTTCTGTTTTATATTAAAGCTTAAACTTTTGGATCCCACACAGTCTTCTCAGGCCCCAGTAGTTGCAGACCCACGTGGTTGGTTATGTGCTCAGGGTGAGAGAGAATGCAGGAATGCACAGGGCGAGTGTGTTACTGGGTGAGCATGAGAGTACGTTTCTTTGTCCCCCTGGGACTATATTAGCTTGGGTTCGGGACAGACCAGGTGCTTTTTCAAAAGAACCAATCAACTTCCCAAGCTTTTGCAGGCTTTTTGATGGATCCACCCTCCAGTTAGACTGACAGGCCTCTTTGGTTAAGCATCTTCCCCTGCGACCTCCAACAATATGATACCATATGGGGAGGAAGGAGAAGTGTTAATTCCTCTGGTGGAGCAATGCTATGATCCCATGGGGCACGAAGTTATTGCTCCCTGGTGAAAGCAAACAGGCTCATGCTCCACAGTTTGTTAAGGTCAATGTCTAATTTCCTTTGCTTTCATTTCTTTTTAATAATTAGCTTAATAATTATGGTAACAATCTTATCTACTGTCATTGTTATGTCCCCCAATAGTCTGGGTCAATCAGATCCACTTTTATTCCACATTTAATTGGGACCAAGAAGTAATTAATCTAGCCTATCACCATACAGAGTTTTGTGATTTTTTTTTAGAACTATGAAGTCATCCTTCTTTTCTATTAAAGTTCGTTAAATAAATTTCTTTTAAGTTCATTACCTGATTGTGGAAAGCTCCTATATTAAATAGAAGGAAATGATAAATTGAGACCCAAAAGTTATGTTGATGGTTATAGCCATTTCAGTAAAACAGGGACAGATGTGTGCAAAGACAAAAATAAAATACATGTACAGAAAGAAGCAGAGGGGAAAGTTCGTGAGGCTCTAGAGGCCCAAAGAGAAAGAGAGATGGATGATCTGGTTCTGATTCTTCAGTGAGGTTTGGATGCTCTTACTGCCTTTTGTTTGTACAAAATAGGTTTTTGTCTTAGGTTGGGTTCCCCAGCAGAAGGGGACATTAAATAAGGCATCTGTGAAATACCCTTTGTGTTAGGTCAGTTTCTTCAAAATAAGGAGACATTAGGCAAGGGATTCATATATGAACAATTTATTAAGAAAATGCTCTCAAGTAAACTAGTGAGGGTGTGAGAGATGCATAAGAGGGAAGGTAATAAGCAAGGGTTCTGTTACAAGCAAGGTTGGCAACAGCCTGGTTCAGCAGGGTAACCCTGGAATGTAAGTTACAATGCACTGTTTGTCCTGACTCAAGGCAAAGTTGCTGGGCTTTCATACTACCTCACCAACCAGTCACTGGCTGGTGGCCATCCTCAGAGGCAGTGGTGGTAAACTCTTAAGCACTTCCTGCTTGCTGCTTATTTTGGCAAAGATGCTTCACCAGCTCAAGGCTCCCTTTTAAAACGAAGGCAGGAGTGGCTTCCAGAATTGTGAGAGAAAAAATTGCCACATAGTTTGTGGTAATTTGTTACAATGGCCATAAGAAACTAATACAGAGCCTAAACTCTTTCTTTCATTAAAGAACTAGCAAACAAAAGTACACTTTCAAATGTTATACAACTTTCTAAATATGTAATTTCAATTTCTATAACTAATCCCATCATGGTCTTTGGATTTTGCTTTGAATAGAACTATACACTAATAATAACTGCCCCTTCTTTGCTTAAACAATCTCACATATGTTTCTTTAATTTGCAGTTAAAAAAAAACAGTTGACTAAGATTGCCCCCAATCATCTTTCTTCTTAATGCAACTGATATGTAGCTGTGAAGCTGACCAATACTCTCCTTGATGTTAACACATAGCCAGATCTTCTGGACACCCTTCCTTTCCTTCATGAGAATTGAAGTTTCAGGAGATTTTTGTTTTGTAGCCCTACCAGCGGCAGCTGCCTCTGATGGTCCTGTTGAACCAAACACATGGTGGCTAAATTAAATTTTTCTGGGATTAGCAGACAATTAAATAACATGTTAACGGGTCTTAACTGTGGTCTCATCCCCCTTAATTAGTATACCCTTTAACTGTGTCAAGATTTAAGTAGGCTTTCTACTTTTTTCTTATGTCTACTTACTGGGTTTATTTTCCATAATAGACACTCATAACCAAAATAATTTTTCATCTAATTTTTGGGCTAAATAAACACCATCTTTACTCAATCCATTGCTTTGCTTTCTTCATTAGGGTGTATACTTACTAGGTCATTTTTTACAATTTTTCTTTATCCATCTTTTCTACTGAAAGTGATCAGAACAAGCTTATTTTACATGAAACTATCATAAACTCATGAACATATTATAGAAAGTCACTATATGAAATGGAGTGATAAAAGCAGTGACAGTTTAAAACCCTAAATTTAGACTTATAGTTATGTTCTTTCTGATTTTTTACCTTGGGATAATTTTATACATTTTAGATATAATAAGCAATTTATAGTTGGTGTTCAATAGAGAAGGGAAAAGAGAAAAAGTAAATTAGAAATTTGTTTTACAAAGTTGACTGGTGTATTTAAACTTTATAGTCTGAGATATCTTTGAAAGTGTTTGGCATTTCTTAAAACAATAAGAAAATACAGTTTAAATGACCGCAGTTCTCTTTCTTTATATTCTCAATTAAAGGACGAAATTTCATCAGCTCATTTTCTCCTTTATAAAATAAGAGAAATCATTAACAAAATTGCACTTCTCCATAGCTTTTTAGAAAGTATATTTTATTGACTGTTATTACCATAATGTTAAGTTGTCTTACTTTTTCTCCCCTTTATTCCCCTCTGCCCTGCACCCCGCTCCCACCAGCATTCCTCTCCCTAGTTCATGTCCCTGGGTCATACGTATAACTTCTTTGGCTTCTCACTTTTCTATACTGTATTTAACCTCCACCTGTCTATTTTGTACCTACCATTTATGCTTCTTATTCCCTGTATCTTTTCCCCCATTCTCTCCACTCCCTTTCCCCAGTGATAACTTTCCATGTGATCTCCATTTCTGTGATTCTGTTCCTGTTTTAGTTGTTTGCTTAATTTGGTTTTGTTTTTATTAAGTTGTTGATAGTTGTGTTTGTTGTCATTTTACTGTTCATAACTTGATCTTCTTTTTCTTAGATAAGTCCCTTTAACATTTGATATAGTAAAGGCTTGGTGATAATGAATCCTTTAACTTGACCTTATCTGGAAAGTACTTTATCTGCCCTTCCATTCTAAATCATAGCTTTGCTGGACAGAGTAATCTTGGATGTAGTTCCTTGCCTTTCATGACTTCAAATACTTCTTTCTTGCCCCTTCTTCCTGTAAGGTTCCTTTTGAGAAATCAGCTGATAGTCTTATGGGAACTCCGTTCTTGGTAACTGTCTCCTTTTCTCTTGATGCTTTTAAGGTTTTCTCCTTATTTTTAATCTTGGGTGATGTAATTATGATGTGCCTTGATGTGTTTTTCCTTGGGTCCAACTTCTTTGGGACTCTATGAGCTTCCTGGACTTCCTGGAAGTCTATCTCCTTAGCCAGATTGGGGAAGTTCTCCTTCATTATGTTTTCAAATAAATTTTCATTTTCTTGCTCTTCTTCTCCTCTTTCTGGCAGCTCTGTGATTCAGGTGTTGGAATATTTAAAGTTGTCCCAGAGGTTCCTAAGCTTCTCCTCATTTTTTTGAATTCTTGTTTCCTTGTTCTGTTCTGGTTGAATGTTTATTTCCTCTTTCTGCTCAAAATCGTTGATTTGAGTCTTAGTTTCCTCCCCTTCATTGTTGGTTCCCTGTATATTTTTCTTCACTTCACTTTGCATAGCCTTCACTTTTTCCTCTATTTTACAACCATATTCAACCATTTCTGTGAGCATCCTGATTACCAGTGTTTTGAACTCTGCATCTGATGGGTTGGCTATCTCTTCCTCACTTAGTTCTATTTTTGGAGTTTTGATCTGTTCTTTCATTTGGGCTAAATTTCTTTGCCTTGGTGTACCTGTTACATTGTAAGGGGTTGAGCCTTAAGTATTCAACATGGTGGGGCAACCCACTTCACTGCCTTGTGGTGTTGTAAATGGAAGAGGGGTCCAAGAGGGAACAGTGCCATTTATTCAGCTCTTGGCTGGCTTTCAGTCACTTCCCCTGCTACCCACAAGCAAATTGGGCTCTTCTGGTGCTGATTCTCAAGTGGGTGGGCTTGTGTATGTTCTAGGACCCTGTGGGTCTGTCCAACAAACTCTCCTGGGAGACTGGGAGTTTTTCCCGCTGCAGCAACCCCTACAGATTTTTACAGCCAGAGGTTTTGGAGGCTTTCTTTTCCTGCACTGGAACCCTGGGTTGCGTGGCCTGTCTTATTCCCTATTTGTTCTTCCCAGTTTATCTGCACCCAAGTGTGGGACTGCTAGCTGCCACCTCACCTGCCCTGGCCTTTAGCCACTGCTTTGCCAGTGTCCTGTCCTTCCTGGCTGCCCACCTGTGCCCCTCGTCCCAGTCTGAATGAATGTTTCTGCTTTAACTCTTTGGTTGTTGGACTTCCATACAGATCAATTTTCTGGCACTTCTGGTTGTTTTTTGTTTTTAAATTTGTTCTTGTCCTTCTTTTAGTTGTATGAGGAAGCAAAGTGTATTTATCTATGTTTCCACCTAGGTCAAAAGTCAATAGTTTTTACTATATTTAAATTTTAGCAAACTTGTACATCTGAAAAAATTTAAAGGATTTATAAGAACTTTTGTATTTAAATTCTGAATCACTTATTTATCAACTTGTGTTTTAATTTCTAAGTTCAGACCTTGAGAAAAAAACTTAACTTACAGAATATAAATCTGTCCCAATAATCTCATTGTCATCATGACTTGAATGATTATACCATCCCTCAGTATTAGAAATGATATTGAGAATTAAGTAAAAGAGAGTTGGAACAAAAGTTGGTTTTGTACTTTTCAAAATAGATATGCATGATCCAAATGAGAAAAGGACAATGTCATGCTGTGGGTTTAATATTTCCCATTTGAACTGCTCTGATTTGCCCCATATGTGCACTTAAACTTGTCTATTCATGTACCCAGATTTTTTCAGTTAGATAAAAAAGGCACTATGGTTATAAAATATTGACTGTAACTTGTGATTTTGGAAATGATTATATAAATAACACAACTTTGAATAGCTGATAGGTCTTTTTTATAAGATAGTCAGAATATTAAACAGTTCGGAAATGGGAAATTCTATTTGCTGCCGGAGGTCTTCTCAGCTATGCTGACTTGATTTCAACTTCAAACAAACACTATCTGAGCCTGTTTGTAAATACGTGCCTAGGCTTAAAGCTATACTATGAGGCTACACAGCTAACTCTGTGTAGGCGCTTTTTGGTAAGATGGTTCTCAGCTTAAACTCAATCCATCAAATAGCACATTCTTTCTCTTTGGGACTTTTAACACTATTTGAAATAAACTGGTATGTGTTTGACTTACCACACGATGGCGCTGCATGAAAGCCTTACAATGAAAGCAGCCTAAAAAAACTTGTTTTCAGTCTGTAAAATGTTAACAACCCAAATTACTGGCTTAAAACATGAATGTGACCTAATTCAGTTCTCCTATTCCACAGAACATTTTTCATATTATTATTTTTTGATTTAATTTTTACTGTATTTTTCTGCATTACCATTTGGTCCCCTTACACCCCCTAACCCCTTCATATTTAAAAATTGTCAATTTTTATTGTTTATATTGAGGTTCCCTCAATATAAAGATAGGATAACTAGTAATCAGTGATAGCAGATAGATGTTAAAGGCATTGCTATTTTGGTATTATTTTTATTGAAAAGAATGATCAGGCATTAATAGTGGGTAGAAAAAAAATTAACCTTAATTCTTTATCAACCTATAACTCTTGCAAACCTTATTATTTTATGTCTATAAAGTGCTTTTTTTTCTTTTAGTATTATTAATTCTTAGGACATCCATCAGCAATGAGTAATAAACTGAATAATTATCAGTTTAAAAATGAGCAATATGTTACATGGCTATTAAAATTTCAGGGTCCTGGTGAGAGACAAATACCATATGATCTCACCTTTAACTGGAACAGAATCAAAAAAGTGAAAAAAGCAAACAAAATATACCCAGAGACATTGAAATTAAGAACGATCTAATAATAGCCAGAGGGGAGGGAGGAGGGGACAGTGGGGGAAGAGTTTTCAGGAACTACTATAAAGGACACAGGGGCAAAACCAAGGGAGAGGGTGGAAGCAAGGAAGGGAGGTGGGATTACCTGGAGTGCGGGGTGGGGGAGTTGTGGGGGGAAAGAGCAGACAACTGTAATTGAACAATAATAAAGTAATTAAAAAAAAGAAACTAAAAGAATCTTAAAATAATTAAATGTATTAAGAACATAGAATACTTAAATAAAGTATGATTTGATGAAAAACATAAAATTTCAGGATCGGCAAGAAATAATGAAACTTATCTTTTTAGAAGAGGATAATTTTAAGACCAATGATAGTAGTATTATACAGCAAACTGAAATAAAACCATTGCTATGAGTACACATATTTCATTTATTTATTTTTAAATCATTTTTTCATTACAATTTACATATGTTATTATATTAGTTTCAGGTGTACACCCCAGTGATTAGACATATACATAACTTACTAAGTGAGCACCCTGATAAATCTTGCACCCATTCAACACCATACAGAGTTATTAGAATATTATTGACTCTATTCCCTGTGCTGTACTTTACATCCCCATGATGTTCTGTAACAACCAATTGTGTTTCCCAACCCCTTCACCCTTCACTTTTCACCCAACCCCTATCCCACCTGCAACTGTCACAATATATTCCATATCTATAATTTTGTTTCTGTTCTGTTTATTTTTGTTCTGTTCATTTGTTTTCTTTGGATTCAATTGTTGGTAAATATGTATTTATTTCCTTTTTATTGTTCATATTTTTATCCTTTATTCTTCTTCTTAAGGAAGACCTTTTAACATTTCATATATACTGGTTTGATGATGTAAACTCTTTTAGATTTTTCTTGTCCAGGAAGCTCTTTATTTATCCTTTGATTCTGAATAAGCTTTGCTGGGTAGATCAATCTTGGCTGTGGGTCCTTACTTTCCATCACTTTGAGTATTTCTTGCCAAACCCTTCTGACCTGAAACGTTTCTGTTGAGAAATCAGCTGACAGTTTTTATGGGAGCTCCATTGTGTAGACAACTAATTTTCTCTTGCTGCTTTTAAGATTCTACATTTGGCATTTTAATTATGTTGAGTCTTGGTGTGAGCATCTTTCAGTTCATTTTGTTTGGAACTCTCTGAGTTTCCTGGACCTGTATGCTTATACCAAGCATACCAAGTTAGGGAAGTTTTCTGTCATTATTTCTTCAACTAGCTTTTCTTTTCATTTTTTTCCAGTAGTATATTTTTTAATTCCTTTTTTAAATTGTATCTTTATTACTATTTGTCCCCCTTATACCCTCTCCCACCTCCTCCCACAATCATTTCTTGCTTGCTCTCTTCTCCTGCTGGCCACACCCATGATGTGTGCATTGGTATGCCCAAAGTTGTCCCAGAGGCTCCTTACACTATCTTCATTTTGTTTTTATTTTTTTTATTTTTGCTATCCTGATTAGGTCTTTTTTGCTTCTTTACATTTTAAATCACTGATTTGATTCTCAGATTCACCTACTCTACTGTTGATTCCCTTAAGTTATTCTTCATTTTAATTAGTGTTTCCATCCTTTCTGACTATTTTTTTATGCTGCTGAAGTTCTCACTAAGTTCTTTGGGCATCCTTTTAATCAGCATTTTGAACTCTGCGTCTAGTAGATTGCTTGTCTCCATTTTGTTTAGTTCTTTTTCTATAGTTTTGTCATGTTTTTTCATTTGGGACATGATTCTTTTCTTCCTTGTTTTAGCAGTCTTCCTGTGACCTAATGTAGGTGTTCCATAGGGTCCAGTGGCACATCCTCTTTGTTCACCTGAGCTGTGCACTCAAGGTGCTCCCCTTGTGTGGGCTGTGTACACCCTCCTCTTGTAAGCTGAGCTTTGATTGCTATTGGCACATAAAAGGGAAGGATTTACCCCCAGGCCAATCAGCTGTAAGGACTGTCATGACCAGTGGCTATTGTGGAGGATCAGCTTTGTAGGGGCTCATCACACAGAAGGGACTGAATTTGGTGGGGCTGTGGTGTTGGCTGAGTCCACACCTTGAGTATGTCACTTGTGAGAGTGGTTGGTGGTACTTTGAAGTAGTCTAAAGTTATCCACTGGGTGTGCTGGCTCTAGGGCCTTCTAAGAGGACAGGTCAAGGTCAGCTATCACCTCTGTCCTACCTAGGCCACGCTGCATGTGTTACAAAGCAATCTGCAGATGGCTGCTGCTTGTTCTGGGCTTGGAGGTACCCAGACAAGGTCAAGTTGTTAACCATAGGTAGCTGCTGCTAGAGCCGGGCGAGGGCCACTTAATGAGAGGTAGAGGGTGCTCTGAGGGAGGAGGTTACTTGTTAGAGAGTTTAGAAAAATCTGAAGCATGAGCCAAGATAGGCCATATGTATGGAAAAGCTACTGAAAATGGCTTGAGTGGGCTGGCATGTTGGGTGGGGTGAGGTCTCAAGTAATCACCAGGGTGGGGTCCACAGCATTATATTGATGAAAACTCGGATATGATGCTTGCCTGCCAGCTCTACTGGGGTAGGGCTCATCAAAGGAACAATGGCCTCTGCTAGTACTTTTGTCTGGGAGAAAGGTGTGCCCCCTCAGCTCTTGCCTTGATGTCAGACAATTCAGTTCACCCCATATGTCTCTGTTGATTTTCAAGCTGCTGCCAGTGCTGGAGCTCATAGGAAGTGAGTCTGAGTAGGTCTGTGTGTGGGCCTTGAAGAGGAACTGCCTGGGACTCCAGAAGCCTCTGTCTTTATCAGCCTCAATCCCTGCTGGTTTTTACAGTCAGAATTTATGGGGATTTCTCTTGCTGGCACTGGAACCCTAGGCTGGGTGTCCCGGTGTGGGGCTGGGACCCCTCACTCCTTACAAGTGACCTCTGCAGTGGAGATATTCCTTCAATTTTCATCTGTCACATGCGGGTGTGGGACCAGGCTGTTCTGTGTCTCAGCCCCTCCTACCAGTGGTTTCTTCTTTAATTCTCTAGCTGCAGGACTTTCATTCAACCAAATTTAAGGTGGTTCTATAGGATGGTTGTTCTGTAGTTTAGTTGTAATTTTGATGTGGTTGTGGGAAGAGATGAGTAATGCATTTATGTATGCTGCTGTTTTTAAAAAGATTTTATTTATATATTTTAGAAAGATGGAAAAGGAGGGAGAAAGAGAAGGAGAGAAACATCAATGTGTGGCTGCCTCTCATGTGCCTCCCCATCATTGGGGACCTGGGCCACAATCCAGGCATGTGCCCTGACTGGACATCGAACCTGCAACCCTCTGGATTGCAGCCCATGTTCAATCCACTGAGCTGCACCAGGCAGGGCTATGCTGCCATTTTGGCTGGAAGTTGGGTATATTTATTTTAAAAAGATAAATGATATCACAGAAAGTAAGATGAACTTGATTAGTTGTATTAGAGTTAAACCTTATATTTCGTTTTCTATTTATAAAATGTAGAGTGAAAAAAGAGAAAAACTTGTTCCTATTATTATAATTTTTATGCCACACCTTCTTTCTTTTTTGTTTTTAAGAAATATTGCTTTATTTGAGTAACTTACCTCCAAATTACTTTTATGTGTCTAAAAAAGTCCTAATGAGCATCCAGAAAGAAAACATATACAGCTTCCACAAGAATAAGAACAAAAAAATAATGGGGTTAATGACCGTCCCAAGTGATATTTCCTAAAAGAAAAAAATGTAATTATTTAACCTTTCTTCTTCTGAGGCAAGATAAGTGAACTGCACACATCATGAATAAAATTTTCTTACTTTACGAGGAGGAAAGATTGTGATCCTGTTTCAATGACTATGAAATATAAAAATAACATCCACTCTTCTGATTATAATGAGGGGAAAATCATTCTTCAACATTTCAATTCTCATGAAATCCAAAGGTCTGTTGAATCCACCTTTTCGATTCATGTATTGCCTGTACTTCCTCTTCTGAGACACATTTATGGCACAGGCATTTACAGAGCCATCCACCTTTTTTCCTTTTGTGGAGTCAAAGGAGGCAAACCCCATTAGCTGCATCATTTCTATTTCTTCCTCTGTTTTGCCCTCCAAGTGTTCCTTAGTATTCTGACATTCTTAGCTCTTCGTTTCTTTTGCTTTCTTTTCCTCATCTCTTCTTTCTTTCAGTAGAGAAGGGGAAGGAGATGTGGATCTATGTAACGTTGGGGAACCTGGAGTGTATACTGTGCTGGGATTGAGAGCAGTTCCTTCTCCAATCTCTCTCCTGGGACCAGGACCTTCCTTGGCACCTGTGTTCTCTCTCCCTGGGGGTGGACTGGGACTGCCTATGCTCCCTTTGCAGGGAGCAGCTGCGGCGGCGGCTGCCACCCATTCTGAGATCTCCTCTACCTCACCACATCTTATTTCTTTGCATTGTTGTCTTTTCAATCACCTTATTAGTTTGAGGTTTTAAAAATGTTTTAGTCAATTCAACCTGCAGCAGATAAACCCTATACAATTTCTGTACACCATATTGCTCTTCCTCATTATTTTTACTTAATCTATAAACATACTTGAACTGAGTCCCATATGTTATTTTATCCCTTATTTGGCCTTACTTGATATTATGTGTTTTCTTAGCTTCTTGGATGACAGAAGTCTGTCACTGATATGAATTCCTCTAATTTTTTTCTGAATCTTCCCACTGTGGAAAGTCCTCAGAACTCCTACTTGTCTTGTGGATGCTCCTGAGAATAGACAACGATCCACCTGTTCCCCTTTACTAATTTATTTGGATGTGTAAACTCTACTGCATGCACAACCACAGAGGCTGTCTCTTAAAATGAAATCATGTCTATTCTGATTCCTTCTTTTGGGTAAGTTCATTGTTTGTTAGGCTTGTTGATTTAAATCCTTTGTGTGCAGAACATCAAAGTTAGAGAGAAAGAACTTGTATAACAAATGGCATCTTTCCTGTTACTTCATTTACCCTCCTCACTCTTTCCCCTCTCATTCTTTCCTTTCTCTTTCTCCTCCCTTGTTCTTAAATTTGGAATTTTAGGTTCTCAAAACCAGACAAGAACAAGGCATAAGAGTTGGGGGGGGGTACACACAATTGTCAAATTACGACCTTGAGGGACATAGTAATAAACATCAACCTGAAGTTACTTTAGAATAGATTGCGTCACTATTATAGGTACATGCAAACCATATATAAATAAACTCATGACCCTCTTACATATTGATCTTGGAAGTCATAACTAACTTTTTAAATACTGCTGAATCTGTCTATCATGACATTTCTTTGTCCTCAGGATGAAAGATTATCCCCATTAAAATTAACATCAATATTTTTATTTCTATAGTGTTAAATACAGAGCCAAAATAAGCACTTGTGAACTGTGCTTTATCCTGTCATCCTCATCTATTCGACTATGATAATTATACTACTGTAACCAGCTTGAATTCTCTTTTAGTTCTAATTCTAAAATGATCCATGTTACTATGATGAATATGTGTTTTATGGAGCTGGCTTCATTTCCTCTTCCTCAGGATTGGGCGATTGTATTTCCTCCTGGATGAATTAGTGTAGTATATGTGAGATTATATTTCATTAGTTTTATAGCCGCTTGTTAAAGTTTTATTATCCTCTCTGTTTTATATTTCAGGCTGGCAACACTTACCAGCAGTGCTAAGTGACTTGATATATATGAATCATAATTTTGTGACCTAAGAATATGCTGTCTGCAAATATAATGGTGTCTTAGATGTAATACTTTACAATGCTATTAAACAAATGCATTCACAGAATAAGCAAATTTGCTTAAAGAACTTTTTAGCTATGAAAAATTAAGAAACTTTATTTCAAATTTTCTTTCAACCAGTTAAAGTATCAGCATTTCTCTTAAGAGGTAAGTGGTACACATATGCTTTAACAAGAATTCATTCAGTTTGTATGATTTTCATTTATTTTATGTAACTCTTATCTGTTACTTATAATTCAATAATGTCTTTGAAGCAATCTAGCACAAAGGTAAAATATGTAACTTGGTGCTACTTAGGTTGATGTCTCTTTACGCAGCTGAATAAATAGTTGAGTAGATATGAAGGACAGTCATAAATCACATAATTATACTAGTACTAGACAGGGTGAGGGTTGAGTAAGCAGTATGTTGGAGCATTCTAACATTTTCTACCATAATTATAACCCCTGTTACTCTGAACTCACTACATGGTGGTTTATTGTTATGTAAATGGAGATTAAGAATGTAACATTCTCTGACACATTTATAGTTATTCTTAAAATGTGTGTAGTATTACTATAGAGAACATGATTGAAATAAACTACTTGAAATTGGACTCCTTAAGAGAAAATTTGCTTAAAGAATTTTTGTTTTTTTTTTTCAGAAAGAAGTAATGTTTCAGTTTTCTAGTAAAGACATTGTTATCTGCAATCACCATCAACAATTTAGTCTCTTGAAGGAGAATGATTCATTTATGAATATTTATCAAGGTCTTACTATGTGTGAAAGGATAGTTTAAGTTGTGTTTAATATGTTGTTATTCTAGTATCATTACAGTTTATATAATTGAAACTAGTGATGTATATAAATATTTCTAGTTAGCTAGATGTTCATGAACAATAGCCTAAAATTACTTGAACATTTTAGAAAAAAATAAATGTGTTCTTTATTTTTATAGAGTTTTTCTGTCATGATGGTACTCTAACATTTAAAAAATTAAATGAAATTTGATTAATAATGCAATTAATATTTTCTTATTAAAAGCAAAACAGGACTAAAACGAAGTCTGTGGTAGAGAAAGAGGTGAGGTGGGGCTGTCAGTTCACTAGTTTTCAGAGCAGACATAAGTTCCATGCTTGCTTTCTGGTGAGTGGGAACACTGAAACCACAGGCCTGTGACCACTGTGTGCTTAGCGTTTCATCTCAGGTGCCAGGAAACCATTGAAGACATTTGACATCTTCAAGGTTAGAGGACCCTTGAGGTTACTGTGGTTTGACATGGAGACTTCTCTTCAATTTCCCACTGATTTCAAAAGCCCAAGGGATCCTGCAAAAGAAGACCTCCTGAGAATTCTAATTGTCTTCTGAAGGGCCTGTTTTCAGAACAAAACAAAACATAATAACGATAAATTATTTTGAAACTAAGTGTTTACATGTGATGCGAACAAAAAACGTCAATGTATGTGTGATTTCTCCTCCCTACATTTGCCCCTTCTTTTCTCCTTACCCTTGACCTCTAAGGAGAATTCTTACAGTTCCTATATTACTTAGATGCCACTTTGATTGGATGGAAAAACAAATTGAAAAGGTAGGATGGGGTAATTTGGAAGAGATAAAAGAGTAGCGATGGAAGGAAAATGAAAGGAAGGAAAAACAAAAACCCTCATGGGACGGTGGGCTGAGTAGAGTGCTTGGTTGGGAGATGAGAGTATCAGAGAGAAAGATTTTTAGGAGTTGCTGCTATCCATGTGGAGAATGTTAAGAATTAGACAGATGGGCAGAATGGATATTTAGGATGATTTGTGGTTTTCAAAGTATATTTCCATACTGCTGCCATTTTAAAACAGGACATCTTTAAGTAATTTGAATGTCGTTTAATTCCTTCTGATTTCTCTAGTCTATTGTGTTTTTTAACATTAAGTCTGAGCTGAGCCTGGATCATGTGGGCCTGGTTGTTCTTTGGGTTACTCTGTATTTTTAAAACACATCAGGTGGCCAAATGCAGGAAACTCTTGTAGTCCTTTTGCTTATCTTCTCATGGGAGCTTGCACCATGCTATCTTTCCAAGAGTGCAAGGATGGAAGTATGATCATGATACCTACACTTCACCTTGCTATTCTAGGCCCCTTTACCAGACACATAGTTTTCTAGTTTCCTTGGGGTAAGTTCCAGTTAATGATTAGACTCTGGGAAAAGTTAGGAAAACTTTGGTGCATGTGGGGAAGTGATTCTAAAAGAAATGCCATTCGGTGGAAGGAGATTTGACTCATTGTCTCTGAGTTGAACTTCATTCCTCAGAGATGCTGAAAGTTGAGAAGTCCTAGAGATGCTACTAAAAACTTCATTGAGAATATCCATTGCTCTGTGTTTCTGTGTTGAAAGAAGAAAGGCTGTGGTCAAAATAATTAAAAATTTTAGTGATTGTGCTTTTCTCTGTCATCTCTTCTCATGTTGGTCAGGCATTAATGCTATTCTTCATTTTCTTCTGGCTGTCCCCAAAATGACTGAAAATTCAACATAATTCAAACCCAAATGCAAGCTTTTCTCTCATGAGATTTTCCCTCAGACTTACCTTGGCATTGTTCCCTAGGTCTGAAACTTAGACATAATTTTCTGTTTTCATATTCACTCTTGTCCAGTCTTGGTGTTTTTCAAACCCTGATTATTGCCAATGATATTATTTTTCTCAAGCTGTTCCTCCAAATGGGGATTCATTTCCCCTCCCTCTCTATCCAGTTCTTTTAAGAACAAAAGTAAGTCTCCTCTCTTAGTGTCTGCTCCTCACTTTAATGCTAAGGCCTTTCCCCCTTCCCCGTATGTGCTAAGCAATTATTTTATTACTTGTGGGAACTGTTATGGGGTTTATTAAAATGTGTTATTTTATGTAGATCTGCCCTATATGCTTACTGAGTCTGTGAGCTATAAAAATTAATGTTTTTATTTCCTTAATTACTGTGTATAATCCTTGAGTAGGTTTTGAATACACATAGAGTGCTGGGTTTGTAATAAGTTCTCATTACCTGTTGAATTTAATCAAAGAAACATACTTTTGCTTGCATAATTCAGGGTGGAGATGCAATTGACAGTTCAGTGAACAGGAGAAAAGAGTACAGTCATAGTTCTCAAACTTTTTTCCAAGCCCTTTGGAGCTGTGATGTGTGTCCCAGGCAGCTGAAGTGTAGCCCGAAGCAGCTGTATCAAATATGCTTGATGTCTCCTGTTGAACCCTAAACATTCAGGGGAATTGTTCTTAGCTCCATGTTATCAGTATTTGTTTTAATGTAAAAATGATGTTTTAAATTACATATACTAATGTAACAATTTCTCTTCTGACTACATGTCTCCCAACTCTTGCTATGAAATCGATGGTTTAGGAAAATTTGTCTAATTAATGGTATTTTTCATCCTGTCAAAGCTATTTTAGTTTGAGATTTTAGAAACTTGCTGATGATGAAACCAGCACTGTGCAGAAAATGAATGGTATTTTAATGACTATAAAACAACAGTGGGGAATTCTCACTTAAGGAGGTTTGTGTATATTTTTCACTTACTGAAACTGTAACTGCTGTTACAGATTTAAAATTGGAAATGTTTGGCTTATAATAATTCTTTTATTTTTCTGTTATGTGCTCAAATTTAATTACAATTTCAGTCTATATCTCTAAAATATAAGTTCTAATTTTAAAAAATTTTCTGAGAGTGTTAT
Organism: Phyllostomus discolor; assembly: GCF_004126475.2. NCBI lineage: Eukaryota > Metazoa > Chordata > Mammalia > Chiroptera > Phyllostomidae > Phyllostomus > Phyllostomus discolor. The sequence continues at coordinate 75,924,292 of NC_040904.2, read as the reverse complement.
TTTACTGTTGAAGAGATCTATATGAGCATACTGTTTGAATGTAACATTTCTCAATCATTTTTTAAAGTAAAACAAAGACGTATCATAAGGTTAGAATAGAAGTAGTATTTGTATATTAATTTCAAAACTAATTTGTACAAATAACACATATCATATGGTCAAATGCCTTAATTTTATGAATTCAAAATATTAGTAGTTTAATTATACATAATATTGATGTTATATATAATTATATGAAGTGTGGATAAAATAATAACATTATGTAAATATATAAAATAATTATTAATATTATGCAACATTATCAAAACTAATATTAATCATCGATATTCTATTTCTAATCTTATCTATTGTTTTTTATTTGCAAATATAGTTGCAACTATTTTAGTTATGGGATAATTGCAAACAAAATGAAATATTACTAAGAAGTTAAATAAATTAATATGAACACAAAATACACCATTAAAAATGTTACCAGCATTACCCACTTGAGAATTGCACATTAATGACCTGCGTTTTCTTAAAATGCATTGAAATAATGTAAATGTGATACTCATTTATTGGAGACTATCCTCTGGCATTCTGGTAGTCTTTGAAAATTATCTTTTTGCTGTTAACAAGTTAATTACCCTGATGTCTTCCCTCAAATTCCACTGAGCACACTGTTCTTGGTAAACATTTAAAGGTATGTGAAAAATACATTAGATTTTCAAAATTTTTGCCATAAAAATTATGTTCAAAAACATCTCATTGTAACTGGTTTCAGATTTCCCGAGCTCTACACTGTTATTTGAATCTATACAGATGGAGCAACTCATCCTGAGCAAGTGTATGTAAGTCTAAACACTTCAATTTCAGAAGAGTAGACAAAGCTGGGCTTCATGCTGTCTGCAAGCCCCGAATCCTGCTTCTCACACCAAGTGCTTTCAGAGAATAGGCTGTTAACAGAAAGTTGCTTTAGTTCATTGGGACTATGAGTTTTCTCAAGAGTATTTGCTGCAAGTGATCAATGCTTAAGGCTCTGTTAACAACACTGGTAGCATTTGCCTCATAATTAGTGGGATTTGGGGGGAAGTATGACATGATGGGGGTTACCTTTATAATTCAACCATGGAGATAATTGCTCCACTTAAAATTTCACATTCATTATTTTGTGTATGTGTAGATTGCCTCATTGAGTAGGAATTTGTAGTAGCTATAATTTTTTCAGATACTAAGATATTCATAAAACTAAAATTTGAGATATTTTGGGAATGAAAATTTCCCAGTGTTTCTTATTCCTTTGTATACATTAATTCTTTGATCTTTTTCAGTTACCCTTTGAGGCTGACAAAATATTTTGCAGTATAAAAGTTTTCTGAAGGTTTAGGTTGCTTTTCTAAAATCAAAGTGTGTGTGTGTGTGTGTGTGTGTACACATATATATCTTATTTAAAGATATGTATTTAAAATACCTTAGGAACTGAAAGTAATATGAAACCATTCATCCTCCATCAGCCAATCACTAATACTCACCAAGCTTGTATCCGTGCTAAACTGTTAAGATTCCTCAGCTGATCTGAAACAGGGACTCGACTCTACTTGATCGAATGTTGCAAGAACACTTTAGCATGGTTGCAGGGTATTTGTCTTTCAAGGTCATCAGACCAGTAAACAGAAAGCCCATTTAAGGAGGAAAAGAACTCTATTATTGATCACTTTTTTATTCTGAAAATTGTTATGCTTAACTCATAGTGGAGTTTTTCAATGAATAAGAATTTTTCAATGAATAAGAATTATAAAGCTGAGAGAATGGAAAGTTATAAGGTGCTTAAGATTTGTTTGTTTTTTCCTAAACTTCATCACACACTAGGCTGTTTCCAACTTTTGTTGGCTGTAAGTGTAAAGTTCGTAACTATACAGTAAAACTGTAACTGTAAAGATTTTATTTATATTATGATAAATAGCATTGTCTGTTTTCTTTACAAACTCAGTGACCTCATATTTTATAGTTTCTTTGTAATATAAGTCAGTGGTGCTCAACCTTGGCTGCATATTAAAATCACCTGGGGAACTTTTAAAATACAGTGATTCCCTAGCCATCATAGATGTTATTTCTTAATTGGATTAGGGAGGAGCTCTGGCATCTGTATGTCATAAAAGCTCATAAAATGATTTAATACACAATTAGGATTGAGAGCCACTGACAGGGGGTAAAGGAAGGGGTTTTATTTGAATTATCTGGAACTATCCCATCCTGGGGCATGTTAATATATCCTGTGTGGATAGTTACATAGCATATGTTTTGGAAAATCTCTCCCACCAATTCTAACCTTGCAGTAGATCCCAGTAAGAAAAACAAGTTCTTCCACATGCTTTGTTCTGTTGTCCATTGCAGCTCTTTGGAAAAATAACTTTGGGAAGAGTTTGGTTTACTCAGCCACATAAAAATCAGTCAATGTCAGCAAATCATCTCTGTACTTCATAGCATATTAACACTTATGTTTCGACCCTTCAAGGCCGGGCTCGTCCATGGTATTCACACAGATGGAATGATATTTGTGGAGCAGTTGGGATGTCTGTCACACCTTTATTCACGGGTGGGTGAGCCACAAACACTGCAAGCTGCATGTCTATCAGCATGTCTCATGTCATGGCCCTTGCTCCCCAGTGTGGCCCCCATCGTGGCACCTGTCCTTTTGTGTGTCTCTCATCATCGCCCTCAGCAGGGAGTCCCTACCTGTTTAATTACTAGAAGGGAACAAAGCCAGAAAACTTCCAGAACATTACATAACATAACATAATTTTGTGCATGCAAGCCCACTTCACATGATGGGAAGAGTTTATCTCACCTGGTCTCAAGGCCATGAGAACACTGGTTATCAGGCGCCCCCAGGCTATGGGAACACTGCTTCCCTTAGCTACCCAGACACCTGGGTGAGGAAGCCGGACTGCCTTTACTTACCCTGCAACACTCTAATTTGATTTGTTGTTATATTTACAGCTGAGATTAGGAACTATTGGGATTGGGACACAGGACGGATGGCAAGGATAGGATAACCTAGATGTTTTAAAACAGTGCTGAAGCCCTATCACCAATTTAGAGAAGTTGTTCAGAAGAAGAAGAGTCAGCTTCATAATTGTACCTAGAGTGAGTCTTGTGTCTATTTTTTTCATAAGTGTCTCAAAATTTTATTTAGAAAAAGTTTTTCCTGTTGGGTCACTAAATATAGTGAGAACTTTGTCACTGATTTTGACTAAACTCAAACACTTTGGACCACTCAAATTTTCTCATTGTTTCTACCAATGTATGATTAATCTAATTTTTTGAATAGTAATTTGTAGTAATAAAAATATTTCAAGAAAAAAGGTTATTTCTTTTTTATATTGGATCTTTTTTGTATTGGAGAACATATGTGGTAAATGTGTATGTCAGCTTGACTGGGCCATGGGGCCCAGATATTTGGCCCAAGATTATTCTGGATGTTTCTGTGAAGTTTTTTTTTTTTGACATTAACATTTAAATTGGTGGACATTGAGTAAAGCAGATTATATTGTGGGTGTGTCTCATTCAATCGACTGAAGGCCTTTATAAAACAAAGACTGACCTGCCCCAAGCAAGAAGGAATTCTGCCAGAATACAGCCTTTGTACTCAAATTGTGAGACCCTGGATCTCCAATTTGCTACTGTACCCTGCAGATTTTGGATTTGCCATGCCTCAACAATCATTTCAGCCAATTCCTCAAGAAAACAAAATATCTATCTACCTGTATCTGTAACTATATTGTATCTTCTGGAGAACCCCAACTAATACAGGCCATAGTTAAGACATGGACAGTACGATGGCTGCTACGGGCTGATCGGCCCCAACTCCTGATCACTGGACCAGCAACATGAGTGTTCCATGGGAACCTGTTAGAAATGCGAACCATTGGGCCTTATCCCTGAGTACTGATCCAGAAACGCTGTGGTGTGGCTAGCAACCCTTAACAAGTCTTCTCAGTAATTCTGATGACACAAAAGATGAAGAACAATTGTCATATGTCATAGGAACTTTGGGAATTAGCATTATTTGCCTCCAACCTCACTCTGACTATATTTTCTAGAGGTGGCCCACCTAGGTAAGAAGGAATGCAGATTGGTGGTTCTTAAACTTGGCTGCACATTAGAAGATTTGGAAAGCCTTAAAAAATTGACAGCTATTGGGTAGAGGCTGGAGGGATTAAGCAAAAAGAAAAAGGACTCATGGACATGGACAGCAGTGTGGTGATTGCTAGGCGGGGGATGGGGTGTAAGGGAACTAAATAGTAACAGAAAAAATACAATAAAAATAAAATTAAATTAAATTTAAAAGCATAAAATAAAAATTCTGCCCAGGCTGTAGCCTACACCAGCTATGGGTATTTCTAACACTTGCCCTGGTAGTGTCTATCTGCAGCCAAGTTTGAAAACCAGTGGCATAGCTAAAGAAGTTACACCTTCTGTTGGGAATAAAAAGGAAAGTTATAGTGTCATACAATCAAATGTCCTTTGAGTAACTATAAATTATGAAACATAACACTACAAATGGCATGTTTTTTTGAGTGTTGCAAATACATGTTAACTCATTTAATTTTCATAACAACTTTGTTATATCTTCCTTTTGCCATTGAGGCAATTGAAGTGAAGGAAGGTAAACTACCATGGTAAAAGGCACAGAAAGCGTCAGAACTAAACCTTAATTGAAGCAGTCTAGCTCAATAGCTTTTGTTCTATTATTACCTAATACTACCTTGCAAATATTAGTTTATGTCATTGAACACAGGCTTTCGATGCAGCTGGCTCATCACTTGAGGAATGCTGGCATTCACCATCCTTGCTAACTGGCTCTTGATGACCTACACGAATGTTAAAAGACATTGTTAACCAAAGGCCCAGACATAAGCCACCACTCCTCAAGCAATTGAATAAAAATAGACTCCTGGAAAATATCTCAGAATAGAAAAAAATCTGAATGACATGAAAAGTTTTTTGTGTTAAGCCCACAGGAACAAAAAAGAAAAAAAACAGGTTCTGGCTGGTGACAAGGAATTGTCCTCTGTATTCATGTTATTAGCCTGTCATTGGCCTAGTGTCTTTGTTAACGGAGCCACGTAGCATCAATTAACTATTTTTGTGAAGGAAAACACACCATAGTTTCAGGAAGGTTTTATTGTTGCTGAATCTTTTAATCTGGTTTCTACATTGATAGTTGAGACAGGGCAGGGACCTCACAAAGAAAGGTTTTTAATCAATTCTGGTACGTTCTCTCTCATGATGTGTTGTGTGTGATTCAAAGAAAAATACTTCATTTGCATTACATGCCTGTTAAGTGTTGAGACTTTCTAAATATAACATCCATTGAACATATTTGATGTTCACCATATTAATTGTCTGAAGCCTTTTCTGTTTTATTTATCATTTTACACATAATTAAATTTGGGATTACAGTATCAATTACAGATGTCTCTAGACAGGATTTTAATTCAACTTGGGGTCTAATTTTTGGTAAGGAAGCAAAAAAAAAATAAATCAAAGGAATAGTTGTAGAACAACTACAGTGACTTCTTTGTGGATTCCAAGCATCAATTGGATTGATTTTGTGAGCTAAAATGATCTTTGTGTTACTTGAGAGTTTTAATATAGCAGTGATTGTTTGGTTCCACAATATGGATTTGTCTTAAACTTAATTGCAGGTTATCTGTGTTGCTGGGTGGTAAAAATGTGCTGAGTAATTCCCTTCCTGTGAAAGGGAAACTCACAGACACAAAGCTTGGTACATGTCCCATGCAGTGACTCCTTCTCAAGCTGAGAGTAAATAATAACCTGTTATTGAGTTTAGACATGCACTTGATGCTTATTTATGTTAGGAGAGTAAAACTTACACTTTGAAACATTCTTTAAGCATTTTAGAACCTTTGGTTATATATTTTGTTTTGTTTTTATTAAAGTAAGAGCCTCTGGAAAAAATTGATTGGTTTACTTTGAAAATGTATCATTTCTTCTGTGACCACTAAGCAGATGTAGAAATCTATTCTTGGCAATCACATCACACAAATTCCCTTGAAAAAGTCTGTACTGGAGAAACAACTGGCCTATTTCCTGTTAATTGTAAAATTATTGGGTTACAGAATAAAGAAGCACTGGTGATCTTTTCCTTTTTTAAAAAAATATGGAACACTTCATGAATTTGCGTGCCATCCTCGCACAGGGGCAATATCAATCCTTTGTGTATTGTTCCGATTTTAGTAGGTGTGCTGCCGAAGCAAGCACTGGTGGCCTTTTTCATAGTGAACTTATTCATCTCTGTTATTTGCTGACCACTAAAAATCTTTATTAGTTTTTTTTTGTAAAGTTAGTGGAATAGTGCCTTTAAAAGTATAAAATATAAGAACAATACAAAAAAGATAACATTTTCCCCAAAATAATAGGAATTCAAGGGAATAAGATGTACACAAAGTAGACCTACTCTCTTAATTAGTGTAGCTGCAATTGTTTGCTAAACCTAACACAACACATTTTCTCTGAAATAGGAGTAAATAAAACCAGATAACAGACTACCTACTATGTTTGATTAGCTTTTATTTTGTTTAAAAAATAATAAAAAGACTTTATACATTAATACATTAAAAATGATTATTCTTTTATATTTATGCGTGTGCATGAGAGAGAGAGAGAGAGAGAGAGAGAGAGAGAGAGTGAGAGAGAGTTTTAATTTTTAATCTGTGGTAATTTAGCCATGCATATCTTTCCATGAAAAGTTAGAGCATGGTTAGGATGGAATTACCTTATTTTTCAGACTGTAAGATATACCTCCACCAAATTTGTGAAAAATAATGGTTGTTAATGCTGCTGTTGAGTTCTGTTTACATTTACATTGGTGAAATATTATGTTATTTATGTTATTAAATATTTTACCACATTCTTTGATTCAAAATTTTTTTTCCTATTTTCCTCCTCTAAAACCTAGGTGTGTCTTATGGTCCGAAAAATATGGTGATAACTACTTTGTAGAAATTGGCACACAAAAAAATTATGTGCCTGCAGTGGTTGCATAGCATCTTAACCTCAGTATCAGTGAAGACACACTTCCAGTTCTTAGGAAAGGAGTGATGTACATATACCATGAAGAACTACTTTCACTTGCGAAAAGTAAAGGTTTTCCTAAGAAATTCATTGTCTATTTATGTCACTTTTAATGACTTCATGTCAGGGAAAAGGAAGAGGTCATTGCTAATATAATAAATAAAATAATGTATGTAGAAGTATACTGTAAACCGCAACAAAATTCTAAAATTTGAAGTACATTTTAGTTCCCCCTTCTTCAAAAAGAAAAAGCCCACAAATGCCACTGATAAAGCAAGTAATTCATTTGAAAGTACTAGAATATTAATATAATCTTTCAGCAATGGTTTGAGGAAGTAGACAACTTTGGAAGGAGATGATAAATTGCATAATGAAATCTCATCAAATATATAATTTATTCAGCTTCATCATATTTTCCTTCATTTCTTCCTCGTATTTTTTCCCTATATATTAGCATTTTGTATGGCACTGTCCAAGTTAATTCCTTAAATATATCAGCTCCTAAGGATTCATAAAAGTTAAAAATTCAGATATAGGTTAAATTGCATTGTCCTTGTAACATTGAAGATTTTAGTATTCTAGATGTATAAACTTTAAAATTATAAAGAACAGGACAGATATTGAACACAAAAAGCAGATTCATACATGGGTAAGAGCATAAGCTCTGGAGCCATAATGGCTCTGTTCAAACCCCAGCCCTTCTCCTTACTAACGTGTGACATTTGGCAATTAACCTCTGTGTGCTTCAGGTCATTGCCTTGTATAATGGGACTAATAATGTACTTATTTCACAGGGTAGTTGTGAAGATTAGATTAGCTGGCATATGTAAAATGTGCCAACTATTAAAAACATAAATTAGAGAAGCACTTGAAATTGGTGATGTGTGTAAAAGGCTCAAGTTAGTGATACATAACCTGGGCAAATTGATTGGTTTACTTTCAAAGGTAGAAGAGAGATAATGGAGGTTTTGTGTTGTAGTCTGGGTGAAGAGGAATGTGCCAATGTCCTTCTATTAACTATGGAAAGCAATGAGGAAGAAGGAGGGAGACTAGGAAGGTTAGTATGTGGGCAACTGAGGAAAACTTATGGTGAAGAGACTGGAAAAGGAGAGTCAGGTATTGCAAGCTAGGGAGACATCAGTGTGAATTCAGATGAGCCATGAGAAAACAGGTTTTAGTTTTAATCAGAAATGTTATGAGCAGCCATTTTAAGAGTATGAAATGAATTATGCCACAAAAAAGAGGAGTATCTGGAGCTTTGGTAGTGAAAGGAATTAATAATGTTTTTATATAGTAGATTATATTATAATTATATATAGAATAACAGAAATAATAGAATTCATCATGTATACACAAATATATACACACAGAGACATCGATAGGTAAGAACAATAATTTATCAGATTTTGCCCTGGCTGGCATAGCTCAGTGGATTGAGCACAGGCTGCGAACCAAAATGTCGAAGGTTCGATTCCCAGTCAGGGCACATGCCTGGGTTGCAGGCCATGGCCCCCAGCAACCGCACATTGATGTTTCTTTCTCTCTTTCTCCATCCCTTCCCTCTCTAAAAATAAATAAATAAAATCTTTAAAAAGTCACCTCTTAAATTCTATAACTTTAAAAAAATAATTTATCAGATTTCAAAGTTAATTTACGTAAGAGTGAGTTTTTGAAAACTCTTATTTCTTAGACTTTGGGGGAAAAAAATCAAAGTGATTGAGTTGAGGAATACAATGACCACAGCAAGACTCATGCTCCACAGTGCACATGCACTGTTGCTCCATGTTGCTGCTGTTAGTGGTGAGTGAAGATACATCAAAACAAGTTATAAGACATCTTAAGTATGGCATAATTTGATTTAAACATAATTAAAAATGTTTCCCTCATTTACTGGAGCAATGTGCTAATTGCATTATAATTTATTTTATATCATATGGCTGTTGGTGTTAAGCATGATAAGACCATATAACTCTCAAAATTATGAGGCTACTTTTTTTAAGTCTGATACATAGATCCAACTACATCCTGAATTCCTCATTTGATTGACATTTCATGCTAGTTTTAGAAGTTTGAAGGCAAATGGAAGTGAAATACAATTTTATTTCCATTTTTTAATGTTGCATTGGCGAGCCTTATCAAATTGGACAAAAAACTTTAAGAGATGGGAAATAGTGGTGTCCTCATTGCAGAGAGAAGCCAGCACAATGGTAAAGGATTGGTGAAGGGTTCATTCATAACTATTATCTATTGCTCAAACATATTTGCATACTGCATCAGGAACTATCTCTGTATCGAATGCAGTGGGGCAGGAAGAAAATGAGCAAAAGGGAAATATGTGAATTGTAAAGACAAAGCCTAGTGACTGGACATAAAAAGTGACACTCAAACACAAATGGGGTTGCATTATAGCTGATCTGATGAGCATAGCTATTCAAAGTGAGTCTCATTCAAGGTACTAGGACAGTGTGGCTATTAGGTGAAGGTAAGGGGGGCAGCAGTCTGAAATCCCAGCCTGGGTCTCTCTCAGACTATGGATGCCCTCCTCCTTCCTGTTTGTCTTCCCCTCTCTCTCCCATCCACCCTTGAACTCCAGTAAGAAACTCTGGGACCTTGGAGCCAGGACAAAACACGGGTAGTAAATTGCTGGTAGTGTTGGGAGATACCTGAGAATGCTGCTGTGTAATGGTGGTGAGTAGTGCAATGGAGGTGAATGGGCTCTTTCACCTCCAAGCACAGGGCAGGAACTGCATGAACAGAATGGGCTGTCTCCAGATTTTGTTTGCCACCATTAAGCAGACTCATACATTCCCACTGGGCCGACTTGAAGTCAATTTTAAACTAATTTGGGTTAAGCTCAGGCACTTACTAATTCCGATAGATAAATATTATTAATTCTGATAGATACTGATGAGAAAGATAAACTGAGGTATATTTGAATTTTAAGAGTTTATTTGATCAAAAGTTAATTCCGATAGGGCAGTGCCAAACCAGAAGTGGTTAGAAGCACTTTACCAACAGGAAAAAAAGGGGAAGCAAAGCAAGATGATTGATTGGCTGTAGCTTAAAGCCCAGTTGGTTGTTTATGATTGCTAGTCCTTAGGTTTTGATTTCGTAACCTTGAGATTTTTACAGACTTTGATTTTGTTTTGCTTACATAGGCTGCCATGACATTCAAGCCACCTCAGGTTAATGCCCCTTCTTTAATTTAAAGAAAATGATGTCACAGATGGTGAGTGTCAAGGTGTCTTTTGTATATTGAGCAGCTTTACGATCCATGTGAAATGAAAGGATTAGAATGAAAGAAATCAACTTCTGTTCTACTGTCGCCTTTAAAAGGTTTGTCTTCCTAGGCAGAGAAAGAGAAAATTCACAACCTATTTATATATTTTTTACAAAGGTCAGCCTTATTATTATGAAATCAAAATAATTATATTTTTACTGATAGACATTATTTTTTTGGAGAGGCAAAACAATCACATATGGGAGGAGTAGACTTCATAATGGCTTCATAAAATAGAGAAATGGCTAAACCATTCAAAATGATCAAAGAAAAACTATTTTCTCTGTACCATTAAGTGAATAAATGTAATCTTGCTTAAATACAGTTGTATATGTTTTACATAAACTAGCTACATATTTCTATTTTATATAAGTAAATTTATATTTGAAGTTATAAAAATAATTCAGAAAAACATTTGTTTCCAGTTTGGTTTTAAAATTCAGTGTTTTTTTTTTTAAAGGAATATCTCTATTTCCTGGTAGATGGTGATGTCGGTTCCTCTCTGAGTGTCTAGCATGGGTCTCTTCACTTTGCCTAACTGATGCCAGTTAAATTTGGTCCTTCTCAGTGCCTCCGTCTTTAATAGAGGCTGCATACTTAAGCCTTTTCTTCATCAAAATTCTCATGCCTCAGTCTGAGCATGTTTTTGTCCTAAAGTTGTAAAGGAATTATTAGACCATTTTGTAGAACTGCCAGTGCTCTGTTGTTAATGATTTTTGCCCACGGTGAGTTCGAGAAGTTTCTGAAGGAATCTTCTTCACTGAGAATAATGGATGCAGATTCCTGAACCATGGGGGTAAACTGTTCTTTTTACTGGGTAGAGCTTCTTACCCATTATTTGAGGCCAGTCCTTTTTTATAGGTTCTCTTCATCTCTACCATATTTATTAAAGAGGAATTATCAAATGCTTAACTGTGTTATTTATCTTAGAAGGGAATAAAAATAGATTCAATAATCATATTCTCCAATATATTTCTTTGCACTTAGGATTAAATCAAGGGCGATATGTACAAAACACTCACTATTGGCAATATACATGCAAATAAAAAGTTTGGTATGATTAGCCAAAAGACTATATCCTTATTTAAAATATTCTATTTAGGGTATCTCAATCTGGGGCACATATTTTATAGGATATTAAAACTTCTAATTATTTTCTAGACATTATTTATTACTGATTCAAAGAATATACAAAGGTAAGACCATACATGCTTATGTTCCCACTATTTCTCTGTCATTTTTTTCTATTTCTCTTTTTTTGGAATTAATGATTTATCTTAAAAAGGTTTTATTTATTTATTTTCAGAGAGGGGGAAGGGAGGGAGAAAGAGAGTGAGAAACATATATCAGTTGTCACTTAATTCCACCCTGACCCGGGGACAGAACCTGCAACCCAGGCATATGTCCTGACTGGGAATGGAACTGGTACTGTTTATTTTTATTTGCTTTGTGGGGTGATGCCCAACCAATCGATGTATACCACTCAGAGATCTTTCTTTTATTCTCTCTTTATCAGCCAGATCTCTCTTGCTGTTCCTCTAAAAGCCAAGTCTATTCCTGAGGCAGGGACTTGGCCCTTGCTGCTACTTCTCCCTGAAATGCATCTCATTTAGATATTGCTAGAGTTAGTTATTTTGTGCTTTCAGGTTTTTCATCAAAATTCACCTTCACAGTGGACTGTCTGAGTCAACACTTAAAATTTCAGCCTTCCATCTGCACACTTTATATCATTTTTCCTTACTTTACCTTTGTCTCGTTAGCACTAATTACAATCTAACACATCATATAGATTATTTATTTATTTTCTATCTTCCCCATCATAATTTACACCCCATGAGGTCGTCATTTTTTTCACTATCGTATCCTCATTGTTTAGCAGAATGTTGGCACATCTAAATATTTCAGAAATGGTTGTTAATTTAATGATTTAAAAAAGAATAATTACATGATGTCAGGACATATAACGAAGGTTTTCCTTGTTTAAGTGTAGTCTCTGCTTAATATAAATCTCTGCTTCTGTGTATAAGTCCAAACTAAGGATTTTTGGAAGGTACAGAGTTAGTTTAAAACCTCTGTGGTATTTGAAATCATTCTTGCAAATAGAGGGTCAATGTGTTAAAGATGTACATGCCTTTTGTAAGACCCTAGGATAAGTTAATTATATTTTGTCTCATTGCTTTATTTTTATTATAAAGAATAAATAAATAAATCAGTAGAAAAATATTTAGATAGGTGGTATGCAATCACACTACAGGGAAATGTATTTGATAGCTTATAATAAACTATGTTCCAAACAAATTATAATTCCTGTCTGGGAGAGAAAAGCAAAAACCAAGAAATTATTTCTGTCTTTATTTGGTGAAAGTTGTGTGCACATAATGCATTTGATGAAAACTAATGACAAAATAGAGGTATAACTATGCAGAGCAAAATACTTTTAATTTTACAATTGGTACATATCAAATGAGTCTATCTAAAATAGAGGGAAGTCATAAAATTTTTCCAATGAAGTTCCTAGAAAAAATAACAAGAGCTGACCTGTTTTATTTTATTTTATTTTTTCAATTATGGTTGACATTTAATATACTAGTTTCAGGTATACAGGATAGTGGTTAGACATATATAATTTATGAGGTGACCTACCTATAAGTCTAATACCCATCTGACACCATACATAGTTATTACACCATTATTGACTATATGCCCTATGCTGTACTTTACATCCCCATGACTATTTCCTAACTGCCAACTTGTACTTCTTTCTCTCTTCCCCGTTTTTCACCTAGTCTACCAATGCCCTCTCATCTGGCAACCATCAGTTTGTTCTCTGTATTTATGAGTCTATTTCTGTTTTTGTTTTTTTATTTTGTTATTTAGATTCTACATATAAGCAAAATTGTATGGTATTTGTCTTTCTCTTTCTTACTTATTCCCCTTAGTATAACACCCTCCAGGTCTATCCATGTTGTCGCAAGTGGTAAACTTTCATTCTTTCTTATGGCAGAGTTTATATTCCATTGTATCAGGTTGGCCAAAAAGTTCATTCGGTAAGATGACTGTAGTAGCACTTAGTTGTCTTTAATTTCATTCAAAACAATTTTGTTAGATTATATTGTGACAGCTGTCATATTAGGTGCATTTAAAAAACTTACCAGAACTGGTGAACTTTTGTGCAGTCATTTTAATATTGAAGATGGAAGAACATGTGCAACATTTTTGGCATATTATGCTTTATTATTTCAAGAAAGGTAACAATACAACTGAAATGCAAAAATAGATTTGTGCAGTATATGGAAAAGGTGCTGTGACTGATCCAACATGTTAAAAGTGGTTTACAAAGTTTCATGCTGGAGATTTCTCACTGGATGATACTCCCCGGTCAAGTAGACCAGTTGAAGTTGATAGCGATCAAATCAAGACATAAATTGAGAACAATCAACATTATGCCATGTGGAACATAGCAGACATATTCCAAAATCCACATGAATAAAGGTATTGGTGAAAATAAAAATGTGTCTTTTATTTTACGGAAAAAAACATATGGAATTTTGGCCAACCTATATATAGTTACTACATCTTCTTTAACCAGTCATCTTTTGATGAGCATTAGGTTGCTTCCATATCTTGGCTATTGTAAATAATGCCTTAGTAAACATAGAGATGCATACATCTTTTTGAATTAGTGTTTTAGATTTCTTCAGGTAAATACCCAGAAGTGGAATTACTGAGTCATAAGGTAGTTCTGTTTTTATTTTTTTAAGGAACCTCCATACTACTTTCTACAGTGGCTACACCAATTTACAATCCTACCAAGAGTGTAAGAAGGTTTCCTTTTCTCTACATCCTTGCCAACACTTGTTTGTTGTTGATTTATTGATGATAGCCATTTTCTAGTGTAAGGTGTGAGGTGATATCTCATTGTGGTTTTAGTTCAAATTTCTCTAATGATAAGTGATGTTGAACATCTTTTCATATGTCTATGGCTATCCCTATGCGAGTTGACCTATTTTAAAGGAGCTTGTTCCTTGTGCCTGGCACCATGCTAAAGGCTTTGCACACATTAAAACACTAAGCTGTCCAGCAATACTTCGAGGTGGCTACTATTTTCTTCATTTTGAAGATGAAAAAAATTGATTCTGAGAGGCTATGCACCTTGCTTAGTTATTGCACAGCTATTAAGTGATAGGACAAAGATTCTGCCCTGAGTGGGCCTCTTAACTACACAATATATTGCTGTACATTGAGACCATTAACTCAGATGCAAGCTTAACAGGCACTTGGGGCTGTTTAAGCTCAACTCTATGTGGTCAGACTCCTTTAGGGAATCCCTTAGGATTAAATTACCCAACTGAATAGGAATAATGAATGTATTCCATAGCAATTTTTTAACAATCAGCTTTTCATAGCCAGCAGAAGCAGAAAACAAGTCATGGGGAATGTAAGGTCATGGGTTTACATAAAATCTTTAACTAATTCATCCGAGAGTTCTGAAGTCAAAGTTTTGACTAGATTCGGTATTTGAAAATCAGCCTTACACAGTTGACAGTTGAAAAAGATAAAGGAAGTCAGGAGAGAGAGTTAATTAACCCTGATGATTCAAATATGGAGAATCCCCTTGCCCCCTGGAGATTAGCCTCTCAGTCCCCTTGACTGTGAGATGTTGCATCCTATAGGGAGAAACAAAGGGGTCAGTAAAGCAGTAAAGCAAATGCCATGCTTAAAAATAAAGGACTCGGAGTCTGGTCTGGGTGTAGTGAACACGTGGACATTTGGAAGTGGGGGAGAGATGATGGAGATTTGTAAATGTATGGACCAGAAGGAAAGGTCTTGGAAAAGGCCACGTTTTAGTAGTTTGTTGTTTTTTCTATTGTGCCTAGCTATTTCCTTTGTTGGAAGGAAAGGCTCTCAGGCTTGTTTTTCTAGATCATTCTTTAGTTCCATCCTTATTAGCAGCTTCCTGATCCAGGACTGCAAACAAATGTGATCACAGTCACCAGTTCTGCTGACTTGAATGCTATTAAACAACCTATGATTTCTTTTTTAAACTCTGAAGAATATGACATGTGTGTGTCTGTGTGTACACACACATATATTATAAACCAATAACATATATTATAAACCAATAACATTTTCTTCTCTCTCCTTTCTTTGTTTAAGCTTCTCTGGCTACTCTGAAAACTATACCCACTTTTCCCTAGCAGTAAAATTCTTCCTGTATTGTTGTGTTAAATTAGTCATAATCCATTGTGGATTTTATATTTTGAGATAGTAATTTAATGTTACAGGATAAGCAGATTCAGTTTGTTTACTCCAGTGACCGACAATGCTGGAGTGGTTTAAAAAAAAAGCCAAGTTCCCTTACGAGAGTTGTAAGCCAAGTTCTCTCTGTCCAGATGGCTCCTTCCACCCAGCCAGGAAAATGTAGAGCCTTTCTATTTCCTACTGATTTGTTTATAGTGGCCCTTGATTGCTATTAATGATCCCCAGCTGTACTGGCTACCTAGCCCCCGTCTCCCTTCTGTCTCTTCCACCCTCATTAACACCTTGGGGTTGGTTCCTGCTTCTCTGCTGTCTGATCCTTCTTCACTTCTTTGCAAAAGAAACAAAACTTGAATTTCAAGAACTTTCTAGGAAACTGGAAAAACACAAATAATTAATTCTTCCCTCAAAGGGGAAAATGGCAATGCTGAAACCTTAATGATTCCAGGGAGGGCTTCTTTCCCTCTATTTCTCTCTGTACTCATGCAGCCTTGTACATGCTCATTTTCATTCGCTTTGTAAAGAGGCGATAAGTTCTGAAGCATCTAAATACAAAAGGCTCAGGCATGTATACATATATATGTAAACATATATATATTTATATATCCACTTCAGATTGTTTTTTAGAAATATTTTAGTATAGTTTTGTCAAATTTATAAGGGTTTTCATTACTCAAAGCCCACCTTGACTACCACCTTTTACTTCTTTTTATTTATTTTAATGCCCAAGATATAAACAAATAAAGATACCATAGTGTTAACCACTTTTCATTATGTTCAGAAATATAATATTTCTGTAGCTGCTGTTTGAAATAGGATGTTCTGTAAAGAAAAAAAGCAGTAATAGAATGGAGAATCAACTCATTTGTTACCTTTTTAGCTTCTAGGTAGAGCAGAAAGCAGATATAGCTCCATGAATTAATGAAAAGTAAAGTGAATTAAAGTGTTTTTTTACCTTTGCTACTTTCCAGCTCTTCTTTCACTATTCTTTCCTTTCTTTTCTGCCTTAAATACTCAGCTACAAATTCCTTTTAAAAATTTCTAGTGTGCCTCTGTGTCTTCTAGTGGGGTGCTTGATAAAAAGAGCTAACACCCACAGAATATGTTTGACCTGCTGGGTGTTGCACCATATATGCACATTCACTCTTTTATTTATCACAGAACCTTTTCAGATAGATTTTTGAATTATTACAGAAGGAGGTACTGAGAGTTAGAGAGTTTGGGTACATACCTCATCTAGGTAGTTCTTCCTTAAGAAGTAATTGAATAAATTCAATATCTAAGTTTTTTTCTCCAAGCAAAAACCCTGAAACTAAAGTGACTGAGGAGGAAGACTCTGTAACCATTGCTTTAGGGCAGCAATTTTCAACCTTTTTTTATTACCTCATGGCACACATAAATGAATTACTAAAATTCTGTGGCACACGAAAAAATAGATTACATTTTTCTGCTGATCTGACAAAAATAGGTATAATTTTGATTCACTCACACCAGACAACCATTGTTGTGTTGGCTGTTATCATTTTTTTTATTTGACAGTCTAAGGGAAAAGAGGTCAGTGCCCCTGACTAAATAGTCAGGTATTTCATGTTTTAAAAATTCCTACTGCACACTGGTTGAAAATCACCGCTTTCAGGGAAAGAATCTGAGGACTGGGACAGGGAACTAGTTGTTAAACAGCAGCAGCAGGAAAGCCTTGATGTCTCCATTTGGGAGCAAGTAAGGAGGGCTGCTGGATTACATCCATTCAGTAATCTCAGCTCTTTTTCTTTCTGAAGAAGGAGGAACAGATTCGCTTCTGTTTTCCTCACTGGATGGTAGGAAGAAATCCCCACATGATTTGAGTAAAAGAATATATATTATATATATGTATATTCTTTTATATATATTCTTTATATATGTATATATGTATATTCTTTTATACATATATGTATTCTTTTATATATGTTTAATGAAAAAATATATTTATATATAATTTTAATGAAATATATATATTTAATGAAAATATCTAAAAGCTCTTTGATAAACTTAAAATGCCATAAATTAACAATTATTAGTAAGGCCTCATAATATGGCCTACTAAATTATTTTAGAATCTATAGGCAGTTTTTCTGGTATTTCGTGACTCAGTTCTTTGAAGGAGATTCTTCATAACTGTACTGAAATTCAGGCAACATTGATAGGTCATATACTGGATCATTTGGGAATTATCTTTGCAACTTGGTCCCTTTTTTGTTTTTGATTTTTTTGCTAATTTTAATAGTTTCTGTTTAAAAATAACCATTAGCAGATAGTTTGTAGTTAGGGCTATGGCCAATGAAATCAAAATGTCTTCCAATATTTCTCCAGGAGGGTTCTGTTTGTGGGAACACAGGCTTGCTGCACCAATTCCCCTGGTACAGATATGCTATCCGAGGCAGCACATGATGGTGTGCTTTACGTGAACAGATATATTCCAAAATCAAATGAGGACTTGGGGAATTGCCCACATGTAACCAAATAACCAGCTGTGCAAATGTTAAAATGCAATTGATCTACTACAGTATTTGAGAATCATGGAGGGTCATTTAGTTCAATACTCAGATGGTTACCCAGCAGGGCTGGAAGCTTTGCAGGTCCAGCTGTGACTGATATTAGTCCTTACTGGAGATGATCAAAAAGGCTGACTGGGCCTCTTTTTATACAGCTACTATTCCATTTATGCATTCCTCCCCTCCATTCCTAGATCCTATAAATGTCCACCCTAAAACTTGGCAAAGAAGGTTTTTTTAGTATATATACTTTTTCTCCTCAGTTGAATTCTTATTCCTATATAGAAATGACAAAACTAAACAGAGTAAAGAATCATGGTTAGTATTAAAGGGAAAATAAGAATCTTAGTAAAAAATATTTTTGTTTTCTAGTCTCTTTCTAGTTTATCTTTCATGCTTTGGTCAAATTTACTTTGATGATTTTTGGCCTCTGAAGTATGTATTCATTTTTATTCTTCCATATGGATATAAAACTCTCATACTTATCTTTTATACTTCACATTGTTATATTTTCTTTATTTTTCTTGTCTGACAGCTCTTATTTTTTTCACTCAGTTCTACTTTAATGAGTTATTCTTGGGAACTAAAATATTGTCCTGGTTTACATATTTTGCTTTCTTGCTAGAAAATAAAATAATTCATATTTTAATGAGAAAGAATTACTTAAAATTATAGCAGCATATTTTCATACTGTTTAGAATAGGGTTGTATGAACTGTTGTTGAATTGGTAATTAAATCCTTTGCTCTTTAGATAAGGGCTCTTATAGCAAAAAGAAAAGTATTTCCTTTTGGCTACACATAGCAGTTTGAGTTTCCAAAGTGTTTTGAAACAATGATTTGGAACATGCTTACAAAATATGATTTTGATTCATTTTAAAAAGTTACTTATTCTTTGAAAGAATAGCTTAGGGCTGAAATTTCACATTTTTTGATGAGATGCAAGCCAAAAAAGAATCAATTCAAATTATTCTTTTGCTTAGCTCAATAGCAATTACATCAGAAAAATGTTGAAAAATCATACCTCAGCAGAATCTAGAGTTTTATGGAAAGCAGTGTTAGTGTGTAAAAAGGTCTAGGAACTAAACAGTGATAGTTAAAATGAAACTATCCAGTGGACAGGAGCTTTTCTCTTTGTATTTATTTTAGTGGAGTAGGCAGAAAAAGTGGTTTTAGTGCTCTCTTCCCTATCTAATCATGGGATTTGATTTCCCATCACTAAGTCATCTATCTGCAAGTGATTTCTGTGATCCTTTTCCACTCTATGATTCTGTGAATTCTAAGAATATTGCCGTAGAAGTTGTTTCATAAGTTGTAAGTACAAACCAAATACTCCAATCACAGACATCAGACACAGGAGTGACCCTCCAGATTTTCCATCAGCATAGCCTGAGCTTATGAGCTGAAAAAGAAACTCATTTGATGTTAAAAAGTTGCATTTGAATAATAAAATTTCAATGCACCTTGAACTCTGAATTTCAGGGGCAAAATCTTTTAGTTTAGCTTTATCTTGTTTGTAGCCTTAGAGTTCCAAAAGACAGCTTCTTTCTTAGGTGATTTCTGCAGAGAACAAGGACTAATATGTACCTTCATTGCACTCTAAATACTTTGAAGCTAGACTTCTATTTGTATCTCTCACCACTAAGAAGTACAAGGAGCTATCGCAGTGCATATTTAGGCCAGCTTTCATTACCTACATTTCAAATCCTTTGTTTCTTCATCAAAGAAAAACTTTAATTTGCATCATCACTAGGATGCTTAGTATCTAGGGTCAAGTTACAGACCTTCCTTTGTCTCATTTTGTGCAGGGTGGAATACTTTTTATACTGACGTTATTTTTCTCTTTTTTGCAATACCTAGCATGCATAACTAGTACTTTCAGAATACCAGTAAATGTTTGATGAGTCTGATTGACTTGCCCTCTGATAATAAGTGGGTAGATGGTGAATAATTATGCTCACTAGCCAAGGTATATTTGTTCTGTCATTTTTGGAAGACATGGGCCAATTTTTTTAGAAACTTGCCTTCGAATTTGCAATCTAATACTAGGCCAGATACTAGGTTGGTGGCTTTGAATAGTTTAATCTTGTGTAAAACTGATAGCTACTTAAATTTAATATTCCTTTGGAAACCTAGATTTTGACCCTTGTCTTCTGCTACCCAGCTCTCTTCTGATAAATTTGACTTTTCTCTGTCACCTATGACTAATTAGTTTAGTTAGCTTTTTAAATAGAGGATCTCCACAAAACCAATTCAACCCTTCCAATCAAAAAATTAATAAACGTGTGACAGCATGGATGGAACTGGAAAGTATGATGCTAAGTGAAATAAGCCAGGCGGCAAAAGACAAATACCGTATGATCTCACCCATAAGAGGCACCTAATGAACAGAACAAACAAATGAACAAAATAGAACCTGAGACATGGAAACAAGGAACAAACTGACAGGGACCAGAGGGGGTGGGATAAAGGGAGGAAAGAAGGGGAAGGGCCTAGTTAAAGAACAAGCATAAATGACTCATGGACATGGACAATAGGGTGGAGATTGACTGTGGGAGCAGGGGAGGAGTTGGGAGGAGGTGCTGGGCAGGGCCCAGGAGAGCAATAGGGAAAGACTGGGACAACTGTAATAGAACAATGATTTTTTTAAAGATTAAATAAAACCTAAACATGTACACATGTTCCTGGATTAGAAAAATTATTCAGTAAAATAAAAAGGAGGATAATGTTGGGCTGTGATTGGGTATAGGGAAGGAAGTTGCCAAAAAAGAAGGGATGGTGAGTGTAAACCAAAAAGTCTGGATGAGAGTCACCATGCAAAACAGGAGGAAGAGGTGTCATAAAATCCTCCAAGGCCAGGTGCAGTGAAGTGGAGTGATGGGTGGAGAAGGGAGCACATCTGCACCTTCACATTACTGCAAGAGATGAGGGCTAAACTAAAAATAGGTAAGACTAAAACACCAAAAATACTTTATTTCACTCATAAATGGAATATATGAAGCCAAAAGCTCCTAACAGACATTGACTGATAACAAGGTTTGTTGTTGCTAAAACCAATTATAAGGAGCAAAACATCGTTAATCCTTTTATGACTAAATATAATTAGATTTGCATTATAAATAAGGCAGCATATGTTATGGAAAAGTTAAGACATTTGTGCAAATTGCATCAGGGCTTACATTATTGAGAAAGCAAAATTATGGAAGAAATAATGATTGGCAATGCTAAAATAACAAAAACCCTCCATATAAAATTAGTACCTACTTTAGATATTGATATAATTTACGCTATAGTTCACACTGCCTTCTAAGAGTTTATTTTAAAAGTTTCACTATAACTTGGCATTTAACAAATTTTTTTGGCTGGGTATTATTTATGTTTACCTTATTTCTGGTTATCTGCTTTTGTTGGTTGTGAGGCAGGATACTAAGAAGTTAGGAAAATTCCTTGGCAAGAGGAATGGGGAAACAGAGATAGCTGAACAAACTGGCTGAGCAATTTGCAGACAGGTGCAGATGGTCACCTGGGTGGAAAGCCCCAAGTGCCTGGCAGGGGGCAAAGCCGGGAAGACAAGCACCTCACCCCCAGGGTAACCTCTCCTCTTCTGGGCTTTCCTCCCTGGACATAACATCTAGGCCTCAGTTGTGTTTCAGCTCTAGGCCCAGAAAAACAGCAAAACCAGACTAGTGATTCCATGCTAAACCTTGGGACCAGCTGCATTAAGTAATGACCTCTGCCCTGGTACCAACCATGACCCTGAGGGGACACACCTGGAAAGCTGATGAATCCTTTATTGGGATCTTCTCCTGGGACCTTCCCTGAGATCTCCACCTTTGAAAGCTTTTAGGATGAAGAACTTGGGGTGAGCTCTCCCTCACTCTCCCTGGAGCACTCACATGACTTTCCCTTTCCCTCCTCCCTACCCAAGCCATGCACCTCCTAAACTCTGGAGGACTCCATGGACCTTATAACTATGGCAGCAATGGGTAGCAACAGTTTGTCCTGGCAGATCCCTGGAACCTGACCCCAACGCTCCCCTTTTCTCTGACTTCCAAGTGAGCTAAAGTAGCCCTCCAAGGTTCATTTCTAAGCCCTCCTGTTGCTTCTTCTGTATTATGCCCTTCCTTGTTTACTGTTGCCAGCTTTAATAAACATACCCTCATAGTCACCTGGACTCATGTTATGAAACCTTCCCTACACAAAGTCAAAAGCCCACACGCTACCAAGTGACCCAAGGCAGACCAGCAAAGGGCCAGGTCCCCTTTCCGGTAACAGCTGTAAGTTAGTCATGGTTGACTTGGAGAAATTTTTCATTTTTCATATACTTGGTAGTTACCAGCCATTATGTTAAAACAAAAGGTCTGCTTTTAACTTTGGCACAGCCTGAGAAAAATGAATTTGGTACAATGATCTAGGCTATTTACTTATTTGTAACTAGTATTATCCCAATTGTACAGTTTTCTTTCTTTTTTTAGAGCTCAATACTCAACTTTCCCCACATTTTTATTACTATTCAAGAACAGTTGTCTCCATTTCCCCCCACCCTAGCCATCCCCACCTCCCACCCTTTATCCTACCTGCTCTTGGTTTTGTCCATGTGCTCTCTATATGCGTTCCTGAAAACCCTTTCCCCTTGTACAGTTTTCATAGTCAACTGCTTTGCTAAATTAATTCTTTTTCTTTCTTCCAACTGTATTCTGTTTAAACATGTTTCCAGTGGTAAGGAAAGCTGCAAGTGAGAAATATGATCTATGATATCAGTGATAACACTTCATTTTATTATATTACATTGTTATATGTATAAAAAGAATTACATTATTCCTAGCACTGGTATTATTTTATTAGTCAGATTCTTTAATACTGCAGGAAAGAGTCACATAGGAATTACCTTTGGCAAGGGAAGCTTATTAAGTTTATGTGGAAATATTGGGTTGAAAGTTCTTCTAAGATTGGCATGCACTGTCCCTTCAGGAGAACTGAAACCATAATTCAGTATTATCTAAGATCTAAGAGGAATATGAGAAATGTTCTCATTTAATTTTTGTATTTCTAAAGACAAAATAATTTGATTGATTTTGCTTATCATCTTTCAATATGAGACAATTTTATCAGGTATATTTTCAGACCGAAGCCCTTCAGAGCTAGTGGGTTCAATTCCAATGTGTTATTCTTATGCTAGCACATTCATTATTGCTACAATCACTTGTGACCAAAACTGAGCTTGATTTCACACAATATACATTCGCAAATATCATATAGAGTTCTGGTTACTTTCCTTAAGAGGATATGGTGGCCTTGGAAGTCATCTGAGGATACACAAGTCTTCTTCCAGCATGTTCAGTAAAAACGCCATTAGGATCATATTTTTTAAAATTTAAATCCTCCCCCAAGGATATATTTTTATTGATTTAGAGAGAGAGGAAGGGAGAGAGAGAGAGAAACATCAATGTGAAAGAATCATCGATCAGTTGCCTCCCATACAGGCCCCTGCTGGGGAACAAACCTGCAACCTAAGGTTTGTGCCCTGACAGGGAACAGAGTCAACAACCTTTCAGTGTGTGGGATGATGCTGCACCCAACTGAGCCACCGGCCAGGGCAGGATCATCTTTCTTATTTAAATTAGTTAGCTGAATTAAATTAGGTATTTTCTTATTTAAATTAGAAAATGTGGTAGGAATGTAGGGATTCAGGAAAATTGTTCTATGTTAAAGTACTAAAATCCAAATATTTTCTTATCAAGAGACTAGCTTCCAATGTCATACTTTTCTTCCTTCAGATCACATACATTAAATATAAATGTATTGCATACATGAAGGAGTTGGCAGGTATTGTTTCATAAAAGTTAAAATTTCAGAGCTTAGTATACTTGTGATCTGTAGGCTTAGCTGTGAAATGCCTGTTGTACAGAAAACAGGTTTTATCAGAGATTTATAAATTTCCAGTGTTAGCTCGTGGGTTGGGAATGTGGAGAAACAGTCTCGAAGCTTACTATAAACAAAAATCAGTCCCTAGCTTTAAAAAAAAGAAAAGACATTCACAGAGAACAGAGAACAGAACAAATATAAACTACTGGCTTTCTTCCACTAGTTTTTGCTTTTTTAATGGGCTATCTTGTGAGGCAGTTAGCAGGAAACAACTGACATACTACGTTTGGGAGTGAGGTGGCCAGTGAAATAGTAGTGGCGCGGGAGAAGCTCCTTGGATAATTCAGCAGTCTCATAAAACTGAATTCTACAAGGAGTTGTCACAGTCAGCTGTCACATCCTGAAAGCGTTTGTGTGCTCTGGGAGGAAGTTTCTAGTGGGTTTAAAAGAGGGTTTTGACACACAAGCCACAAAGGTGTAGAGCTTAACACTCCCACTTAGCCAGTCACACCAAATTAAAAACAGAGGACTGGGGAGAGGTAGCTTGGTAACTCTAAAATATTTAGGAACAAGAGGTTAATTATTGAACCTCTCTGACCATCTGCACACATGTTTAAAGGTTGAGAGAAACAGTAGGTTGTACTATTTTGATGACTGCATAAGAAATGCTCTCACATTGTTTATGGGAATGAAGCTAATATTTATGACAGGTTATTATATGCGTAATACTATATGAAAGTGCTTTTTCTATGTCATCTATAATCAATCAGCGCTTTTTGAGTTGGGTTTTATCATCATAATTTACATTCAGGAGAAAATGAACCCAGAGGGGTTAACTGATTTACTTAAGGCCCCAAAGGTAGTAAGAAGCCCACCTAGAACTGAGACACAAAGCTGACTAATTTAAGGACCCAAGGTGCCTTCAGGCACTTGGAAAATATTATTACTTACTATTGTTCTAGAAGCAATGTGAAACTCCCTCATGGAGTCAGTGTAGATAACTGCTTGTTAATTAAAAGGATATTAAGCAACTTGTAAATAAAAAATTAGTACCTCTTTTATTTATTTACTTGTCCAACAATACCTTCCTTGAGGTAGTGCCATGGATATTCAGTGTGTGGCAGAAAAAAACACATAAAGAAGTCATAGTATCTACCCCTAATTATTACATTACATGAAAAGAGCTCTAACAAAGGAACATCAGGTAAAAGTCCTAGTTCTACCAGATGTTATTCATTTAAATGTTTTTTTATATTGAGTCAAACTTTATACACAATGAAATGCACAAATCTCAAGTGCAGCATTGAATGAATTTTGAAAAGCACACGTACCTCAGGAACTAACACCTAAAGACACAGGGCATTTTATCATCCTAAAAAGTCCTCTCTTATCCTCTTTCAGTTGTCCTTTATGCCTTAGCAGCAATTGTTCTAATTTCTATCAGCACAGAATTTCAACTTGAACTTCATACATAGGATATCAGTTAGCATTTGTTTTTCTTTTTGATTTACCTTCTTGCTCTTAGCATTGAATTTTGGAGGTTTGTCCATATTTACTGATTTTTATTTATAATTCCTTCTTTTTTATTGTGCAGTAGTATTTCATTGTATCAATATACCACAGTTTGCTTAACCATTCTTTAGTTAGTAGACATTTGGGTTGTCTACAGTTTTGGGCCCATTTATTATTTGATACACAGCTCCTTAAATAGAGCTCTGGTCTTCAAATACAGGGTCTGGCAGAAGTAATGCCTATTTGAGTGTGCTTGGTAGGGTAATAATATAGGTTTGACTTGAACATTTCACCTAAAATGTCATATGGTGTGCTTCAGTGTGGTATTGTTATGTTATAGAATTACATGCTTTTGATTTTGTAATAAAAGGTTTTGTAATAAAAAAGGGACATTCTTTGTACCAGACCCTCTATATATGGTTATGCCAGCTATTCATTCATTCATTCATTCATTCATTATCTATACAAATACCATTATCATTAACCAAGTTCTCAATATTAATGCTCCTCAACATACAATGGGGTTATGTCCCTAGTATTTATACCCCAATAGGGTTATAAACCAATCATAAGTTGAAAATATCTTAAGTCAAAAAGCATTTAATACATCTAATTTACAGAACATCCTAGCTTAGCCTCATCTACCTTAAACATTCTCAGAACACTTACACTGGCTTCCAGTTGGTCAGTGAATGCAAGGGCACGGGAGTCCAACCTTCTGCCCATGGTCTGTGTGCGTTCCAGGATGGCTGTGAATGTGGCCCAACACAAAGTTGTAAATTTACTTAAAACATTATGACATTTTTTGTGATTACGTGTTGCAGTGTATTTAATTGTGGCCCAAGACAACTCTTCTTCCAGTGTGGCTCAGAGATGCCAAAAGCTTGGACATCCCTGCTAGATAATCAGTAGTTTACCCATGTGATTGTGTGGATGGCTGGAACCTCTGACTCACTGCCCAGCAGCACAAGAGAGTATTTACCACATATTGCTAGCCCAGGAAAAGATCAAAATTCAAAGTACAGTTTCTATAGTCTGCATGTTGCTTTCACAACATTGTAAAGTTGAAAAATCATGAATCAAACTATCATAAGTTGGGGACCATCTACATACATTCAGGGTAACATTTTTTAATTGTTGGCAGTGGTTATATGTTCATATTTTTAATAGTTTTCTTGCTCATTTTAATTTTTTGTTGATATCTTGTCAGATCTGATTAGACTTTTATTGACTTTACTTTGTAATGTGGCCAATGAGGCTCTCATACAGAATTAACAATAATGTAGTCCTATCTACTTGTCCATTTTATGTAGGTTTAATTTAGTTGAAACTGGATGATACAATTTGTAAATTCACTTGGTTAAAATTGAGTAATGTGGTCTATAAATCTACTTCTGGTGCAAATGCAGACTAGAACATGCATCAATGAGAAGAAAGCAAAGGCATAAGTGAAGGAGCCTCTTACCATTTGTTTTCATTGTAGGTGTCCCACTCCTTTCTCAGGACAGCTGAATGTTGCAGGTGACACGAACATCTCACATATATATCACCGTAATGAGGGGACTAATGTCAATCTGTGAATTAAAATATTACGAAGCTCAAGTCCTTTTTTCTCTTTTAAAGATAAAAAATAAATATAATTAGAAATGATAACACTTTCTACACCCTTACAGTGGCTTGGTTTCTGTACATCCTGGGGTGTGTGCTAGTGTGTGCTAAGTGTTAGTGGGGAAACTGGATCAGCTAGCAGCCAGAACACTTACTTTCTGATTATATCACATTCTCTGACTCGCTGTAGAATACTCTCCCAGCCACTCCATATCTTTGGACCCTGTTTGTAAGATAAGCCATTTGGACTACCTTAGCTCTCAGATCTTCCCAGATCTAACTGCACGATGTTGAATTTCTTGTCTTTGTGTCCTTTTCACCATCTCAGGAAGCCTATCTTAACGTGATCTCTATCCTGGTACAGCAGTGCCCTCTAATAGCCTTCAAGACAGTACTGAAGGTTAAGTTAGTCTCTCACATAGTGTAGCTAAGTGTGACATCCCAAAAAGTCTCCCAGCAGATGTTCTGCCAGGTGCAGTATGTAGGAGTCTGTGATGAACAAACCCAGGGCCATCCAGTTGATAAGATACTGAGGCAAATGTCCAAAGTCAAGTATGAAAAAAAGACACGCTCCCTATAGCATATACTCACTGTCCTAGAAAGAGTTGGTAATAATTGTAGAGCACTTAGAAGCAGGTATAACCACAGAAGGAAGTTTGATCTCATTGTTTCTTTGGCCAGGACTTGTTCCCTTTCCTGTGCTAATTAGCATATCATCTTAAAGAGGAAGTTAAACACTGTTCAGAACACCATTATAGTAGCAGACAATTAGAGTACTTTGAATTTTCATCATCTTACTATTAAGTATTTGAATTACTAACTTTAGCAAAATAAAGGTAGCTACTTAATTCACTGAAGAACAATTTAAAAAGGAAAAGAAAAGTAAAGTAAGATTTGAAATAGAAGCTAAATTGGATTTTGACCAGATTGAAAGTCAGGCTGCAGTGCTGGGGCTTCATCTTCTTGGTAATGAGAACCATCAATACCTTTTGAGTGGGTTAACCATGTTTTAGACTATGTGTGAGATGGAATATAGGAGTTAAAAAATAAGCATACCTGTAGAAGATCAGACATGCAGTGATGGAAGCACGTGAAATGGGTAAATTGAGACAGGTCTGGAAGTAAAAAATATATACAAACTGATGGCTGACTATAGGGTGAAGGAAAGGGAAAGTCTCAAAGGTGATACTGAGGTAGCTTAAAACTTCCTCTGAATTAAATGCAATTATTATAAATATATATGTAGTTATATCATCTTTACATATAAGTATATGCATGTATTTTTATAGCTTAAATTCTACCAAAGCCAAATGTTCTGAAGGAGAATGATTATTCCTCAAGAAGAGAACCATGAGGAGCATACTAATGAAAAAACATAAAGGTTTGCTCTCATTATATATTTTTCCACCCCTCTGGCAGTGCTGTAATGAGGAACTATTACCATTTTAGTTGTCACCAGCTATTCATGCAACCTGCATTAATTTTGTTGAAAATGGTCATTTGGAAAGTTAATTATTTTTAAAGTGTTAATTGATCACTGTGTAAGTATTATATATTCATTAATTATTATCCCTTTCCATTAATTATATATAATTACTTAATTCCTAAGAGCAGATGATTTTTGTTTTGCCATGCTGTTCACCTCTGTTAATTTGGTTTGCCAAGATAATCCTTTGTAATAATGCAGAACCATACACTTGAGTGTTTAGAGTAGACTTGATAAACATTAACTTGTTAATCCTAATGACTTCTTGGTATCAAAATGAAAATTTTTTTCCTAGCTTGTGTGGTACAGTCACCATCAAGTAGAAAATTGAGTAGTATCTGAATAAACAAAGATAATGAAACCATATATAATGCTGGATAATCCATGGGGATTAGTCCTTTTCCCCAATAAGGAAGGAAAATAAATCGTACCTGAGGTACAGAATGAAATTATTTGTCTTATCCTGTAAGTAAAGAAACATAAAGATCACAGCTTTAAGGAAGAAGGAAGTAAGGAGGAAGTAAATAAATATAGACAAACATAAATCAAGTAGAGGAAGTCTTTTTTGTATTCACACTTTATGTCTACATCCATGAATTAAAATTTATTTGCAGACTGATCTGGTTTTGGGACACAGTATGATTCAATTTCTTGCACCTTATAGATACAAAGAAATGTGCATGAAATAATTTAATATTGTGCTATTTTCTATTTTCAGTATATCTGTCTTTAGTGGTTCCCTCCAAATGTTAAGATGATGGGTTTGAGTGCCAACACATTCCATATGTTATTCAAAACAGCATGTTTCTTTTCTTTTCTTATACCTTAATTCCTACTAGAGACATTCATTATCATTTCACTTATATTTGCAAATATCTCTTTTCTCTCAAGATATGACCATCAGCATTTTATATAATCGTAGCCTGGAAGAAAATGCTTGAGAAATCAGAGTAGTGAACAGTTCACCATGAAATAGAATGAAGTGGTTTAGGCTTATATTTTCTGCCATTGTATTATGTTAGAACACATTCCAAAGATCATTATATATGCTCCTGATAATAAAGACTTCAGAGAAAAAAACCAAATATATAAATATAGGTATTTTATTTAAATGAGTAGTTGACTATAGCTTAGGCCAAATGAAGATGCAGAATTGTTTGCTAATCTAATAACAATGATGGTAGAAAATGTGAATTAAAACCTCACTGTTCTCATTTGTTAAGGTCAATAAATCAGTGTTACTGATTGTCATATAAGGAAGTCACCTTGGTTAAGAGGGATGAATGACATTCATCATTAAAAAATGAACCATTCAATTCCATTTAAAAGCAGCTAGGTAAAAGGCAAGTAAAATAGTTTGTTATTTCTATGAACAGTGATACTCTTACTTAGAATAAACAGGAGAAACCAAATTGAGGGAAGAAAACAGGTTGGTTTAGTAATAAGTGCATTAGATAAAATGTTTGTTTGGAAATGTTTTCTAATTGTGATGCAATCTACTATTTTAACTTATTATTTCAAATCATTAGAGGTGGATCCTAGTCCTTATGTGGCAAACTAACTAGCAGGGAGATCTTGGGCAAGTGTTTTATTTTCTCTTGATATATAATTGGACTAGATAGTCTCAAATGCTATTTTATTGAAGTTCAATTAACGTGTAGTAGCTTAGTTGTGTTAAAAACTATACAAGTGCATAAAATAAGAACTCTAGATTCAGATCCATTTAAAAGTGATCTACAGGTGTCAAAATTATTTTCAGCTCTGTACATTTCTGTAAATTTAGTTTCAGTTTTTTATTCATGCTGATGTTTAAAAAAATGTAGACATGTGTGAGCAATTTGCTATCAATATTTTAAAAACTAGATTAATTTTAGAGATTATAAGAAATAAGACTAGGTTTCTAAAGTGATGAAGTTTTTATTTCTGAACTTTATGTTATTCTTTATCTGTATTCCTATAAAGCATAATATATTTCAGTGTAAAATACAAACTTTAGTAAACATGATTGGATTTCACAAATTGATATGATTTCTCTAAAGTCATTATTATTACAAAGAAATCTCTGAAAAAAATAGAACAGAGTTTTATTTTGTTGTCTTTTACATACTTAGAAAAGTGGGTGTTAATCATTTTCTGTATGGAGTTACCCTATGATTTAATATACTGAAATCCCCCATTGTAGTTCTATTTGGTATTTTTATAGATATATACTAAATAAGGAAAATTTCCAGGGCATTCATAGTAGCTCAAACTTTGAGTCACATTCATCCAATTAAAGGAGAATGAACTTTTGTTATTTTCCAAGCCATATTTTTTTCTGTATCTGTTATTTTCTAGCTAACACAAACTTAAAATGTAGGGTAAAATGCTTAAACCTAATGGTGATTATTATATCAATGTGTTGTTACTTGTATCTTTATCAACCCCTTTTAAAGTCCAGCAAGGGATTCCTAGACACCTTCCTTTACAGGCAAGTGGGCTAGTCTCTGAATAATATTAACATTCTCTTTTTCTTCAAGTAAAATTTACAAAATGAAAGAGAAGACAGAAGAATGATATAATAAGGATGCACTTTTTAGGAAAGAAAGATAATGAAAAGACAGGATTTGTGATCAGAGAAATAGAAATAATGTAAACTCTAGCAAATTTCACTTATTCTCTTGTGACCACACTCTTTAAATTGTTTTGGGGAAAAACGATATAGAATGGAGGCTGAGATTGATAAGGTGGGAAAGCCAATACACATTCTGGAAAGAACCAAAGTTTATAGAGAAACAGTTCCCCTTTCCTTTTATATTTTACTTCCCCCAAATTAAATTTTCTAAGGAATGTAACTATGGTAGAGTTACCAGAGGATGGCAGAATTAGTTCTGGAAATGTATTATAGTGCCATTACTGTAAGTGACAGACACCGACCCTCTAAAACCATAAATAAGAGTTTATTTGGGCATTTGCTAAGACACCAAATTTCAGATCAATCAAAACTAATCAACTTAACCAAAAGCTATTAATTAATCCCAATAAGGTCATCTGTGACTCAAGAATAATTTTGGTGGCAGAATGTTTTTGCCTTCAAAAATATCTTACTGCTGCCCCAGCCAGTGTGGCTGGATTGCCATTCAGGACATACAACTGGGTTGTGGGTTCAGTTCCTGGTAGGGGCCAGTTTGGGGAGGCAACCAACTGATGTTTCTCTCTCACATCAACGTTTCTCTCTTGCTTGCTCTCTCTGTCCCCTTTCCTCCCTCTCTAAAAATCAACAAAACAAACAAATAAACAAACCAAAAATATCTTACTCAAAATTCAAACTATACAGCAGAAGAGGTAAGGTTTTATATGTATAAGTTTTTCTTATAATTAACTTTATTTGTTATATATTCTTGTGAAACCAACATTTGGAAAAATGGTCAATTAATCCACAATACATATAAATAGTATAAGCACTGTAATTAAACATAGAGTTGTCAGGAGGAAAAAGCGGACCTGATCTATATCTTGTCTATAAGTTCATCTTTTTTAAAAAAAAGTAATATATGGTAATGAAAATAAGATGAATTATGTAAACATTAAATATAAGGAAATTAGTGTGATTATACATCAGGTTAAATAAACTTCAGACCAAAGACTATTTCCAGGGATAAATAAGGACAATTTATAATGATAAAGGGGTCATGTCATCAAGAAAATATGAGTTCCAAATATCTATGCTCCTAATAGCAGAACTTCAAATTATAAACCCAAAACTGGCAGAAATAAAAAAAATTGAATAGATATATCTACAATTATAGTTGAAGATTTTAACACTCAGCTTCTTACTGGGTCCTCACATAGCCTTTCCTCCATGTGCAAATATTCCTGGTGTCTCTCTTTTCTCATGAGGGCACTGTCTTATAAGGATACTAGATTAGGGTCCCACCATTATGACCTCATTTAATCTTAATTACCTCCTTGAAGGCCCTGTCTCCAAACACAGTCACACTGTGGGTTAGGGCCTCAACATGTGAATTTTGGAGGGAATTCAGTTTATAATATTTTGCTCTCTCAACTCTAAAGTTCATGTCCTTCTCCCATATAGTATATTCACCCCTTCCCAGCACCTCCCTAAATCTTAACCATTCTAGTGTCAATTCTAAGTTCAACAAAATTTCATCTACATCAGGTATGGGTGAGGTTTGAAGTATGACTTGTCCTGACTTAAAATTTCTCTCCAGCTGTGAATCTGTGATGCTGGACAAGTTATATGCTGCCCAAATATAACTGTGGGACAGGTATAGTATAGACATTTCCATTTCAAAGGGGTGAAATCAGAAATAAGAAAGGGATGACAGGTCCAAGCAAGTCAAATTGTGTTAGCATGTAAAGCTTGAGAATAATCCTCTTTGGCTCAATGCTCTGCAATCTGGGCCCAAATGGCGGCAGTGTAACTCCTGTGTCCCTAGGTTCTGTGGGGTGACCTTGCCCACGGAACATTGTCAGCAGCATCCTGGCCCACAAAACCTGAGGAGGCGGCCTCACCCTCTGAAAACACTGAAGAAGCAGCCTTGTCTCCTGGGCTCTGGTGGGAGTGGCATTGCTGATTTTCTCTGAATTGCCTCCAAGATTTCTCTTACCTATTTTCAAAGGAGAATGCATGTTTAGAACTGGAAAACTGTATTGTTCCATCCTATGTGATCGTGAACTCCAATGGCCTTCCTTTAGTCTGTCCCATTTTCTCTTAGTCCCAGCTGTCAGTGTTTCTGCCACATTTTAAGATATTTTTTTCAGCAGCACCCTTCTTCATAATATCAAAATTTGTGCTAGTCTGCTCAGGTTGTTGTAAAAAATGTCAAAACTAGGTTGTTTAAACATCAATGTATTTTCTCACTGTTCAGGAGACTAGAAGTCCAGGATCAAGGTGTCAGCAGGTTGGTTTCCAGTGAGTCCTTTCTCCCTGACTTGCAGAAGGCTACCTTCTCACTGGCTATGTCTTCACTTGGTCTTTTCTCTGTGAGTGTGGGGAGGGAAAGTGAGCGAGCCAGCGCTCTGGTGTCTCTTCCTATAAGAATAGCAGTTCTGTTGAATTAAGGCACCACCCATATGACCTTATTTAACCTTAGTTATCTTCTTGCAGTCACAAATAAAGCCTTAGAGCTTGAACTTAAGGATTTGTGGGGACACAATTCAGTCCATAACAGGAACAAATACACAACAATTCATGGCTTAAAAATGAAGCAACATTGGCCCTGACTCTGTACCTCAGTTGGTGAGAGCATTGTCCCAAAACGCCAAGGTTGTGGGTTCGATACTCGGTCAGGGCATATACAAGCATCAATCAATGAATACAAAAATAAGTGGAAAAACAAACTGAAGTATCTCTCTCCCCCTTCCTGTCTCTCTAAAAGTCAAAAACTAAATTCAAAAACTGATAATATTCACAAATTTTCAGTTGAGCAAGGCTTGTTAACAGGGACAGACAGAAGGCTAAGGGCTGGAGTTGTTTACTCATGTGGCTAGCAAGACATACTGGTAGTCACCTATGATTTTAGCAGGGGATATAGGCTGAACATTTACTAGTCCCATGTGTTGGCTAGGTTACAAAGGTCAGTGTCCCAAGAGATTAAAAAAGAACCAAGAAGGAGCCATATCATCACTTATAACTGAGCCTCAAACTCATACAACTTTGCCTGTGGTACATTTTATTCATACAGTCCCACTCACTTTTGAATGAAGGGAAAACAGACTCTACCTCTTAATGGAAGAATGGCAAAGATCTGAAAATGCTGCTGTGGGACAAGCAATATCGCTTTAGCCATTTTCTGCAAATGCACTCTGTCCTGCTGTATATACAGTTAACAAGCTTAGAGGAGCATGAATTGGAATCTTTTTTTTTTTTTGGTTTACCACTAATCACATCTTCTCTTGCAGTTCTCTATCATAGCAAGTAATCAATCATAAATACTTTTTCAGAATCACCAAGAAGACAAGGGAAGAAGCCAACAGGAATTTATGCATGGCTCAGCAATTTTCAGGTTTAATGGATACCATTTATATTTAATCTAATATACTATATTTATAAAGAAAGGCAAGAGTCTTAGCACAGACAACTTTGTAAAACTATTTTTTGTTTGGAAGGTAGCTGGATGTATTAACAGGAGAAAAACAGAGAGTTATAATAACTGCTGTGGAAAATACTTTAAAAGCACATGAAAACCCCTAAATTATTCTATAGCTAAGCATAGGATAAACATGTGACACATTTTCCGGCATGGTAAAATTATTTAATTGCTTGAAATTAATATCTCAAGTATTTTTAAAATTTAATATGTTTAACAAAATAATAAATTAATAAAATTTGATTTTATTTGGCTTTAAGCCTTCATTCTAACACTAATTAATAGTGTTGTATTTATATCATGTTACAATGGTCCTTTTTTACAGAACTTGGTTAGAAAACATTGCAAAGACAGTCAGATAGTCTGTCTGTAAGTTCTTATCGTTTTTCTTTTTAAAATCTCAATCACTCCCTTTCCATAATGCTTCCCTTCATATCCCTTTCTTCCTCACTTTCTTCTGAAACAGGTAGCATAGCATAGGAAAGGCATTCTTCAATGTTTGGGTGTTCTTGAGGACTTCCAGTTTAGATGTTTGTCCATCCATCGTGGTCACAGAGAAACACAAGTCGGTGTTTTGTGCCTCCACAGGAATTGGCTGTGGGTTTGTCTTCACTATGACTGGCGCCAGGCAAAAATGAGAAGCAAAGTTGTGTTGAACCACATAGAAATTCTGATGGGCATTAAATTTTCAGTTTGTCCAGAAAGAAGATGAATTCATGAATTGAAGATCATTGGATATTTTGAGTAAGAAGTAAAAATATAAAATGAGGTACAATGCACTTTTACATGCAATGTTAAAATTAACTAGCATTTCTCAAAGATATTCTTATTTTTTAATGTGACATGCAACTATTTAGTTTGGACAATTTTAGTCAGTTCTGGCTGCTATAACAAATTATCATAGACTGGGTGGCTTAGATAACATTCATTTATTTCTCACAGTTCTGGAGGCTGGGAAGTCCAAGGCTCCTACAGATTTCATGTCTGGTGAGAATCCACTTCCTGGTGTAGATGGCAGCTAGCAGAGAAAAGAAAGCGGTCTTGTGACTTTTAGAAGGGCACTGATCTCACTCATGAGGGCTCTGCTTTTCTGACATAATCTAATTTTAATTACCTTCTAAAAGCTCCACCTTCTAGTATGGTCACATTGTGGGGTACAATAGGAATATACAAACATTTAGCCTGTAACAGACCAGTAAGATCTTAGGTGAAGAATGGAAAAGGAAAAATTGAAATGCAAAGAAAAAAATGACATTTGCATTTAAAGAAAGCAACATATTTTTTGGGATAGGCAAAATATGTAAATATCATTGAAAGAAACAGTTTGATAGTGTTAGCGTATGTGATATTTATTTAGAATCTACAGAAACCTATCATTGCTCAGTAGATACTGTTTCATATATCACTTCCCATGATAGACTGGAATGCCCACTAAATACTGGAGTCCTTTAAGGAGAAGACTGTTGCACGCCACCTGGATTTAAGAGGAAAACTTACGACTGGATTGTTCTTTGACTAAAAAGATAAATAAATAAGTAGATAAATAACAACCAAGCTTATGAAGACAGGTTCTTATTTTAATTTGGAACAGTTCTCTTATAATATTGTCAATCAGAGCATACAAATTGAATCTTATTTATTTTATTGCAATTAAGTCATGAGTGGACATTTTCCACACTATCCCTTAAGAAATAAACAATAAGGTAAGATACTTGTTACACTATTTATTTTCCCAATATGAAACTAATTAGTGAGCTCATTCTTTTAACAGCTGTCCCTCGTGTTCAGGATTTTTCTAGGAAGTTTAAGGCCACTGGGTGGAAAATAGAACTTAAAAATCTAATAGTAATAATAAAAAGCCCACAAAGCATGTCTGAGGAATTAAGTAAAAACAATAAATAAGTAATTTTACAAGAGTTCAGTGATCTTGAACTTCCTATTCTACTTATCCACACTGAGGTTGTGTTGGTTAGTGTCAGTGGGAAACTGTACCGTAAAATGGAAAAATATTAGCAATGAGTCAACCTCAAAGGGTTCACGATGAGTTTGAGTAAGTATTCTGAGTTCAAAAGTCTTTTGGGATCTTAATTAAACCTCCACAATCTACTAACACAGACCAAAACTTAGAGAGAACTGGCTTTTTTCCAGTATTGTCTCAGCATCTTCTTGTTTCTATCAGAATGTTAATTTTCAAATTCCCATATCCCTTAAATTTAATATCTTTTCCATTCACTCTCAGTGGGTGTTCCTTCACCCTAGACTTAGTAGAGTTGAAGAAAAATTTATATATGCATAAGATATGCTGTAGTAATAAAAAGAAGTAAAAATTTAATGCCAAAGATATAAAACTCAGAGTTTTAGAACCTTTATTTCTAAGTATGAGATAATGGGGAAAGTGTTAAAAATTCCCCAAATTATACAAAAATATATAGCAATATGTAAAAACAGTGCTGAGTTAGCAGGTTACGTACACTAAATGTCATTCGATTAGATTTTTATAAAAATAGCTTATTTATTTTTCAATTATACCCAATAAAGCTAGGAGAATATTTAAGCTATTAGCTGTTTGGTTTGTACTGCCAAGCATAATTTGTTCACTATCTACTCTTCATTCTATCAAAAATTTCATATAATGTATCTTAAGTAATTTCTAAAAAGTGATATGGGGGTTGGGACTTCTGAACATCAATATTTCTATTACTAGTAGTTCAGACTTTCTTTGTTTTACACTAACTAGATCATAATGTAGACTCTTTTCATACAGAGTAACTCCCTTTCACTTGATTTTATTGAACGCAGCCATGATAACCCCAAATAGCATGCTAGTATCTTGAATGAATTAGGAGGAGATAAGGGACAGAATGGGCTCTTTTGTATCCTACATAGATTATCAATGGATGTTCTGCTAACTTTTTTTGTGACCTCTAACAAAATATTTGATTCAGGGAAGGATCATTAATGGATGATAAAATCACTAGATGAAAGATTTCTTCAGATATTTATAGAATACCAAAATATCATCACAAAGATTATTTGCAGATCACAAAGGGAGAATGATATAACTTGACAAAGGAGGAATCAGGATGTCATTCCCTTAACCAGGAGTTCAATGTCAGCATCACTAATAGTGTAGATAGTACATGCTTTCTATTGTGATATGAGTTACACAGCACCACATATAGAGTATGATGTCTCCTCCTATCCTAACACAATGTTTGGTTCTTAATTGGCTTTGTGTTTGAATAAATTCTTTTTTGATCGTTGGAGAATTTAAAGATGAGGTGAATATTAAATGATATAAATTAAGTTAGGTAAGTGTAAATATAGAATTTTCTTATATAGGAATATATTACTTTCAGCAATAACAGATAGTAGCATACTGACCTGTTTAGGGATGAAATGTCAGGACATGTGTAATTACTCTAAATTATTACACACAAACATAGATTAAGTAAATTGCCATTTTTGCCAAAATTACAGCAATTGCCAGCTGTTGATGATGATGATGAGTGGTGTATTATTCAGGGTTCTCTGGAGAAATAGAACCAACGGGCTGTGCATGTGTGTGATTGTGTGTGTATACTTATTTATTTTAAATTATATGCACCATACACGTAACTTTATATACATGTCATACATATACAGTTATTTGAAAGAATGTGCTCATAGGATTATGGAGGATGGTAAGTATAAAATGTGCAGAATAGATCAGCAGGCTTAAGACAAGGGAACAGACATTGTTGCACTTGAAGTGTGAAGGCTGTCTGATGATAGTAGAATTCCCACCTGCTTGGAGGGATCAGTCTTTTTTTCTATTTAGGCCTTCAGCTGATGGGATGAGACCCACCCATTTAGTGAAGGGCAATCTGTTTTTCTCAAAGTCCACCCATTTATATGTTAATCTTATCCAAAAACATCTTTACAGAAACATCTAGAATAGGGTTGGCCAAATATCTAAGCACCATGACTAGTCAAGTTGACACATAAACCTAAACATCACAATGGGTATATGAAAATTTATTATATTACTTTTTTTACTTTTCTGGAAGGCTAAAAGTCTTCAAAATAAAAGTTTTAAAAATAGTTTTGAAATAATCTTGTATGTATCTATTTCTCATAATGTAGCATTAAACTGATAATATTTTGCTTCACAAGAATCTTCACAAGAAATATTACACAGAAAACAGAAAAAAAATGGAAAAAAGGAAAAACAAAAAAGAAATTTTTTAGGTACTCCAAGTTTAATTTGTAATTTTTAATAACAACACACAGCCACATGTCCCATGGACAGATGTTTTAAGAAGCATACAGGGATACATGTACCACTTAAATATACATGGTATTGGTTTTGTTAACTATAAGTAAAAATGAATCTATAGACTCTGTCAATATGATCATATGTGAAATTATTTGTATTTAAAGCTACACAATACAGCAGAAAAATCACAGGATATAGATCTGAAGACTACTATTATATCTAGCCCTTCAATCTGTGAAGACTTTGGCAAGTTACCTGACTTTTTCTGGACTTCATTGTCTTTTAAATGGTGACAGTGCTGTCTGTGTAGAAAACGGATGCTTGAGTTCCAACTTCATGCCAAGCACCATGTTTTGAAGATATTTACAACTCTATGTGATAAATATTCTTATTTTTATATAACAAAAAACTAAACTTCAAATGGACTAGAAAAAGGAAAGATCAAAGTCACACAGCTTTGAAAGTGATCATACTTGAATCAACTATTCTCTCTCCAGTCTAGGATATAAATAATGTGATTATACTTGTAAACTAGGAGATGCCACATAAATCTAAAGAAATTAAAATCTCAGTTAGCTTTCATCATTTTAAATCACAATTGATTTAAAAAAAATCTGTCAAATGTGTGGGCAGCAAATCTTAATACAAATAAATTAATCCTTCAAGAGGAGGAATAGTGTTTTGTCTTTCTTCCCTCTGCAACTTAGTTTGCTATGATTTCCTTTATTTTTTAACATGGGTTGAAATTATACTAACAACCCTCAGTTTTTCACTTCTTAAAGTTTTGTATAAAGGGAAAAACAATGTTCATTAAGGTAACTTCAAAGTATGTTTCATTTACTGGAGACATGAGAGAGCCTCACAGTCCCTATGGAACCAATGCTCACACCATGTGTTTGACAACATTTTTTATTGGCAATGTCCTCCTGCAACCCCAGTTTTTACATATAGTCTCTTTTTTTCAGTTCCTAGTTAGAATTTGAATGCTCTGTATTTCATTTAATTTCTTCTTTATTTGAATTCCATCAGTATTTAGTGTACATGTCACCTTATTTGATACTTCATTATATATTAAAATGATTTACTCTAAATATTGCATGTTCTTATGACTGATTTTCATAAGAACATGCAATATCTGATGGCAACAAGTTTTCAGTGTATTATTATTGTTGTTTCATGGTAATTATATATAAACACTTTGAAACAAGTTATGTTTTCATTATTATGCCAAAAGCTTTTAGCAACAACTATTATTTTGTGGTTGCTCACAAATTTAATTAGCATAATTATTTTAGCAAAATTGTATTATTATAAGGTTCTTCAAACTTCCCCACTACTATTCATGTAGACTCAGCTTCAATCTCTACTAATAATCTAACTTTAAAAGTTGAATAAAAGAATGCATAATAGTGAAATAATGTTTTTCATCCCTATGAGTTTCTATAATTATTTTAATGAAAATATTTAAATGCTGTAAATTATTTATTTGTGGAAAGGAATAAATGAAAAACAAATTGCTTCAGAGAAAATAATTCTCATTTACAACCAGGCTGCAAGACTCATAGATACAGAGAACATTTTGACGGTTGCCAGATGGGAGGGGCGTTAGGGGGAATGGGTGAAAGGTAAAGGGATTATGAAGTATAGAATAATAGTTACAGAATTGTCACAGGATACAAAGTACTGCATTCAGAGTATAGTCAGCAATATTGTAATAACTATTTATGGTGTTGGATGGGTACTAGACTTACTAGGGTGATCACTTAATAAGTTATAGTTATATAATGTTTAATCACAGGGTGGTACACCTGAAACTAATATAACATTGTATGTCAACTATAAGTGAAAAATTAAAAATTATTTCAATAAATAAATTACATCAGATTGTATATCATCAACCAGAAGTCATTATTACCTGGGTGGTAATGACTAACTGAATGTAGCTTTTTCTCTTCTTGTTCCACAGATGTCCCCTAGCAACAAAGAAATGCCCACCCCCCATATCACAACTTTTATTGGTGCCAATCAAAGAGCATGGTGATGTTTCTGTTAAAGTAGAAAGGTGAACTGTGTAAATGTCAACTTTTCCTAAGACTTTCTTTCAACCTGGCAAGATGCAGGTCAATAAATCTAAACTCCATCTGACACTGGGCCCATAGAACATTGTTGGGGCTTGGTGCAAACCAGCTCTGTCTTTCAATAAGTGTGCTGACTTGAATACATTCAATCAGAAGGCTTTATTCAGTTCCAAATGAAAAAAAATTTTTCTTAAAAAACATAAAAAGAATCTCTTTTAATATATCTACCTTCATAGTTATAAGGACTATCAGGACAAAAGGAATTGTCAGAATAGATCATGACCTTGATATCACATTTTTAGAATCAGCTTATCCAGGTAGGAGTTAATTCACTTCACTGGGTGAACTGGTCAAAGAAATTGCAGTCATTGCCCTGCTAAACCTTGGAAGAAATGAAGAATTTCAGTCTTTCGTGCTGTCAAACTGATGCCATTCATCATCTTTGAATTGGCTTTTGGCTTTAAAATAAATAAAACAAACCAGAGATCGCCTTCAGGCCCTTGTAATAAAGGCAACTCTCTACAGTAGCTTGGCTTGGTTTTGGAGTTGAAAGCAAAAAAAAAAAGTTTTCAAGTCCTTAATGCTCCCAAGACTGCAACTCACACCAGGGTTAAATAATCTCAAGGAGTTACTGAACTAGGTATTGATTGCAGACACTAGGGTTGTTTGGAATTTGATTTTTCAGTTTTCAAGGAATGAGGTGAAATTCACATCTATCCAAAATAGAGTATGCTCTCGTTCCTGAAAGACAGAGTTTATGCAACTTGAGTTCATTGGAAAAAAATAATTTATATTGGCATGAATAAATAATAGCAGGGGGGGGGGTTAACTGTCTAAATAAGATATACACATATAATACTCTGAGAAGAAAATTGGACTACATTGTAATATATTCTGTATCTCATGTTATGAACAACTGCAAGGACAAAATCATTTCAAAATCACCTGTCCACTTGCATTTTTTAAGTTGGATTTGTCAAAAAGTGTCCTGGCATCGCTTAGAGACAAGGCAGCTTATTTGATAATCAACTGTCTCCTCTCTAAATTTGCCTGGTAGACTTGAAAGCAAATGCTTTACAGAGGATATGAGAATGACATTGTGCCCTTCAATCAAAGCTCTCTTCATGAGAAATAATAGTTACATAGCTAGTGAATTTTATGAAATCATAAACCAGCTTGTTCGGTGTGAGAGAGAAAATATCTGCATCTTTAAATCAATCTGTAGGGGGAAACCTCTCCAGCTGTTACTAATTAAGCTCTGCTCACTTTATCTGTGTTGAGTGTATTTGCAGGTTTTGCTTCCTTTGTTCACATTAAATCTCATCTGAACCAAACTCCTTTGAATGAACTTAATCACAGTTGACTATTGAGCACCATCCTTCAGAATTCCCTCTTTTACAAATCAGACTTTTGTTGGTCAGGGGTCAGTAAGAATATTTTCAATATTGAATCCAGAAATAAAGACTTAAATCCTAGTTAATGTACTTTAATTCTAAGGATTAAAAACCTCTGAACAGAGATTAATTAAAACCAATGTGTTGCCACCCTCCAAGGCTGGGCAAGTTCATGGTATTCATGCAGATGGAAAATATCCACGAAGCTGTTGGGTTGTCAGGCATGCCTTTATTCCTGGGTGAGTGAGTCATACATGCTGCAAGCTGCATGTTTACCTGCATGTCTCATGTTGTGGTCCTTGCTTCCCAGAGTGGCACCCATGGTGGCACCTGTCCCTGTACATGTTTCCCATCATCATTGCCCCCAGCAGGGAGTCCCTACCTGTTTAAATACTAGAGGGAAACAAAGCTGGCAAGATGCCAGAAATATAACATAACATAATTCTGTGCATGCAAGCCCATGTTATGTTATGGAAACTGTTTATTGGACCCAGTCTCAAGGCCATGAGAACACTGGTTATCAGGTACCCCCAAGGCTATGGGAAAACTGCTTTCCTTAGTTACCCAGACACCTGGGTGAGGAAGCCAGACTGCCTCCACTTACCCTACAACCAACTATTATTTTGGTAAATGACTTAGCAAACAAACAAAAAAGGAGTTACACAGATTTTCGGAAAGAGCATGAACCAGTAGT
This sequence comes from Phyllostomus discolor, assembly GCF_004126475.2. NCBI lineage: Eukaryota > Metazoa > Chordata > Mammalia > Chiroptera > Phyllostomidae > Phyllostomus > Phyllostomus discolor. Next base: position 75,881,157 of record NC_040904.2, on the reverse strand, counting down.
GAAGAAATGTTAATTCTGATCTCACTCTGCCACTATGAGCTCTGGGACCTAAACACAATCATATGACGGATCCTCACTTTTCTTAATTATCTAAAAAGTGAGGATTATGGGCTGAGATTCTGTCTAGCATTAAAAGTTTAGTTGTGAGCTAAGGTCCTGCATTGAGCTATTTTAGATTCTACTACCCTATAGGGAGAGAAATAAATTTACTTTCCTTATATAGTGCCTTTAGTAGAGGCATTAGTGAGAAATGGAATTGTATAATATTCTAGTCTCCCATTTACACAGACCATTTCACCAACACGTTTAGGCTTCCTGAAATTCAGTCTATTCTTACTACTGAGAGCTAAAAACCCTACTTGTAACTATTGATGTAAGAATTAATTTCATTAATGAAGATGTTGTTGAAATCTAATGTGATTTCAGAATTTTGAATGCCAGTATATTACCTAAAATAATGGGACAATATAGTCTTATTCTGCATGCTATATGATATATGTATTGTTTTCCATGTGTTGTGGTAAGCTGAAAAATGATGCCCTAAAAGACAGCCACTAGAACCAGCGAATATTACCTTATGTTGGGAAAAAAGGGTCTTTGCAGATATGATAAAGGAATTTGTGATGGGGACATTATCCTAGATTGTCAGGGTGGGCCCTAAATGTGTCTTCATAAGAGAGAGATGGAAGAGATTTTTCACAGACAGAAGAGAATACTGCAATGTAACAATGGAGTTGGAGATTTCAGTGATGTGGCCACAAGCCAAAGAATATGGGCAACCACCAGAAGCCAGAAAAAGCAAGAAAAGGATTCTCCCCTAAACCCTCTAGAGGGAGCAGGACCCTGCCAAAACCTGACTTCATTTTGGTGAAACGGATTTTGGACTTCTGGCCTCCAGACTTATGAGAACATAAATTTCTATTGTTTCTGGTCACAAAGATTGAAATAATTTGTTACAGGAGCCACAGGAAACTAATACATATGCAAATACTTATTTTCACTCTTACTACCAAAGGGCATATACAATGTAGTCTTGATTCCAGAGATTCGGTAAACAGTGGGGCATCTATTCTTCTATTTTGCTTCTATTTGGCATCTCTTAGTGTAGATGCCACACTCAATGAGATTTTTTTTAAAGAGAGTAGTCCTAAGGAAACTGTGTTTATGAGGATATGGTGTGACATTTACTTTTGACTGAGTTTTTTGGGGGGCTTTGGTCTCCAGGAAGCTAAACATTAAATACAAAGTTTGCTTCTTAATCATCTGGGCTCTCTCTTTCTTTCTCTATGATTGATATATCTATATCTATATCTATATCTATATCTATATCTATATCTATATCTATATTTATATCTATCTATATCTATATCATCTATATCTCTATCTATATCTCTACATCTAATCTATATCTACATCTATACCTATCTATATTTGATCATCTATAATCTATTTATCTATATTTCATCAAGTTTAAATTATCTTCATATTTCCCTGGACTGAACCCACATTTCTATTTTGATTTCACCCTTTTATCATAAAAGTCTCTCATGAAAGTCATCTTAAAATCTCCTTCAGAACAAGGAAGTGTGTACACACTAAATAAGTAATAGAAGTATGACAGATAAATTCTACTCAACAACCAGAGATTCATTAATACTGGGTATTGAGATGGTTATATTTATAAATTAAAAAGTGTTTTGTCTCAAAGGATAGAAAATAAATTGTTACATAAATGGTTTTCAGTCTATACATCTTTTCTTTTCTCAAATCACCCAGAATACTTAACTACATCACAAGTAAAATTTTATGGCCCTCTTATTCCTTTGCAATGAAATAACGATTAAGTTAATAAATATAACTTAACAAACAAACGTATCATATACCTAAGAGGCAAACTTATTTTGTCTCCTACTGCCGATTCCAAATGCATGCAGTGAGGATATTCCTTTACCAGTGAAAATAGATGCAATCACCATGACTTTTCTGTCATTCTGATATTGTAAGACTTCCATTAACTTTATGTCTCATGCATTGTCTCAGTTGGTCAATAAGATGTCTGGTCCTATGTTAATAAAGAACGCTGTGAACTTGATTCACTATCGGAATCTTTTAACTTCACCCCCAGGTTGAGCCAGCCTGAGACTCTGGAGTCTGTAGCAGGGAAGGAACAATGCTGTGTTTCTCCTCCTCTGCCCCACCCCTTCATGCCTGAACTACCGCATCACCTGCTCTCACCACTTGTTTGCTCCTTCCATGTGCTAGGTGCTCTTTCTTATGCTGTAGGTTAAAAAGTGAGGAAGAGAGAGATATTGAAGTGAGGGATTTGGACAGTTCTGAGTTGAAATTGTTCATCCTTTGCTCTCTGGTCCTGTGGGTAATTCTTTCCCACATCGTGCCCTTTTAAGGGTTTTTTGGTGTCCCTTGACACCAGCAGATTAACCACTAATCTCTCTTTGGAAAGTTTAAAAAGACTCAGGCTATTCACTCAGGTCTTGTGCATCCAGCTTGACATATCTGGCCTTTTTCGGCTGGGGTCTTTTTGCTCCTAGAAGGGCCCTATGGGATACTGTTCAAGGTGACTCCTGGCCAACCTTTATTCCGTGATTATCTTTGAGACAGCAGCCTAGTGGCCACATAACAGCAGTTTCTTGATCCTTCAATTGTCTCGGAGTTATGCCCAGGCAACTGTTTAATCATTTCAGTCATGATTTGGCATCTGCTCTCTCTGTCACTCAACTTGAGAAAATACATTTCAAAGCTCTTAGAGTGATCCCCTTTGAAACATGTCTCCCTTCAGAAGGTTTCATGGGAGGAGAAAGGTATCCTTTGGTTAGGATGAGTGAAAATAACTTTCCCCAAAGCTATTTTCCTGTCGAAATCATTAGTCTTTTTCCCACACTCTGACTCCTTTTATTGGTCCATAATTTGTGGAGAAGATTCAAGTCACAGAATTGGCCTACAGAGGTGTTGTTTGAATATCTGTATATGTGTTCTCCTCTCATACTTCCTGCAGTGTTGGCTCTCTCTTGTACTGATACCTCGGTTGCTGAAGTGCAAACATTTACATTAAAAAATCCTAATAACCTGTGGTCCTTTCACCTTTGCTATGCATAGAATCATATAAAAAATGCTCTAGAACACACATGCTAAGACTCCTTCCCAGACTTCTATGGTCCAGCAACTAGGAATCAAAATTTTGAAAGCTCAATAGATAATTCTGAAAGGCTGTTAGGATTTTGCTTCATGGATAGGTATACTTAAAAATGTATAATGATGTGATGTTCATGAATTTTCACCTTCTTTTGGTGAAAAATCATGGATATTATGAATGATGCTTTTATAAACTATTCTAAACAGTTGTACCCTAAAGGTGTATTTTTATTTATAAGAATGTGGCAAATTCTGAGCAATATCTTAGTAGAGAAATTAATCCATTAGGTTTTATGCACTTAGATCATTTAGATTTATCTTTCAATTTCCTTTTACTACAGAGTCACTTAGTACATAATCAAAAATGTATGATATCAATTCATAATTTCTTTGTGTGTGTCATTGCCAGAGGCCAGCACTAGTGAAGAAACCATGGTTTCACTCGCATGAGCAATTCAGACCCTTTCTGGTGTTATTCCCTTAAACAAAGTAATAATTTTAAAATATGTTTGATTTACTTTGGGGAAATAAAAGTTTCCAGGAAAGTTTTCCTCTTAATGTAAAATACAATTAATACTATGAAAATATACTATGTGATATTTTAACTAAGAATTGTAATTAAATACTTTTTGTAAACCAAATAAAATTTAACAGAAAGAAAAGAATTCTCTCTGTTGATTCATTTATGCCACTGTGCTTTGGGATAGCATGTGGAAGCCACCTGATATTATTGTGAAGACTTGGGCAGTGTTAACATGGAGCGACACCAAATGAATTGCATAAGTAAATGTTATTTTATACAAGTATTGTATTCATGGCTTTGTTTTGATAGGAATTTAAACTTCATTCACCTTTGATATTCCTAAACCACAATCTTTTTAAAAATTATGTTATTGATTATACTATTACAATTGTCCTAATTTTCCCCCTTTGCTCCCCTCTACCAAGCACCCCCAACTCCCTCAGCCAATTCCCCCACCATTGTTCATGTTTGTGGGTCAGGTGTATATGTCCTTTGTCTACTTCATTTCCTATATACCTGTGCTTTATACCTCATGGCCATTCTACAGCTATTTGTATTTCTTAATCTCCTTACCTCTTCACCCATTCTCCCACACCCCTCCCATCTGGCAACCATCAAACCTATCTCTGTATCCATGATTCTGTTCTTGTTTGCTTAGTTTCCTTTTTAGATTCAGTTGTTGATAGATATATATTTATTGCCATTTTATTGTTCATAGTTTTGATCTTCCTCTTTTTCTTAAGTGAGTCCCTTTAACCTTTCATATAATAATGGTCCGGTGATGATGAACTCCATTAGATTTTTTTGTTTAATTTTTAAAATTTTAATTGTTGTTCAAGTACAGTTTTCTGTTTGGATCAAAAAACTATGGTGCATTTACACAATGGAATTCTATGCAGCAGAAAGAAAGAAGGAGCTCCTACCACTAGATTTTTCTTGTTTGGGAAGCTCTTTATCTGTCTTTTGATTCTAAATGATAGCTTTGCTGGGTAGAGCAGACTTGGCTGTAGGTCCCTGCTTTTCATGACTTTGCATATTTCTTGCCAATCCCTTCTACCCTGCAAAGTTTGTTTTGAGAAATCAGCTGACAGTCTTATGGAAACTCCCCTGTTGGTAACTAACTTCTATTGCTGCTTTTGAGTCTCTCTTTATCTTTAACCTTTGGCATTTTAATTATGATGTGCCTTGGAGTGGGCCTCTTTGTATCCATTTTGTTTGGGTCTCTGTGCTTCCTGGAATTGCATATCTATTTACCTTACCAAATTAGGGAAGTTTTCTTCCATTACTTTTTCAAATAGATTTCCAATTTTTTGCTCTTTCTCTTTTCCTTCTGCCACCCCTATGATGTGAATGTTGAGCCTCTTGAAGTTGTCCCAGAGGATCCTTGCTCCATACTCATCTTTTTGTTTGTTTGTTTGTTTCATTGGTTATTTTTTGCTTCCTTATGTTCCAAATCATTGATTTGATTGTCTTCTTCATTCACTCTACTGTTAATTCCCTGTAAATTGTTCTTTATTTCAATTAGTGTACACTTCATTTCTAACTGTATCTTTTTTATGCTGTTGAGGTCCTCACTAAATTCCTTGAGCATCCTTAAAATCAGTATTTTGAACTCTGTGCCTGATAGATTGCTTATCTTTGTTTTGTTTAGCTCTTTTTCTGGAGTTTTGATCTGTTCTTTCATTTGGGCCATGTTTCTTTGTCTCTTCATTTTGGCCATCTCCCTGTGTTGGTTTCTATGCATTGGGCAGAGCTGCTATGACTCCCTGTTTTGGTAGTGTGTCCTAATGTAGTAGGCGTCCTGTAGGGTCCAGTGGCATAGCCTCCCCTATCACCCAGGGTGGGTACTGGAAGTGTTCCCTTCATGTGGGCTGAGCTTACCCTCCCCTTGTAGTTGAGTTTGATTGCTGTTGGTAGGTCAATGGGAGGGATTTACTGAGGTAGCTCAGCTGCAAGGACTGGCTGTGACCACTGACCACCAACCTCATTTGTGAAGGAGCAGGGTTTTGGTACTCAAACATGGTCTGTAGCTGTCCACTGGTTGCACAGGCTCTGCGGGTTATTGGGTGGTATAGGCCAAGGTCAGCCCCCACCTGTGTTTTGCTTAGGGTCATCTTGCTTGAGCTGCAAAGCAATTTTCAGATGGCTGCTACTTGTGCTGGACTTGGACGTTCCTAGGTGAAGCCAAGTTCTGAATCTAGGGTGACTGCTGCTATTGCCAGGCCTGAGCAAGAGGTACAGGGGCTGGGGGCTTGCTGAAGCCAGCTGTTGCTTGCTGGAGAGGATTCAGGAGGTTGTGGAGCATGAGCAAAGACCAGCCATTCAAATGGAAAATCCACTGTTAATAACTTGGGTAGGCCTGTAAATTAGGTGGGGTAGAACCTCAGGGAATCACCAGGGTGTGGCAAACAGTATTAGATTGATGGAGTTTCAGATATGGCACTCACCTGCCAGTTTTGTGGCTCTGTAGGGCGAGGGTTCAGAAAAGGAACAATGGCTTCTGCCCACTATTCTTCTGGGAGAAAAATGTCCCCAGCTCTCACTTTGATCCTAGACACTTTATCTTCTCCCCTCATGCCAATGGTGCCTTTTAAGCTGTTACCTTGGTGCTGGAGCTCAGAGGGAGTGAGTCTGAATAAGCCCCTGTGTGGGCCCTTTAAGAAGAACTGCTTGGGGCTCTAGCAGTTTCTTCCACAGACTCAATCTCTGCTGGTTTGTCTACCCAGAATTATGGAGACTTATCTTCTTGGCCCTGGGACCCCTTGTTCCCAAGATATCCCTCCTGAATTTTTATCCATCACACATGGGGGTGAGACCAGCCTATCTGCTTCTGTGCCCCTCCTGTCAGTCTGGTGGTTCTTTAATTCTGTAGTTGTTGGACTTCCATTCAACTTGATTTCTGACAAGTGACAGTTGTTCTAGAATTTAGTTGTAATCTTGATGTGGTTGTGTGAGGAGGTGAGCTATGTTTACACATACCTCCATCTTGACCAGAAGTAAACCACAGTCTTAAACCTGAAATAAAAAAGATAGTAATTAAAATTTCATATGCAGATAAAAGTACATATGTAAATTCAGGAATGAAAGGCAGTCACCCATGTGGAAGGGGCTGTGTGGGCAGAGTAAAATCCTTACCCATGAATACCAGTGCCTGATATATCAGCATTAAATAATTTCTTCTTCTCTTCTCTCTTTAAATACAAATATTCCCTCACTCCAGATTAACATAATATGACCATATAATACTTTGTTAGGAATAAATTTGGCAGGTTGATTTCCCTTTCTGACAAGGAGGCCAGTGACAGACAGAAGAACTGAGAATCTGGAAACCCAGAAATGGAAATGAAATAGAGGGCAGGAAGCCAAAGATACTCTTGATTTCTGTCAAAGATTTGTTGTGGGGTAACTCTTTTTCTTTCTTTCTTTATTTTAAATCTTATTACTCCTAAGATTTTAACTACCATGTACCAAATTTATATATATATATATATATATCCTTATTTGAAGATATGTTTTTTAGTGATTTTAGAGAGAGAGGAAGGAGTCAGGGGGAGAGAGAGAGAGAAGCACTGATAGGTTCCCTCCATATGCTCTTTGACCAGGAATTGAACTCGTGGGATAGATATGTGCCTTAACCAGAAATTGAACCCACAACCTTTGGTGCACAGTATAATGCTTCAACCAACTAAGCCACCCTGCCAGGGTGGCATAAACTTATTATCTAACATTTTTGTGGGTCAGAAATCTAGACATAGTTTGGCTGAGTCTTCAGCATCATGGTTTCTTATAAGAATGTAATCAAGGCAGTGGCTAGAGTTGGAGTATCACAAGGCCAGTGCTTGACTGCAGAAGGCTCCCTGTTAAAGCTCACATACATGATTGCTAGCAGGATTCAGTTCTTTAAGTGTTGATGGACAGAGAGTTTCACTTCTTCACTGGACATTGGCCGGGGACTGCCTTTAGTTTGTGCCATGTGGGCTTTTCCAACATGGCAGCTTGCTTCATCAAAGCCAAAAAGAGAGGGAAACTGTTAGCTAAGCAGAAGTTGCAATGTTTTAAACCTAATTATGAAAATAATAACCTATTGCCTTTGCTATACCTTATTGAGTAGCAGGGGTGTCAAACTCATTTTCACCAGGGGCCACATCAGCCTCGTGGTTCCCTTCAAAGGGCTGAATGTAATGTTAGGACTGTATAAATGTAACTACTCCTTAACAGTTAAGTGAGAGGGTGACGCTGCCACCAGGTGGAAACAAGGTGCCAGTCTGGATGAAACAAGGTGGAGCGTGGGATTTGGCTCATGGGCCTTGGTTTGCCACCTGTGAGTTAAGGCATCACCAGCCACAGAGATTCCTGTGCTAGAGACTTGATGTCATGTTCAACAACTCTCCATTTTTTTACCCACATCTAGTTCATCCCTAAGTCATATAAATGTTTTGTTCAGAATTTTCTTAAATTTCTCTAAGTACCCAACTGTCACTGTTCTCTACCGATGGTCCTTCACTTAGGCCATTCCATGAGCCTTCAAAGACCATGTGTCCTTCCCATTCCAGTCTACCACTTCCATAACTTGGTACTTTGCTTGAGCTATTTCTTCTCCAGAGAATACTCTTTTTCTATCTTCATTGTTTGCCTAGAAAACTCTTATTCATTCATTAAGACCAAGATTAAATGGGTCTAATCACTAAAAACCTGGTTATACCACACTTGACATAGCAAAAGCACTATCTCTGAAATGGTTGGGGGACCAGTGGTGTTTAACCTCTGTTCTTCTAAACTCTCAGGTGGCAGGGCTTTACAAGTTCAGAAATAGGTCCTAGATCATAGTGTAGACTCATTAAATATTTACTCTTTTACTGTTCTCTTTACCTTCACCACTAACTGTATTTAGTTTTATCCCTACTAATGGTGGCTGCCACCTCTAAGGCTCTAACCCTCTTGCTTTTGGTGCCACCATCAAGTAAAAATAGAGATGGGCAGAGTTAGCAGCCCTGCCATGCCTCATTGAGACTCTCATTTTCTTTGGGCTCAGGACTCCCAGTCTGCACAAAGAAATATTTCTCTATCAGCAAATTACTTTTAGGAGAATTTGTCTCTAATAATTATTGTTCATTCAAGTATATTCATACCTTTATACTGCTATAAAATTACTTGCTCTGAATGACTTAGAAGTTTTAAAACAATTATAAATTCCAACTATCCTTTAATTTTATTTAATACATTGATTAAACCAAGTTTTGTGGTTTTCTGCAGTGTAGATCAATTTCCTGAAAATTTAATGTTAAAAATATGAAACCATCTTATAGTAATTGCTTTACTTAAAAGTCTAGGCCCTGGCCAGGTAGCTCAGTTGGTTAGAGAATCATCCCAAAATGCCAAGGTTTCAGGTTTGATCCCAGGTCAGGGCATATACAAGAAGCAACCAATGCATGTATAAATAAGTGGAATGACAATTTGATGTTTCTTTCCCTCCCTCCCTTCTTCTTTCTCTAAAATCAATCAATGAATATATAAAAAGTAAAAAAAAAAATCTAAGACTCTACACTTGGCAAACCATGCTTCTTATTGGGTTGGATATAGAATAACACAAACATTATTTTACATGAGGCTAGACTCAGGCTCTGATCACAGGCAAAATTAAGAATTTTCCTTAATTTTCAATTTACTCAGAGATGTAGAGTTGAGGAACAGAAAAGGAAAATATGAAGACACCATTGAAGAAATAGTGCTGCAGATCTTACTTCTTATCGTAAGTTTTATGTTAATTTTCTTTCTGTCAATATAACATCTTAGTCATCAGGGTGGTCTGTTAAGAAGTTAGGCGACAGTAAGCATGGTAATTCTCTGTTGAGAGCTTTGGGTGACCAACTGAATATGGCCCAAGACATGAAAACCGAATGGCTCCTATGTCCAAATGACTTTTTTGAGACATGAGATATTAAAGGTATATGAGATTTTATTCTCTATGTAACAAATGAGATAGAGAACTCTCAATAGAGATGCTGTACTTCCTTTAACAGGAAACACCTATATTTCACATTTAAGATCACTGAGAGGCCTGATTCATCATATGTTTGGATTTGGAATTGCTTTGTGCAAAAATTAAAAACCTATTTTTGAAATACACCCTGATTCCTTGATGATAAACATAAATTTTACAAGAAGAATCAATATTAGTTTGACAGAAAGAATCAATAAACTGGTTAAGTCATTGTAATACTAATTTGACATTTTCAGGATTACTTTACAGTCATTCAATATGTTATTGAATGCCTATTCAGTGGTAGATACTAGCATTAAAGATGGATGCTACATAATGGCCTTGCTACCATACAAGTTTTCTAGCTATGCAGGGGGAGATTCAGCACTAAGTGGGAACTAGCCAGCATTGTTATTAGAATCTCTCCTATTAGGTGGTCTCAGATCCTAGAGGGACTATGACTAGTGAACTATCGGGTGGACAGGGGCAAGGCCTCTTTATTCCAGCTTCTAGCAGAGACCTTTCTTTATTAAAGTGCTTCCACTTATTGCCATAGCTGGACTACTGGGCCCTAGAAGAGGTCGTTTTGCCCCCTAGAAGTGGGCAAAAACAGAAAGTACAAGTTCATCTGTGTTAGACATATGAGGATATCTATCATACTATTACAAAGGAAGTAACTTTTGAATGAGAAGTACTAAGAAGCATTGGATGGCAATCTACATTAATGTTGTAGACCAGGCCAGGAAAAAAACTTGAGAAGTTGACTGTTCAAAAACATGCCATAAAGTTCCTTGGAGTCCACCTGAATTTTCTGCAATAATAAGAGCTGGCTGTGAGTTATTTGTAGCCCAAAGGTTGCCAGACATTGTATCTTCATTTACTCATCTGAGTTAAATGGATTGTTAGAAGCACCAAAGTAGAACTATTATTACTATGGGATTGGATTTAGCTGGTTTTCAACTCTGGCTTAATACCAGGTAATTATTTTTTAATTCACCAAATTTTTAAAAAATATACATATTTTATTTGTTCATTTTTAGAGAGAAGGAAAGGGAGGGAGAATGAGGGAGAGAGAGAGAGAGAGAAGCATCAATGTGTGATTGCCTCTTGAGTGCCCCCTATTGGGGATGCCCACAACCCAGGCATGTGCCCTGACTGGGAATTGAACCAGTGACCCTTTGCTTCGGAGGCCAGTGCTCAGTCCACTGAGCCACTCCAGCTGGGGCAATACTAGGTAAATTATTTAACAACTCTGTCTCAAATAGAGTAGCCTGTCAAATAGAGTAGTACCTATCCTATAGAGTAGTGGTTGTGTTTAAATAGAATACATACTATTAGTGATAAAATCCTGAATGAATCAAGCAAATAAGTGTAAACCTCATGTCTAGCCCTAGAATGTGGTCAAAAAATAAATGTTAGTTTCCTTTCTTTTCACATCTCTGTGCTTATGCCACAATTTCTAATGATTTCAGAAAATAACTTTCTATCAATGAGCTGATACTCTCAGTAGGTAACCATAATCTCAGATTAGAGTTTTCTCACAAGTGAGAGTACTGTTAAGGGCACAGCCTTTAACACTTCTCGGTGCAAACCTCGGCTCTGATATTTATTAGCAAGGTGAGTGGCTTTTAGAAAAGCCATTACTCTGGGACTCAGTACATAAAATATAATTTCCCTAATAGATATGGCATAGAACTATGTGAATTAATAAATTTAGGCACCGGGCACACAGTAAGCTTTTTACAAATGTTAGCTCAACATAAACAAGTCACTTAGAATAGTGCATAGAGCAACATTCTCTAGTCAGAAGTCAGGGCCCTAGTTTCACTTCTGCACCTGCTAGGTTTCTAGTCAAGGTCTTAACCTTACTAAATCTTAGTTTTCCTGTTTATAAAATTTGATTAATATTACTGGCCTGTACAGCCTATATTACAGGGACAAATTAAATGACATGATGTAAGTTAGATGATGAGTATATTTTGAGAAATGCTATTATCTAGGACAGTGTTGTCTTAATGATTTAGTCTACCGATGTTATAGGAAAACTCTTTATTAAACAGTTGCACATACACTATTTAAAACTCTGCAGGGCTGACTCCAGGGTGTATTCAATCTTCTAACCAGATCAGGAAGACAAACCACAGAGGTCTTCAGCTGATGCCCTGTACCTTAATTTTCTCCTCTGCTTGCAACTTTTCTTTGTATAATTACTAACTGATAAGAAATGTCTTCTTGACTTTAGGTCCTGGCTTTTAAAGTTAAATTCTAAAGACTAAGTTCAAGGCACAATATTATTACTGTGACTTTTTTTGCTAGTAAAATATAGTTATGTGAACCCAGTAGAAAAGCCAGTTTCACAGGTAGAATATTTAAATTATTCTGTGAAAGCTCAACATTTCAATTACTTTAACCTACACTAGGGGAAAGTGTTGTGCTGGGATTAAGTCAGTCCAATTAATTTGTGGAAAATCTACAAAAAATGTTTTTCTATAAGTAAGAATGAAAGGTGGTAAGGCTGTGGACAGAATGTGGCTGGTCTTCATGGTGAATTAATCTGAACCTTCCCACCACTTTCCTCTTTAAATGCTTGCTTCATGGTTTCTTTCCAACCTCATTAACTTTAAAATGAATTTCATGTTTGAGGGAAATAAACAGGGTTGGGGGAAGAACAAAGAGTAGGGGAGGAAAGACAGGTATACAAAGTGAAAAGACTTGTATCATTGCCTTCAATACAAAGAATTTAACTTACATTTTGGGAAGTTCTCTATATTTACATGTTATGTTTAAATTCTTTATCTTTCTCTTTGTATAATTTAAGAAAGTATAGTTGCCATACAATATTATATTAGTTTCAGGTTTACAGTATAGTGATTTGAAATATACATACCTTACAACATGAGGATCCTTATTTTTCTACATATAAGATCTTTTAGAACTGTGCTGTATCTGACGTTTTTTAATGAGGTCTATTTATACTATTGCTAATGAAGTTGGTAGTAACTGTAAAAGCAGAAGAGAGAGTGAGGTGGGGTGATGGACTCCGAGGTCCAGAAAAGGCTGGTGAGGTGACAGCATTGGGAGTGCCAGGCTCTCCGTGCCCTGAGGCCATGCCAGCTCTCTTCCCTACCCTGCCAACTTAGACACATCCCTGGAGAACAGAAAACCTGAAAACCATAGTTAACTTACTGTCATTTCAGTAGAATGTGGCTCTACATAGAAATGAAATTGAGTAATAAAAATATAAAGTAATATTTATTTTTTAAACTTTATTTTGAAATTATTTCAAACCTACAGAACAATGGCTAGAGCAGTACAAAGAAGTCCCTCCTTGCAGATCCCTTCTTACTCTGTGGAGAAACCCATAGTAATGTCTCAAACTGTATGAAAGCAATCTGTAGTTACAAAGCCCCATCATCCCTAAGCATTCCATTGTTCACCTCTCCAAAACAAGGACACTCCCATCTAGTACCTCCATGCTAGCCTTCCTCTCCATACTAGCCTACAAATCAGGATATCAGCAATGATGCATCATGACCATCTGACCCACAGATGCCATTTAAATTCCACCAGTTTCCCTAACAAGGTTGCTTTTTCCTTCATGATCTAGAAACCTATGTTGCACTTACTTGTCAGTTTCTTCGGTTTTGTTCAGTCTGGAACACTTCCTCAGTGTTTCCCTGTTTGTAATGACTTTGATAACATGATCCTCAACATGATTCCAATTCAGATGGTTTCTCCTAACTGTACTCTGGCCATTCACTTGGCTGAAATAGCCCAGAAATGATGCTTTGCTCTTCTCAGTTCATAATAATGGAAGCACATGTGTTAAGTGGTCCTACCACTGATGGTGTTAATTTTCATCACTTAGTAAAGTTAGTGTGTACCAGGCACCTTGGTTTTTAAATTCCCCATTTCCCCCTTGTAATTAATTAGTTTTCTGTGAGGAGAAATTCTGATATTATACTACCTTCCTGTTAGATGTTAAACATCCAACCAAAATGTGCATCCATTGATGACTCCCTCCTGAATCAGCTGTCTATAATGGCTATTAAATGGATGATTTTCTGTTTCCATCATTCGGTCTTCATCTATTAGTTGTCATGCTATTGAAAGCTTTTCCTTCCTTATTCATTTATTTATCATCCCTTTATAATACCAGGCTTTAGTTTATTATGTATACACTTAAGAAACTCTTATTTTATTAAATGGGTTAGTAATCCATTACTCTTATTATGTATTTTGGTGCCCAATGTCATAAATTTGTCCCCTTTGAGTTGAATCCTCTAATTTTTGCATTTATTTATTTATTTATTTTTAGAGAGGGAAGGGATGGAGAAAGAGAGAGAGAGACATCCATGTGCGGTTGCTGGGGGTCATGGCCTGCAGCCCAAGCATGTGCCCTGACTGGGAATCAAACCTGCGATGCTTTGGTTCACAGCCCACACTCAATCCACTGAGCTATGCCAGTCAGGGCGAATTTTTGCATTTTTTTACTATCTAGAATAACAAGATGTCCAGGCTTATCTTGTTTTACCTCATCCCAGCCATTTTTCCAAGAAGCACTTGTTCCTTTTAATAGAGAATGGTATTCAGAAACCAAGATCTAGGTACTCCACATCTGTGTTGCTATGGGGATGGAATTGCTTTAAGGACCTCTCAGAAAACAGAAACAAGAAATACATATATATGTATATATACATATATATACACACATATATGTTTACATGTATATGTAAACATGGTATATATATCATGCTTACATATATTCATGCATCCATATATATGCCTTTATGTATATTTCTATATATATCTAAGTATTATAAAAAATAGTGCAAACTATTTCTTATTTAAATTTCCCTGAGGAGTCTTCCTCCTTCTCTCTTTTCATGTTTGTAACTTCCTTCTCTGACAGTGAGAAACCTGCTCCCTTTATTTTCTGTCTCTTTCTCCTTCTCTATACATGCAAACACACACACACACACACACACACACTATTTACACACAGATTTACTTTTTTATTGCAAACCATCTCCCATCCACACTGGTTGCCTCTGCACCTGCTCGCTCTGCATATCTCCCAACTCGCTCAGCTTCCTTGGCTTCCAGCTACCAGGTGCTGCATCTGTGTAGCCTCCTTGGCCCTGTGCTCACTACAGCAGCTGACCCTCTGTGCTGAGAATATATTTCTTATGCTCCTGATTTTTATGGCACTTATATCAATATGTTCTTTGCAAAATTACTAATGTATAAAACTCTAGTTTAAATCTCAGTTAAAATAATACCTTCGTGCCCTGGCTGGCGTGGCTCAGTTTGTTGGAGTGTTGTCCCATAACTGAAGAGTCCATGGTTTGATTCCCCATCAGGGCATATACCTAGCTTGTGGGTTTGAGCCCCAGTCCATACATACATAGGAAGGAACCAATCAATGTTTCTCTCTTGCATAGATGTATCTCTTTTTACCCTCTGCTCTGTCTAAAATAAATGAAAAAAAAAGTTCTTGTGTGAGGATTAAAACAACAACAACCACCTTAAAGCCCTCTCAGATCCTCCCAGGAAATGTATTTTCCTATTTTATGTCTTTCCCATGTTCACCTCTGCCCTCAGGGCATTAGGTCTTGATTAAACACTTCTTGCCTGCTTCTTTCTGGCAGGTGTTTCCAGTGAAGAGTACTGGAATTTGTTGAGTTCTCTCTTTCACTCCATGTAATCTTTGAACTGAGTTTGTTGATGACCCAGCTCATAATAAACACTAACTATCATTGCATCTGCCTTTCCATTTTATAATACTCTTGCCTTCACTTGTTAACCAGCATGTTCTTTGTGTATTTATGTCAGATCTCTGATAGCTGGCCCCATTCTGGAGATGTAAGTTTTGCCCCTGTTTCCCCCACATTTGAGCTAATTTCCCCTAACTCCTGTAACCATTCATTTCCATACTGTACAGAAGAGGCCAGACTCTTCTGGAACTGGTATTTATTGCCTCTATCACGGAATGCACAGTTCTTCTAACAGTTGTGCCCAACCTACACATTATACTGTTGGCTCCCCAAGGTCAAAACCTTTCTCCTTGATTTTTGCATACTTTATAGAACATAAACCAAAGCCTTGAATATCATGGATACTTAATAGATATTTTCTAAATTTGAATATGTGATAAACTAATTGTCTCTGATATCTCACACTCAAATAATTCCACACTTGGTTTATTAATTTTTGTTAGAATTTAGTTGAATAATTATTATATTATAAGTTCACCTAGTCTAATATGGTCTAGTATAGAATAGTGTGAGACAATATAGGTGTAGACAGTTTCTTGAATATACTAAAAAGTACTGTATTTTACTACATTTAATATATTTATTTGCCCTATATATCCATCAAAAACCTTGGATCAATGTTAAAGTAATTTTCTATAGAAAACTACTTTAAGAAATTATTTATTTCTTTTGGGATTCTTAGTTTCCATAATTCCAGAATATTTTTGCCCATTTAACAAATTAAAACACCATACATAGAATTTTATTGGCCATTCACATGTTTTCCAGGAAATAGCTTATCATTGAGAGACTAGATTATAATTCAGAGACATTATTGTCAATGTAAACACTTTATAATATGTAAACAGTAAATTAATTTTTAAAGTCACCATGTGTTAATTAGCTGACTTACCAAGTAGTTTCAATGAATATAAAACTAAAACATTCTACATACTTCATAACCTATAGGTCAATTGATGTTCATTTTTATTTTTTATGGGTTTATCTGTTAACCTAGTAAGAAATATTAAGAATAGGACTGCCAGCCAAGATGGAGGCATAGGTGGACGCACTGTACTTCCAAGCACAACCAAGATTGGAACAACAACAATTTAGAGGCAAAATAACACCCAGAACTGACAGAGAATTTATCTGAATGGAAGTTGGACAGCCAAGAAGTTGAAGTAGACCTGTTCATCCAGACCAGTAGGAAGGGCAGAGAGGAGCAGCTGGGTGTAGGTCCGGGTGAAGAGAACAAGGAGAGTTGGGAGCATAAGGCAACTGGGGGCGTGTAAGGCATCTGGGGCGTGCAGGATCACAGCGGGTGGATCCTGAATACACAAGTGGCAGCTGGCAGACCCAGTGAGGTGGCGATTGTGGACCAGGGCAGAGCACACAACCCAGGATCCCAGAGAAGGGACTGAGGTCCCACGGAGAATGGAGCTACTGCCATTGTTCCCTTCCGCCCCTGCCCCACATACAATGTCACAATCTAATGACTGGGGTGCCCAGCCATGGTGAACACATAAGGCTCCACCCATAACAGGAGCAACCAGACCAAAAAAAAAAAGAGAGAGAGAGAGAGAGAGACAGAGAGAGACAGAGATGGCTCAAACAGAAGAACAAATCAGTGCCCCAGAACTCATCCTTTTGAGTGACCAAGAGATAGCTAACCCATCAGATGCACAGTTCAAAACACTGGTGATCAGGAAGCTCACAGAATTGGTTGATTTTGGGTGCAAATTAGATGAAAAAATGCAGGTTACCATAAAAGAAATGAAGGAAAATGCATAGGGAACCAATAGTGATGGGAAGGAAACTGGTACTCAAAACAATAGAGTGGACCAGAAAAAAGAAAAAAACAACCAAACAGGAAAGAATGGAGAAATAAGAATTCAAAAAAATGAGGAGAAGCTTAGGAACCTCCAGGACATCTTTAAATGTTCCAACATCCGAATTATAGGGGTACCAGAAGGGGAAGAGGAAGAGCAACAGATTGAAAACTTATTTGAACAAATAATATAAAGGAGAACTTCCCCATTCTGGCAAAGGAAATAGACTTCCAGGAAGTCCAGGAAGCTCAGAGAGTCCCAAAGAAGTTGGACCCAAGAAGAAACACACCAAGGCACATCATAGTTACATTAGCCAAGGTAAAAATGAAGGAGAGAATCCTAGAAGCAGCAAGAGATAAGGGGACAGTAACCTACAAAGAAGTTCCCATCAGACTGTCAGCTGATTTCTCAAAAGAGACCTTACAGGCAAGAAGGGGCTGGAAAGAAATATTCCAAGTCATGAAAGACAAGGATCTATATCCCAGATGACTCTATCCAGCAAAGCTTTCATTTAGAATGGAGGGGCAGATAAAGTGCTTCTCAGATAAGGTCAAGTTAAAGGAGTTCATCATCACCAAGCCCTTATTTTATGAAATGTTAAAGGGACTTATCTAAGAAAAGAAGATTAAAAAAACATGTATAGTAAAAGGACAACAAACTCACACTTATTAGCAACCACACCTAAAACAAAACCAAAAGAAACTAAGCAAACAAGTAGAACAGGAACAGAACTACAGAAATGGAGATCACATGGAGGGTTAGCAACAGGGGAGTGGGAGGAGGAGAGAGGGGGAAAAGGTACAGAGAATAAGTAGCATAGATTGTAGGTTGAAAATAGATAGGGGGAGGGTAAGAGTACTATGGGAAATGTAGAAGCTAAAGAACTTATAAGTATGACACATGGACATGACTAAAGGGGGGAATGTGGGTGGGAGAGGATGTACATAGTGGAGGGGAGTGAAGGGGGAAATGGGACAACTGCAATAGCATAATCAATAAAATATATTTAAAAAAGAAATATTAGGAATAAATAATACAAATTCTATAGTTATAATTTGAGCTCTGTATTCAACTGTCCTCATTACTGTTTTTTAAAAGAATTTTCCTTAGTAAGTGGAGATCCAATTATAGTGTCTGTCAGAGTTGCTTGTGTGGTTAGGGTCATAGTTAATATTTGGTCAATCAATTTAATTCATCATAAACATTTTTTCCATGCCTAAATTAATGATAAAGCAGGCTGTTTATTAACTCAGTGTTTTATCCACTTAAGAACTGATGCATAGCGAGAATTTCCAAACCATCAAGCTTTTATTCCCATGAACTGTTTGCTTAATAAGATCTTGACATGTGATGGGTGAATAGTCTTTCTTGGGGTTTCACTTTTGTTTCTCTCTTCTTGTTCACCTTCTTTTTCTATTTGTGTAACTCCTTTTTGTTTGCAGGCCCTTGAGTACACAAGAGAAACCTTTTCAATGGAAACAGCAAGGTTTTTCCAGAAGTGTAAGTTTTAGTGGAGTTTGTTTTACAAGTGTAAGATGCAGAAAAGCCTTTAAGAGAAAAGAGAATCTTTAGTTTTCTCACAAGCAGTCACTATGAATGATTTCATATTTTACATATTAAGTCCAAGACGTCCAAAAGAACATATAAAATAAAAATCAGAAATAAAATCTTTTACTTTTTTTGCCAGCTAGTATAATATAATCTTGAATTTTGATAGTTATCCAAATTTGCTCTGTAGGATCCTACAAAAATGGAAGGTTTTTTTCCTACGCTGTGTTTTTCTATTTTAGTGTGAGAAACTCAGATTTAGTTACCATGATTCTTTCCTCCTCTGCCAAGACCAGGCATCTACACATTTGGGCTATTTTAGATTTGTTTATTAGAGCACATGAACTAATAATAACCCAGAATTGAGTTTCAGGTACTGTGGAGTAACCTTTCAATAAACATTTGTTGGGTTGAAATTGCCTTGTGAGGTACTGATGAGAAATCATCAGATATTGATGATGTCTGCTGACCTTTCATCACAGCCACTTTCAAGTCAGACATCAAGTCTGCTTTCCATTCTCAGTCTGGAGAACCTATTATCCTTAAAGGCTTTGTTTGCAAAATACATTACCAGTAAAAGCAGAATATGCTGTTAGAAAGACACAGTGTGTTTACACAGAGCACAATAAACTATTTTACATAGTAGTAAAAAAAAATAAAACCAGTCATGTCTCCTCTTCTCCTGTAATATAAGGCACTGCAAATTTCTGGGTCTCAAAAATTATAATAAATGTGCTCTTGGAAACCACAACATCTTAAAAGTTCACATATATGTATTCTCACCAGAAAACTTTGTATTTGATTCATTGTGTTAGAACAACCATTCCAAGTTTCTTGCAAAATAAATTTTACATGTTGTACCTGGAAGGCTCAAGTATTGAATGTGATTTTAAGTCCAATATATATTGCAAGGCCAAACACGATTGGAGTTAGACATTCTATTGTACTTTAAGGTTTTAATACAGGTTGACACAAAGATAGGAACTATGGAATAAGTCTTGTCAAAATTGGGTTCAGTATCAATGTTATAAAAAAGTGTGCTAAATAAAGTATACTACCCAATAAGACTATGGGAACTATGAGAACATGTGACTATGAGAACACAACAGAGGTTTCCATAGCTAACAATCCTTTTTAGTTAAAGCCCATCCATATTAGTTTATTTCCAACTTAGTAAAACCTCAGAAGAATAAAAGGAGTCACTGTTTTTTTTAAAGATTTGATTTTATTTATTTTTAGAGAGGGAAGGGAGGGAGAAAGAGAGAGAGAGAGAGAAACATCAATGTGGGGTTGCTGGGGGTCATGGCCTGCAACCCAGGCATGTACCCTGGCTGGGAATCGAACCTGCGACACTTTGGTTCGCAGGCCAAGCTCAATCCACTGAGCTACACCAGCCAGGGCGGAGTCACTGTTTTTAAGACATGGTTCCAATACTATAGCCATTTAAGAAACTTGTTGCAGAACTTGATCAGTAGTGGGAACAGAGAGCGGACTCCAAAGAGCCCTGAACTGCCTCACCACGGGCCTCTTCATCCAGTGGAGGTACATAGCCCCCACTGCCAGGTCCAGCCCCTCACCACAGCCAGGCATCCAGGACGAGACCAGCAGCGCCTTCTGCTGGCCTCCCAGCTACCAACATCATGGTCTGCACCACGGGTAGTGGCTAAGGCAGGGGTGTCAAACTCATTTCCACCGGGAGCCACATCAGCCTCGCTGTTGCCTTCAAGGGCTGAATGTAATTTTAGTACCCCTTAACAGTTAAGGAGTAGTTACATTTATACAGTCCTAAAATTACATTCTCAGGGAGCCCTTGCAGAGGCTTCACAGAGGCCCGGAGTAAGGTTGTCACAAGGCAGGTTTGGGGAGCAGTAAGATGGTTCAATGTAAAAAACGTGTAGGGTTTCAAACATAGGACCAATGCCAAGGAAGATGTATTTATACAGCAGTTGTACCTCCATAAAGAATGACCCCAGGAAGTACCATCACAATGTAGGAGATGGAGAGACAACGGAAAGAGCAGAGGGCATGGAGGCAGCACCTGCCGCGGCCCAGGTGGAGTTCCAGAGCCAGGAGTATTCGTGCAGCAGGCCGGAGCTGTGATAGCCGCCCTGCACTTCAGTGGGGTCACCTGTGCAGTCACCTCACGTGTTTACTCTCAGGATGACTGAAATAGTGGGAGTGAGAGGGAATGAAGATTGGAGGAGTGTTCCTGAAGGCTGGGCCCTGCCACAGCCACGGTGCCTGGCTACACAGTAGACCCCACAGGTGCCACCACAGCACTCCAGCCTTGGGTGCGGGGGCAGTGACAGAGGCTGCTGATAACCAGGGTGCAGGAGAACAAGGTAGGCCAGTGAGACAATCTGTATCTGGTGTATAGACCACAGTTCTGCAGATAGCACAGTGGAGGAAATAATGAAGAAATACAAGTTTTGTTTATGAGTGACCATGTGGAATAGTAAAAAGAACATAAACCAGGAGTAAGTAGATGAAATTTCTAGTCCCACTTCTCTTATTTACTGTATGATCTGGAACAATTCATGTCATCCGTTGGGTTTCAGTTTCCTTTTTACAAAGAGAAGGATTGGGAGAAGTAACCACTATTATCTATCCTTCCTTGCTTTAAAATTATATAAATTGTGTTCATCACTATTTATTATTTTTGTCCCCAAGTGTCACCAATGAATTCCACATGAAATTAAAATACAGATTAAATCTATGGTTTTAAAAAGTAATCATGTTGAGTATTAGAGGAAAATAAAGGATGAAATTAAATTTATCACTTGCCTTTATGACCCAAAGATTCCAATACTAGTAGAGGTCATCCGAGCAGTCCACCCGAGCAACAGGAACACAGCTGGCCCATCGGCCAGTGGAGAAGGAGGCATGCAACAGTCTTATGTCAGCCCTCTGGCTCTTCCTCAGTTCTGTCTTCCTTTCTACTACCTCACATTCACTTTCTCATTCAGTTATGTGGTACTGGATTCACTCTTACCTTACTGTCTTCTTGTTGCTACTTGATTTGAAAGTGCTTTTGCCTAAATCTATACAATATTAACTGTCTGCATTCTACCTATGACTTGAGTGGCAGAGTGTTGATAAAACAAACTGAGATCCTTTGAGGCTAGGTTTAGGTAACTATGTGGTGTTATTATTGATAGGTCATTCAGTTTAAAAAGAAAGTTGACTATTCCAGATTTTTGCATGTGTTAGCAACTTCCATGAAATGATTGAAATGACATTTTTGTTTGACTGACTCCAAGGGTCTGGCCTTGGAGACTGTTTGGAAAAGAGCATAGTTTGTTTAATTGAAAATTCTCTGCCTGTTATGATTTCCCATGTTGAAGCAACTAGGTTTACATTTAGTGGTGGTTGCTGAGCTTAGAAGTAACAAGATGTTTGAGTCCTTACATTCTGCATGTGCCTGTGAACATCGGTCTGCCAAAAAAGCTATCAGCAGCATCGTACACAGACCCTGACTTGTGCAGGAGAAACTGCCAGACAGAAAGAGAATTATTTAAAATATCATGGTTTTCCGCATTGGTTCTTCTTGGTCTTAAGGGAAAGAAGCGGATGTAAAGACATCTGGAAAGCTTTCGTAAAGTGAGATTTTACTTATCTATCTCTGGGTAGATAGTTTTAATTTCCAAACTCTTGAAGGGGAATGCATTTGCTCATCACTCTGTGGAGTATTGTAGGGCAAGACCTATGACAAGTAACAGCCCAAATGTGGCTGAATCTTCCACATGTTGAAATTAAAGACTTTTTTAACTGTAGAATTCAAGGGTACCTAAGAGACTAATTTATGTAGTAGTGAATGTTAAACCTAAGCCCTTTTGTCCATTCTGTAGTGTGAATTGGAGAACATTTTCCTATTTTCCCATCTGGATTTATTTGCAGAAAGAGATTATGGACCTGACTTTAATACAAGAGAAGAATGTGAATATATATAAAACAAGAAAAAAGAAATTTGAAGTGAGATTTGCAATTAAGATATGTGGAGTGAGGGTTCCTAGCTCTTCATTCTTTTGTTGTGTCTGAAACATGTGCTGATTGGAAATGTGTGCATGCTTTTTATGTGTCTATTCTTTGGCTGATGGTCTTAAGCCTTAGAGTTTTTGCAACTGAGTTACGGATTTATTTGTAGTCTTGTGTGCTGACAGCTGTTGGACTGGGCCAGAGATTCTCAAAATACTGGTGTAAAAGGTAAAGAGCAGAATGTGTGAGAAAAATTTCTTTGAATAGCAGACTTGATTGGTGTTAAGCAATTTCAAATATAAGAAAGAGGCTTGATTTGTTGAATTCCACACCTTGCATGTTGACTCCTATTGTTCAGGAGATGAGGGAGAGTTATTGACGGTACTTTGGGATAACTTAGAATATGTATGTAGGGAATTTTATCAAGGTAGATTTTGAAGTGTGTTTGAAGATGTGTTATTTACAATAGCACAGACTGTGAAGGGAAATCTAAAGATGAATATAATTATGTACAAATGACCTGGAAATTGTAGTCTGTTATAACTTGCTGTTTTAGAAATATGTATTTGCTTGAAAGCAACTCTCCACCTTCCAATCTGATACAAACTTCAGTCATTCAATCTAGAATTACTACTATTGGTGTTCTAATTACATGCAAAAAAAGAAAAAAAGTGGAATGAAAGACTCAAAATTACTAAACTTTATAGCTTGAGCTTTTAAGATGTCCTGGGTTGTTTTAATGAGATGGCAGACATACAGCACCAAGAATACACATTTGTTGGCTTGGTGCCTCTACTGTTTTCCAAATTACTTATTTTCTTCAGGTAAACTTTACCTGTTTCTACTCATTTATTGGTTTTAATTATTGTGTTTTTGGTTATGGAAGGGGAGAAAAAATTAAAGACACATCATTCTGGACACCAACAGCTTAGAAGAACCCGTGTCATTTACAAGTTCCTTGATGGGATGGCCTCAAGAATTCCTGAATGTACAGAATCATTTCAGGTTAACTTTGCTTTTCTAGAACTAGCTTGCATACATTTATCTAGTATCTTTGGATTTTCACACACTTTGTTTAATAAGATATGGTTTGTTTACTATTTACATGGACTGCAGTGCATCACAGCATATGTTCCTCATGGTGAAATAATTTCCATGTGGCCTATATCTTGTCATTTGTTATAATGGTATTTTTTTCTAATATGGAGCTTGCAATCACCTTTTAAAAAGAAGGTGGGAATACACAAAAAGTATGCCTTTCTTTCCTCATGCTTTAGATAACTATCCCATCCTGCCTCCTCACAGATGACTCAAAGACTTATCTAGTAGGAATGGCAGAAAAGCAAAAAAATAGTAATAGTTTTCTCTGAGAAGCAAAATAAAAAATAATGTCTAACATATAAAAGCTCATGCAGTTTCCCTTGGGATGCCAGTAAGTGTAGGAAGGAACATCTAGAAAGAAGAGGAAGTACACATGAAAGCCTGATGGAGTCTGCCCTGCCTGGTCTCGGGAAGCTGTAATCCCCCACAACTTAGGCTGAGTGAGAGACCTCCGGGCCAGGAGCCACTAAGGAGAAAACTTATTTCCCTGGCACGAACGTTGCCTGTTCTGTGCCTGGTCTCCCATGTTTGATCAGTTAGCCAATGACGGGTAAGATTTCCCGTAGGGGGAATTGCCTAAGACAGGCATGATCGTGGGGAGGCCTCAGGGAAGAACTTGGGGGGCTGTGGAAATGAAGGGGTGATCGACATCGATCCCTGACCTCTTGGCTTTATCAAAGCCTGAGTCCTTGTTCTTAGTTGTGAGAAGTCCAAGTCTTCTGGCTGCCTTTGTCTCCTCTGCCTGACTCAGGCCTGTGGAAATAACAGGGGTGGTGCAGCCCAGACCAGAGTTGGCAGACCCCCAGGGTAATCAGGCCTGGGACATAGAATATGCAAGATCCTGTGAGATCTGCTTTCTGGAGGATGCTATTGAATTACAATATGAAGGCACAAGCAGGAAGCAAGACTAGCCTTTTAGGTCCTTTTTAAGTGATAAAACACAAACTCTCAGCCCACAATCCCAGCAGGAGATATACCAGCACCTTTGAAAGCTACCTATTCCTTTTGATCTTCCCTGTCAGACTGTAATCCACAAACTGTATCTGTATTCTTAATAAAAGCCTACTTGGGTGGGAAAACGGGGCATTCTCCACTAGAGAGAGTGGCGGTTTCATCCCTATTTCTCCACAGGACCTGGTTGTTCGTGTGTATGTTTTTCTTGTGTTTTGATGAGCCGTCTGCAGCATTCCACGGTCACTGCAGGCTGGTGGCTGTGACAAAAGCCCTTATTAGACCCCCTGTGTGTAGCTTTGGTTTCCAAACTCTGTAATTATAACAAAAATTATCTTAGTAAATCTATGTTTGACATTGATGTGGGGAAGAAGGCCTTGACTCCTAATTTCATATGTATAAAACTACTTATTCTTTTCTCATCCTTCCTTAAACCTAAACATAATGTTGGCTTTGATATGTAATTTTTGTTTCACTATAAAAAGAGGTAGATAGTATATGATATATGAAATAAGTTGCTCTTCATTTTAACTGGCACTGTCCATTTTCTTTAAAATTATTATTTGGTTAACATGTTAATAATAAATGTTTTAGTTTTTATTACTTAAAAACATACAGATTGCTTTTTTAAGAAAGTGTTTCATAATTATAGGCTATGTTGTTTGTGGTATGTCAAAATTCACTAAAATAAAATCAGTAAATGAAAATAAACTTTGTTATAGGTCATTTTCAAGCAAATGTTAATACTGTAAAAATATTGTCTAACAGAGACACAGATGTAGTGACAATAGCAGAGGCAACATAGATCAGTAATACATGCCCAGTCATTTAAAGGAGATAGTGTCACCAACTCCAGGTAGGCCTGTTCTTTGTTAAATTGTTTTCTCTTCATTATAAAGTTTGTGGATTATTTATGTAGTTTTCAGAGAAGAGAGTATTGCCATATATCTCACTTAGAATGCTTATGTTTATTAAGCTATTTAGCACTATATTTTGAAGAGGAAGCAACTTTTTTTAAAATCAGTTTTCTAAGAGGGTTCTCCCTGCCATGGTCAGTTTGTACTGGTATGGGTGAGTCCACGTGAACAGATGTCCATGTATATCATCAGGTGTCCAATTTTAGGACAGTGTTATCATTTGATTTCATGTGGTGTTTTTTCATTTGGGGATAGAAGACCCTCCTTGGACACTTACATTCTTGCATCTTGAATTTTCTAGCTACACTCTTGACAGGGCATTTCTCAAAGGATTTCAGTATATAACTTAACTGTTCTTTTCCCTTAGCTGTCTCATTTTTCTTCTATCTGTTTTCAATTCAGAGCCTTCATCGAATTCAATATGCAGGAACAAGAGAATGGCTGACAACAGAATCTTAAGTCAGGTAGATGACAATTTCTTGTAGAAAGACTGGATTTGGGGTGTGACTAACATATAACATGTGAGTTATGCATGAGGGTGACATTATACTATGATGCTTTCTCTAACTGCTGGTTTCTTTCTTCTTATTTTTATTTTTCGTATTTCCTCTGGCTTCTGGAAGGCACTGAGGCCTGTCTTCCCCAGTGCATCATACAGGGTGGGGCAAAAGTAGATTTACAGCTGTGAGTGTGTGAAACACAGTTCATTCTTGTATTATTATTTATTGATTATGGTATTATTTCCCATATGAACAACTGTGAACCTATTTTTGCCCTACTTTGTCTTTATTTTTCAAGTACTTAGCACAATATTTGACAAATTGTTGGTGCTTACTGTGTTTTTTTAATTGAACTGAACTCAGTAAATGCTAAATGCCAGAATGACCAACTACACAGTAGTTACTTTTATTGGTAGAGAAATTTTCAACATTGATAGAAAGGCCCATGCAACCGTGGGCAAAAATGAAACAACCTATTCTTTTTCTTTATAAAGAAAGAGGAGAATGCACATAGTTCATAAGTAATTTGGGTGAGTTTAGAACTCTTTTTAAGCTAAAAGTTGTTCTGAGGAAAGAAAAATGCCTCTAATTTTTAGACAAAACTCAGAGAAATACTCCCATGTCTTCCCCTGAGGAGGGAATTTGTTGGTTTGGAGACAACAGTGCTTATTTTTCAGAATAAACATCTTTTCTACTCATTCAGCTTCATGGTAAGTTTAACATCACATTGGCAATGTTAGAAAATTAATTTAAAATCATAGAATCCAGCTTTTTGAATTGGAAATGAACTAATTATTTAACTTGCATCATTGTACTCTATAGATGTATATTTTTACTTTTAAGCAGAGTGAGTACCAAAGTTTGTTAGAAGAATGGTGGCCTTGGTTATTATACTAAATTGTATTATGTATATATTATACTATACCTATTATCAAAGATGAGGTTCACCTTGTGACCACTGGGAGTCACTGTGTAGCTGTCACAGCTAAGGAGGCTCCCACACCATTCACACTGACTTGCTGGGCTACTAGTGAGATACCAGACTCATCTTTTTCCCCCAACCACTGGCATTTATCCATTTGCCGACTGGTAGTTATTAAGTGCCTACAGAGAGCTGGGTGCTGTGTTAAATTAAGCAACACAGTGAGAACAAGCTGCCTGTGTGGCTATCTGTGTTTCCCTGCCCCACCCCCACCACCATGCAAAACTTTAAATCTCCCTTATGATTTATGAGTTTCAAGTATTTATTATTATTTATACATTTATTTTTGAGATTTTTGTCTTTCCTACTAGAGATCCTTGACAGCAAGGTCTACATTTTTTTTTGTAATTATTTAACCCATTGGCTGGTGGTATGCTGTAGTCCAGTCCCATGACATGTCTGAGTGACTGGATGCTATGTCAGTTATTTTCTCATGTCCTTTTGACCCTGCTGCTATTCTTTTTTGACTGTGCTACTACCTAGTATTGTCACCTACCCTGCAATACTTGCTTCTCATTATCATCTAATGTTGTTGCAATAACGGAAAGGCTATAGGAAAATAGTTTTCTTTCATTATCTTTCCTCCTTCATTCTGTTTAACAGTTGAGAAGTAATTTAATATAAATACTGGATAAAAAATGAATGGCATCAGTTATCAATGATAGCATTAACATTCTCATTTTTGTAAGTGGGGACTAGAATTGAACAACATGCATGAAAAGTTGTATAGTATTAAAAACAGCATTAGTTACTGGAACGAATACTAAGCTTAGCAGAAGGAAATCTACATTTTAATTTTATATTTTTCACCAATGAACTCCTTCAATATGAAGAATTATACTAATTCCCACTTTTTCCCTTTCTCCACTTATAAAACCTATTTAACTTCTATTAAATGCCACTGGGGGCCAGGCAATACCCTAACTGTTGAGAGTAGTACAAAGATGAATTACGTAGAGCCTAGTGCCTTAAAAGGGCAACAGTTGTGGTAGAAGCTAGAAATAACATAAAAACAAACTGAATTTTAAAAGCAGCACTTATGTGCCAAATAAGTGGAAGAGGCCATAGGAATTTAGGTATGCCAGTGATTCCATTTAGATTAAATTTGTCAAGATTGGCTTCAGAAAATTGGATTTTCTCTTTGGCTTTAAGTGTTGAGACACTCCTTCCCTTGGAATGTAGAACAGAGGATGTTCTGGGGAGAGATGTTCAGGTATGTCTTGGAAATACCTGGGAAAAATTTATGTCTGAAGTGAAAACATATTTAAGGGAAAGCAGGAAAAACTATTAAAGAGGTAATGAGTCCATTTTCTGAAGTACTTTGAATATATTTCTAATTGTGAGTTTGGGGACCATAATGGATCATACTTAAAACCGGGTCTTGAAAGTCACTCTTCATTTTATATCCTACACTTCTTGCTAAAAAACTGGATGTTCTCTGTAGGTGCTACATCTCGCATTACCATATCTAGTAATTTTTTCCCTGACACTGGATATTACTAACAATATAAGTCTGAATATTGCCAGAAAGGTCTCTACTTTCCTGGAGAAAAAGATGGCCTTTTCCTCTAGGAAAGTCGAAATGTTGCCTTTTCAGATGGCAACTTCTGGAATACATGAGGCCTAAAGGTGACCCAGTGTTTGGGCACTTGATTTGTTATGAAATGATCATAGAGCTCCAATTCATATCATGGGTTTTCAGTTTTCCCTTTTGCTTCCATTAAAAAAAATTATTTAGGAAAACTTTCTGCCAGACTAGGAGCCACAGATACTGAGCTTGTATGAAAAAACACTGAGGCCCTTAAGGATAAATTGAAGGCAGAAAAATTTGCTTGCTGAATTAATTAAATTAAATTTGCATTTTAAAATATTTTAATCATTTGATAAATAGAAATGTGTGCTTAGGGTATAATGGATAATATAATTTTTTTCCTGTTCTATTCATTCTTTTCTTACCTTCTCGTCTCTATGCTATGTTTAAGGACTGCCAATTCAGGGGAACAGCCTTTTATTCCCATAATTGAGGACCAACCTTAATTCCCATAAATGCATAAAGATTTCTGTTCCTGTTAATGCCAATAGATTTTTAGTCCCATTAAGGGAAACGGATCTTTATTTTCATGAATGTTATAGAATGAGATGGCTGGAACCTTGCAGGTAATGAAGACCAGATGAGCTGATTAAGTGAAGAAACCATAAAGAAAACAATTGATTTATGGTAATGATTTTTTGTTTTTCAAAAAAATTTTCTATAATTAATTTTTCTGCCATGGGAGTGATACGAAGGAATTATAAAAAATGTGTGCATGTGTGTGTTTCTGCTTTTAGGTTATAAATTCTATTATTTTATAGGATTACCTCATATACTTTGAACTCTCACTTACCTATAAAGCACATTGTTAAAGCTACAAAAATTGATCAACCACAGTTTTTAACATAACAACTAGAGGAGGTAAATAGAATGCTTGATACAAGAACATCTTCACATTCTAAGGACAAATAAGAGCTTCTGTTAATACTATGTCTAACCAAGGCTTGCAGTGTGATTAGAAAAAAATCTCAACAGTTATGTAACATTTAACTCAATAGGTATTTCTATAGATATCAATTGTCTTTCCTTATTTTTAGAAATAAATTAATACAAACAAATTTATTGTAGTAATTGGGTCCCTAAATAATTGTGTACAAATTGATTTTCAAAAATTAATTATTATGTAAGTATACCAAAAAGAGTTTCCCATTGAAAATATTACAAGGATTTTTCCCATAATTAGCATTTTCAGTATTGCAAATACCCTTGACATATATAAAATATAAACTGTATTTAGTAATCCTGAATTTTTTATATATCAAGATCTCTTGAAATCGGTCAAGTGTGCATCTTCCTTCTATTGGAATTAATAAAAGACATGTCTATAATTTCTTTAAAATGAACCAGGAGCATCCTTACTGGTGAGCTGAGAGAACAGAGTGGGTCTGCAGACCATTAAGCAAATTAAAATTAAATAGTTTGGTCATTCATGAAGATGTTTACTTTTATAAAAACACATCCAATTATTTATAGGAGTTTGTACTTTAAGTAAAAAAAATTGAATGATGTGAGGCAGAGGCTCTATAAATACAACTATAATACATAGTCCAAAAAAATCAAATGGATAAGATAAATGCATGATGTTATTGGACTGAATTTTTATTTTTATTTCTTAAGTTTGGCTTTTATATATTTATATATTTTTATATTTTATTGATTATGCTATCACCATTGTCCTGATTTTTCTCACTTTGCCTCCTCTCCATCCAGCACTGCTCACTCCCTCAGGCAATATCCCCACCATAGGTCATGCCTGTGGGTCCTGTGTATAACTTCTTTGGCTACTTCATTTCCTATGTTGTACTTTACATCCCCATGGTTATTCTGTAACTACTTATTTGTACTTCTTAATCCCCTCACCTCTTCACCAGTTCCTCCACACCCCCCTCCCATCTGGCAACCATCAAAATGCTCTCTGTTTCCATGGTTCTGTTTCTGTTTTTGTTGTTTGCTTAGTATGTTTTTTAGATTCAATTGTTTATAGATATGCATATTTTCTCATTTTATTGTTCATGTTTTTGATCTTCCTTTTTTCTTAAATAAGTCCCTTTAAGCCATGTAATAATGGCTTGGTGATGATGAATTCCTTTAGTATTTTTCTTGTCTGGGAAGCTCTTTATCTGCCCTTCGATTCTAAATGATAGTTTTGTGGGGGAGAGCAATCTTGGCTATAGGTCCTTGCTTTTCATGATTTTGAATACTTCTTGCCAGTCTCTTCTAGTCTGCAAAGTTTCTTTTGAGAAATCAGCTGACAGTCTTCTGGGAAATCCCCTGTAGGTAAATAACTTCTTTTCTCTTTCTGCTTTTGAGTCCTTTATTTTTGACCTTTGACATTTAAATTATGATGTGTGTTAGAGTGGGCCTCTTTGCATCCATTGTAATTGGGTCTCTCTGTGCTTCCTGAACATGCATGTCCATTTCCTTCACCAAATTAGGGAAGTTTTCTTTCATTATTTTTTCAAATAGATTTCC
Organism: Phyllostomus discolor; assembly: GCF_004126475.2. Classification (NCBI taxonomy): domain Eukaryota; kingdom Metazoa; phylum Chordata; class Mammalia; order Chiroptera; family Phyllostomidae; genus Phyllostomus; species Phyllostomus discolor. Next base: position 75,849,879 of record NC_040904.2, on the reverse strand, counting down.
AATTTCTTGCTCTTTTTCTTCTCCTGGTACTCCTCTATGCAATTTGTTGGGCCTCTTGAAGTTTTCCCAGAGGCTGCTTATACTATCCTTATTTTTTTGGATTCTTTTTTCTTTTTTTGTTCTGATTGATTGTTTTTTGCTTCCTTATGTTCCAAATCATTGATTTGATTCTTGGCTTCATCCACTCTATTGTTATTTCCCTGTAAATTGCTCTTTATTTCAATTAGTGTATCCTTTGTTTCTGACTGGATCTTTTTTTATGCTGTTGAGATCCTCACTAAGTTCCTTGATCATCCTTATAATCAGTGTTTTGAACTCTGTGTCTGATAGATTGCTTATCTCTATTTTGTTTAGCTCTTTTTTCTGGAGTTTTGATCCATTCTTTCATTTGGGTCATGTTTATTTGTCTGTTCATTTTGGCAGCCTCCCTGTGTTGGTTTCTATGTATTAGGTAGAGCTGCTTTGACTCTATGCTTTGGTAGTATGGCCTAATGTAGTAGGCTCCCTGTAGGGTCCAGAGGCACAGCCTTCCCTATCACCCAGGCTGGGTACTGGAGATGTTCCCTTTGTGTGGGCTGAGTGCACCCTCCTCTTTTAGTTGAGACTTGGTTGTTGTTGGCTGATCAATAGGAGGGATTTACCCAGGCCAGTCAGCTTCAAGGACTGGCTGTGACTACTAACCACCAATTTCTGCCCTCCATGGAGGATCAGCTGTGCAGGGGCAGGGTGGTGGTGCTCTGATGTGGTCTGTAGCTGTTTAATGGGTGTGCTGGATGGTGCAGGCCAAGGTAAACTCCCACCTGTGTTTTGCTTAGGGCCAACCTGCCTAAGCTATAAAGCAATCTGAAATGCTTGTGCTGAGCTTGGAGATTCCCAGGCAAAGCCAAGCTGTGAATATAGGCTGGTTGTTGCTAGTGTGGGGCCTGAGGCTCACAGCGGCCAGTTGTTGTTTGTTTGATAGGATTTAGGAAGTTGTGAAGCATGAGGGGTGGAAACCAGCCACTCATACGAGAAAACAACTTGAGTGAGCCCATAAATTGGGTGGGGTGGAGTTTCTGGAATCTCCAAGGCAAGTCATACAGTATTACCCAGGTTGATAGAGTCTCATATATGGCACCAGCCTGCTAACTCTGTGGGTGTGTGGGAGGAGGGTTTAGAAAAGGGGCATTGACTTCTGTTTGCCTTGAAGCCAGACACTTCAGTTCCTCCCTTTATGCCACTGGTACCTTTCAAGCAAGTAGGTGAGTCCAAGTGTGAGTTCTTTAAGAGGAACTGCTTGGGACTCCAGAAGGTTTTTCTACCAACTCAATCCCCACTAGTTTTTGCAGCCAGAAGTGTGGGGACTTATTTTCCTGGTGCTGGAACCCTGGGCTGGGGGGCCTGGTGTGGGGATGGGACTCCTCAATCCTGAGATATCCCTCCCAAACTCTTATCCATTACATGTGAGTGAGGGACCAGCCAGTTCCATGTCTGTACCCCTCTTATCAGTCTGGATGGATGTGGTTTCTTTAATTCTGTAGTTGTCAGACTTCCATTCAACTTGATTTCTGATGGTGCTGAGTGATGGTTGTTCTATATTTTAGTTGTAATTTTGATGTGGTTGTGCGAAGAGATGAGCCATGTCTGCTTATGCAACCATCTTGACCAAAAGTTGGACTGAATTTTAAAAAAACGATTGGAAAAATACATGTTATTTTAATTTGGTGGGGGGGGGTTGTTATTTAAATCTGTGTTTTTAATCTGCCTCTTCCCAACATGCATCTGTCACCAGGGTGGAGTGGTAAATCTCATTATATTAAAGGAAAAATTGAATGAACTGAACAGTGGTAAATGTAAATCAAGCTCATATATTACCTTTGGTCTTGGAACAGAAAAAAAATAATTTTATACGTAAATGGTCATTTGTCCCTACATATTCCTTAGATAATAGATAATAGTAATTGTTAAGTCATGTGTCTTTGAGAGCATAAAAGAATTTCCTTTTTGGAAAGCAAAATGGAAATTTTTTATCAAAAGGTGAAAAGCCAGAATGAGAAGGCTTTAAGGAAGGAAACTAAGAAACAGGGAATGAGAAAGAACCTTAGATATTATCTAATGACCAGCATGGCTCCCTCGACACACAGATGGAGAAATGAGCCACAGGGAGAGGTAAGCACAAGTTTGTCAGGTTTTTTCCTCTTAATGTTTTATTGTGAAATATTTTAACATGGATAAAAGTAAAATGAATAGTATAGAGCTCTGTTGTTCAGTATGGTAATCATGAGCCATATGTGGCTATGGAGTGCATCAAAACTGTATAGTGACACATTGAGATGGTACTACTTTGGATATATTGAATTAAATAAAAAATATTTAAAAATAAATTCCACCTATTTCTCTTTACCTTTTTAAGTGTGGTACTAGAAAATTTGAAATTATATGTATGTCTCACACTGTATTTTTATTGGGTAGTGCTGTCACAGAATCCCATTTCAACAGTTGCCAGCTCATGACTCATCTTATTCTGTTTATGCCTCATGCACTTTAGAACTACCTGTGGTCATACAGGTAATTGGTTCCAGATTTGGCATGGGATACCTGCTTATTGATTATTACTTTTTCTACCACTGTACTTTTTAAATTTAAGTCTTTTGTGTGTGCCAATTTTACTATTGCCTACTTATTTAAGATTATATTTCTGAGGTTTACTGATTCTGACAAGTTAATAATGCATTCATTCATTTCCTTTATAGGCTATTATTTTAATTTAATTGAAATTAAATTTTTGAATCCAATTCTCCATTTACTTTACTAAGTAAGAGTGTCATTTGTAAATAATAATGTTATTTGTAAATCATTATTATTTCTTGTAAAATTCTGATCACCAAAGGATAGCAAAGGAGCTAGTGCTGTCTTGGTACTTATTTACATGCAAAGTTTCATTATTCTTTTAAAGTAGATGTTTAAAAAGCAGAATTGTCCAATAATAAACATATCCATTGAATATTGACCATGTAAAAAGCTCAGAGTGTGTATATGCAAGCAGGCACACACACAAGCCACACACACACACACACACACACACACACACACAATGTCATTCAGGGAGCTAGTAGCCTTGGGATGGGAAGAGAGAGGGAAAAACATAACTCTGTCTCTACATGTGATGGACCTGAAGTGTCAGGGAGAATCTGACACAGAAATGTCTAGACACCCCTCCTCTTAAAAGGCCAGAGGTACTGTCTTATCCCTCTTGGATTTTCCGTCTCTGCCCTGTACGTTTTAAACTCCCTTCCAACTGTCCTAATTTGAATGTGTCGTTTGTTTCCTCTGGGATTCTGAAAGTGTATGAGGATTTCTAACCCAGTCTTTCATGTTAGAATTCTAGTTTGACCCTGGGTGCTTCAGCAGTTTCACCTCAGTAACTGAATTTCTACTTGGAAGAGAAAATGACATATTACTGGAGGCTCTGAGGCATTGATCAAAGGCTATAGAACAACGGTTTTCTCACATTCCTTTCTACCTAAATAATAAAATGTATGCTTCATTGGAATGAAATATAGAACTGACATTCCAGAATGTACTTGAAAACTGAACAATTCTTCAAGGTATACTTGCAATTAAACTAAGGAATGAAGTGGCAGCTGCAGCCCTGAAGTCTGTACATTTGGACCTGACTTTAAATTGACACCACAGACACATTTGGCCTCATGTCTCGGGCAACAGTATTAAGTCCTAGAGCACTTAAGAGCTTCAGGTTTCTAATAAGCATTTTCTTCAAAGCAGAGGCTTGATTTGCTCTGTGATTTTTGTCAAGTGCATATCATATCAAAGGATAAGTGTTTGGAAAAGCCTTTCTTCAGCCACAAAAAGGGGAGTTTTGTTTGAAGAAAGGCAAATTGCACTGACTGGCTCCCACTGGGAAGATGAAAGGAATGACTGGATTTCCTGTTACTCTGTTGTTGTTTGTACCCCTCAAATATTTTAATCAACATGAAAGAACTTGTTGCACTGTGAGAGCAGTGCAATCTGAGAAAGCCATTTAGAGGCCGCCAAGTAGATTCACAGCTAATAAAGTCGTATTTGTCTGTGGTGTCAAAGGCCAGATTTATGGAGGATGATTAATAAGGGCCAGAACGCTACTCATGGAACGATGGTCAGGAGATTCTTTTCAAGATGGATTCTCCATTGCAGGTTGTTGACATGCATTGTGTACCTTTCAAGAAACAATGAGATAGACTGTAAAGGCTGATTTTGTTCTAGTTACAATGTGGCACTGAGACACGACGATGGTTTAAATCCTATATTCTATATAGGCACATGGCCTACTGAATCAAGAATAATAATTTCAAATTGAAAATTTTAAAGACTTTATTAAATTATATTTTGTGGTATAAAAAGGGTCATCTTATTTCTGTAGAGGATTTTCTTGTTAAATGCCTATAGTAATTTATACATACATAAATTATATTAATATGTTATATAAATATCTATACATAGAATTATATATAACTATACATATAAATATATGTATATTATATAAAATAGGCCCTCAATACATGCTTGTTCAAGGAACGAATGATTGGATAGGTCATTATATCACTACAGTGATGTGATGATGCTTGTGTCCTAACTAAAGAAATTAACCACATAGGATATTCTTTCTTACTCAAGTGAAGCAAGTCTCAATTTCCTTATTGTCAGTACTTAATACAAGAGAGGAAATTATGGCACTAAACATGCTCTCTCAAAAGGCTGAAATCTGCATCCCTTTATAAAGGAAAAAAATGAAGAACCTAATTCCTAGTCTGTATTTCTTTTTGTTTGAGTCTCATCTTTTCATGTTCTTATTTCTTTATACCTTTTGTTCTGTACTTTTTTCTTCATATGCTTTAAAAATTATACAAGAAGTTAACTTAATCAAATTCCCCAGTTTATGGAACATACTCAACATTGCTCTGAACAATATCCTTTCTTATTTCCTTTATTGGTACATTTACTTTATTTGTATTTTTACTCCTTTCCGCACAAAGGCAAACCATACTGTATATTTTCTGTTCTTATTTTTTATAAAATGTATGTTGGTATTTCATATACATCTATTTTTTTAAATTCTCACTCAAGGACATGCTTATTGATTTCAAGTATGTACCCCAACTAGGGACTAAACCCACAACCTAGGTATGTGCCCTGATTAGGAATCGAACCTGCAACCTTTCCATTTATGGAAAAACACTCCAACCAACTGAGCCGTATCAGCTAGGCACATCTATTTCTTAATTTATATAAACAATATTGGAATATTTCTTAATTTATATAAACAATATTGGAATATTGGAATCTTATCCATGTCTGACCATTTTTACTCACAGAAATGTTTTAAGACTTCAATATGGCTATGTGTGCTATGGTCACTATGTATGTGTGTGCCGTGTGCTACTTGTCCATTTCCTCGATGGTGTCACGCATAACATCTGTAGCCTTCTGTCTCATGTACAAAGCTAGGTGATCCTTGGACCTATGCAAGAAGCTCTTTGATATCAACGAGGTTGCTGAGCATTAGGTTATATTCATATTAATCTTTAATTTAAATGTGTTACCATGTTACTCTTTGAATGTCTGCATCAGTCCATATTCCTACCTGCAGTTCCTAAGGGATTTCATATTCTCACAAGTTTGCCAACACTTGGCATTGTCTAGCTTGCTACCTTTTGTTGGTATGGGTGTGAAATCATATTTCATTATTTTAATGCTCATTTTTTTTCAGTGAGTTAGAACACTTCTTATATTAGCTGGCTGTTTAAACCACCTCCTTTGTAAGTTGCTGGAACACAGACTTTGCTCAGTCTTTATTTGGGATTTATCTGTTTTCCTTTGTGATTTTCTCAGTATAATCTATGTTTTGGAACCTTGATAGTTTTACACATTGAAATTTTCCAGTCTTCCATTTTTCTCTGATCCTTATTTATGATGTCCTTTCTTGAAACTCCTCTAGTCCTGTGTAGTAAGTTGTGTCTATTTTGTGTGTGTGCATGGTTTTGGAGTTTGTTTAAGCAGTCATTCTCTACAAATATGTCCCCAAGCTATTCTTCCATATAACCTATTATTAACTACATATTTGAGTCTTTAATATATCTGGAGTCTACATTTATATGTTGTATGGATAGAGATTGCTTTAGACTGAGTATTTATGTCCCTTCACCCCCACCACCAAATTCATACTTTGACACCCTAGCCCTTAATATAATGAATGATATTAAGAAGTGGAGCTTTTCGGGGTTGATTAGCTCATGAAGGTGGAGCCCCCATGAATGGAATTTGTGCCCTTATTAAAGAGAACCCAAAGATCTCCTCCACCCATTTCATCCTGTGGAGACACAGTAAGAAGACAGCTTTCTGGAAACCAGATGGCCTCCAGAACTTTGAGAAATAAGTTTATGTTGTTTACCCAGTCTGCTGTCTTTCAGGACAGCTTGATGGGATGAACACTGAGATCCAGTTTTATTTTTCTTCACTTAGTGCATTTCCCCCAATTCCATCTATTAAGCAGAGTGCTGTTTTCCCATTGATCATGCTGCTGCCATTATCATATATATCTGTTTACAAGTCTTTGTCTAAGCTCTCTGTTTTTCTTTCACGGGGTCATTGTCTGTTCTTGTGCCAATAACATACTGCAGTTTTCTCCCTTCCCTTCCCTTCCCTTCCCTTCCCTTCCCTTCCCTTCCTTCCCTTCCCTTCCCTTCCCTTCCCTTCCCTTCCCTTCCCTTCCCTTCCCTTCCCTTCCCTTCCCTTCCCTTCCCTTCCCTCCCCTCCCCTCCCCTCCCCTCCCCTCCCCTCCCCTCCCCTCCCTTCCTCCTGTCTTTCCTTCTCACTTTCTCTCTCCCTCTCTCTCTTTCTTAAAAACAAAACAAAACAAAGCAAAACACAACACAACAAAACCCTAAGGCTCTATAAGTATAAACTACTATCTGATGTGCCAAAGTTTCCTCTTCTTTGTTTTATATAGACGTTGCTATTTGGGGATCATCATCTTTCTATTCTAAATTTAGAATCAATATATCAAATTTCTAAAAAATTCCTAGTAGATTAGAATTGCACTTAATTTAGAGGGGAGATATGACATATTTATGCATTTAAGTTTTCTCATCCAAGTGTGTGATATATCTCTCCATTTATTCTGCTCCTCTATGTCCAACATTCAAGTTTTAAAACATTCCTGAGTCTTGAGTATTTGTGTTTACAATAATTCCTAGAAATTTATACTATGTAGGTAGCATCTCATTTCTATTATATTTTCTATTTATTATTTCTTTAAAGAGACGCTATTTAATTTTGTAATTTAATTTTATAAACAGAAACTTTGATCATTTTTTTAAAATTTCAAATACTTTTGGTTCATTGATTTCCTTGCTTGTCCTGTAGGATGGTCATCCACCATACTGTTGATATTCACTACAATTTATTCCTGCCTGGTTACAAATGCATTTTCTTTTTTTTCCCTTCTCTTCTTTGATTCTAGCTTTCTAGATTATAAGTGTTATCAAGGTATTTGATAATGTTAAATTTGTAAAATATTCACAACATTCCACTTTATCTTCTTATTTCAATACTTTCTTCAAGATTGTCTTTAACATGACTTTAATATGGCAAAATGCCTATAGCTTTATATACCTAAGAAGATTTTTTTATTATTCCCTCATATTTAAACAATAATTTGACTTCATATAAAATTCTTAAATTAGAAGTATTTTTATTCAGTACATTAAAGTATGATCAAGTGCTGCAGAGATATCTTAGGTAAACTAATGCTTATCCTTTGTGTTTTAAATTACTTCATTGTTGTTCAATTAGAGTTGTCTGCATTTTCTCCCCACCACTCCCACAACCCCAGCCAAACCCACTTCCCTCCCTCACTTCCACCCTCCCCCTTGGTTTTGATCATGTGTCCTTTATAGTAGTTTCTGAAAGCCCTTCTCCCCAGTGTCCCCTCCCCTCTCCCCTCTGGCTATTGTTAGATTGTTCTTAATTTCAACGTCTCTGGTTATATTTTGTTTGCTTTTTTTCTTTTGTTGATTATGTTCCAGTTAAAGGTGATATTATATAATATTTGACCCTCACCGCCTGACTTATTTCACTTAGCATAATGCTCTTTAGTTCTATCCATGCTGTTGCAAAGGGTAGGAGGTCCTTCTTTCTCTCTGCTGTGTAGTATTCCATTGTCTAAATGTACCACACTTTTCTGATCCACTCATTTACTGATGGGCACTGAGGTTGCTTCCAGCACTTGGCTATTGTAAATTGTGCTGCTATGAACATTGGTGTGCACAGGTTCTTTTGGATTTGTGTTTCAGGGTTCTTAGGATATAATCCCAGCAGTGGAGTTTCTGGGTCAAAAGGCAGTTCCATTTTTAGTTTTCTCAGGAAATTCCATACTGTTTTCCATAGTGGCTGCATCAGTTTGCATGCCCACCAGCAATGCACTAGGGTTCCCTTTTCTCCACATCCCCTCCAACACTTGTTTGTTGATTTGTTTATGATGGGCATTCTGACCGATGTGAGGTGGTATCTCATTGTGGTTTTAATTTGCATCTCTCTGATGGCTAGTGATGCTGAGCATTTTTTTCATATTTCCCTGGGCCCTCTGCATGCCCTTGAAGAAGTGTCTGTTCAAGTCTTTTGCCCATTTTTTAATTGGATTTTTTGTCTTCCTGGAGTGGACTTGTGTGAGTTCTTTATATATTTTGGAGGTCAAACCCTTGTCCAAGGTATCATTGGCAAATATGTTTTCCAATATAGTTGGTTCTCTTTTAATTTTAATGCTGTTTTCTTTAGCCATGCAGAAGCTTTTAACTTTGATGAGGTCCCATTTGTTTATTCTTTCCTTTATGTCCCTTGCTTTAGGAGACATATCAGTGAAGATGTTCCTACATGGAATGTCTGAGATTTGCCTGCCCATGTTTTCCTCTAGGCCTTTAATGGTGTCATGACTTATATTGAAGTCTTTTATCTACCTTGAATTTATTTTTGTGTATGGTGTATGTTGGTGATCGAGCTTCATTTTTTTTGCATATAGCAAAATATTCCAGATATCCCAACATGATTTGTTGAAGAAGCTATTTTTACTCCATGTTATGCTTCTTCCCCCTTTGTCAAATATGAGTTGACTATAGAGACTTGGGTTTATTTCTGGGCTCTCTGTTCTGTTCCATTGGTCTATATGCCTGTTTTTATGCCAGTATCAGGCTGTTTTGATTACAGTGGCCTTGTGATACAGTTTGATATCAGGTATTGTGACCCCTCCTGCTTGTTCTTTTTTTTTGAAAATCGCTGCAGCATTTTGGGGTTATTTATGGTTCCATATAAATTTCTGAAATGTTCGTTCAGTATCTGTGAAATATGTTATTGGTATTTTAACAGGGATTGTGTTGAATCTATAAATTGCTTTGAGTAGTATGGCCATTTTGATGATGTTAATTCTTCTAATCCATGAACATGGTACATGTTTCTATTTGTTTGTGTCTTCCTTAATTTCTTTCTTCAGTGTTGTATAGTTTTCTGAGTACAGGTCTTTTACCTCCTTGGTTAGGTTTACTCCTAGGTACTTTATTTTTCTTGTTGCTATATTAAATGGGACATTTATTTTCCTGATTTCTGTTTCTGATGTCTCATTGTTGGTGTACAAAAATGTCTTTGATTTCTGAGTACTAACTTTGTATCCCGCTGTTTTGGCAAATTCATTTAATAGGTTGAGTAGTTTTTTGGCGGAGCGTATAGGACTTTCTATGTATACTATTGTGTCATTGGCAAACACTGACAGTTTTACTTCCTCCTTTTCAATTTGGATGCCATTTATTTCTTTTTCTTGCCTGACTGCTGTGGCTAGGACTTCCAGTACTATGTTGAATAGGAGTGGTGAAAGCAGGCATCTTTGTTTTGTTCCTGATCTTAGTGGGAAAGCTCTAAATTTTTGTCCATTGAGTATGATGTTGGCTGTAGGTCTCTCATATATGGACTTTATTATGTTGAGGAATGCTCACTCTATTCCCACTTTGCTAAGTGCTTTTATCATAAATGGGTGGTGTACCTTTCTAATGCTTTTTCCACATCCATTGATATGATCATGTGATCTTTGTCTTTGCTTTTGTTTATGTGATGTATTACAGTTACTGATTTGCTAATATTGTACCATCCTTGCATCCCTGGAATGAATCCCACTTGGTCATGGTATATGATCATTTTAATGTATTGCTGGATGAACTTTGCCAATATTTTGTTGAAGATTTTAGCATCTATGTTCATCAGCAATATTGGCCTGAAGTTTTCCTTCTTTGTTATGTCTTTATCTGTTTTTGGGATTAGGATGATGCTGGCTTCATAAAAAGAGTTTGGGAGTCTTCCATTTTCTTGAATTTTTTTGGAATAATCTGTGGAGGATGGGGGTTAGCTCTCCCTGAAGTGCTTTGTAATATTCTCCTGTGAAACTGTCTGGACCAGGGCTTTTGTGAGTTGGAAGCTTTTTGATTACTGTTTCAATTTTATCAGCTGTTATGGGTCTGTTCAGGCTTTCTGCTTCTTCATTCAGTTTTAGAAGATTATATTTTTCTAGAAATTTGTCCATATCATGTAGGTTTTCAAATTTCTTAGCATATAGTTCTTGTAGTAATCTTACAATCCTTTGTATTTCTGTAGTATCAGTTGTAATCTCTCCTCTTTCATTTCTGATTGTGTCTATTTGGGTCCTCTCTCTTTTTTTCTTGATGAGCCTGCTTAAAGGCTTGTCAATTTTGTTTATCTTTTCAAAGAACCAGCTCTTGGATTCATTGATCCTTAGAATTGTGCTTTTAGTTTCCATGTCATTTAAATCTGCCCTGGTCTTGGTTATTTCCTTCCATCTACTTGCTCTGGGATGTCTTAGTTGTTCCTCAAGTTCTTGTAGTCATAGGGTTAGGTTGTTTATTTGAAATGTTTCTAACTTTTTTAGGTAGGCCTATATCGCTATGAGCTTTCCTCTCAGGATTTCCTCTGCTATGTCCCATAAGTTTTGGATTGTTGTGAGTTCATTTTCATTTATTTCCAGAAACTTTTTTATTTCTTCCCTAATCTCATTCTTGACCCATTCATTATTTAATAGCATGCTATTCAATCTCCATGAGTTGGAGTGTTTTGGGTTTTTTTCCTTAAGGTTAGTTTCTAGTTTCAGTCCCATGTGGTCAGAGAAAATGCTTGATATGATTTCAATATTCTTGAATTTGTTGAGGCTTGTTTTGTATCCTTGTCATGTGGTCTACTTTGAAAATGTTCCATGTGCCATTTGAAAAGAATGTGTATTTTGCTTCTTTGGGATGAAAGGCTCTATATGTATAAGTTAAGTCCATTTGATCTAGGGCACTGTCCAATGGCACAATATCTTTGTTGATATCTTGTTTGGAAGATCTGTCCATTTTTGACAATGGGGTGTTAAAATCCCCTACTATAATTGTGTTGCTGTCAATGTCTTTTTTGAAGTCCTCCAAGATTTTCTTTATGTATTTTGGGTGCTCCTATGTTGGGTGCATATATGTTTACAATGTTTATATCTTCTTGATGAATTCTTCCCTTGAATATTATGAAATGACCTTCTGGGCCTCTTTTTATGGCTTTTTTTTTTGAAGTCTATTTTGTCTAATATGAGTATCGTTACCCTAGTGCTTTTTTCCTGCCCATTTGCTTGAAATATTTGCTTTCATCCTTTTACTTTCAGTCTGTAAGCAAAAGACCTTACTTTTAGGTCTTTTGCTCTGAGGTGGGTCTCTTATAAGCAGCATATGTGTGAGTCATATTTTCTTATCCATTTAGCTTTTCTGTGTCTTTCGATTAGGACATTTAATCCTTTTACATTTAAGGCTATTATTAATACGTATTTATTCATTGCCATTTTTTTTGTACCAGTGTCCCTCTCTCACTGTTTTTCTTCCTGTTCATAAAACAAACCCACTAGCATCTCTTGCAGAGCTACTTTGGAGAAGGTATATTCACTGAGATTTCCTTTGTCCTGAGAAACTTCGTATTTGGCTCTTCATTTTAATTGAGAGCCGTGGTGGATAAAGTAGCCTTGGTTGCAGGCCTCTGGTTCTCATTACTTGGAATATTTCTTGCCATTCCCTTCTGGCTTGGAGCGTTTCCATTGAGAAGTCAGCTGCTAGTCTTATCAGGGCTCCCTTGTATGTTACTTCCTGTTTTTCCCTTGCTGCCTTTAAGATTCTCTGTTTGTCTTGGAATTTCGCCATTTTAATTATGATGTGTCCTGAGGTGGACCTCTTTGGGTTCTTCTTGATTGGGATTATCTGTATTTCCTGGATTTGTGTGACTTTTTCTCTCATCAAATTAGGAAAGTTTTCCATCATTACTTTTTCAAACAGGTTTTCTATCCCTTGCTCTTCTTCTTCTGGTATCCCTATTATACGGATATTATTATGTTCCATGTTGTCCTGCATTTCCCTTAACCCTTTTTTATTCTCTCTGAGCCTCTTTTCCTTGTCTCACTCCTTCTGGGTGTTTTTTTCTACCTTGTCCTCCAGCTCGCTGATCCAGTCCTCTGCTTCATCGAGCCTGCTTTTGATTCCTTCTACTGTGTTCTTCAGTTCAGAAATTGTATTCTTCATTTCCTCTTTGTGCTTGCTGATAGTTTCTATTTCCTTTTTTATGCTGATATAGTTTGCAGTGAGTTTATTGTAGATTCCCTGTAGTTTTTGGTAATTTCTCTGAGCTCATTGAAATTCCTGATAACCATTGCTTTGAACTCAATATCTGATAGCTGACTTGCCTCTATTTCATTTAGCCTTCTTTCTGAGACTTCCTCCTTTCCTTTCATTTGGAGATTGTTTCTTTGTGTTACCATCGTTTGTGTGACTCTTCTTGTTTGCCTCTTCTTGTTTGCCTCTTCTTTTAAAATTGATCTGTTCTGACTCCTTGGGTTTATGATGTGAACTTCTATGGTATAAGACCTGTTAGATTCAGTGGTGCAGTCTCCTTGATCTCCTGAGCTCACTGGTCTTGGGCTGTTGTTTGTGTTGGCTCTCTGTAAGTCTTTGGGGTTTGATTGTTGTTGGGTCTCTCTTTGGTGGGTCCTTCCCTCCAGCTGGTTAACTGATGGTCACTCTGTCCACCACCTCTTGCAACCTGTTGTGCAGGTGTGGGCAGGTTGTATTGAAGCTGGTTCTTCTGTGTGTACAGGGTTTTGAGGGTTCTCTCTTGCTCATGTTCAGTTGTTTGTTCTGAGCTATTTTTCCACCATTTAGTTGTATTTCCCAATAGATCCTGGGTTGAGGTTAGTGTGGCTTCCACTCCCTCCTTCACCTTCTTCTATTGTTACCTATTGGTGCTTCCCTTCTTGGTGGGTTTCCAGCAGGTATCCTGGTGTTCATAGCTTCTACCTATTTGTCAGATTTTTCAATGTCCTCTACAATTTTTGGTCTCCAGTCTTCATATATGCTGGAGTACTGTTGGCTGTTCACTCTCTTTCCCTGAAGATTGGCTAGGTTTTTCATCCATGTGTAGAGGGAAGTGGACTCTGTTCCACCTACCTTGCTGTCATCTCCTGATTCTTATCCTTTTGTTGGTGATTCACTATTCCTCTTGGGAAGCTTTTGAAATTCTTCCCAAAAGAGGAAAGGAAAAAGGCAGTGTCCTTAATTTGCAATTCACTAGCCTTGGGGACAGGAAGGCATTAAAGGATGAATGCTGGAAGGTGGAAAGTAGTCATTGTGGATCTGTTTCAATATACTTTGCACCCCAACAAGGCTTTTGCAATACCATGAGATTACTCTGTGGATATTGGTAGCCTAGGCTGTTATCACTGTATGTTTTTTGTTGCCAAGTGGCAAGAAATGATTTTTGCAAGCTAAACAGGAGATAGGAAAAGGCAAAATATAAATGTTTTCTTGACCACAATGACCAGTTCAGAAAAATCTATAGTCTGCTTAGTGTTCCTGTTTTTCTTTTTTTCCCTCTGATATTTTTCCCTGTACTTTCTGTGATTTCTCAGGAGGAATCCAGTAGAATCCTTCTGAAAGTTTTTCATCCACTGTCCATTTATTCTACCTGTCTTTTTTCCCTGTATCTTGCATCCTTCCTCTCCAATTTCCTCTCTTCTCCCCTCCCTTCCTCTGTCCCTCCCTCCTTCCCTCTCTCTCTCTCTCTTCCTTCCTTCCTTCCTTCCTTCCTTCCTTCCTTCCTTCCTTCCTTCCTTCCTTCCTTCCTTCCTTCCTTTCTTTCTCTCTCTCTCTCTCTTTCTCTCTCTCTTTCCTTCCTTCCTTCCTTCCTTCCTTCCTTCCTTCCTTCCTTCCTTCCTTCCTTCCTTCCTTCCTTCCTTCCTTCCTTCCTTCCTTCCCTTCACCAAACATTGGCTAAGGAAAACAGTAAGGTTGGAGGGGATAAGAACTGGAATAATCAGCAGCAAACTTTTCCTTTTTCCCTTCTGCCTACCTCCCAAGTCCTGTTCTATAATTTTCCAATATGTACAGCACCACGGATCAAGGTTTGAAACATCCCCAAGAAACTGCTCAGTTTTCTTCCACTGATGGTATTTGTCCAGAGAGAGAGGTTCTCATTGACATTGGCATTGTTTAGGAAATTTGCTTATTCATTTGCTCTTTATTAAAAATCTTTTGAGCTTTTCCTATCCTGTAGTTACTCTGTTGTCGTTTTATTGACCATTTCCTGGGTTTAATTACTTCCATATTCCATTTAGCTCATTTGATCCCCAAATTATCAGAACCCTAGAGTTTTCAGTTGCAATTGGTTAAAGTACAATTATTGTCAGAGACACCCAAGAATTGCTCAAATATTCTTGGGAGAAGTTCTATCCTGTCTGTTTTCTTCATAAAATACGGAATTCTCAGTAACTTTTTGGTCTTTATCATATTTTTAGTGACAACATCTATATTTCTTAGAAAAGGACAGTTAACTATAGTTATTTTAGGATGGGATTAGAGATGAACTTTTTTCTAGTTCACTTCGATTTTCTATATTTTTAAATATTCTCCAGTGAACTAGTTTAATATTAAAGCTTCTAGGAAAAGGTGTTTAAAATGATTATAGATTAAAACATAATAACATTAAGAGAAATGCCTACAAGTTTAGAACTTGTTGTTGAACTCTGTCATCATTCTCTGTTTTTCCCAGTTGAACATGATGGTCATTTTGTTTCCATATCTGGAAACAAAAGTTTTTAAGTCACTATATAAATAAAATCTTTATGCATTTATTTCTAATATTTCACATTTTATATAAACTATATTAAATATAGGTGAAAAGCAGATAATGTTATATCTGATTTTCAGAAAAGATTTGATCATAGTTAATAATGGCAGTTTTTATCTTCTGCACTTGGGTCAACATATAGAATTGTTTGTTCAACACGAGCTAGTGCAGCATGTTGCCCATGCATCAGACTTTTTTTTTCTTGCAGCAGTAACTGAAACCAATGAAAATAAGACAACTTTTATAGCCTTATACAGAGAAGGGGAGGTCAGGTATTTTGGGCCTTCAGAGTAAAAATTGCTATGCAAAGTACTGAAAATTTAACTAAATTGTTCTTTTTGGTTATTAAAAGGTTTTGTCTATTGGGCTCCCAAACTAAACAGAACACTGAAATGATTCTATGATGAGAAGTGGCAACTGTTTAAAGCATATGTGTCCCTTGGTATGCACACACACATTCTCACTTGCACATACATTGCTAATGTTTTACTCTGAAACCTTGTACTTCTTCACACATTTTGTTAACCATACATGGATGACAATCCAGTCTTAAAACATTGATTCTTATAGGGTATGAAGTATAATTAAGCTAAAATTTTAGACTAAGTTTATAATACATTTTGATTTCTCATGAGGTTATAATCCAGTTTAAAAAATATTTCCAGATGTATAGTCTAGTTCCAGATCAATTTTTATGTATGCATGGAAATCCTAATGCTTAAATTATAAAAATAGAATGTTTATATTCTTTGTTGTGCAAGTTCCATTTGGAATATTGTTTTGAAATTTTTTAAGATCATGGGTAATTTATACAGAGTAATTTTTAAAAGTTTGCATTTGTGTTCAAAATTAGTGATGATAGTCTTTGAAAATTTAGGCCCTATACATTAATCTTAGATATGTAAGCTATTTAAGTTTACTCTATATAATTTTCTATTATATCTTCAGAGATGCATTTTACTGAGAGTGACAGAATTGGGGTAGGAAGCTGGTGCAACAAGTTTGTGATTTTAAGCAAGATATCTTGGCTTCTAATTATTTGATTCTGAATGTTATCTAAATTTGTTCATTTATTTAACAATGTGTCAGGTATGATGCATGGATTAGGACTATAAAGATGAGCAAAATAAAGTTCTGAAAGCTCTCAGTCTGGTGGAGTAGTCAGAAATGTAAATGCATCTTCAGGGATAAATAGGATATAACAAAGTGAACATTTCGGGGAGAAAACTATAAGCAGAAGGTTTAGCACTAGAAATGATGTGAGTGTGGCAACAGCATAGGTAATTTCAAGCAGGTCTATTGTTGGGAACTGCCCTGCCTGGGTTCAGAAGCTATAACCACCCCATGGCTAAGGCTGAGTAAGCGACCTTTGGACCATAAGCCACTAAGGAGACAAAACTTATCTCCCTGGCAGGGGCACCACTTCTGCTCCTTTTACTTCACCCTGCCTGGCCCCCAATGCTTGTCGGTTAGCCAATGATGGGTAAGATTACCCAAGGGGTGAACAACGTAAGACAGGCACGATCACGGGAAGGCCCCAGGGAAGGACTTGGGGGGCTATAGCAAAAGGGGGTGATGGACCCTTGCCCCTCAGCTTTGACATAGCCTGAGTCCTCATTCTGTCTGCAAGAAGTCTCCTAATCTCTTGGCTACCTTACTTCCCTGACCTGATTTAAGACTGAAACAATGCCTTAAGCCTGAAACAATACTGGAGGTGGTGCCGCCCTGTGCTGGAAAGGGCGGGTTCCCTAGGGTTATCAGCCGTAAGAAAGAATATGTAAAATCCTGTGAAACCTGGTTTATTTAAAATGCTCTTAATTAAATGATAAGGGTCCAAACAAGAAGTGAGTTTGTTCCTCAAAGTTTTATGGCCCTTTAGCTATCTGACCCTGACTCAAAATGGACACTCAGAGTTCTTTGTATGTTTGATTCTTACTGCCTGGTAATGATTAATGAGCTTTACCTGTATTTTTCTGCAAAATGAACCCAGTAAAATCCTGTTAAGGCAAGGGTCGGGCGCTCTCCTCTTGAGAGAGTGGCTAGGCCACTCTGAGGCGCTCTCTCCTTGAGAGAGTAGCTGTGCTGTCCCTTTTCCTCCACAGGACTCAGTAGTCCATGTGGATTTGTCTTGTGTCTCATCCATAATGCCTCGGATACTGCAGGCTGGTGTCTGCATCGGTCTGTGTCTTTCGGTAAATCAAGTTTAATGTCAGTAATGGTAATAAATCAGGCTGGCAAAAAAATGTCAGCAGAAAGTGCAGCAAAGGCCTTTTTAAGTTAATTTCAAGGATTTTGAAGTTTTCCTGTAGTGCAAAGCAAGGAACATACCTTTAAGAAGTTATAGTGATTTGTGCCAAATAGAGAATTGTTTCGGTTACAAAAACACTAACGTCAACTACAGTTAAGAATAGCCCTATACTAAAACATGGGAACATCCCCAAGAAAAATGAGTGCTTGTGGTTATTAAAATGCATACAAAATAATGTTTATTGCAGCTTTATTAATGATAGCCTAAAGTGAAACAACTAAAATCTCCACCAACAAAAGTAATGGATAAATATATTGTGGTGCATTCAAACTATAGAATACATTAATGGAAAAGAGCACACTAGAGTAGATAGATGGATGCAGTCATACAGAGGCAAGTATGTGCATGAATCCCAGAAACACAATGTTGAGCAAAATGAGTTAGACACAGAAGACAATATATTACATCATCTCATTTTTATTAAGTTCATTAATAGTGAAAATGTATCTTTTTTGATAGTAGTTAGATTAGATTTGAGGAAGATATTGACTACGAGGGGCCATGAGGGAGCCTACCTGGATGATAAAATGTTCAATATTTTATCAGCAATTACATGGATGTAAACATGTGCAAAAATAATAAATTCATTGAGGTATACGCCTAAGCCAAATGAACCTTTCACTATGTAGTTTATAGCTGTAATCCTAATAGAAAAAAATGCTAATTAGTGAAAACAACTGGAAGTACTGGCAAAGTAGCCTGCATTTTTCCTCCTGTATTTTGTTTGTGCTGGAGCGCCTGTGTCATAACAGACTAAACCTTAGACTTTGACAGAAAACAATTGGATTTAAGCCATAGCTCACCTTACTAGCTGCAAGATTTTGTGCAAAAAACTTTACCTTCTTGGAACTTCAGTTTTGTCCTTATAAAATAGAGATGGCAATAACTATTTTTATAGAATTGTTATGAGGATGTAGTTTTAGTCCATGTCTTCAGGAAGGTAGAGTAAGCCTCAGGTGAGGAAGGAAAGTGAAACTTCTCTAAAAAGGTTGCTGAGGATAATTTGTACTAGTTTCATTTAAAAAATGTGTCCCTTTGTTTTCTACTATCTTCCTAAGGTAAACAATTCTCTTCCTCTCTTACTGTCTTCCCTTCCTCTCCTAAATGCTCCCCTCCCCTCCCTTTTTATTTAGTTTCTATTTTCCTTCTATTTCTTTCATTTTTTATATACCATTAATCTAAACAACTCTGAGGATATAGAATTTGAATTACTCAGTTGTTTTACAGAACTGAGTATATATAATTCAGTTAGAATAACAATATTAATGCTAACATTACCAAATAAACTAACTGAAAAAATTAGAAATATTTTTGCATTAATTTTTCACATTTAAATTTTTTTAGCATTTTACAATGTTTATATTGTAAGAGCATATACCCATTATATATTGTATTTTATCTCTTTTTTAGTTTTTTAAAGATTTTATTCATTTATTTATTTTTAGGGACGGGAAAGAGAGGGAGAGAAACATCAGTGTGTGGTTGCCTCTTGTGCGCCCCCTACCGGGGACCTGGTCTGCACCCCAGGCATGTGCCCTGCCTGGGAATTGAACCAGAGACCCTTTGGTTTGCAGGCTGGCACTCAATCCACTGAGCCACACCAGCTAGGGCTATTTTACCTCTTTTAACCACTGCACATTTAATGTTGACTGATGGTCTTTATGTCAGTATCTCTCTAGCCGTTTTAGTTGAAGCTTTTTTTTCTCTTTTATATATATATTTTATTGATTATTCTATTACAGTTGTCCCATTTCCCCCTTCACTCCCCTCCACCCTGTATACCCTCTCCCACCCACATTCCCCCCCCTTTAGTTCATGTCCATGTGTCATACTTATAAGTTCTTTAGCTTCTACATTTCCCATAGTATTCTTACCCTCCCCTATCTATTTTCAACCTACAATCTATGCTACTTATTCTCTGTACCTTTTCCCCCTCTCTCCTCCTCCCACTCCCCTGTTGCTAACCCTCCATGTGATCTCCATTTCTGTAGTTCTGTTCCTGTTCTACTTGTTTCCTTAGTTTCTTTTGGTTTTGCCTTAGGTGTGGTTGTTAATAATTGGGATTTTGCTGTTCTTTTACTATACATGTTTTTTTTAATCTTCTTTTCTTAGATAAGTCCCTTTAACATTTCATAAAATAAGGGCTTGGTGATGATGAACTCCTCTAACTTGACCTTATCTGAGAAGTACTTTATCTGCCCCTCCATTCTAAATGAAAGCTTTGCTGGATAGAGCAATCTGGGATATAGGGCCTTGTCTTTCATGACTTGGATTACTTCTTTCCAGCCCCTTCTTGCCTGTAAGGTCTCTTTTGAGAAATCAGCTGACAGTCTGATGGGAACTTCTTTGTAGGTTACTGTCTCCTTATCTCTTGCTACTTCTAGGATTCTCTCCTTCATTTTTACCTTGGCTAATGTAACTATGATGTGCCTTGGTGTGTTTCTTCTTGGGTCCAACTTCTTTGGGACTCCCTGAGCTTCCTGGACTTCCTGGATGTCTATTTCCTTTGCCAGAATGGGGAAGTTCTCCTTTATTATTTGTTCAAATAACTTTACCACTTGTTTCTCTTCCTTTTCCCTTCCTGGTACCCCTATAATTCGGATGTTGGAACATTTCAAGATGTCCTGGAGGTTCCTAAGCTTCTCCTCGTTTTTTTGAATTTTTATTTCTTAATTCTTTCCTGTTTGGTTGTTTCTTTCTTCCTTCTGGTCCACTCTATTTTTTTGAGTCCCAGTTTCCTTCCCATCACTATTGGTTCCCTGTGCATTTTCCTTCATTTCTCTTATCATAGTCTGCATTTTTTCATCTAATTTGCACCCCAAATCAACCAAATCTGTGAACTTCCTGATCACCAGTGTTTTGAATGGTGCATCTGATAGGATGGCTATCTCTTAGTCGCTTAAAAGGATACGTTCTGGGGCTTTGATTTGTTCTTCTGTTTGAGCTATCTCTCTCTTTTTCTGGGTGGGGGGAGGCCTGGTTGTGCCTGTTACAGTGAGGGGTGGAGCCTTAGGTGTTCACCAGGGCTGGACACCCCAGTTTCTGGATTGTGACATTGTATGTGGGGTCAGTGTTGAGAAGGACCATTGGTGGTTGCTCTGTTCTACGTGGGACCTCAGTTCCTTCTCTGGGATCTTGGGCTGCGCACACTGCCTTGCTTTACAATCACTGCCTCACTGGATCTGCCAGCTGCCGCTTGCACATTCAGGGTCCACCCGCTGAGATCTTGTGCGCCCTGGATGCCTTATGTACTCAACTCTGTGCTCTCCAAGCCTTGACCTGAGCCTGGCTGCCCAACTCCGCCCCTCCTACTGGTCTGGATGAACGGGTCTATTTCAACTTCTTGGCTCTCTGACTTCCATTCAGATCAATTTTCTATCAGTTCTGGATGTTATTCTGCCTCTAAATTGTTGTTGTTCCAATCCTGGTTGTGCATGGAAGTACAGTGCATACACCTATTCCTCCATCTTGGCCAGCAGTCGAAGCTTTTCTTTAGTAGATTTCTCAGAAAGGGCTCAAGGGCATTTCTTGAATTTTTGGACATTGATATAAGAAAGATTTATATTGGACAGTCAATTTTTAGTAGACATACAGTCCCAATTCACATTTTCTTTTCTTGACATGCATAAATGTTACTTCATTTCTTCAGGAATAAGCATTGCATCAAAAAATCTGATTATAACCAAAATTTTCTTTCTTTGTCACTTGTTCTTTTTACCTTAATATTGTACCTGAAGAAAGTATTAATACCTTAATACCTATTGATTGTCCAGTAGTTTTACTGTGATATATCTTGTTGTTTGATAGTCTTAGGTATGACTCTTTTAATACTCTTTTAATAGGTAGTTAAAATATATTTTTATTTAAGTTTATGGAAAATTTTCTTGTAATTCACTTTTTAGTATTTGTCTTATAACTTGTTTTCTTTTTGGGGGATTTCCTATTATCTGTTTGTTGGATCTTATTTATCTTCAGTGATTATCACTTTATCTTAATACTATTTATCTCTTTATTTCCGTTGATTCTTTACATGTAATAAGTCATTTTCTGTTATGTTTATTGGTCTTGTATTCCTAGTTCAGTCTTAATTTCTGAATGTTTTATTTTTAATTCTTTCCAAAGTTCTATCTCCTTTCTTATTTTTTAACTCAGATTTATGTTATTTTGTTTTGTATAATTTTTAAAATTCTTTAAGCTACTTTTGAAATAGTGAATTGTTTACAATTGTTATTTTACTGTTATTAGTGTTATTGTGTTTTCATTTTAAGGTTATTGTTGTGTTTCTTTTTCTCTTTTTTTTCCTTATAATAACTTTGTATATTCACTGTGACCCTTTTGTGCTGTTCATATTTTTGAATTAGTTTTTCTTATCTTTTAGAAAGATTTACTTTACTGATTTACTTGAATGCAATTAAAAATGAATTTTCCTTAATGTAAATCTAAGTGGATTGCCCTGACTGGTGTGGCTCAGTGGATTGAGCACTGGCCTGAGAACCAGAGGGTCGCTGATTGGATTCCCAGTCAGGGCACATGCCAGGTCCCTGGATGAGAATGCAGAAGAGGCAACCACACTTTGTTGTTTCTCCCTCCCTCCCCCTTTCTCTAAAAATAAATAAATAAAATATTTAAGTAAACAGAATGCAGAACATTATTCTGAAAAATGAAAAAAATAAATCTAAGTGCATTGAGTACTCACAATCAAAATTTCTAAACTTCTAGGATCATGTATTTTAGTTCAAATTGCTTTATGCAGGATTCTGTCCTTCTGTATTATTTTGTTATGATAATGTTCAAGGTTATTGCTGCCATAAACATTGGTCCATCTCATGCTTCATGTTAACTTGGCCTTGTTAATACTTCTTCCTTCTACATTAGCCCAAACCCATCTTTATTATAGTATTCAATTAGTAAATATGATGTGTCATACCCATTTTTTAGTTTCTCATATAAAGATGTGGGTTTTTATTTAGGCTTTGCAATAAAAATAAAATTATTTTATGATTTAAAAAGGTGTGGTTTAGCATAGCTTTTCTAGCTTTATAAGTTTCCTCTACTGACTTTTTACTTAAAAATATTTTTATTATTTTGAAAATATAGTGGTTTGCTTTCTGAGATTCCCTAGCTCTCGTCCTCTCTTCAACTTTAATTATAGCCTTCATTTTCTTTGTTTATGTTGCCTCTGCATGGCATATTTACTCCATTCTCAGGAACTTCTCACACAGTTGCTCTGTTTTTATTAGGATATTTGCAGAGATTAAAGAAACATAGTCTCTGTCACCACTATTTTCCCTGAATCTCAATTGGTGGAATTCTAATTATAGAAATATAATAAATAAAGAACATCATACTAGAATACTAAAGTTACCTGGAGAGAGTGGCATAAGATTGAGAAATGAAAGTAGAGAAAATGGAAAAACAGTAGAACAAAAAAGTAGAAGCATTCTTTGAAAGAACAGAATGCAATAAATAGTGACTAGGAGCATTTGATCGAGTGAAGGTGTTTAGAAGAGTAAAATTTGTTAGAGAGCTGGACCGCAGGGGAAAATAAGATTTATTCTGCTAAAACTCCATGTGATGTTTAAAGTTAATTATTTTTATTTAAGTATAATTGGAACACAAACTCATATTGGTTATATTAGTTTCAGGTGTACCACAGAGTGATTCGACTACAGTGATTTTTATACCTTACAATGTGATCACCCCAGTAGTAATAATCTTTATTCGTTTATTAGTTTCTAGTAAACTTTATTTAGTCTTTATTAGTTGTAGTTTATAATATGAGAAGTAACATTAGCAAGGAGCTGTGCTACCACAAAAGGCTATGTATTTTCTTAAAACACATTTCCTTAGGATGTAGAGGTGCAAGTAGGGATGAGTGAGTAGAAATCACTATGCAGCTTGATATATACATCAAGACTATTTGATTAAACAAGAAATAAATTTATTCTTAACTCTTTAAAAACAATTTTATCTTTCAATCAAGTGTTCATACCTGGACATTTGAAGAATAATTGTGTATGCACATAGGAAATATGAAATACTGACAGTCAAATAAACATTGTATCATGATTACTCTTAAAACTTCCAAGCAAGAACAACTCCACTTTCTTCAGATATAGTAGTGTTGAAAATGGCATTCTTTGGAGAATATAGGGGAAAAAATATTTACAGTTACAGATACAAATAATTAAAAATTAAAACTGATTTCTGTATAATTGCCCATGAGAAATGAGCTACCTTAAATATATATGTAAAGAGCACCCACTTTAGGGTAGGTATTCTGGATTTATTTTGAGCCTTTGAGTTAATCACTCTTTATGAATACTTTCACTGTTTAAGGCACTAGTAACACAAGGGAATGTTACAGAAGAGATTTTAAATAATGAACCAAATAGAAGTACAAATTTTTGTTCCTCAAGTATTTGCAAAGCACTGGGGGTATAGCATTGAGGAAGATAAAAAACCCTGACCTCCAGGAAACCACATCACAACGCTGGTAACCAAACTGTATGGTGTCTACTGGTGGGCTGGGGATTGTGCCCTCTTTCTAGTATGGTGGGCTGCCTCCCTTCCTAGGCTACATAAGTAAAGGAAATAAAATACTGATAGGAAAGATCCTATCTTACCAGCTTATTAAATACCATAACACTTTGAATAAACCTCACATAAATAATGTCTATACATAAATAAAAATTACATATGTAATGAACTATTTTTCAATTTTTTAACTCCTTCTCTTTTAATACACATTGGGAAACAAAACAAAATGTGAACTTCTGCCCTGGCTGGCATAGCTCAATGGATTGAGCGCGGGCTGTGAACCAGGCATTATAGATTCGATTCCCAGTCAGGGCACATGCCTGGGTTGCAGGCCACGGCCCCCATCAATCGCACATGGATGTTTCTCTCTCTCTCTCTCTCTCTCTCTCTCTCTCTCTCTCACCTCTCTCCCCTTCCCTTCCCTGTCTAAAAATAAATAAATAAAATCTTTTTTTAAAAAAATGTGACTTCCATTCCAGAAAGCTGTGGAAATTCCAGGACTCTTACAGGATTTTCAGGGTGGGAAGAAGAAACAGTGTTTGCATTCTGGCTCCTGCCTCTCTGCTTGATTACAGTGAGCAGTCTTTTCACTCTTTCTGCACGTCTTCCACGTTCAGTGAACAACTAACACAAGTATTTTTTCCTGTGTAAGAGATCTTAAGTAGATATTTAGGAATGATAGTTAATTATAAATCTAAAAAAGATTTGTAATTAAGTTAAATAACTTAAAAGCTGAGCATCAGACATTACTTAAATAACTGTTCAATGCCTGTGCCTTGCTCACACAGGGTTCCTCTCTGGCGGTTCATGTCCAAGGCTCTCTCCCACTGCAGGCTGGTGTGGCCTTTGCTCTTCCCCTCAGAGAACTTGCATCTGTCTCTTCTGTTCCAATAGTCTTGTCTCCTGGACTTATAAAAGAGATAAGTAAAAAATTCTTGTTATTTTATATTTAGAGTAATTTGGCTATTGTCCTTCCTCTCTATACCTATCATGAATAACCAGGGATTTCTCTTTTATAACGTAAAGGTTAATTACTGAGATAATTTTAGTCTTCACTAGTACTTTCCATTTTACCAACTGCTATTTGAAGTGGAAAATGGCATTTTGTACTGGTGAAAGTTTAACCTGTTCCTTTCCAGAGTAAGCCTTATATCTGAAAGGCAGAAGTTTTTCTCTACTATGTTCTAAGAATTAAGTTGATATGAGACAGATTAGCAGGAAAAACATAACCAAATATAGTTAACTATGTATGTATGAGGTCTCCATAAGAATATGGGACACAAGGCCAAATCAGGCATTTGAGGTTTACATGCTATCTTGAGCTAAGGAGAAGGGGGTAGTGGTTTGAGACTTCAAAGGGGAAGAAGGCAATTCAAATGGTAACTGAATATTTGCTGGGCTGTGCAGAGACAATGGAGCATGGACAGGAGTTTCATCCAAAAGTCTGCTACACTTTCCCGTCTACCACACCATGTTTTATATGTATGTGGTGTATATATGTGTGTGTGGGGTGTATATATATATATACACACAGTTAGCTCTAGTGATGTCTCTCCTTCCTGGAAAAGGGCCCCTATTTAAATTATCACAGGCAGTTAAGAGGAAGGTCAAAGTCTCTTTGGAGTCACTTCTTAAAATATCCTCAATGCCAGAGAGACATTTTGTTGGAGCAAATTTTGCTTTTCTACACCTGCAAAGGGTGGCATTTGTTTGTTCCCCTTTTGTCTAGCAAGTCTTATATAAGAAGAGATTACATTCCTCCTAATGCCAGTTTTATGATGGTATAACAACTGTATTAGCTTTATTTTAAAGAGCTTGAAGTATTTTCATATTCATTACTTTCAACTTTTTATGCAAACAATCAGCGTTGCTTCCACAACTGATGTATTTTAACATAATGTTTTAAACAGAAGGATAAAGTAAGTACACTATATCTAGGAAATTAAATTTCTGATTAATTTAAACTATACTTTCAGCCATGCTATATTTCTAAATTCAACTTTGTTATTTTTTTAATCATTGTTCAAATACAGTTTTCTCCTTTTTACTCCCAATCCAGTCCCCCCTCCCACCCTCCCCACTTCCCTCCCATTACCACCCTCCCCTTAGTTTATGACCATGTGTCCTTTAAGTTTGTTCCTGTGAACCCTTCCCCCTGTCCCCTTAAATTCCCTCTTCTCTCCCCTCTGGTCACAGTCAGCCTGTCCTCTATTTCAGTTTCTTTGGTTATATTTTGCTTGTTTCTTTGTTTTGTTATTTAGGTTCCTGTTAAAGGTGAGATCATATGGCATTTGTCTTTCACTGCCTGGCTTGTTTCGCTAAGCATAATGTTTTCCAGCTCCACCCACGCTGTTGCAAAGGGTAGGAGCTCCTTCTTTCTTTCTGCTGCATAGAATTCCATTGTGTAAATGTACCATAGTTTTTTGATCCATTCATTTACTGATGGGCATCTCGGTTGCTTCCAGCATCTAGCTATTGTAAATTGTGCTGCTATGAACATTGGGATGCATAGGTTCTTTTGAATTGGTGTTTTAGTATTCTTAGGATAGAGTCCCAGCAGTGGAATTACAGGGTCAAAAGGCAGATCCATTTTTAGTTTTCTGAGGAAGTTCCATACTGCTTTCCATAGTGGTTGTACAAGTCTACAGTCCCACCAGCATTGCACTAGGGTCCCCTTTTCTCCACAACCTCTCCATCACTTGTTGTTTGTTGCTTTGTTTATGATGGCCATTCTGTCTGGTGTGAAGTGGTATCTCATTGTGGTTTTAATTTGCATTTCTCTGATAGCTAGCGATATTGAACATCGTTTCATGTGTCTTTGGATTTTCTGTATGTCCTCTTTGGATAAGTGTCTGTTCAAGCCCTTGCCCACTTTTTAATTGGATTCCTTGTCTTCTTAGAGTGCAGTCTTGTAAGTTCTTTATATATTTTGGATCAACTTTGTTATTTTTGATTTTTTATTCTATTGTTGTTTATTTATTAAATGTACCTAAACTATAAGTATGATATATTTCATTTGAAAAATGGCCATTTCAGAAAATTAACAGAGATTTTTGTTCCAATTTAATTATTTATTCAGAGTGCCTGAGCTAGCAAAGCAAAGATTAAAATTAAAAAGCACATGCTGCTTTATTCTTTCAGCCTTCCCCCTTGCTTCCCAGACTTTACAGTGCATCTCACATTTCTTGGGTCTTATCAATGCAAATTGACCACCTGGTTTCTTATGCAAATTAGCATGTTCTTTATTCTGATAAAAAGGGAGGGAATGTGAAGTTCTTTGGCCTCAACAGACTTTCCCAGAACATTTAAAAAATGACTAATTCAACTACAAAATAAAAAAATAAAAATAAAATAACTAATTCAATTCCAATGTTTATTTGAATTTATTCTTAACTGTTGCCTTAATTAAAACTCAACTCATAAGATAATATTATCAAAGAGCAATGGAAATACATAGGATGTCAGGCCTAAACTCCAGATAAATATTTTCCTTTACCAAAGAATTTTGTGGAGACTAAATGATACAACATATTTGAAAGGGTTTTATTAATTAAAAAAATATGCACAAAAGAGGTGTTATCACTGATTACATTCATGAATTTGAACTTTGATTTAAAATCAATTTTTTTTTCTACTTGCCATTTGCTTGGATGCATCTGTGGTAACTGTCACTTAATATAATCCCTTCCCTGAAAATGAGATTCACAATGGATTCTTATTAAGATAGTATAAATGACAATGTAAAATTCAGAGGGGGGAAATTAGTTCTAATAACTGCAGTACAGTTCAGCAATCAATAAATTTACATATCTTGAGTTAATTTCCCTTAAACATATTGTCATTGCAAGTTCCATGTAGCCTAGTGAGATATAGCAAAATTCTATTAATGTGGTAGAGCTGCCTATTTCTTGAATACAGCATAGATCTGTCTCTTACTTCCTCAACAGTGAACTTCTTTTTCTGGTTTCTCTGACAGTGCATGTCAAGAGTGATAATGTGGTCGGGCAATCTGGTCAAGTTGCAATTTGGAATGTGCCTTTTCTGGTCACCAGACAGTTGATTTTGTGCATGTGTGTGTGTGTGTGTGTGTGCGTGCACGTCCCATTAAACATCAAAACACAAGATTAAGGATAAATATCCATTATAATGCTGCTGACACAGATGTGTTTATCAAGAGGATTTAATTAGTCAAATTCTCTGAATCACTATCTCTATAAGCTTACCTCTGAAAGGAAAGCATATGCTTGAATTCAATGTGGGAAAAGAATGATGAAAGCTATCTTCAGACATGAAACCAACTTTGATTCATTTTATAGAGTGAAATGTGGTACAGAAAGTTGCAAGAAATTGACTTTTCTCATAAGGAGATAGTGGTACTAATCGGGACTCTCCAGGCTCAGGTGGAAGGAATATGGTGCACTGGAAGGCTGTCAAGGAAGATTTTGGAGATGATATCTGACTGGTTAGTTTTAGGAAGCTTAGGTAAGGAGGTTTGTTTCAGAAAATGAAATAAAACCTCTTTTCTGGGTTCTTTCATGGCATATGAAATTGAGTTTTGAGACTCTAATGTAAAACATGATGGCTGTAGTTGATAACACTTTATTGTATAATTGAGATTTGCGTAGAGAGTAGAATCCTTTCACAATGCATAAGTATATCAAGTCATCACAATGTACACTTTAAATATACTATAGTTTTATTTGTGAATTACACCTCAATAAAACTGAAATTTAAAAAAATAAATTGAGTCTTTCCTATATTTTTGGGAAAGCTTATCTCCTTTTGTGAATAGAGAGAAAGCCTATGGAACTTCTCTATTTTGTGTACCGAATAGGTCTGTGCTTGGTGTAAAGATTATAAAATAATGAGGATGATGATGTGGCTAACCTGTGCCAATACTTTTCATATTTCAGGCAAAGTTCTAAATGCCTATGTGGATTAACATTTAAATCTAACAACAATCCTCCAGTGAGTGTAATGCAGCATGGAGAACTTTAAGAAGTTGCCGAAGGTTACACAGATTGAATAGGGAAAGCAGGATCCAGATGCAGACAAGTCTGGCTACAGGGCTGATTCTCTTAAGTACTATGCTGAAGCTTTTAGTTAACAGTCATGACTGATTATGACATTCGTAGTTAGCCCAGATTTTAGAAAAGAACAAGTTCTGCATTATGCTGTCAGCATTGACCATCCTGGTAGCACCTACACAGGGTCAAATGTATAAAGGAGTCATTCTTTTCTGTTCCTTCGTATCAGAAGCATTTCTAGGTCTGAGCCAGTAAAAATTTAATATTCACTATACTACGCAGTATGATGATGTAAAGATTAATCAGATATGTGAGGAATGCAGATAGAGGGAGATATTATAAATAATTATAATGGAGGCAGGAAATAAGAACCACAAAAAGGGTACAGAATTCCTCTGACATAAAAGTTGAGAGGAAGAAATGTTTTCCCTGCTTCCCTTCTCCCTCCCTCCCCTTTCTACCCTCCCTCTTTTTTTCTCTCTCTCTTTCCACCTTCCCTTTTTTGCTCCAGTCAACAAAAGAGAAACTATTGAGTCCTCAGGGCCATGGGGTTCAGGCAGAAGATTGGCCTGCAGGCCCAAGGAAGTGGTGGAGGGGCCTTATTCAACCTTCTTATTGGGGTGCAGGTTGGTCGTGTGGCCCATTTGTTGACAGCACAGAGGTGCAGGTGGGTGTAACACTTGACAGATCACCTTGTCACAGTTGTACTTGTAGGTGAGCTGACCTAGGGAGGGCTTGAGGGTGACAACCTGTAGATGAAGCACCAAGTGCAGGGTGGCCTCTCTGAATAACATAGTCTGAGAGAGTGTGGACATCCTCCAGTTGTTTGCCCACAAAAGTCAGATAGTGCTGGTCAGGTGGGAGGTCCTCCTTGTCTCGGATTTTAGCTTTGACCTTCTCAGTGGTGTCACAGGGCTCAGCCTTGAGGGTGATGGTCTTGTCAGGCAGGACAAGCATCTCTTTGCAGTCAGAAATCTGTATCTGTGTATATGCTGGAAGGCTGCTCCTCTGCTTCATTGAAGAGAGAGAGCAAGAAAAATATTTTTTAACAAATATTTTATTTATTGTTTAGAGGGAAAGGAAGGGAAAAAGGGAAGGAGAAAAACATTGATGTGTGTGAAACATTGATTGGTTTCCTCTCACAGGCCCCAATCACGTGACCTGGCTGGGGTTTAACCAGCAACCTTTCAGTTCCCAGGCCAGCGCTCAAGCCAGTGAGCCACACTAGCCAGGGCAAGAAATATTTTCTTTCAAGGTGTGGGAAGGTTTTTTCTTTCTTGTGTGTCTGAATGTCAAAATCAGGATCATAAATACTATAACTTAATTTTTAATAATTGCAAGGAATTTGAATCAAACACTCAGGTTCCATGAACAATAGTTCTTTGGAATATATTCAAGTTCTCTCCATATTTTTATTGGGGAAATCCTTTCCCTTGATTATCCACATGTCTGAACTTCATGCCATTCAGAAATGTGGACTTGAGAAATTAAACATAAAGTTAAACATTTATGCTTAACTAAATTGCTTCCTGATGGAAAGTGGGTTATTTTTAGCCCGATTGTAGTTATCATTTAGTGAACTAAAAGGGTAAATATTAAATAATATGCCCCAGTTGTTAGATGACTGCTTATTCCATTTTTGTTTGTCTTTAACCCAATTTACCCTTCTTTCCTTCATCTTTCCTCCCTCTCTCCTTCCTTTTCCCCTCTTTTTCCTTTCCCTCCCCTTCTTTCTCTTCACCTCCCTTTCTTTCTTCTTTTTTCTCCTGCCTTCCTGCCTTCCTCCCTCGTTCCCTCAATCTCTCTCTTTTTCTCTTCCCTCTCTCTCTTTTCTTCCATCCCTTCTTTCCCTCCCTCTCTCCCTGTCTCCTTCCTTCTCTTCCTCCATCCTCTTATTATGTTTTTCTTACAGGAAATTCAACAACTCAATAGACTTATCTATCATTAGGTTAAAAATGATGGAGCCATTGAACCATTGACTTTATAAACAGATACTCATTAATCAAGTGAAGGTGAAAGCTGAATTCTACCTTACAAAGTCTATTGTAAACATATGCAATAACATTTGGTAACATATAATTTACATTTCAAAATTTATGAAACATATTGAAAAGAGTTGATATTTAATAAGAACCCTCAATTATAATGTAATGGAAAAGTAATCCTTCAGAAATTTGTGACTAACAGCAGCCTTAATAATTCTGACTTTATAGTATTATAATTATTTTTATATAATCCAGCAGGTATTTAAGAAGTGGAATTATAATGCTGAAATTTAATTAAAATAATTAATACATACTTATTTTAATCATTAATAATATTAATTAAGGCATATTGATAAGGAAATACTTAGCTTGTGTCTATTGTCTAAAACATTTAAAAATATTATTTGTGGAATATTTCCATTTTATAACTATAAGAATCAGTTATAAAACTCATTTGAGACCAAAACAGCAAACAACTGAATTATCTTACTTGGATGTTTGCCAACTAAATGACACAGGAATTTTGAATCCTTATCCTTATGTTGTTCTGATTATAAACTTTAAATGAACCCAAATATATTAACATACTGATATTTTTATGTGAGATGCCTTTACTAGTATTACATCCATATGTGCTATTTATAATTAGTAAAAATTAGGCCTAACATTTACAAGAAGTTAGGCCCCTAACACAGCTGTTCCCGAGGCCTGTGTCCCCTTTGGGCCTTTGTACTCAAATGTCCCAGAATCTATATTTCTGTTGTCTATTCCACAGAGAATGAAGTATATGTTCAACCATTGTGGAAATGATCCAGTTTGCAAAAGTTTTATAAATAATTTCATAAATTATCTTAAAGCATAACAGCTTTTAATTACTCAAAGACTGGTATACTCATACTGTTACTAGGCATACACATAGTGAAATTTAAATTATCCCATGTTTGTACACATTGCAAAAATATACAGCACTCATGAGGTTTAGTATAATTGCCATGATACTGAATACTACTTGTAGTATTTTCTTTTCTAGTACATACTTCTGGAATTGTATGAATGGTTCACTACAGACAAGTGTTTTTTTTGTACAGCTCAACTGGCAGAACAATACACTAAAAATTATAATCACACTTTAATTACTTCTAAAAATAAATTTCCTAAACAGTTGTTACTCTGTTATTGCAATCTTAATATTTGGATGAAAAAAATCAATTTTCTGATGTACTTATGAAATGAAGGCATGTCTGACTAAATTAAATTGTAAATTAAGTAAAAATATGTATATGTTTTTCTCATTTGGGGACTGGATAGTGAGAACTATGTTCTCATATGTGTCTCCGTTTAACCATGAGGGGAAATTTGTCTGTTAGGGTAAAAAGTGCACACATTAACCATGAACAACTATGAAAATTATACGCAGGCTTTATTTCATTCTGAATTTCCCCAGCCTTCCATGCCAACTACATAAATTTGCTTTGAAAATGCTGACCATTATCAGGAATTGAAAAGGGTCTAAAATTTTACTCTACTGGAAAGCTAATGAATTAGTCTGCTACAGTGTTAAGAATTCTGGAAGAAAACATGAGACTCTTATGTCAGAGACAAAGGACTTGTTACTTCCATCATAACAAGCAGGATGAGCTTCATGTGTGTACCAGTTCCCCCTGCCCCCCCCAAGACTCATGCCAGTGAGGGTTGCTCTATATGTGGTAAGTTTGCAGCATAGCTGAGTAACCCCAAGCTTAAGTAACCCCAATCTATTATAATGTGCTGTAAGTCACCATGTTCAACATTTTTCCTGTAGGAGAGGGACACACTAGCTCTGTCTTTAAAGACTATTTTATACACAGACATCCTTGAAAAAGATGTCATGAGTGATACTCTAACCTTATAAGTATCTGTACTATAATCATTTATATAAGTCAGCTTCCAGCCTTTGTCATGGACCAGAGGCACTGGGCCAACTATATGGTCACCAGCCCAACAGGCAACATCAGCACAAAGCAATCACAGTGAGTCAACATAGGCAGCTATACTATTCACTCAGCTTTTATTAATGCAGTTTCAATACAAATCTATAATAACCTAATAACAATAATAATTAGTCAGAAACAGTCAGCAATAATATCACACAACAGAACTGGGTGTTAGCAAACTTGAATCCAAGAGTTTAGGTCAGGTCTGCATCTAGGAGGCAGCTAGTCAGCGTCTTGCAAGGCAGATTCTACCATGGCTTCAGAGTCAGCTACAGCAGGGCCGATTGGAGCAGCAGATTCTCTCCCACCATCTCAGCTCCTCTCAGTTGTCTCAGTTCTCTTGGCTGCCTCATCTGTCTATTCAAAGAGGCCTTTGCTTTCATACTCTTGTATGACGCAGTGTTGCATCAACCTTTGATTAACACGTTTTGTGCCACCTTGATAAGCACATGTTGATTATGTTGCTTTACTGTGCATGCTGAGAGTGTGGTGTCATCCTATAGATAAGTACTGTATATTGTACTTATTGTACTATGTCGCTCTACTGCACACGTTCTGAGAGGGTGGTGTTATCCTTCAGATACGTATGTGTCATCTACCACAACTGCAGTACTGTGCATGCTCCAGGGGTTTTATCATCCCTCTGTGCCATTGTTTTATTGCACATTCTCTAAACATGGCTTCTTAGTTGACAGGACTGATACCATTTAGCTCAGTCCTGCCTTCCATGAGTTAAAAAAAAACAAAAACAAAGAACATAGTTAAAGCTATGCTTACAAAGTTAGTAAAAACATGTGATATCCACGGAGAATTGTCTCCAGATAATTGCATCCCTTCTTTGTGCATTGTCTTTGCCATGACAGATATTTCCAAAAGTATTCAATATAACAGTCTAGTAAATCTACCTGACAGAAACCAGGACCAAATTAATTAGACTGTCTTATAAAGCACTTAAGATATTTCCAACAAGACTTC
Organism: Phyllostomus discolor; assembly: GCF_004126475.2. Taxonomy (NCBI): domain Eukaryota; kingdom Metazoa; phylum Chordata; class Mammalia; order Chiroptera; family Phyllostomidae; genus Phyllostomus; species Phyllostomus discolor. The sequence continues at coordinate 75,815,852 of NC_040904.2, read as the reverse complement.
AAGCAGAAGAATGAGGCTAACTGTACTATTTATCTCAACCATGCTATGCCTACATGAATCATTAGGGCATCTCTTAGAAAGCCATATGGTTTTTCCTTAAATTTTTGTATTGACTTTTCCACTTGGCTTGAAGAATTAAGCCAGGTACAAAAAGATGTATTAGAGATTGCCTGGCCTCTACCTCGTCCTGCAAGGAAGAAATCTAGGTCAATTCTCTCATTAATATCAACCCTGGTCAGTAAATTGAGGTTGAAGTGAATGTCTCCCTGGCATGAGAAGTGTTTCTGTAAATGCTGGGGGTTTCTTATGAACCCCACTAATGTACAAGTCAAAATTTTTTTTTGGGGGGGGAAGCCACATTACCCTTGCTTCCAAATGAAAAATACAATCTGAAGAGTACCCCTGGGTGGGGGGAAACAAAACTGTTGTTGATAATTGATGGTGCCACCCAGATAGACAGAACCTACCTCAGTCATGGGGCACAGATTAAGAATGCTTCTAATATCATCACCTGGCTGGATTGTAGGCTATAGGGTTCCAAGTTTGAATAATTGAATCTATTCCTTATTTTTAGAGGGACTACCATTTTTTGTACTTTATCAGCTGATTGACCATTTTCTGTCCAACAGAATGATGAAGAATTAGGGTGGAGAAGACATATTATGGTAGACAGGGCCATCCAATGTTCCTTCAAATGGACCACTTGAGAAAGTTAAGAGAATTGGCAATGAAATCACGGTCACAGTCATCTAGAATGGGGGATGGCCCACCTAGGACTCACTTGAATTTAAGGCATGTAAGCAAAGTTTTTATGAGCCACTCTAAAGGGTTTTCTTTCATGGTGAAGATTCCACAGGAAGTCATGAGAGAAAAAGGTAATTAATTTACCTTCTTTCCCCATCTTCCTGGTATATAAGGTATTCCTTCCACAGGTACCAGGGTTGTTGCTCTCCTTTCATCTCTACAAAATCAGTGTGTCTATTTCAATAGCTACAGGCTTACCTTAAAAAAAAAGTCATTTCCTACTCACAACCCAGCTTGAGTGTTCTAGGCCCCATTTTGGTTGGTAGTCTCAAGGAAGATGTTACAATCAAGCCAGCCTGGGGTTACTCAAAGGGAAAAAGAAGCAGCATCATGCTCAGAATAGAATCTCACCTTTTAAAACAGGTCTTATTAGCTACCCCCACATTTTGTTCATCATCATCATCTAGGAAGTGGCTGAGAGAGGATTATTCCTTTCTGAGATGGCCACATTTAGTGACCAACCTACCTTACTATGGTGTGTGTACAAGGGGAGGCTGAGAATGCTACAGACTAGTGGTAATTCCAAAACTAAGTAATACCAGATACTTGGGAATGTCAGGGAATGTGGAAGGTACATTATGTATCTGGACTCTTCACCAGTTGTTGAGTGAGTTTTGCAATAAAAAGCATATCATTGTCTGACTGAAGATGGTCTGGAAACAAAAGCACAGACTTTGCCTTTGGGCACCCAAGAGGTAATCTCCAAGCCCTTGCAATGTTCTGCCTGGTAACAGTATCTTTGTTTAACTGTGGGTTTTGAGCCACAGGGTGATTTAAGGTGAAGGGTTTGGTTCATGTGGGTATTAATTGATTTTCTGAGGGTCTGGAGATTGAGGTCAACCATGTGGGTGACCAGCCATATTTATGAAATTAAACCCCAATAAGATGCTGAACACCAAGGGTCAGGTGAGTTTCTCTGGTTGATAATATACCATGTGTGTTATCACAAAGCAGTTCGGGAAAAGCAAGATGTCCATGACTTTTTGGGGAAGAGGACAACTGGAAACTCCACATTTTGGAATTTTCTTAGATTATGCACTGTGAACTTCTTCCCTTAGTTGATGTTAATACTTTCCTATAATAAAATGTGACTATGATTATAACAACTTTCTGGGAATTCTATAAGTCCTTCTAGTAAATTATTAGAGGTGGTCTTGGGGACCACTTAAACTTGGAATTGGTGTAAGAAGTTAGAGTGGTCTTGTGGACTATGCTTCCTAACTCTGCAGTTGGTGGAAAAGGTAAAGGCAGTCTGTGGACTGTCCCTTAGCCAATGGTTCACGTGAATTCCCAAGACCAGAATGGTATCCCCAGAGTGGACCAGAATAGCAAGACTGTGACTTAAAAGTGTGTCAACAGTGGTGAGTCAACCTCAAGTTAGAGTCATAAATCTGCAGAGGTAGCTTTTTCATCAGAAATATACAGATCTCTACTTTGTGTCAAGTCTGTGATGGCGGATGTATTGTCATGTCCAGAATGATCATGGATCATTCAGAAATGTTGGTAATCTGGGTGGTGAACCTTGATCAGCAGTCTGATTCCAGTCAGTCTTGTCAGAGAATAGGCCTTTATCATGAATATCCATTTGAATGACCCAGGCTATGAATAAATAGCTGCTATGGTATTTGTTTACATCATTTGTAGCCCTAAAGAGAATTAGCTGTCTCCCACTGTTGGCTTCTAGTTGGGTAGAGGCCAGGGGTGATGCTAAACATCTTCTAAGGCATAAGACAGCCCCTCAGAAAAGAACTATTTGGCCAAAATGTCAATATTACCAAGAAACTTTGCAAACCACTTTTTACAAGTTCAATCAGTCACAGCACCTTCTTATACATTGCACAATTTTTTTTTACATTTCAGTTGCATTTTTATTTTTCTTGAAATAATAAACCATAATATACTGAAAATGTGCATATTTTCTTCATTCTTAATATTAAAATGGCTACACAGAAATTCTCCAATTTTGATAAGATTTTTCAAAAAATGTACACTGATATGACAACTGTCACAATACAATCTAACAAAATTGTTTCAAATGAAGTTAAAGATGACTAAGCACCACTAGAGCCATCATATGGAAAAAACTAAACAAAGTTTTTGGTCAACCCAATATTAATAAAATAATGTTAGCCAGGCATACTTTCTTGGAAGCTAGAGGAAGATATGAGGCTCTAAATCAGAAATATAGGACTTTATCACTCATAACAGAACACGAAGCATGAGCCTCTTGTTTACAGTGGTGGACCTTTCCCCTCCTTCACCCCATGTGCCCCTAAGTCCCACAGGGATGATTTATAAAAGAGCTGAGGAATGCTGAGCTTAGGGGACCTGATTTTTTATAATGAGCTGCAAGCAATTCTGACCAGCTTTTGACCCAGAGGAAGGTGTTATTTTTTTTATACTGGGTAATTAACAAACTTGCATTCTTCTTTGAAGGGAGACACTATCTTCCAAGTCTTGTGCTATGCAAACATACTTAAAGAAGTAGTTTGGAACAAAAGATCAGAAGGTACTTTTTTTTGCAAGATGCAGAAATACTAAAGATTCATGGAGAATTGTCTTCTGACAACCCTTTCTTAAGTAATGAACTTTTCTTTTTGTATTTGTACCAAAATATTACCCTTTTTACCTTTACTTAATGAAAGTATGGATTAGAATAGAGTCTGTCATAAGAAAACAGTAAGCCGACTAAAGGTGGGAATCTGAAGGCAGAAGTGAAGGGTCACTGGTAACTCAGCTTACAAGTTGTTGGAGCATACTGATCTACTAACAAGGTAAAATTCATTAATTAATGCAGCATATTTTTATTGAGAACCTGAAATGTTATAAATACTATTTTTGTTTTGGGGCATACAAAAGTTAGAGAGAAGGCATGTAAAGTAACTGTAATGGTACCTCTGGGCAGAGTAGTAAAAGTCAGGTAAAGAACATGTGTATTTACTCGGGTCTTGAGAGTACAGTGAGAGTTTTTCAAGTGACATGCAGTTGGTGGGGGTAGGAATTCTATAAAGAAAGAAATGTAAGTACTGGCAAATATTTATAGAGCATTTCAAGAAACACTTGGTAGCTTGACTAAAATAGAGAGATGAAAGAATGACCCAGGAGATATAACTGGATAGGTAAGTGGGGTCAGCTCATTGCAAGCAGTGACTGTTATTCTGAGGAGCTTGGGTTTTATCTCTAGGATAAAGAGAAAACCTTGAAGATTTAGAGATGAAAGTATATAGCTCCATCAATCTACATGTGATAAGAACCTCTTGACTATTGTAAAATAAATATAAGATGGGATCAGATTGTTTGTCTTCCTGGAGTGGAGTCCTGTGAGTTCTTTATACATTTTGGAGATCAAACCCTTGTCTAAGGTATCATTGGCAAATATATTTTCCCATACAGTTGGTTCCATTTTCATTTAGCTGTTGTTTTCGTTAGTCACGCAGAAGCTTTTTATTTTGATGAAGTCCCATTTGTTTATTCTTTCCTTTATGTCCCTTGCTCTAGGGGACATATTTGTGAAAATATTGCTGCATGGAATATATGAGATTTTGCTGCCTATGTTCTTCTCTGGAACTGTTATGGTATCATGACTTATATTTAAGTCTTTTATCCATCTTGAGTTTATTTATGTGTATGGTGTAAGCTGGTAGTCAAGTTTCATTTCTTTGCAAGTGGCTGTCCAGACATCCCAACACCATTTGTTGAAAAGGTTATTTTTACTCCATTTTATGCTTCTTCCCCCTTTGTCAAATATTAATTGACCATAGAGACATAGATTGGAGTTGGAGAAACCCTTAAAAGGCAAATGTGATTACACTTGTGAAATATATTTAGGGGATGGTCAAGGTGATGGAAAGGAGTGGAAGATACAGTATTAATGACTTTGAACACAGTTCGTTGAAACTGGATGAGAAGGTGTATGTGTAAGGAGGACAGGGGAAAAAAAGGCACCTCTGTTTTAAAACTTGTTTATTGGAAAGATGGCTAACCGCTGTCATTTTGATGATGATATCATTTTAATAATGACAAAGATTTTAGTCCCAAAGCTTCTAAGTATAAACTCGTTAAATATTGCAAGGTAAAGAATGTGCTTGAATTGATTTGTGACTTTCTACTCATTCCATTTTATGTGCTTGTAAAGTGGTATAGATTGTATGAAACTTTCCTCCTTACCAATGTTACACATTTACAAAAATGGAATTGATGTTTGGATATTTTTTTCCCTGACTTTAACTATGGCGACTTTAACTTTATTGTCTGAATCAACTGAAAGTAGAATAAAACTATTTACTACAAATTCTAAGATTTAGAAAACATAAACCAAGTACTCAAAGAACCATGGAAACTATAACTTTATAAAATTTGAAATAAAATATTTAATCACAAGAACTCTAACTTTGTTAAATAATTTTGCGATCAAATATCTAATTTCCATACTCAGAGACTGTTAATATTGCTGTTATAATTTTTGTTCAAGGGATAATAAGAAAGGAAAACTTTTATGTACAATAATCAGTGGCTTCATGCAGAGATAAAAAATACAAAGAATATTTGAAAATAATTAAACACCCTAATTCTGGATGGTCTTTGATTAATACATTGGCAGGCAAAGCACCTTCAGTGCCTTAGATTATGGCACTGTGATAATACTGCAGCTGATCTTTCATTGTTCTACTGAAGATTAATTATCTCCCTTCCTCTTCTAATATCCGTTTAGTGTCTTATAAATTGGATCCAACTATTAACACTATTCATTTATTTCCTTTGAAGATGGTTGAAGCTTTGTCTACTTGAGTGTTAGATTTAGTTTCACTTTTTATTTCTGTCTTAGCTAAATACATGTTCTTCTAAAGAGCTTTATCCTAATCTTTCCTTCACTTCCCACCCTGAACACAAAAATAATACACACTCACACACTAATACAATAGATCTTTTCCTCCTTTTCTTGGTAACTTTGTAATAAATGTAATATATTTATCAAGTTTGAGAAAAGTATCATAAACTGAGGGAAAGATTTAACATGACTTTTAGTGAGCTTATGCCACTCAACTGTGAACTTGACAAGTGTTCCTCAGGTTTTTTCCTCTCCACTTTGGTGGGACAAGATGGCTAGGGTGGGCTGGAGTTGAGTATCACAGGTAAATTAGGCTCTGGTAATATCCCAGCAGGTTAGGTTCTGGTTAGCTAGTTTCCTTTGAGGGCAGGCCTTGTTAAGAACTGAGTATTCTGGTGTACTCACAAAAGTGTGGGCACCCCCTATGGCTGGGTCCCCCTGTAGTTTTTGAATGTGAACCTTGTCCTGAAATGAGCCTCCATCAATTTTTCAATTATAGTTCAAGTTTTCTTACTCCTGCTCTGGTTCCCAAACAGTTTTAACCTGCTCCTAAAAGCCCTGACTTCCTGTATGTACTTGCCTGTCTCCTCATCTCATTATGGATCTAAGAAGGTTTGTTGATTTTTCAGTCTGCTCAGCTTTTTATAGTACTTGTGGTTAGGACAGAGTGGTGACTCCCAGGCTCTTTACATGTGGGACTGAGAACCCTACCATGACTTGTATAATTTGTGTTAGCTCATGTGATTTCTCAACGACATACATTGATAGGGAGAAAGAAAGAAGCTGGGCTTCAGTGGGTGCACAGCTTTCAAATTTAGGTAGGCATAGATAGGCTAGGTACAGTGTTTTATAGAGACCAATTTCCTTGTCTTCCATGTTAAGAAGTCATGAAACTAGTGTGGTGTGGCTGGGCACTTGGTAATCTAGTCAGCCAAGTGACTCTTATACTTCTAAGATATCTTACCCAATGGATGTAAACCCCACAGACACTGAAAATATGGAGATGGGTACAGTTCTTAACCTAGCAAGAAAGAGCTAGGGTCTCAGGCCTATGAGCAAAAAATTGCAGTAGTTTCCATGATAATTCTATATCCAGATGGATAACCAAATTTTCAGACAGAGAAAGTGATCACTTAGGGCCTTGATTAAAATGAATATTTGTACAATTTTTGCAAGGTAAAGTTGATTCTGTGATTAAAATCTAATAGAAAAAAAGTAATCTATAATATCACAAAGGACAAAAAAGTGGAATTGATTATAAAAAGATAAAATTTATTTTAGGCTTTTGTTGCTACTATCTAAGCTTTTTTAACTTCATTAAGCTTCCTAAGATATATGAACTGTGTTTAAATAAATGTGCCCAGGAGTCAGAGTAAGTGGGTTTAGATATTGGTTCAAATATTAGCAGCTATGTGATTTGGGTAAAACATTTAAATTCTCTGTGCCTGAATTATCTAATCTATAAAAGGATTTAAGACAATAACTTATTTTGTTAGAATTTACATGAGCTAAAGTATTAAAGTACTTAGAAAAGCACCTATTTGGCCAGTCATAAGTATTAGCCATTTCTACTATTATCTAAAGTTAACAGTGATACTATAAGTTGAGATTTTTATAATCATTAATTTAAAATGTAAAACCTTAATTTTCTATTATTGAGAGTACCATCAAGCCCAATCAAATGGAAAATGCTCTCTAAGTTTGTGATTTATTCTGTGTTTTAGACCATAAATTTTCTTGGGTGGGCTGGACAAAGGAAGACAAAGGGGGGGGGGGATTGGGACCACTGTAATAGACTAACTATATATATATATTTTTTTTTTTTTTGCTTCAAGGACATCCCTAATTATATGCTTGTCTCTTCATTGTCCTAAAGATCTTGAGTAACATGTCTCATTCCTTGTGAGAATGGTGGGTTTATTGTCCTAAAGATTATTACTTTTCATATAGTTTGCCAGTTCCTCATTGAAACAGTTTATGGGGTTGATTTTTTCTCTTTCTGTTTTCTTGCTACTTGTTTGTAGTGAAATATACAATTTAAAAGTTATTTCATGCTCTAATTATGAGCTTCTGTTCTTTCTTTGAGTTCTTTCTCTTATCTTGCAGCAAGAAATATTGAGGTCTCGTGGGGCAAGGGCATTGTCTATTTTCTAGTGTTATTCTCTTCATAGGCTGTTATTTAATTTAAAGAATAAATTGCATTCTGTGTGAAATGCTGTAAGGCAAGGTTGACCAGATGACCTAGGTTTGTAAGGCCTCTATTTTTTAAAGATATACTTTCGGTTGTTGTCCTTTTGGAATAGAAATATCTTCCATGCTTTAGTTTGCAATGGACCATGTTAGCAGTTTCAGTTCCAGACCATAAAAATAGGGAGATACAGAGCACATGTAGTAAGAACTTGCAATATTTTCTCATGCTACTAAAGTTTCTTTTAAATTTTAGAGGCAAGTTGTGATTGTCCTGCTGAGAAATGGTGGTCCTAGAGTGATGGTTGGAATGGATTGAAGTAGATTGATTTTAGGGATATTTAGCTAATTAGGAAGTGGTTTTAAAAAGAATTGGAGAACAATTGGATAGGGTGGGATGAAGGGAAGGGAACCACTAAAAATAATAGGATTGTTTCTGTACAAGTGATAGCAACCCAATTCAAACTGGCATAGACCTAAAGGAAATTGATTGATTTAAGTGCAGGTAAATTATCCTGGGAATAGATCAGATGCTTCAGACATGTCTGGATTCAGGAGTTTAGAGGATATCTTTAGGAATAAATACCTTCAATTCTTTATCTCTGGAGAGCTCTTTCCTCATAGTGGTAAGATAGCATCTGGAAGTTCCAGGTTCACATCCTCAGAGGGTAACAATTCCAGCAGAAGATAACTTCTCAGTACTTTCAAAAAATATGCTTGAATTGAGACTCATTCACTTATTCTGGGTAACATGTCAACCCTGGAGCTAAAAGGCAGAATACATCCCACCTGGAGCAAATAGACCTATGATGGAGAAGGACATTTGAAAACCTATTTTTAAAAAAGAAAAAAATTAGAGGCAAAATTGAAAGCAGATTTGGTTATGCTGCCATAATCTTATTATTGTATTTACTTTTTAGAGTAATTTACTCCATTAAAGGGAAAAAACATTTTTCCTTTTTTTAAGAACTAAGAAATTAGACTTCCAGTCAAGATGGAGGCTTAGATAGACACACTTCGCCTCCTTGCACAACCACAAGAATTACAACTACCTTCAAAACAAAAAACACCCAGAACAGCTAGAAAATTGAACAGTATGGAAGTCTGACAACCAACGGCTTAAAGAAGCCATATTCATTCAGATAGGTGGGAGGGACAGACCCATGGGGGAAGAGAGGATATGGTGTGGCTCAGAAAGGAGGTGGAAGCCATGGTGGAACAGGTGGTCCCACATTCACATGTGGAGGATAAAAATCAGGAGGCATACCTTGGGAGCAAGTGATCCCACCCCCAGGCCAGACCACACAGCCCAGGGTTCTAGCACTGGCAAGATAAAGCCTCATAACTTCTGACTGTAAAAACCATTGTGGATGGGGGCAGTAGAATCCATTTAAAGGGCCTGCATGGACTTAAAATGTACACAAACCCATCCATTCTGGGAATCACCATCAGACAACAGCTAGAAGGGCACCAGGCACATAAAGGAAGTGGGTGAGGTGACTGGGCACAAGGTAGTGCCAGGCAAATCTCCAGAAGCCAGGCAGTGGCACTGTCCCCTCTCCAACCCCTTCTCCCACACAGAGCCAAAAAATAGTGAAGCAGGTTGTAATACCCAGGAGAATTTCTAAGGCTCTTCCCCATATAATTTAACAGGTGCACTGAAACAGGGAATCAAAGCAGCTCTACCTAATACACAGAATGAAACACAGGGAAGCTGCCAGTTTGAGGACACAAAGAAATATGGCCCAAATGAAAGAACAGAACAAAACTCCAGAAAAAGAACAAAATGAAATAGAGATAGACAACTTATAAGATGCAGAGTTTTAAACACTGGTGATCAGGATGTTCAGAGAACTCAGAGTATGGCAAAAATATAAGGGAAGTAATGGAGGTTACATTAAGCGAAATGAAGAAAAATCCATAGAGAACGAACAGTGAAGGGGAGGAAGCTGTGGTTCAAATCAATGATTTGGAACATGAAGAAGAAATAAACAGTCAACCAGAACAGAAAGAAGAAACAACAATTGAAAAAAAACAAGGACAGAATAAGAAGACTCTGGAATATTTCCAAACATGCCAACATCCAAATCATAGGGATATCAGAAGGATTAGGGGGAGAGCAAGAACTTGAGAACTTATTTGAAAAACAATGAAAAAACTTCTCTAACTTGGCAAATGAAGTAGGCATACAAGTCCAAGAAGCACAGAGTCCCAAACAAATTGAGCCCAAGGAGGACCACACCAAGACACATCATAATTAAGATGCAAAGGTTAAAGATAAAGAGAGAATCTTAAAAGCAACAAAAGGAAAAAACAGAGTTACCTACAAAAGAGTTCCCATTAGACTGTCAGCTGATTTCTCAAAAGAAACTCTGCAGGCTAGAAGGGACTGGCAAGAAGTATTTCAAGTGATGCAAAGCAAGGACTTACAGCCAAGATTACTCTATCCAGCAAAGCTATCATTTAAAATGGAAGAGCTGATAAAGTGCTCCCCAGACAAGGTAAAGCTAAAGCAATTCATCATCACCAAGGCATTGTTACATGAAATGTTAAAGGGACTTATTTAAGAAAGGAAGATCAAAACTATGGACATTAAAATGACAACAAATTCACAACTCTTAACAACTGAATCTAAAAAACAAAAACCAAAGCAAACTAAGCAAACAAGCAGAATAGGAACAGAATCATATGTATGGAAATCATATGGAAGGTTATCAGCTGAGAGGGGGATGGGGAGAAAGGGGAAAAGGTTCAGGGATTACGAAACATAATTGGTAGGTACAAAATAGACAGGGGGATGTTAAGAATAGTACAGGAAATGGACTTCCAGCCAAGATGGAGGTGTAGGTAGGCACAGTGTGTCTACCTATCGTGCGAGGTGTCTACCTCGCACAACTGAAAGAAGGACAACAACCATTTAAACACAAAAACAACCAGAACCAACAGAAAATCGAACTGTATGGAAGTCCAACAACCAAGGAGTTAAAGAAGAAACACTCATCCAGACCAGTAGGAGGCACCGATAGGCAGGTGGGTAGAGAGTACTCGCTGCAAGGCTGTGGCTGGAGGACTGGGGCGGTCAAGGCTGCAGCTGGCAGACCAGGTGAGACGGTGAATGGTGGAGCGGGCTGTCCCACATTTGTGCACAGATAAACTGGGAGGAGCAACTGGGGAGCAAGACAGACCACACAACACAGGGCCCCAGCGTGGAAAAATAAAGTCTCAAATCTCTGATTGAAAACACCAGTGGGCATTGAGGCGGCAGTGGGAGAAACTCCCAGTCTCACAGGAGAGTTCATTGGAGAGACCCACAGGGTGTTAGAATGTACACAAGCCAACCCACTTGGGAATCAGCACCAGAAGGGCCCAATTTGATTGTGGGTAGCACAGGAAGTGACTAAAAACTGGCAGAAAGCAGAGCAAGTGCCATTGTTCTGACTCAGACCCCTCCCCAACATACAGCATCACAACCCAGCAATGTGGGTTGCCCCACCCTGGTGAACACCTAAAGCTCCACCCCCTACTATGTAACAGGTGTGCTGAAAAAAAAATGGCCCAAATGAAAGAACAGATCAAAGCTCCAGAAAAAATACAACTAAGCAACAAAGAAATAGGCAACCTATCAGATGCACAGTTCAAAACACTGGTAATCAGGATGCTCACAGAATTGATTGAATTTGGTCACAAATTTGATGAAAAAATGAAGGCTATGCTAAGTGATAAAGGAAAATGTACAGGGAACCAATAGTGATGGGAAGGAAACTGGGACTGAAATCAATGGAGTGGACCAGAAGGAAGAAAGAAACAACCAAACAGAAAAGAATGGAGACATAAGAATTCAGAAAATGAGGAGAGGCTTAAGAACCTCCAGGACATTTTGAAATGTTCCAACATCCGAATTATAGGGGTACCAGAAGGGGAAGAGGAGGAGCAACAAATTGAAAACTTATTTGAACAAATAATAAAGGAGAACTTCTCCATTCTGGCAATGTAAATAGACTTCCAGGAAGTCCAGGAAGCTCAGAGAGTCCCAAAGAAGTTGGACCCAAAAAGAACACACCAAGGCACATCATAATTACATTACCCAAGGTAAAAATGAAGGAGAGAATCCTAGAAGCAGCAAAAGTAAAGGAGACAGTTACCTACAAAGGAGTTCCCATCAGACTGCAAGCTGATTTCTCAAAAGAGACCTTACAGGCAAGAAGGGGCTGGAAAGAAGCATTCCAACTCATGAAAGGCGAGGACCTACATCCAAGATTGTTCTATCATGCAAAGCTTTCATTTAGAATGGAAGGGCAGATCAAGTACTTCTCATATAAGGTCGAGTTAAAGAAGTTCATCAGCATCAAGCCCTTATTTTATGAAATGTTAAAGGGACTTATCTAACAAAAAGAAGATAAAACACATGTACAGTAAAATGACAACAAACCCACAATTATTAACAGCCACACCAAAAACAAAAACAAAAACAAGCAAACAATTGGAACAGGAAGAGACCCACAGAAATGGAGATCACATGGAGGATTATCAACAGGGGAGTGGGAGGAGGAGAGAAGGGGAAAAGGTACAGAGAATAAGTAGCATAGATTGTAGGTAGAAAATAGACAGGGGGAGGATAAGAATAGTATGAGAAACGTAGAAGCCAAAGAACTTATAAGTATGACACATTGACATGAACTAAAGGGGGGAATGTGGGTGGGAGAGGATGTGCAGGGTGGAGGCGAGTGAAGGGGGGAAAATGGGACAACTGTAATAGTATCATCAATTACATATATAAAGAATAGTACAGTAAATGGAGAAGTGAAAGAACTTGTATGCATGACCCATGGACATGAACTAAGGTGGGGATTGCTGGAGGGAAGGAAGGTAATGGGCAGAAGGCAAAAAGAAAGAAAAATTGGGACAAATGTAATAGCATAATCACTAAAATATACTTAAAATTTATTTTTTTCATAAAACCAGAACTAAGAAATTAAATAACTTAGAAACCTGGTACGTGAATTTACTAAGATTTGTATATTAAACATAGATCTTTTCACTGCTGGTTCCAGGAGGAAATGCAGTTGGGAAGCAACTTCAAACTTTAAACATTTTAATAAGATTCTATTGTCATTATATGAATATTCAGGTATGATTCAAAGATGTTAGAGATATTTTTCTTTAATGAGAAGTTATTGTAATCTTCTGTAATTATTTTTGCATCTACCCTTTTTGAGGAATGTTATCCTCTCGTTGTCCACTGAGATTCTCGGTGTTGAGTATAAACTTGCCATAGTCTGAGAATAAAACCACGTTCAGATTTTTGGCAATTTTCTGAGTCATTTCATTTGCTTTCTTTTCTACATAATACATTATTTTTATTTATATTTGTGTGAAGTATGTTTGAATTAAAGTTCTCAGGAAGGTCATAAACTTAACAAAAATTTCCATTTAATAAATTGCTTTTATTAATTGTCTTAATGTCAAACTGCTTATGTCTCTAAGTGACAATTTTGTGTTGAAGGAAAGTATTTAAGGATACTATTTGCATTTTTTTTTACTTAAAAAAATTTTTTTATTATAATCATTGTTCAAATACAGTTTTCTCCTTTTTACTCCCAATCCAGTCCCCCCTCCCACCCTCCCCACTTCCCTCCCATTACCACCCTCCCCTTAGTTTATGACCATGTGTCCTTTAAGTTTGTTCCTGTGAACCCTTCCCCCTGTCCCCTTAAATTCCCTCTTCTCTCCCCTCCGGTCACCATCAGCCTGTCCTCCATTTCAGTTTCTTTGGTTATATTTTGCTTGTTTCTTTGTTTTGTTATTTAGGTTCCTGTTAAAGGTGAGATCATATGGCATTTGTCTTTCACTGCCTGGCTTGTTTCGCTAAGCATAATGTTTTCCAGCTCCACCCACGCTGTTGCAAAGGGTAGGAGCTCCTTCTTTCTTTCTGCTGCATAGAATTCCATTGTGTAAATGTACCATAGTTTTTTGATCCATTCATTTACTGATGGGCATCTCGGTTGCTTCCAGCATCTAGCTATTGTAAATTGTGCTGCTATGAACATTGGGATGCATAGGTTCTTTTGAATTGGTGTTTTAGTATTCTTAGGATAGAGTCCCAGCAGTGGAATTACAGGGTCAAAAGGCAGATCCATTTTTAGTTTTCTGAGGAAGTTCCATACTGCTTTCCATAGTGGTTGTACAAGTCTGCAGTCCCACCAGCAGTGCACTAGGGTCCCCTTTTCTCCACAACCTCTCCAACACTTGTTGTTTGTTGCTTTGTTTATGACGGCCATTCTGTCTGGTGTGAAGTGGTATCTCATTGTGGTTTTAATTTGCATCTCTCTGATAGCTAGCGATATTGAACATCGTTTCATGTGTCTTTGGATTTTCTGTACGTCCTCCTTGGAGAAGTGTCTGTTCAAGTCCTTTGCCCACTTTTTAATTGGATTCCTTGTCTTCTTAGAGTGCAGTCTTGTAAGTTCTTTATATATTTTGGAGATTAAACCCTTGTCTGAGGTATCATTGGCGAGGTATCATTGGCAAATATGTTTTCCCATTCAGTTGGTTCTCTTTTAATTTTCATACTGTTTTCTTTAGCTGTGCAGAAGCTTTTAACTTTGATGAGGTCCCATTTGTTTATTCTTTCCTTTATGTCCCTTGCTCTAGGGGACACGTCAGTAAAAAAGTTTCTTCGTGAAATATCTGAGATTTTCCTACCTACGTTCTCTTCTAGGACTTTAATGGTGTCACGGTTTATATTTAAGTCTTTTATCCACCTTGAATTTATTTTTGTATATGGTGTAAGTTGGTGCTCAAGTTTCATTTTTTTGCACGTGGCTGTCCAGTTCTCCCAACACCATTTGTTGAAGAGGCTATTTTTATTCCATTTAATGTTGCTGCCTCCTTTGTCAAATATTAATTGACCATAGAGACTTGGGCTTATTTCTGGGCTCTCTGTTCTGTTCCATTGGTCTATGTACCTGTTTTTATGCCAGTATCAGGCTGTTTTGATTACAGTGGCCTTGTAGTATAGTTTAGTGTCGGGTATTGTGATCCCTCCTACTTTACTCTTCTTTCTCAAAATTGCAGCAGCTATTCGGGGTCGTTTATAATTACATATAAATTTTTGAAGTGTTTGTTCTATGTCTGTGAAATTTGCCATTGGTACTTTAATAGGAATTGCATTGAGTGTGTAAATTGCTTTGGGTAGTATGGACATTTTGATGATATTAATTCCTCCAATCCATGAACATGGTATATGTTTCCATTTGGTGGTGTCTTCCTTGATTTCTTTCTTCAGTGTTGTGTAGTTTTCTGAATACAGGTCTTTTACCTCTTTGGTTAGGTTTATTCCTAGATATTTTATTTTTCTTTTTGCTATTTCAAATGGGATTTTTTCCTTGATCTCTGTTTCTGCTGTTTCATTGTTGGTATACAGAAATGCCTTTGATTTCTGGATATTGACTTTGTATCCCGCTGTTTTGCCAAATTCATTTATTAGGTCAAGCAGTTTTTTGGTAGAGTCTATAGGATTTTCTATGTATACTATCATGTCATCTGCAAACAGTGACAGTTTTGTTTCCTCCTTTCCGATTTGGATGCCTTTTATTTCTTTTTCTTGTCTGATCGCTGTGGCTAAAACTTCCAGTACTAAATTGAATACAAGTGGTGAAAGTGGACAGCCTTGTCTTTTTCCTGATCTTAGTGGAAAAGACTTTAATTTTTGGCGATTGAGTATGATGTTGGCTGAAGGTCTCTCATATATGGCCTTTATTATGTTGAGGAATGCTCCCTCTATTCCCACTTTGCCAAGTGTTTTTATCATGAATGGGTGCTGTACCTTATCAAATGTTTTCTGCATCAATTCATATGATCATGTGGCTTTTGTCTTTGCTATTGTTTATGTGATGTATTACACTTACTGACTTGTGAATATTGAACCATCCTTGCATCCCTGGAATGAATCCCACTTGGTCATGGTGTATGATCTTTTTAATGTATTGTTGGATGCGGTTTACCAGTATTTTCTTGGGGATTTTAGTGTCAGTGTTCATCAGTGATATTGGCCTGAAGTTTTCTTTCTTTGTTGTGTCTTTATTTGGTTTTGGAAATAGGATGATGTTGGCCTCATAAAAAGAGTTTGGGAGACTCCCATCTTTTTGGATTTTGTAGAATAGTCTGTGAAGGATAGGGGTTAGCTCTTCCTTAAATGCTTCGTAGAGTTCTCCTGTGAAACCATCTGGTCCAGGGCTTTTGTGTATTGGGAGTTTTTTGATCACTGCTTCAATTTCTTTTGTTGTTATTGGTCTGTTCAGGCTTTCTGCTTCTTTTTCATTGAGTTTTGGAAGATTATATTTTTCTAGAAATTTGTCCATTTCACCTAGGTTTTCAAATTTCTTGGCATACAGGTCTTTGTAGTAATTTCTTACAATCCTTTGTATTTCTGTGGTATCTGTTGTAATCTCTCCTCTTTCATTTCTGATTGTGTTTATTTGGGTCATCTCTCTTTTTTTCTTGATGAGTCTGCTTAAAGGCTTGTCGATTTTGTTTATCTTTTCGAAGAACCAGCTCTTGGATTCATTGATCCTTAGAATTGTGCTTTTAGTCTCTATGTCATTTAGTTCTGCTCTGATCTTGGTTATTTCCTTCCTTCTGCTTGCTCTGGGCTGCCTTTGTTGTTGTTCCTCCAGTTCTTGTAGACAAAGGGCTAGGTTGTTTATTTGGAATGTTTCTAACCTTTTTAGGTGGGCCTGTATTGCTATGAACTTCCCTCTCAGGACTGCCTTGGCTGTGTCCCATAAGTTTTGGGTTGTTGTGAGTTTGTTTTCATTTGTTTCCAGAAACCTTTTGATTTCTCCCCTAATATCATTCTTGACCCCTTCATTGTTTAATAGCATGCTATTTAATCTCCATGATTTTGAGTGTTTTTGGTTTTTTTCCTTGGGGTTGGTTTCTAGCTTCAGTCCCTTGTGGTCTGAGAAAATGCGTGGTATGATTTCAATTTTCTTGAAATTGTTGAGGCTTGTTTTGTGTCCTATCATGTGGTCTATCTTTGAAAATGTTCCATGTACATTTGAAAAGAATGTATATTTAGCTTCTTTTGGGTGGAGGGCTCTGTATATATCAATAAAGTCCATTTCATCAAGGGTATTGTTCAATGCCACACTATCTTTGTTGATATTTTGTTTGGAAGATCTGTCCATTTTTGATGGTGGGGTGTTAAAATCTCCCACTATAATTGTGTTGCTGTCCATATCTTTCTTGAAGTCCTCTAAGATTTTCTTTATGTATTTCGGTGCTCCTATGTTGGGTGCATATATATTTACAATATTTATGTCTTCTTGATGGATTCTTCCCTTGAGTATTATGAAGTGACCTTCTGGGTCTCTCTTTATGGACCTTTTTTGGAAGTCTATTTTGTCTGATATGAGTATTGCTACCCCGGCTTTTTTTTCCTGTCCATTTGCTTGAAAGATTTGTTTCCAGCCCTTCACTTTCAGCCTGTGTAGGTCCTTTATCCTGAGGTGGGTCTCTTGTAGACAGCAGATATGTGGGTCATTTTTTCTTATCCAATCAGCTATTCTATGTCTTTTGATTGGAGCATTTAATCCATTTACGTTTAAGGTTATTATTGATAGGTACTTATTCATTGTCTTTTATGTACGTGTGTTCCTCTCTCTCTCTCTCTCTCTCTTTTCCCTCCCTTCCTTAAAGCAGTCCTTTAAAATCTCTTGCAGAGCTGGTTTGGTTGAGGTGTATTCTTTTAGACTTCTTTTGTCTGGGAATCTTCTTATTTGGCCTTCTATCTTGATTGAGAACCTTGCTGGATATAGTAGTCTTGGTTGCAGCCCTCTGGTTCTCATTACCTGGTGTATTTCTTGCCATTCTCTTCTGGCTTGAAGTGTTTCCATTGAGAAGTCAGCTGTTAGCCTTATTGGGGCTCCCTTCTATGTTACTTCCTGTTTCTCCCTTCCTGCCTTTAAGATTCTCTCATTGTCTCGAAATTTTGTCATTTTAATTATGATGTGCCTTGGGGTGGGTCTCTTTGGGTTCCTCTTGATTGGGACTCTCTGTGTTTCCTGGATTTGTGTGACTTTTTCTGTCATCAAATTAGGGAAGTTCTCCTTCATTACTTGTTCAACTAGGTTTTTGATCCCTTGCTTTTTTTCTTCTCCTTCTGGTATCCCTATGATATGGATATTATTACGTTTCATATTGTCTTGCATTTCTCTTAATCCCTCTTCATTCTTTCTGAGCCTCTTTTCCTTTTCTTGCTCTTTTTGGGTGTTGTTTTCTATTTTGTCATTTAGTTCGCTAATCCGATCTTCTGCTTCATCAATCCTGCTTTTCATTCTTTCTACTGTGTTCTTCAGTTCAGAAATTGTATTCTTCATTTCCTCTTGACCTTTGTTGAGAGTTTCTGTTTCCTTTTTCATGTTTATATAGTTTGCAGTGAGATTGATGTAGTTTCCCTCTAATTTCTGAAAGCTCATTGTCAGTTCATTGAACTTCCTGGTAATCATTGTTTTGAACTCACTGTCCGATGGTTGAGTTGCCTCTATTTCATTTAGCATTTTTCCTGAGGCTTCCTTGTTTCCCTTCAATTGGGGGTTGTTTCTTTGTTTACTCATTGTTCATGGGTTTCTTCTTTTTTCTTCTTGCTTGTTAATTTGATCTGTTCTAATTCCCTTTAATTATGGTGTGAACTTTTGTGGTAGAATATTTGTGAGATTCAGTGGTGCAATCTCCTTCGTGTATCCTGGTGCTCACAGCTTCCCCCTATTCTTTTTCATGATCAGCTGGAGGAGTAAGGCAAAATGGTTTAAAACAGCAAGACAGTATACTATGATATTTACTTTAGCAGCCAGTAGAGAAGAGATGGGTTATCCTTTGGCTCCTTATAGTGTTAACCATGATCCTCCACCCCACTATCCACATTTTAGAAAGGATGGAAAGAAGGTAAGACTCTTATTGGGGACGAGAGGATTGTTAGTTGGATCTAGAAAGCTGTGAGGCTGTGGGAGGTCAGATTCTAAGGTAGGGTTGGACTAAAGATTAGTATATAGGAGTAGTGATTAAAATAATAGAGACAACCCCCACAACAGTATAGTTCAGAAAATTGCAAAGTGGGCTGAGATCAGGTAGGGGTATTTAGAAGCATTTACAATTGTATAGGCTAGGTCTTACTAGCAGTAATAGTAAAGTGACAGTCTTGTGGCAGAATCGATGAGGTCTAGATAACAAGAATAAAGAGTATAGAACCTTGAGAGGTGTATTAATGGAACACAGATGAAGGATAGTAACTTATCAACACCTTCTGACTGAGATACCAGGGGGAACCTATCAACTGATAGTATAACCAGCCAAGCAAAGAAGATTATACAAAAAGAAAAAGAATACCAAAATATTATTAAAATAAAAAATGTCGGAAGAGTGAGAAAAAGATAATACAAATTTACAGTAACTTGCAAGATTAAAAAAAAAGGAAAGAAGAAAGGAAAGAAAAGCAGAAGATGTAGTGCAGGAGAGATAAATTTGGAGTGGAAAGAATAATATTAGGATGAATGGAAGAGAAACATAAGGGATTGCGAGATAAAAATAATAAGAATTGAAAAATAAAATGTCACATAAAACACAAGATAAAATCAATCAACCAACAACAGCCAGAGAAACCAAACAAAACCAAAAAAAAAAAAAAAAACCCAAAACACAAAAAAAACCCTCTTGTTGGTTTCTAACTGGCCAGACCAGTTTTTCTGATCTTGCTGGCTTCAGCTGGCTGAGGGACCTTTGAAATGCTTCTCTCCCTCCCAGCCAGATCTCAGCAAGTCTGTCAGGTAGCCTGGGCTCTCCCAAACACACTGGCTCTTTGGATCTCACTTCCACGTTCTTCTGGAGACCAGGGCCCTGCAGGTTTCCAGCTCTATGATCTCAGGAGGCACCCGTGACGTTTTGGGATTCACTGCACCCTCCCTGGGGATCATAAAAGGGCACGCCCCTCCCCCAGACTTTTGAGATTCGGGGTCTAGAATCATCGTAAGTGCCTTGCCGCGACCCTTCTGGGTTCACAGAGCGCGAGAGTCAGTCTTCCCACTGGTGCGCAAGCCAAGCCGTTGCCAGCTCCGTGTTCCCCGCCAAACCACACTCCGACCAGGTGTTGGAGCCTTTCCCTGCTCCCCCGGTCAGGCTGGCTGGAAATCTCTGAGCCACCACTGTAGGAACGCACCAAGCACCATGTCCCTCTCGGGTCGCAGCGTGTGATTCAGGCCTCCCTATGGGGCGCTAGACGGGTGCGGCCCGGCTCTGTGCTCTCCACCAATCTGCACTTCCACCGGGCTAGGGGTGCGGGCACTCTTCCAAGCTGCCCCTGGTCCTGTTGGCTAGAGTCCCTCACTCCTCCCAGGTCTCTGGGCGGGTGTTCATAGTCCCTGGGTGATTTTTTCCCAGTCCAACTGGCCAATCTGTTCCTTTTAGCAACACATTCTCCCCTGGAGTTGCTCACCCCCGTATTCGGGGGAGGGAGCAGCGACTTCCCTCTCCTGGGAGCCCTGGGGCAGACCCCGGAGCACCGGGCAGGCCTGGGGTCTGCACACCCCTAGACCCCGCTCTGATCCTTGGGCCCCTTTTGTCCTGTAGCCGTCTCCTTACCGTCTGGTTTTCCAGTGAGTGCAATAATTTTTGATGTCCTCCTTTCAAAAGTGATTCGGTAACCTAGCCCACTTGCCCTGTTTCTCCACCGATCCGAGAGTTTCCCCCCTCTTCACCAAAGCCGAGAAAAACGCTGCCTAGAGTAAAGCTGCCATCTTCCCTCTCAGGATACTATTTGCATTTAAATAAGAGTTGAAGTATCTGGAATAGAGGTCAATTTTTTCAAATAAAAAACACTACTGAAAAAGGAAAATTTTGCTAGTTTTTAAATTTAGAAAGTTAATTGTCATAAACTATTTTTTTGCTCCCAAAGCAACATGTTCATATAATAAAGGGGGTAAGGAATCCTACCATTTCAGTTAATTAACCAAATTATATTGAATACATTAGCAATGTTTTGTTTGAAAATGAGAACAGTGTGATACTAGAGTTTGATTCATTACATTAATTTTTAAAATTTATTTAAAATTCTTATCCAAGGATATGTTTACTGATTTTAGAGAGAGAGGAAGGAGGCAAGAGAGAGAAACATCAATTGGTTACCTCCCACACATGCCTTAACTGGTGATCAAACCCAAAACTTACATATGTGCCCTGGCTGGGGATTGAACCTGCAACTGTTTGGTATGTGAGACAATGCTCCAACCAACTGAGCCACCCAGTATGGCATCTTCATTTTTTTATTACTATAACACAATATTTCAAGCTTTAACACATCAATTTCACAATAATATATTTATTGTGAATAAAATATTCACAATAAAAATATTTATATTTTTATTTTAAAAAACAGACATAGTTATCACTGAATACTTATAAGTAATGTGCAAAGCAGAAAAATACACTGGCTCTCTAGATTCTATTTTTTAACTATATAAACATTTATCTTTTAAAAAAAATTTATTTTAATTATTGTTCAAGTACAGTTTTCTGTCCTTTACACCCATTCCAGCCCACCTACCCATCCCTCCCCACCTCCCTCCCATTTCCACCCCCTCTAGTTTTTGTCTATGTAAACAGTGATCTTTAAATAATTTGTTTTATGAACTTTTTATTGCCAATTCATATAGAAAACAGTAACTACTTTATGCCAATGAAGTGACAATGAAATATATGGACTTTAATAGTAATGGCACTGAACAGCAATTAGGGTCCTGCTGCCTACTACCTACCTTTAGGCAAAATTCCAGAGGCAAAGGTTTGGTGATAAAGGAAAGGGGTCTTTATTCGAGTTTCACAATTTTGGAATAACAGCTTTACACATGCATTAGTCACTCAAGCCTATCAATAAAGGATAAACTTTTTAACACCCAAGTTCTATAATCCCCCCTGTTAGTTTTTAGTTATCTTAATTCTATAAGATTAGTTTACAAACTAAAACAATATAACATACAAAACTGTGCAGTTTTGGAAGAATGGCAGGCTCCTGCCTCACAACTCGTCCCCTGTAGAACACCCAAAGGAGAATAACCCTGCCACCCTCTGCCAGACCACCCTGATCCTAGGCTATGCTGGGAGCTCTTTCCAATAAAAAATAGTGTCCATTGGGAAATGCAGGCAGGTGCAGGGAGATCATCCAGGTACCCTTGAGGAACAGAGAGCCCTACAGCCAGACAGAGAGCCAGAGCCAGCCAGACCCAGAGCCCAAGAGATTGGGAGCCCTTCTTGAATTTCAGATCTTCTAGCCCATAATTCCATGTGCTCATGAGGCATCCAGCTTCTCAGCCAATCCCATCCTAGGCTGTTTACCATTACCTGGGGCAGCCTCATCCTATGGCCCCTTCCTACTCCTCCCCAGTGATCTGATCAGGTCTCTCTGTATCAGCAATAGATGTGTAAAACTTTTACCAAGGAAGATTCACTCAGCCTTCATCAGATAGAAATACATCTCAATTAGCTTTAACATTGAAGTGGGGAAAGAATCACAAGACAGAAAGAGCAAAATCCCTGGGAAATAAAATTATAAACTTTTCTACAAGATTATTAACTTCCTGTTTTTCAGTTTCAGCAAAAAGGGAGTATCAAAATCCTTTGTTTTTAGGAGAGGCTAGTAATGTAAAACACTGACCCAGATTCCCATATTCTCATTCTATAAAACTGTGGGAAAATTACACTCCACTGGCAAAATTCAGTCTGTAGAAACATAACCACAATTATTAGCTGCTTTTCTCCTAGCTAAATTAATTCCCTGGTTATTTAAATAGAAAAGTTTTTTTTTTTGAAACTATTCAACAGCAAATTAGACTGAAGACAACTTCTGTTTCCTTCACATTATTATTTGACACAATCTTTCCCTTATTCTGTAGTAGCTTTTACTATGTTCATTTCAGTTCTGAAAATGAAATTCCCATGTACTGGCAGAGGCCAATAATATAGCTCAATGAGACTGTACACTGAGATTGAGTGTGGCACCTCTGTCCTCTGCAACAATTTTACATCCAGAGAAGCTAAGCCACAGCCATCAATGCTCTTTCTGAGAAACAAGCATACTACATTATTGGGTTTCAATTTTGTAAAATTAGAAGCTGCAAGCTTAATTCTGAAAGCCCCACATTTTAAAATACTCAATAACGTTGGAAATTTCTTCTTTCACACTTTTACTTGGTTGTTATAAATTCTGTTTGAGCAGTGCTTTTGTCAGTTTGAACAAGTAGGAAGAACATAGTGTCGATAATTAGATTTGGTTCGAATCCTAGTTTTTCCACTAGCTGACCTTTCAACATTTTCGAATACACTTAACTTCCTTAGGCTTAATAGTCTAAATTAGTAGAATAAGGAGGTTGGGTAAAAAGATCTTTTTTGGCTTCCACCTCCTGCGCTTACTGCACCTGTTGTATTTGCTCCAATATTGAGGCTACCTGTTTTGAAAGATTTTAAAGTTTCTGTAGAGAACTTACATTTTTTATAGTATACTCTGTATTCATTTTCTGATTGTTGTACACTATATGATGTACACAAAATTCATATTTCTTATATAGTTACAGAAGCAGAAATCTGTGTAATTTATTTAATAAGTATGCAAAATTAAATTCATTTAACAAGTATCTTAAGGTACATAATTAAACAAAATTGGCAAAGATCACAGCTTATACAGGGTCAGACACAAATAACACCCATTTTTATTACAAAATCTTTCATTACAAAATTATAAGCATGTAATTCTGTAACATAACAATATCACACTCAGGTATACCACATGCCATTTTAGGTGAATTATTCCAATTAAAAGTCTAAATTATTGCACCCATATCATTACCCTATGAACCACACTCAAGCAAGCCTTATTCTGCCAGGCACTGTATTTTACTAAAGAGGGAGATAGACAAGAAACAAAGAAAACCCATAATATATAAGAAACAAAAAAATGGGATATGTACCATTATGTTAGAAGTTCATACACATTATGGAAAAAGAAAAATAGAACAAGTAAGGGGATGATGGGCAGAGATGGGCTCAAGTAGGGCTCATTGAGGAGAGGTCAGAATGAAAACTTGAAAGAAATGAAGGAGTTAGCTGAGCCTGTAGCTGGGAAAGAGCTGTTCTAACAGAAGGAATAGCTAAGTTAAGATATTAATGCAGGAATGGGTCTATTGTGTTCCTAGAACTGCAAGAAAATCAGTCTGGTGTTGTGTGAGCAAAAGGAAGAGTAGTAAAAAATTAAAGAAGTGTGAATGATTGATTTCATTAATGGCCCCAATATTTATCTCTTCCTATCTCTATACTCTTTTATAGTACTGCTCAATAGTGACTCTGGATTTGAGCATGTGACTTGCTTTGAGCAATGGAAAGGCAACAAACTTGATTCAAGGGAACTAATAGAAATTCTTTTGCATTCTCTTGGAAACCTGCCACTGTGGTCATGGAAAAAGCCCAGGCTAGCCTAGGGAGGATGGAAGACCACATGGAGCAGAAATGAGGTTTTTGCCTGAGGCTATCCTAGAACGGACGGCCCTGTGAACACTGACAATGAACACTGCACAAGTTACCCTCACATTGTCTTTAAACAACACTTGATTCATTCTCAAGTGTTGTTTTAAAATACACATGGCACCCTGACTGGTGTGGCTCAGTGGGTTGAGTGCTAAATTGTAAACCTGTGTCACCAGTTCGATTCCCAGTCACTGCACATGCCTGGGTTGTGGACCAGATTCCCAGTGGGGGGAGTATGAGAGGCAACCACACATTGATGTTTCTTTCCCTCTCTTTCTCCTTCCTTTCCCCTCTCTCTAAAATAAATAAAATCTTAAAAATACACATGGAAAAGAGAACCTATATGCTTATTATGTAACTAGATTTTTTATGATAACCTTCTTGTTTGTTTATTGTTTTGGATTCTTTAAATATATATGATCCTTCTTTAGTGTCCTCTTTAGTCAAAATATCATTACTGCTTCATTTTTGTAATAACATTTAATTTAGGCATTTTCCATATATTGGCCTT
Source organism: Phyllostomus discolor (assembly GCF_004126475.2). Taxonomy (NCBI): domain Eukaryota; kingdom Metazoa; phylum Chordata; class Mammalia; order Chiroptera; family Phyllostomidae; genus Phyllostomus; species Phyllostomus discolor. The sequence continues at coordinate 75,790,959 of NC_040904.2, read as the reverse complement.
GCTAAAATAGAGTATAGAATCTTTCACATGGTAGGAAACAACAAGGAAACTTTTCTTTAATTCCATTTTTACACTTAATGGTAAAGTAGCAGGGGAAAATGCATTTATAGATCATTTCCAGGCAAAATTGTGGAACTAACAACCAACATATTTCTACCTATGTGCAGTCTCTTTATTTTACTAGAGGTGGGAATCATGGCCTCTTGAAATGAAAAAAAGTCATCATTCTGCTTTTAGCTGTATTCATATATTGCATTTCTGTATTTTTGGTTTGTGTTGTAAAAAGCTTACAGAATAAATAATGTTGTGACATAAAAGAAAACAAACAAACAAACCAATGTGAGGTGGATTGTTTAGCAGTGGTACCTAGTTGATCCAAGAAGTTATGTCAGTTAGTGTGATCATGGAAATTGGGTTAAATCATGTCAGATCATGCTGAGATTATAAAAATTTTTTCTTTTACTCTAAATAAAAGGAGTAATTATGACATATTGGACAACTGGCAAAATCCCACTATTGGTTCTTTGATGTGTAGAATGAGGGCTATTCTGATGGAAAGGCCAAGGGAAGCCATTAGATCTACCTCTATCCAGGAAAGTGATAAATCAGAAGCAAGACTTTTGACTTGAAAATATTTTTCATTTGATTGAAAATATTTTAAAGATTGGTGCCACCACCAAAGATTTGAAAGATGTAGGGGTGGTGATTCTCACCATGTCTCTATTTGACTTGCCTATTTGGCCTGTGCAGAGGACAGACTGAGCTTGGAGAATGGCAGTGGATGATTGCAAATTTAACCAGGTGATAACTCCAGTTGCAGCTTCTGTACCAGATGAGGTTTCTTTGCTTGAACAAATTAATGTGTCCTCCAGTACCTCATATATAGCTATTTATCTGTCAGGTAATTTATTTTTCCATTCCTGTTGGTAAAGATCACCAGAAGTAGTTGACTTTCATCTGGTAAAGCTGAAAATACACACTCAGTGCCCTATGTTAGGGATATCAACTCTCTAGCCCTGTAATTTATTATAATTTAGTTTGTAAGAATTTTGATCACTTTTCCCTTTCCCTTTCCCTTCCACATAATGTTACACTTGTCCATTATATTGATGGCATTATGCTGATTGGACCTAGTGAGAAAAAAAGTAAGGGCTACTTTAGACACATTGGTAAAACATTTGCATGGCAGAGGGTGAGAAATAAATCCAACAGGAATTTAGTGGTCTTCTGCATTAGTGAAATCTCTAGGGAATGAGTGGTGTGGGCCACATCACATAAGAAGGATAAGTTGTTACATATGACCCTTCCAACAGGGGCAGAGGGGTAGGGGGGAGGGGAGAGAGAGAGATAGAGATAGAGATAGATAGATAGATAGATAGATAGATAGATAGATAGATAGAGAAAGAATATGTGTAGTGGGCCTCTTTGGATTTGGAGGCAAACTGTTCTTCATTTGGGTGTCTTACTTCAGTCTATTTACGAATTTACCAAAAAACTTCTTGTTATGATTGGGGCCCAGAATAAAAGAGGGCTCTACTACAGGTCTAGTCTGCCATGCTGGCAGCTCTGCTGCTTGGGCCATATGATCCAGTAGATCCAGTGGTGCTTGAAGTTTCAGTGTTTGGAGCCTTTCACAGGGCTTACAGATTAATAATAGCTCAGAACTTTAAGATTTTGGAACAAACCCCTACAATCTTCTGTGGATAAGTACTCTCCTTTTCAGAAAACCATTTTTGTTTGCTATTGACTGGGCCTCAATAGAGACTAATTGCTAGCCATAAACCACTAAATAAGCAGGCAACCCGAGGTGCCAGTCATGAACTGGGTGTTATCTGAAGCACCAAGCCATAGGCACAGTAGCACTCCATGATCAAATACAAGTAGTGCATGTAGGACTGCACTCAAGCATGCCCTAAAAGTGTAAGTTCCATGAAAAAGTGGCCCAAATCCCCATGGTACCCATTCCTGTCATGTTGCCTTATCTCTCTCAGCCTTCACCTATGGCCTCATGGGGAGTTCTCTATGATCAGCTGAAAGAAAAGAGAAAACCTGGACCTGGATTACGAATGGGCCTATAAAATAGGAAAGCACAACCAGGAAGTAGAGAGTGGTGTCACTAGAGCTTGTTTTGGGGACATCTCAAAAGACAGTGGTGAGGGAGAAATCCTCTCAGTGGGCAGAACTTTGAGTAGTGCCTCTGTTCATTATTTTTTCTTGGAAATAGGTATGACCAGATATGTGATTGCATACCAGTTAATAGGCTATTGCCAATGGTTGGCCAAAAGGTTAGGGACTTGGAAGGAAAAATGATTGAAAAGTTAATGTCAAGGAGATCTAGGGAAGAGGTATAGGACTGTGGAAAAGCCTCTCTGAATGGGTGAAACATGTAAAGTATTTGTATTCTATGTGACTATTCACAAAAGAATGACCTCAGTAGAGGAGAATGTTAGTAATCAAGTGTATAAGATGACGAATTTTGTGGCTACCAGTCACCCTCAGCCTCTTTTCCTAACCACCTCTGCCAGTGCCCCAACAGGGGCCTGGTGGCAGGTTTCACCCCCAAGAATCAATGTTGCTGTTAAGGAAAACTCCTGGTGGCTAATTGGGCTCAAATTTATAAATAGGATCTAGCAGTCACTGCTAAATAAAAGACTCAAGCCTCCTGTTTCTCTCTGCACTTGTGGGAGAAACTGCATTGAGCTGCAAACCTCCTTCCTGCATTGTGCTCCTGCTGTCTGAATTGACCCTTACAGAGGAGTTTCTGGAATCACATTTCAACCAATAAGACCTCATGAAACCTTCCCTGTCCAATTGGAGCTGCACAGCTGTATCCTTATTTGCATCTTCAGTGATTAATCAGAGTGGCTCAATTGTAACCAGTCAGGGCTGTGCTTTTCAGACCAATCAAACTGTGAGGGTTTGGAGTCTTCATTTATATAAGGACAGAAAAATCAGGCACCAGGGACAGGGACTTCTCAGTATTATAAGTCAGCTCTGTTCTGACTTGTAGGGTGCACTTTCAGTTTTCATAGAGGAGTCCATTTTCCTGCCTGGAGCTTTAACACTGACGTTGTCTCAGCAGAGTGAGGCAAAGTGGAGTGGAGCTGTCTCTCCAGAGAGGGGCTGGGCTACAAAACCAGATCAGAGAAGAGTGGCGCTGTCTTGCTAGTGTGGAGTGGATTGGAGGCTTGCCCCAGGGTCGTCTCAGTGCCATGCTGTTCCTCAGCCATGCTGTATTGTGATTGAGGTGGAACACTGTTGAGCTGTTCTACAGTTGTGCTGTATCACAGTTGATCTGTTTTCACTGAATGAAGTGTCTCCCTCTACTGCACACTGAACTGGGGACTCTTGTTGGTGTTGAGTGGCATTGATAGCCTTCAGTTGACAGAGAGATAGAGATTATCAATGTGCCTACAGTCACTGATGAACATCCAATTGGCCAGCAGCAGAGACCAACACTAGATTCTGATATTTCCTGTAGTGATCAGCCAGCTTCATGGGGCAAGGTGATTACATCAGATCACTTTTACCATGGCAGGATCGGCATTTGTTCTTACTGGAATAGACACTTACTCTGGATACAGAGTTGCCTTTCTTGCATGGAATGCTTTTGCCAAAACTACTGTTTGTGGACTCACAAAAGGGTTTATCCACTTTCATGGTTCCACATGGTTGTGATCAAGGAACCTATGTCACAGCAAATGATATATATTAATGGGCTCATGTTCATGAAATTCCCTGTTTTTTCCATGATCCAGACATCCTGAATCATCTGGCTTGATGGATTGGTGGAAGGGACTTATGAAAGATTCAGTTAGAGTGCCAGCTAGGTGGCAATACCTCACAGAGCCATGGCAAGGTTTTTCAGGGGTTTGTACATACTCTAAATCAGTGATCAGTATATGATGTGGTCTCTCTCATAGTAGGGATTCATGGATCCAGTAATTAAGGAGTAAAAATGAGAGTGGTACCACTTATTAGTGCTATTATGCTCTGATAGTAAAATTTTTGCTTCCTGTCTACATGATCTTATGCATTGGTGGTTGGGAAGTCTCATTTCCAAAGGGAGAATGCTTCTGTGGGAGACACAAAAATATTTCCATTGAAGTGTTTCCACCTGGCCACTTTGGGCTCCTCATGCTTTTAAATCAACTAGAAAAGGAGGTATTTACTGTAGTGGTTGGATGATTGATCCTGATTACCAAGGAGGAAATTGGACTACTACTCTGCTATAGAGGTAAGGAAGAGTATGTATCTGGGAGAGAGGAGATCACTTAAAACATCTCTTAGTATTATCATGCCTGTGGTTAAAATCAATGGAAAACTACAACTTAATTCAAGTAGAATTAATAATGACCCAGACACTTCAGGAATGACAATTTGGGGAATCCTACCAGGTAAAGAACAATGGCCTGCTGATTGTGAAGGAATATGGGATGGATTATTGAAGAAGCATAAAGAATATTACCTTCCATGAAATGGGTGGGCCTCATCCAATCAGCTGAAGACCTTCACAGAAAACACTGCAATTCCCTAAAAAGGAAGAAATTCTGCCTCAGTGGTGCCTTTGGACTCAAGAAAGCAACATTAGCTCTTCCCTGGATCTCTAGCCCACTACTCTCCCATGCAGATTTTGGGCTTCCAGTTCCCACAATTACATGAGCCAATTTCTTAAAATAAATCTCTCTCTCTGCCTATACATACACCCTATTGTTTCTGTTTCTGTGGTTACTCATGGCTAATAGAACTAGCAATGTCTGCCAGAGTATACCTCAGCAGTTTTTGGAATTTTTTTTCTATTATACATTTACATTTTACATCGCACATTTATTTTCAATTATAACACACTTAAAAGTCAATTTACATGGGAAAATGTCATTATTGTACAAATGAAGATGTTTAGACTCTGTATGGCTAAATGATTTTCTAAAGATGATATAAACATTAAAAGTCAGGTGCAGGACTGATACTCATTAGACTAGGGCTATGAATATCACAGTCCTTTTCAGGGGACAGTATTTACTTACACATATTAGCTGTGACTTGATCAAGATTGTTGCTTATCTACAAAGTGAACATAATTGTATCTAAATCAAAAGATTATTTGAAAATTGATTGAGATGTGTATTGGAAGCATTTCAGACAGTGCCTGATTGCACCAGATAGTTAATAATTGATAGTATTATTTCTTAGTTAAAAGAAACTATTTTTGTGTATTAGATTCATGACTTTTATTTAAAAAATCATCTTTATTTTACTAAAAGTTAAAATGATTTATAATGAAATTCATGGTTTGAAAACCTTTTACTTTTCAGAGATTTTTAAATGATTAGACTTAATTGATAAATGTTTGAAAGTAGAAGCTAGGTTATTGCAGACTTCAGTCTTGTAATCTTTCATGGTGTCATGAGATATTGTCTGGGCCCCCTAAATTTCAGAGGGGTTGGGTTGAGGATGTAGTGATGAATAATGAAAAGTATAAGTTCATGCTCTTAAAGGTCTAAGAATGCTTTTAGATTTTTCTTAAAAAAAAAAAAAAACAACCCTCCAGTATTAACATTTAGAAAGTACTTAGGAAGGGTTTCATTTGCAACTTCCCCAAAAGATCCCTTTGGAAAATGATTGATTGAATTTGGCAGACATCCTTTATTGTGTGACAGTTTTGTTACAGTATTTTTAGCTTCAGTATGAGAGGAAAAATTTCAAAGCATGCACTTGTGTAACTATTCCCAAAGGTAATGAGAGGATTAAATACAATCAATTTTTTGGAGTCAGTCATAAATATGGTATTGAACATATGTTGAAACAGACTATAATGTTTCAGAGAATGAAGAATGAGTTAAGGGTTTTTTATTTCAGACATTTTTTTCTATTCAGGAGCAAAAAATATTTGGAGAATGCTAAAAGCTGTAGAATTGGATTCAGCAGCCACAAATATCATAGAAATTTTGGCTACTGAAGTCCAATTCAGATATGTTACATGTATAGAATGATAATATCTTTATTAAAATCATAGTTCCAGAAGACATCAGAGTAGCTAAAAGTAACTCTATATAATTTTTGATAAACCTTTTCATTTAAAAGTTATGCTAATAACCCATAGACAAAGCTAAATGGGGGTAGGATTGAAGGTAGGAGGTGGGGTGGGTGGGGTGAAGGAAAAGGGTGGCAGGAAAATGGAGGCAACTGTACTTGAACAATAATTGTAAAAAAAAAGAAAAAAGGGAGAAAGATATAGAATATTATTCAGTTATGAAAAATAAGGAAATTATCCCATTTGCCACAACATGGATGGATCTTGAGGACATCACACTAAGTGAAATAAGTCAGACAGAGGAAGACAAATATTGTGTGATCTCACTTATATGGAATATAAAAAAGAAACTCACAGAAACAGAGAACAGATTGGTGGTTGCCAGAGGAATGGGGTGGGATGTGGGGGAATGGGTGAAAGTGGTCAAAAGGTACAAATTTTCCTTTATAACACAGATGGCAAACACAAGGCCAGTGGGCCGAATCAGGCCCTCCACCTTGTTTCTACCTGGTGGCAGCACCAAGCTCCTTGCCCCTAGTTAAGGAGTAGTTACATTTATACAGTACCAAAATTGCATTTGGCCCTTTGAAGGCAACTGCAAGGCTGATGTGGCCCCTGGTGAAAATGAATTTGACACCCCTGCTTTATAAGATAAACAAGTTCTTGGAGTATAATGCACAGCATGGTGACTATAGTTAACAATACTGTATTGTATATTTGAAAGTCATTAAGGGAGTATATCTTAAAAGTTCTTATCATAAGAAAATAATTATAACTTCAAGAAATAATGAATGTCAACCAAACTTACTGAAGTAATAATTTTGCAATATATACATATATCAAATCATTGTGTTGTACATCTTCAAGTAATACAATGTATGTCAATTATGTCTCAATAAAACAGGGAAAATAATAAAAAAGAAAAAGTAAAAGTTATGCTAGTTGGTAGTTTTATCACCAATTTCTAGAACAAAATGTCATTCCAGCTATATATCTCTATTCTAACATTATCTAGCCCCTTTTACCTGTTAGCATAATTTAATATAGTTATTCTCCTTCTAAATTACCTTTTAACAGTTTACTTCTTACACTGCACTTGATTAGCTTTCTTCCTAACTTACTGGCTACTTAGTCTCAATTGTCTCTCTCTTTGTCCCTTCTCTCTTACTTGACCTTATTAAAATTGGCATGCCCCAGAGCTTAGTTTTTGGACTTTGCTTTTTTTAGCTGCAGATCTATGGTGATCTCATCCAGTCTCATAACTATAAAGACTATCTATATGCTGATGCATACTGAATTTTAAGGAGTCTCTTGGCCAGACTGTGCTCCAGGACACTGGCTTCCTTGATGTTATGTGAACATACCAGACATGTTCTTGTTTTAAGGTTTTTGCTCTCTGTGTTCTGAACATTCTTCTACTAGATAGTAGTTTGGTTAAACTCACCACTTTGTCTAATTATCACTAGTTCAGTAAGGCTTGCTCTGACTACCACAATTAATACTAAATTCTGACCCGCCCACCCCACACATTCCCTATTGCTCCCCACTTCCAAACTGGACCTTCTGACTTCCTGTACCATATTTGATTGTTTTAATTTTTCCCATAAAATTATACACTTGTGATGCCTTTCCTCAACCAGAATATAAGTTCCTTGGGAATTTTTTCTTTGTCACAGATATATCCAAGAATCTAAATAGTGTTTGGCACTTTGTAGACATTTGAAGCAATTTTTGAATTAATGAATGAAGAAATTAATGTTAGGAAAACTGTACATTCTGGGCAAAATCTCATCTGCAGGAAAGCAAAACTAAGTAGACAGAGTGAGTTTGAAGGGGACAGAGTTTGAAATAAAACACAGATTTTTCTTTGCAATCTAGCAAGTCCAGTTTACTGTATATTATCTTTTACCAATTTAACATTTTAATGCAAAAAATGTTTAACATTTTTAGGCTGTCTATTATAGATGATAAAATCATAGGATTGACATAGTGAAGCAAGAGGACAGCATAGAACTAATGCATGCATTGCTGTGCTCCGAGGAGTGACCAGAACTCTAGAGCTGAGAGGACTTCAAAGACAACTTCAAAGCACCTGAGTCTTAAAACTGGGGATGATGTCTGGCGTGATCTGGCAGGTTTTGAAAGGATACCATTCTGTCTGAGTTATGATAAAACTTAATAAAGATTTATGTGTTTCTTGAATCTAATGATTTGTATATTTCCTTCATCTTTCCCTTCATTTGTTATTATATGTCCCAGCTGTTTTTGTATGCATTTTTAAAACATTGTGTGCTATATATTTTCCTGGTAGAGACTGTTTGGATTATTTCAATTTGTGAAATGTATTTATATTTTGAAAACTTCACAACAGAAAGGGAATCCTTAGAACATAGAAAAAACCAAACAAGTCATACCATATATTGTTAGTATCCTTAAGCCGGAGCAAAGCATAGGTCAATGTTTAACATAGCTATCTGAGTTTACTCTTATATATTAATATGTTTAACTGGCAGAGGAAGTGAAACTAGAAGTTAAAAAGGGATGAGAGAATTGAATCAAAAATAGTATAAATTTTGGGGGCCAAAGGTAAAAAACCTAAAACAGGTGAACATTGACAACAATATATGTATTTTTAAAGTTGAAATGTTTGCATTATTCCTTTGAGAATTAGATAGTGTGTGTCAAGAATAAAATTTTTAAAGACACACTGTGGGTTACCCTAAAGCAAATTGTTTGGTTAAAATTTTTTAATGATTAAACATTTCTAGCATGTGTTAAAATATCTAATTTTTGTGGAAAAATGGGTTTAATTTATTCTTGTTACTTAACATACTGAAGTGCAATGATAAGTTGTTTTTCAGTCATTATGAAGCAATATTGAGCAGTCAGCGTGACTTAACTTTTGAAAAGTTGTGCTTGGAGTGTGATATCACTTTAGGGTGATGAGCACAGCAGGTGAAGGAGCCAGCATCCTGTGGGCCATTTTCCTGGTTTTGATTATTTTCTACTCATGGAGTCACCATGAGATTATGGGGATAAGTCAAGTCAGTGTAAGATTGTTTCCATGGGGAAAAAATGGGATTCTAGGAAAGATACCATTATAAAAAGTAAAATTATTTATTTTTATTGTTTTGATTTATTTTTTGCTCACTTATTTATTTTGTTTTTATTTTTTAAATTAATGTTGAAGTACAGTTGTCTCCATTTCCCACCACCTCTCCTCCCCACCCCAGCCATCTCCACCTCCCACCCTTGATCCTGCCCCCTTTTTGGCTTTGTCCATGTGTCCTTTTAATATTTACAAGAATTTGTCTTTTCTAACAAAAACAAAATAGTGTGAAAGTTTCTACTTTAAATGGAGTTTTAATTTCTTTGTTATTTTAATTATGCTTAAATGTAACCAACTGTAAAATGTGAATGTGTACGAAGTCCATTCAAAATCATTATTGAAAATGTCCCTTTTTTTCAAAAAGATTTTATTTATTTTAGAGAGAGAGAAGGGAGGGAGAACGAGAAGGAGAGGAACATCTATGTGAGAGAGAAATGTCACATGCATCCTGATCAGGGACCAAAGCAGCAACTGAGACGTGCACCTGACCGGGACTTGAACTGATGACCTTTGCAGGACAGTGACCAAAAAACTGAGTTCACTGGTCAGGTCCAAAATGTCTAGCTTTTAACAGAATATCTAAAATATGCCAAATCAGAAAAAACTTTTATTAAGAAAATGTAAAATTATATGTAATAAGAGTTAAATTTTTATCTTATTATTTAAACTTTGCATTATTTTTATTTCTGAAAACACAATATTACAGTAGTAACAAAAATAATACTGTTTTCTCATATGAAAAATACAAAATATTACAAACTACTTCCAGTGTGAAAAAACTATGACTGCAGTGTGCTGTCTAAAGTGATTTATGATCTTCCAATGCTTATAGCAATGTCAAGTTTCAATGTTGAATCACACTATTATAACGTGTCAAACTATTTTAAAAGTACTCTAACAGTTGACTACACCTGTTTCCACTTTGCAAATCCTTTCAAGTTCATGGCACTTTGATCGAAGGGAAATATTTAACTTATGTCTTTCCTTTTCAATCTAAAAATGGAAAAAAATTATTGTATTTTGTATGATATATTAGCATTAGTGAATAATAAATTGTTAAGATTAGTAATTCTCTTTTATTTGATCTTTTGTAAAGGAATTTTTCACATAGTTTCATTTGGGTTATTTCCAAGGGAATAAGTGGATCAAAATGTGGTAAAATTCTACTAAATTATATTACCACATCCTAATGAAAAAAGTCTTTTAACACTTAGTCAAAATATTTTGGGTATGCATTTCTAAATTTGATACACACACACATTCTCTATTTAAATATTTAATAGCATCTTATGGTTAAGTCCAAAGTAAGACATACTCATCATGTAGTTATTATTTGGCATTTATGCCAGACTACTTATTTTTGGCAGCTTGAAGGAGAATGTGGTTCTTGACACCTTTATGTGGCCTAATTATCACTGGAATTTATCATTTCTCTGTTCAGTCACACCTGATAGGCTGAAACCATGGAGATAAAATAAAGCCCTCTTACTATTATTTCGCTCATTCTTGGTACATACATTTAACTAATTCTGGATTACATAAATAAGCATTCAGGGAAACACATTTAAAATGTGGAAATAACAATAACAACATAAATTTTCTTAATGAGAGACTGTGGAGCTTTCTGAAAATAAAATACTCAGAATGCTACTGGTAAACAACGATATTAACTTAGTAAAATTTCAGTTTTTTCCTTATGACTTAGATTTTACGGAACTTGATTCTATAACTTTTCAGACACTCTCTAGTTTTGTGAAGCACTTTCAAAAATTTTTTTCCAGTGCACTTTTGAATTTCAATAAAAGGCTTAACAGTATCTTTTTTTAAAAAAAAAGATTTTCTTTATTTTTAGAGAGAGGGGGAGGAAGATAGAAAAAGAGGAAAAGAAACATCAATGTGTGGTTGCCTCTCATGTGCCCCACTGGGGACCTGGACTGCCACCCAGGCATGTGACCTGATTGGGAATTGAACTGGCAACCCTTTGGTTCTTAGGCCACACTCAATCCACTGAGCTATACCAGCCAGGGCAGGCTTGACAGTATCTTAATCCAAATAAGTTATAAATTAAATATGAAAGAATCAGATATAGCCAAGAAATTCTCCTCAACAGAAATATCATTATAATCTCAAGGTAAGAGCTGGACGAGAAATTTTAAGATGTGTTATTAAAATGCTCAAGGAGAAATTTTAAGGATATAAAGGAGTGTGAATTTGTATGAATTCTTAAAGCTATAAAGTACATTAAAAAGGAAGACATTTATGTCTTCTGTAGCCCAATTAAAAAAACATCATGCATGAGAGTAGGAATCAATCATATTTTTTACTGAAAAGAGCACCGTTTCAAGGGAAACCTCAATATTCCCATGATAGATTATTCAGATACTCATTAAGAATGGCTTTTGCATTAGTCCTTAATGAGCTGTGTTTATTGTTACAGAGAAGTTAGGTTCTGAGTAAAATCTGAAGATGAACAAGTAGTTGTACATACTTTATAGAGCCAAATACTGAACAAAATGAGAGGATGTAAAAATATTTTTTCTTATTTATGGAAAAATGAGACAACCTTTAAAACTCTGGAGTACTTTCCGAAGAGAGGTAGATTTACAACTCTACAGGATGGGGCTGGTAAGAAATCAACAATGGTTAGCAAAAGAAAGATAAGATAAAATATTCCCAATATTGACAATGTTTTCTCTAGCACAAGTTAGCAGCAGCAAACTGAATAATGATATTTCTGAGGTTTGAAGATCATCTGTGGGAGACATTTAATATTCTGCTATGCATATAGTAGGCTTTCAAACAAAGATACCTTAGGAAAAAGAGATACAATGTTTCTGGATTCTCAAGGTTTTCATTCAAAATCATAATCATATTTGCTTCATCTTCATTTTCTTGGGCAAGATCAGCATTATACTCAATCACTTTTTCTGCTTCTATTCTTGGCCACACTACAGCACCTTCCTAAACATGTTGATGATCTGGAATAATGTTTATTTAAGATATCAAGTTCTAATTCTACATTTTACTTTCCTTCTAATTATCTTGAATTGAAGTGGGTTTCTTGACTTTCACAAATGACATATATCACTAAGCATTTCATCCTAATCAGCTTCTTGGTGATCAAGAAAATAGTCCAATATACTCTCTACTTTATTAGAATACTCAACAAGGGAATATATTGATGATTAAAGGTCGAAAAAATAAAGATAACCACAGCATCAAAATCAGAGTCAAGGTAGGGAGGATAAACACTTAAAAATAGCTACTGTGAGGTAGCAACCACCTAGACAGAAAAATAGGCTCTGGAATAAAGAGATGAGATCAGTTTTTCTCTCCCAGGAATGGCTGAATATTTTTATAAGTCTTTTGCTCAGGAATACCTAAGGAAAGGATTTATTAGAAAAACTGCTTTAGCCATATCTGAGAGACATATATTGTCTTTCAAATCCTGTTTCATTTTAAATTAACCCAAAACACTATGTTCATCCCCTTGCTCTTCATTTTTATCATAGCTTTCATTCTGATTTTCATGTCATATTGTCATATATTATTAGATGATCAATGAAATAATCAGGTTTAAATGCCACAACTTGTCTGTCCTTACTTTAGCTGTGATAAACATAAGTAGTGTAACTAAAGAGAAGAAAAATAAATCTGTTTTCAAGAAATCATTTAGTAGTATAGAATTTAACACACAGTATAATAGTGGATACTACAGACTGCTCACTTTTAAATTTAATTTCTTTACTCAATTGTAGTTTTGTCCACCATGTTTGGTTAACCATATTCCATATGTACACAATACAGTTGTATGTTTTAAAGCATGCTATAATTTAATTTATTCACTGATTTCAAATAGTATTTCCATAAAAAACTTCACATAAAGTTTTTTAAAAACTTATGATAATTTTTAAAGTAAACTAGAGTACTCATAATTTGGATTCCTGACCTGTTATCCATTATTCAGGATATTAAAACATTATGATTTCATTTGATAATCTTCATGCCATTGGCAGTTCCAACTCAATATTACAATTGTAGACTACATACTAGTTGTTTACTAACATGTTTTCCCCCTTGTCTTGTTTTTCTTGGTAAACCATTTCATTCATGATTTGTATGACTTGATCTTTTGGAGTCATTCTCCTATTTTGTCTTTTCCTTGACTATAAATTTATGATGCCTTTTGGATGTTATTCCTTTGACTTTGTTGAGCTGCATTAACTTATGCTTGAAATCCTTAATTACATAATATGCCACTAGGCCTAAAGGTGACTTCCTATCCTGGCCAACATGCTGAAGGGATCTGCCAGTACCACCCAGGTGTGCATGCCTTTTCAGAGTGTGCATTGCACTTAGCACTTTACCAAAGCACTCTTCAAAACTAATTGTCTGTTGTTGTTCCTGATCTATGGCAAAAAGCTGAACATATCTAACTTTACCAAATGATATCCCAAAAGCCAAAATGATAAACAGGTACACATTTTGGATGAGGTATTTTCTTTACACAAGGACCCTCTGAAATGCATGTATTTAGCCATAGAAATAAGAATAATGGCAGATATTTCTAGTGCAGGGTATAGCTGATGGGGACATACTTTGGGGGCTTACATGAGTTTTGAGAACTTTGAGGTAGTGTTCCTGGGTGGGCTTTTATTGTATATTTCTTTGTCACTGTCTATAAGATCACTTAAGATGTTCTGCATTGTTCATGGTAAAATATCTTGTTGGCTGGTTGTTTTGCAATTATCTCTTGTGAAAAACATGGATCTTTAAACTTTAGTGAGTATATATTTTTGAAGGATGAAGAATGGCAATGATAGGTATCATTATCCACATGACATTTATTATTGAGCTAAATTAAATGAAATCAGCATTGTTAAGTACCCACTGTGTGAGAAATAATATGCTTGTGCCATGTGAGTCTAAATGATTGTGCTAATTTTATGAGAAGAAACTTTTCACAGTGTGCCCAAGAATCACAGGCTTTCTACCAAACCCCTCTGGACTATATTTTTGAAACTAATGAAGACATGGGATGGAGAACACATGGTCTTCCAAGTATGAGAGCCAGTTGGAGTAAGGCATTTTTTTGGTGCATATGTTGAAATTTCTGGAATATTTTAATGCTTGTTGAAAAATACTTGAAATCTTGTACATATGGTAAGCATCATGCCTACTCAAGTATTTTTCCTTTCCACCCTGGCCCTTTGTAATTTTTGAAATGTGTGGGGTTAAGATGAGAATTACATAGGCATCTGGAACCTGCCTTTCCTTAATATGGAACAAAAGGTGTGAAATAAAAAACACTTCTGCATACTGGTGTGTTTACAAATCACTTTGGGTTTTCCCCAGGATTCAATCACAGTGTGATTGAAGGGTGACGATGTTTACAAATTTGGCTTGAGGCTGATGCATCTTCAGGAAAACAGTCCAGCAGCTGCTGCCTTGCTGATGAGCTGTAGGAATCAGAGACAGGCCTAAATAAAGGAAGTAAGGAAAGAGCAGATGGGCAGAGGGGAAGAACAAATGCTGACTCACACTTCAAGGGCACAAACCTCCAGTACTGGTCAGTGGCAGGTTCTTTTAGCACCTTGTTTGCACCAAAGACATCACATCAGATGTTTTTTTTCCAAGGGACATTTTCCTAAATAAGATGCTCTGCCTTTAGTCAAAAGCTGATTCATGTTCTTAAAATTGAAGGAGCCTCTGCTGGAAGTTCTGATTGCTGTTTCAAAGCTGAAAAGTGGAATATGTGTTAAAACAAATTTGTATATGTGATTGGAGATATTTATTTATTTAATTAAAACAAATTTCTTGACTTTCTTCACAATAGGATTACTAAGATTCTACCTAGGCAAGTTGTTTAAATCCTGCTTAAGTGAATGAGTTATAAATATCACAATAAAATAACAAAACAACTTAAAATAACAAATATTTAGAAAAATTCTGTCTCCAGATGTCATGTATATTCCTATCAATAGTTGATTTCTAAAAAGTAATTAATTCCTAACTTTAAAAAATTTGCAGTGCCAATAAATATTATATTAGGATTTCCCATTGCTTATAATTATTACTTAATCCTATATTTCAAGCAGCTGCTGAGTTATTTTATTGATCCTTTAATTTTTTACCTAAACATCTAATGTTGATGACTTCATTAATTTAATAAAAACAATGATTACTTAAAGTGAAATAATGCTGCCATTTTTATATTATGGGAACACTTAAAAACCCTGTATAAAATTTGCCTACACTAATATCTGCTCTGTATAAAATATAATAATAATTGAATATAGTATTTGAATTTTCTATACATCTTGCTCTCTTTAGGATATAATGTTAATAACTCACACACTATGTAGTCAAATTTATATTATTTCACTTAGGCACCTTGATTGTAAATTTAGTCTTTCAACTTGCCCTGGGTGTGTAACATTCTTACATATTACATTTTAAACTCAAAACTAATGATCCTGTTGAGAAGCATTGGTATGAGCTATTCTCGAAAAGTGAAAAAAAAATCTAGCTGTCTTTTTTATTTTAATCCCTTCTCCTTTGGGAATGTAAAGCTATTACACAGTTGTCTCAGCTGCTACCTGGCATTCAAACCAGATCCTTGAGCTGCCAGACATTTCTAAATCCCACTCTCTTCAATTTCCCCAAGTAGTTTATGTTTCCAGTACAGCACCCACAAGCTGCATCTCTCAAGGGAACATCCTACTGTCAGCTGCAGGAACAGTCTTGACTCAGTCGGGGTTTCTCTGTGGAGACCGTAGCACTCATAAGTTGACATGCATTCAGCCATCTAACTCGTGGACTTCCCAAAGGCCATTTTATATTCCAAATTTGGTCCTCTAAGGCATTCCTCTTGGACAGAAATATTCCACATTTACAACCCAGCAATTTCAAAGGCTCACAGTTTGTTGCATTATGTATGGCAATAAATTGTTTTTTTTTTTCAACATAAATGATGACATGTCCATTTTAGTGCTTTAAATGTTTTGCAAAAGTTTCAAATCCATATGTATAAATAGTGATGACATGCTTTTTTCCTTCATTTAATCAAACTGTGTGTGTGTAAACACCAATGTCTGAGGCAGAAAACCATGTTTAAAAACCTGCTATGTTGCGTTGAATGTTAATGTGACAAGGAACTTGTCTGAGATCTGTATGAACAGATATTTTGTAAGAAGGTAACGTTAATGTGCCCCTGGAGCTACTATTTAAATGACTTCAGCTTTATGATCTTTTAATGTGAGACCCTTCAGCCTGGAAATGAGGTGGATTTTCCATCCTCTGACTCAAATCTGCTCAGCAGGGTAGCTTCCCTGCTATCCTCTGAGCAGCTGTTAGCAGCAGCAGAAAAAGTGCACTGCAATAAAATTGATTGCTTCAGCCTACAGTATTCTACAGCCCTCTTCAGCTCCACATTTGTTGGGTCTCTTTGCACCTGCTTGCCAAAGTACCAGATCTTACTTATTGCCAACTGGTCTCAATGTAAATTCCAAAAAGAGAATGGCTGTCCCTGTCCGGAAACACCATACAGTGCTTCTGTGAGAATTGTGAGGAATTGAGTGCCTGTTATTGCTGAGGTCTTCATGAAGATAACAGGAAAGGTCTGCCAAGGCAGAGGTTTTATTGTGATTAAGATCTTCATTCTAAATCAAGACATGGCAGCCAGTATCCCTAAATCATTCCTGTGTAGACACTGGGGAGAAGGACAGAATGCATTAAGTGAATTTCCAGCAATATTGAGGTTACAAATTCCCCTGGCCTTCCTGGAAGCCTCACATGTGGACAAGTAACACCTTCTTGATATTTCCTTTCAGATTCCTGGGGATCAGTTGTCAGCCCTTTGAAATGTCCCTTTCAGTATAAGACAGGAGCAGCTATTGTCATAATTTGGTAACACAAAGGAAGTAGTTCAGCTGTAAGTGTCAAGAGTGATCAATGTGATGGCAAAATTGTTCATCTTAATTTTAAAATGCCACAGTACTTCATAGCAGCAATTAATAATTGTCACTATATCTTCATACACGAGATTCTTGTTGTGCTTTATTTCAGTTTAATACCAAAAAAATATTCAAATCAACTTTCAGGCAACTTTTCCTGATGAAATACTCTGAATTATTAATTCTTATCATAATGCAGTTTATGTGTGCTGTATCATGCTTGAAGACACAGAAGGTGATTTGCACATATATGTCTTTTTCTTTTTTTGTTTGGATCATAACTTAGAATTTTATAACATTTGGAAAGCAGGGTAAATATAGTCACCATTTGTAACTTTTAAAATAGTCTACCAATAATTTGAATACTGAAACAATTTATGCCATTGTAGTGAAATGTAGTTTTCAATTTTTTTAGAGAAAAGCATTCCCCAAATTTGAAATTAAAACAATTTATCTCAGAAAATAATCACTATGAAATACACAGTAGTTGGCCAAATCAAATAATAGCAATGCAATAATTAGTGGGAGAAATATGTATCCATTTTCAGAATGGAAACATGGAGTTTATTTCCCCTTCAAAGAGAATTATCCATGTAGAACATTGCAACAATTTTGCTACTTTGTAAAAATATAAAAATCATATGAGGGTTTTGATAGCAATGATATAGAAATGGGATTTGACCGCAGTTGTTAATATTACTCTGAGGGCATTCTGTTTGGGAGTTCCTCTAACATAACAGTGGGGTTTCTGAGAAGACAATTTTATCATTGACAGAATTATGTCACTCCCAAGACTGTCTGCTTTAGGAAGCCATTATTTGCCTAACAGTTCTTGCTTAACGGTAAACCCAGCAGGCTTGCTTGCTCCAGATAATTTTTCATTAACTTTGACTGAAAGGTTTGTTTTAAAAGATAAATATACTGATATAGTCAAATACAGAATTTTAAAATACAGATCATTCTCTATGTCTTTTTATCATGATATTAAAATAGTTTATGTAAGAAGACCACAGGTACATACAGATTCTGTGTTAAGGTCAGAAGAGAATATTCAGAGGTATGGAAATAAAATACCTTATTTGTGAATAAGAATTGAATGATCTGATTTCTGAGGAACAGATATTATTATTATAGAATCTTCTCATTAAAAACCATCAAATGGAATATGAGAAGTGAACTGACTTAAATCTACCTAAACAAAAATGTTCTAGATTGTTATTCTAATCTGTCAGTTTCAATGGAAAAGAAATAAGGAGTAATGACATTGGTAAACTAAAGCAGGTAGAGGGAGTTGGGTTTGTTAAAGGGAGGAATTATGTAAATATTTCTTTATAATGATTCCATAATTTGGCACATGTCAGCCTATGTTTACTTCTGGACATTGTAGAATATAACCTCTTTGTTAAGGTCTGTAAGGGCAGCTACTTCTACTTATTTATTGGTATGTAACAAATTATCCTAAAATTTTAAGTTTCAAAACAACAAGCATTTGTTCTCTCCCAGTTTCTGTGTCAAAAATTTGAAGACAGGTTAGCTGGATGGTTCTGGGTCAGAGTCAAATCAAATTATTGGCTGGGGATACAGTCATCTGAAAATTCTACCAGAGCTCTAAGATATACTTCCCCATGGCTCAGTTACATGACTATTGGTGTAAGACCTCAGTTCCTTGATGGTTTTTGGCAAGAGGCCTCAGTTCCTATATAACTTTATATAAACTCCTATATATAATTACTAGACTAATATGGCACCTGACTTCCTCCTGAGCACTTAATCTAAGAGAGAGTAAAGAGAAAGTTTCAAAGTCTTCAATGATCAAATATGAAAAGTCAAATGTGCTAACTTCTACCATTATCTATTTGATGAAGACAAGTCACCAAATCCAGCCCACACTCTTTGAGATGGGAATTAATCTCTATGTCTTGAAGGGAGGGATATAAAATATTTGTGGATGTATTTGTAAACTACCACTTTCTTCTTTCTTTTTACTTAAAATTTGTAAAAAATTCTGTTCTATCTTGATGTATTTTTAAAGTTTTGGCCTTTAGTCATTGTTCCCAAATCTCAGATATGTTAGTAACTTTAAATGAGCTGAAAAAGCACAATTTCATAAGGATGGCTTCTTATCTAAAGAAATAAAGTTTCTAATTAAAATGTCAGAGAAAGTTGAAATTTTAAAACATATCAGGTAACATACCTGATTCACCTGATATATAGATTACATAAATCATGGAATGTTGATTGTGAGCCCTTAGGAAAATGATAGCCTTAAAACAGAAAACAATGTGGAACACATATTTTCTATAGACTATAGAAATCAAACAACATTTTAAATCTTAAAGTATTGTGTTGGATAATTTATAGTTTAAGGCTGTAATGTTTGAGTACAACTGCTTCTGCCATATGCCCTATTTTGCTTAAGACTCATTGCTGCACAAAAATCACTGTAATAGTGATTTGTAAAAAATCGGCGTAATAGTGTTCAAAGGTATAAAAAGTAAATAATTCTAGAAGTCTTTTCCCACCAATTTAAAGGTTAGCAGTTAGTCCTTATATTCCCTGTTTTTTTTTTCTTTAGGTTCTTCTTTAAAGATAGTAGGTTTTCACATTATTTTTTATCATTCAGTAATGAACAGTGTCTGTGTGCTCCAAAATTTTAGAATCATACAATGCCACTTAAATGAAACAATGCATGTAGAGATGTGATTAAGAAGTGTTTTTGTAAGATTGTAATTTGGCAAACTAAACTTTTTAAAATAATGTTTCACAGATTATTTTCATAGTTGTATGAATGATTTCACCAAAGTTATGCTGGCCAAAATTTTATATTTTTAAGGGAAGTTTCTATTGTTTTTATATCTAAATAAGAATTAAAGTTATGTTAAAACAGTTAATGAAAAATATTTCAACAGTCATTAATATACAGCTTATGTTTGTTGGTTAAGTTTTAGGGGCAAATTGGAAAGTAAAGAAAATGCAAAATATTAGAGATAATATGGAAATTCATTAAAAATATACTGTTGGGCTTATGGTCCAGACAAGATAGAATGTACTTTTTTATTTTTGTCCCTCCCCACTAAATCCATCTATATCCCATAGACATAGTTCAAGAAACAATTCAAGGAAAATTCTAAAATATGGCAAGAAAAAAGCAAACTGGTGTAAAGTCTCAAAACTAGAGGAAACACATAGTGGCAGGACATCTGCCTGCTCCACAGAAGAAGGTCATTCAGACCCAGTATTTTCTAGCACTAACACAGCAACATAAGCAAGCCCAGGTGGGCTTGTTCCTCCTTTATATGTAAAGGGAGTGTTTCTTACAGCATCAGGTATGGTAGTAGCCACCAGGAAAAGCAATTGATGGAGAGCTCTACCAACAGTAAGTGGTCCAAGACTCCTCTCTTCCATCAAGCGAAAATAAGGAAGCAGGAAGAACCGATAAGAGGGACACATACAGCAAATGACCTAGCCTAGGAAGTCATTTTTTCCTCTTGGTGCCCTGACTGTCCTCCCCACACATGGATATGGAGCAGGTAGTCAGAATTTTCAAGAGGAACTCACTCACCGCAATCTGCCAGGCTGCAGAAGCCTCTTTGACCCAATGGCCTTAGACTCCCTTCTCTGTTCACAGATACCAGAGCACTCTGGAGTCCTACCATACTTTTCATTCACTAGTCATCCTGGTTTCTGGGGAACCCCTTTTAACCCTGTAGGCAGCACCAATAGAGACCAGTGGGAGTTTCAGTAGCACCAGAAAAACCTAGCAAATCATAACAACACCACAAAGATTTTAATTAAACCATAGCCCACTAGAGTGGGCCAAGACCTGTGTGTAAAATCTAAACAAAGTAATTTCCTCTCAAATAAAATACTTAGAGAGGACCTAGAATCTCCTAACATAATAGACAAAAGGTCTGTGACAGAACTATAAATCACTTGTCATACTAAGAACCAAAAAAATCACAACTTGAAATAGAAAAGGCATTAACTCATGCCAAAATGGAGTTGAGTCAGATGCTGGAATTATCTGACAATGATTGTGAAACAACATTTACAAAATGCTTTATCAATCAATTGCAAATTACTTTAAAACAATGAAAAAATGGAAAATTTCAGTAAAGAAATAGAAATTTCAAAAAACAAACAAATGGAAAATATAACATTAAAATACAATAATAATAATGATTTTTAAAAAACCTGCTGGAGGGTTCAAAAGTAGATTTGATAACAAAGGAAAACCTAGAAAAATGTATAAAATATACCAAATCTGAAAAATAGAGATAATATAGACTGAAAAAAGATTGAACAAATGTTTGGACCTGTGAGATCATAGCCATCACATCATTGTATTCAAGAAAAGAAGAAACAAAGTGAGGCTGAAAGAGTATTTGAAGAAATAATGCCCCATATTTTGGTGATAGATTCAAACCTACTGACCCAAAAATCTGAGCAAATGCCAAACAAGACAAACTTCTTCCCTCACCCCCATAAAAAGAAGTCCACACCAGATACATCATAATGAAATTTTTGAAAACTGAAAACAAAGAAAAAGCTTTGAGAGCAGCCAAGTAGAAACATCTCTTATAGGGGAACACCAATTATATGGCAATGAATTTTTTCATCTGAATTCTTGAAGGCCAGAAGGAAGTTGCACAACATATTTCGAATGCTGAAAGAAAAGAATGGTCAGTCCTGAATTTTATATCTAGTGAAACTATCCTTCAGGAATGAGAGGAACTGAAGACATTTGAAGATGAAAGAAAAATAAGAGACTTTGCCACTATCAGACCTGCTCTTATAATTTCAAACAGAAAGGAAATGAAAAGAGAATCTTGGAGTATCAGGAAAGAAGAAAAAACAGAAGAAGGTACAAAAATATGTATACTTACAATAGACATTCTTTATGAATTCTATAAATCATATTTGATGAGTAAAACAAAACTATAATATCATCTGCTATCTCAGACAATGATATTAAGATGGGAAAACAGCTATGTGAATGGAAATGAGGTTTCCACATTTCAGTCAATGTGGTCAAATGTTGCTATAAGCAGACTGTTGTAAATCCTACCTGTAATACCCAGAACAACCATTACAAAAACTATAGGAAGAAATGAACACAAAAATACTATAAATAAGTGAACATGGAATTCTGAAAAAAAAAATTCAAGTAACTTACAAGTAGCAAGAAAAGAGAAACAGGAATTGGAACCATAGGAAAGAAGCAGAAAAATAAGCAGATATAAGCACTAATATATCAGTAACTACCTAAAATGTAAATGGTCAAAATCCAAAGACTGAGTAGATTAACAAAATAACCCAACTGTATGCTCTTTACATAAAACTCATTTCTAATTTAGTGATGTGTTGGTTTAAAGTAAAATAATGGTAACATATATACCATGCATACATTAATAAAATAAAAATGCAAGAATGGTCATAGTAATTTTATAATAGACTTTAGAGCAGGGAAATTACTAGGGACAAAGAGGGACATTACATAGTGACAATAAGAGGGGACACTAGTAATAGCATAAACAATAAAAATAAAGTTGAAAAAAGATTAATTCAGCCCTAACCGGTATGACTCAGTTGGTTGGGCATCATCCTGAAAAGTGAAAGGTAACAGATTCGATTCCTAGTCAGGGCACATGTCTGGGTTGTGGGTTCTGTCTTTGGTTTGTATGCATACCAAAAACAATTGATCAATGTTTCTCTTCCTCTCTTTCTCCCTCCTTTCTCCTCTTTCTAAAAATACACAGAGTCAAAAAAAGATTAATTCATCAGGAGGACATAATGATCCTAAATGTCTATGCACCAAATAATAGAGCCTTGAACTATATGAAGCAGAAACTGAGAGGGCTGAAAGGAGAAATATACACATGTACAGTTGAGGGCTTCAACATCCTCCTCTCAGCTACTGGCAGAAGATCTGAACAAAGTTAACCAACAGCATCTAACTGACCTATTCAAAAGAGTTCACCTAAAAACTGATAAAATTTATATATTTTACAAAATATATAAATTACACATTATGTATGCATGACACATTCATTAAAATAACTGGACCACAAAGCAAGCTTCAAAAAATATAAAAGAATTGAAACAACATAGAGTGTTTTTTCTGACCAGAATATAATGAAACTAGAAATCAGTAACAGAAAGAAACCAGGAAAATCTCTAAACACATAAACATCAAACATACTTCAAAATAACCCATGGGAGAAAAAAAAAGTATAAAACACTTAAAAGTTAAGGAGAACAAAAATATAATTTATCAAAATATGTAGAATATAGCAAATGTAGTCCTAAGAGTAAAACTTATAATGCTAAATGCTTACATTAGAAATGAGGAAAGATTTCAAATCAACAACCTAAGGTTGTACCTCAAGAAACTAGAAAAAGGAAAATAAACCAAAAACAAGCAAAAAGAAGGAAATGATAATGAGCAGAAATCAATTAAATTGAAAATAGTGAAACAGGAAATTAATAAAACAAAAATCTGGTCCTTTAAAAAAAAATCATTAACATTGACAAACTTTGTCTAGCAAGACTAACAAAAAAAAAAGTCAGAAGGAACAAAGTCAATATCAGGAATAATACAGGGTGGGGCAAAAGTAGGTTTATAATTGTGAAAATGCAAAGCAGTTTATTCTTTTATTATATTTGTTATGTGTTATTTTCCATACAAATAACTGAAAACCTAACTTTGCCCCACCCTGTATGTGGGATATCAGTACAGATCCTGCAGTCTTTAAAAAATTAAGAAGGGAGACTCTGAACCACTTTCTACAACTAAAATAGCTTAGAAGAAATAGAATATTTAGCAATAAAAAGGAATGATGCATTGATATATGCAACAACTTGGATGAATCTCCAGAGAATTAAGCTGAGTGAAAAAACAAGCTAATCTTAAAAGGTTACATGTTCTATAATTCCATAATATTTTTGACATGACAAAATTTAGAAATGACAAATTCAGTGGTTTTCAGGGAATAAGGTTGGTGAAGTGTAGGTGGGTGTAATTGTAATAGAGTAACAAGAGAAATCCTTTTGGTGATGGAATTGTTTAGTTTCTTGACTATGGTGGTAGATACATGAATCTAAACATATGAAATAATATAGAGAACTAAATACACATGTAAATGAATACAGGGAAAATTGGTAAAAATCCGAATAAGTTAGGTGAATGATATCATTCACTAACATAATTATGATATTATAATTTTAAAATATTACCATTGGAAGAAATATTTTTCCAGTGTATAGATTTTACATAAGATCTCTTGCTATTAGTTTTTACAATAACATATCAATCTATAGTTTTCTCAAAATTTCAATGAAAAATATACTGTTGCTGGAATCTTTAAAATAGCCATTATCTTCAGAGATGACATTTACATTTTGTTTTCTTCCTGTTGCCATGATTTCTATTTCTTTTTTTTAAGATTTTAATTAATTAATTAATTAATTTTAGAGAGGCAAGGGAGGGAGATAGAGAGAGAGAAACATCAATGTGCAGTTGCTGGGGGTCATGGCCTGCAACCTAGGCATGTACCCTGACTGGGAATCGAACCTGAGACATTTGGTTCGCAGCCCGAGCTCAATCCACTGAGCTATGCCAGCCAGGTGATTTCTACTTCTTATTCTACCCAATTTCTCTCTTCCATTCTTTCTTCTTCCCACCCACTTGCACTTTTGTTACTATGTTATAATTTTTCTCTATTCTCAAGATTATAAAGACTATGTACAAATTCTTCTAACCTTCCAACCTGGAATCCTTTTATATTGCCAAGAAAACTTTGTAAAATACTATTGGCCAAGTCTTATAACAGTGAGTTTCAGCTCTCATTACATGTATATTTACTTTCTTTGGGAAAATTTTTTATTAATGTCAACTCACTGACAAGTGACTATTATTTATTGTTTATTTTAATGCAAAAGGGAAAAGAACATTTCTTATGCAAGTTAAAACAACCAGCATGGAAATTCTGGCTTGGTAAAATTCCAGCTGTGACTGTTTTATTACCATGAGATGCATAGGAAAATAGTTTGTGCTTCTATTTAATATTTTAGTCAATGGGGTGCTACTGATGGCTTTAGAAAAGTGATGTATCATAATTCATATTTGTAGGCTTCATATGAATGTAGAGAGAGTCCACTTAAGAGACTGTTGTGAAAGTACAGATGAGGTATGTTGCCAACATAAAAAAAGATTATAAGAGTGTAACTTCTAAATTTTGAAGGGGATAAGATCAAATTTACTTCCTAATTTTCATTTAAACATTATATTGTTCCTTGTTTAGGTGTGTTATGTAGTAGTTTGAGTAGTTGAAAATTATACTACACTAATACTGATGTATTATTATAGGCTAAACAAAAATATAAATGCTAAAATGTATATTTCTTTGAGATCATTAGTGTGATTTAATCTTGGCTGGGTATCAGAGATTGACTTATATTAAAAGATTTATGGTGGTTTCTCAAAAGATCAAAAATTTTATATCCTGTAACTCTTCTTTTGTAATGCCCAGGGAGCCCAAATGGGCTGTGAAAATTTTCACCCTTTGCTTATGATGCCTGTTTGTAAGAGAACCATGGAAATTTCAGGGAGGCTTATAACCTGCCCTTCTGGGGGATTTAGCATCACGGGAGAAAAGAGGACCCAAATTGCTTCCCATTCTAATGCAAACATCTCTTGTGGCTTCCTGTCTTCTCTGAAATCCAGGCAAACTGGACTTAAATTCTGCCTGTAGAGATTTGGTAGTCCTAAACCATCCCCACATTCCCAGAGTTCACTTCCTTGGGCAGTTTCATCATCTAACTTAATCACTATGGTCATGGTCATGACAAAGCCTCCTTTATGTGTGAGTCTCCATAGTCATTCTTTCAAGTGTTGTCTAGTTGCACATTTTGCCTTTTTTTCCTCATGGGTTGTAGGTTTCTTGGAAACCCCATCTTTTCAAACCTTTATTATATAGAAGTGAAAATAAGGCTGCTTGGTTATATTCTCGACCACTTGATGTGTTAAAGGCATCAAATTCAATAGGCCTGCATACATTATATACCATTTCCCTGATCCTGCTTGATGGGGACAGAGGATTTGATATTAGACATTTAACTGTGGTCTCCTATTTTAATGAAAACAAGTATTTAAATGCTTTATCAAGTCTCCAAATAATGTACTAAGTGATATGGACACAAAATTATTGACTGAATTGATCCAAAACACACACATTGTTAGCCATAAAGACACATTTGTAGTTTATGGTACAGAAAGTTTGGGAAGACTTTTCGTGCAACCAGAACCCTGATGCAGCAAGAACTGGATTACATTCCTGTGGTGCAGTCAGCAATTATTTACTTAACCTCAGGGCCTCATAGTCTGGCCTGTCCAATGACCTCACTCCCTCACGCTAAGAGAGGTTAATATTAGCAACCCAAGTTCTTTGGTTCTCTGACATGGCAGCTGGTGATCACAGGCTTGCTCCTGCTTGCCCATTAAATATTTTTTCACTATTGCCAGCTGTGGTGACAGATAACTAGAGGGAGCATAACTTTACAAAGATCAAGTCTTGGAATGTGGACTAATCTTGGCAGTCTGATCAAGAACTCAGGGAAAAAGGTGGAGGAAATACTGTGGTGCACTAGAGTGGACCATGGATTTTGCTGCTAAACTAGCAGTTCCAATGGTAGTTCTGCCAGTATCTGTATCACTTTGCACAAATTATTTACCTTCTTTATGACTCATTCTTGTCATTAAATAAAGATATAACAGAGAGTAGTTCACATGATTATTGTGAGGATTAAATGAGTTCACATGTATAAACCACTCAGGACACATGCCTGGCCTATTTTAATCCCTATGTAAGTGTTTTCTATTATTATTTAATAGAATGCACAATTTATCTCTTTATTTTTCCACTTTTATTGCAGGACACACACATCATTCAAATACTATTTCACAATAATTCAAGCATCAATGGGCATTTTTGTAACAGATTTTTTTAAAGTCAAGGAATCCATCACATTGAATATTATTCTCTTTACCTCTCAAAGTGTTGTATTATTAGGGAATCGTAAACTGTTAAGTTTGTTAACCAAGCTGGCAGCTCATAGTAGGCACAGATAACTTTTTCAGGCAATGGTGAAGCTGTGAGAAAAGGAAATGCAGATAGTCTCAATATTGTACATTTTAAATTTAGTCAGCTACCAAATGTCTCTTTCTGTTCCTTTCTCCTAGACTCTAGAGTCTGTGCTGCCTGAGCCCATCTGGGAAAGCGTGTGCAGCAGATGGCCGTTGTGAACTGCTGTGGAGGTGCCGCAGCAGTAAGAGCAAGATTCAGAAAAGAAAGCCCTTTGGGATACAATGAATACAGGCCTAATTTATATTTTAGGGTTTTAGAAGGAGATTAAGAACAACAGTGGCATGATTTTAAACTGCAGTGGGAGGGTTTTTTTTTGTCTTTATGACAGAGAAGCTCAATTATAAGTTTGGGGAGCTCTGAAAGTGTGAAAAGACACAATAAAGAGAAAAGGAGGTTGAATAATTGTATGGCTGTACAGACTACACTCAGTATGTAAAGGATTGAGTTTAAAGAGCCTCGTCAAAGCAATGCTCTCTTCAGTCTATGATTGTCACAGGGAATTACAACTTTAGGAGAGGCATAATCATCAGGGCATAAAGGAGTGACATTCCCTCCTTTTTATGTCCAAGTACTTAAACACGCGATAACAAGGGGTTAGAAACTAAAAATATATTGTGCTTTCTTCTATTCAGACTAGTGTCAAGGTTGAAGGGACATGGTTCATGAGCTTGAGAAACAGTGAACTTGTTATGTAGCAGCCACAGATCTCATATGTCTAAAGTTCTAGCAAACTCCACGATGGTAAAAATTAGTTCTGATCTGACTTAATCAGTAAATCAGATACAGATACTCATCTGGCATTTCAGTCATGGATCTTAATCTTCCACTCATCTTTTCTTTATTAGATGGCATATATTAGATTTATTTATTTTATTAAAGATCATTTTTCCCCATGAGAGATGTCTCATAAACACTGATGAAGGATTCTTGAGCAATAAACTGAAGCTCAATCAACACCAGTCTAAATGAAAAATGCATTTAATATTTATCATATTTTTCCATACTTGGTGAAAATTACAATTACAATTACACTAATTACAATTAAACCACCTTTTGCCATGTACAATTGCTTCAGTTAGTTCATGGCTAAATATATCAAGACTATTAATTAATTATTAATTCATTAATATTAGCAGCATGCTTAGGACCCATATGTATTAGGTGCAAAGGGATACAAAGATGAACACTCTTCTTCCTTTCAGACATCTCACTGTCTAGCAGGTTGGATAGAAATATTTAAACATCATACAAAATGCTCAATACAATGACAAAGGTGTTCAGTACTTTAAGATACCCATAGCCACTATATTGTACGAATACAATATAGTGTTTATTGGAGGAGGACTTACAGCAGAGTAGTAGCAGAGCTTGTGCAGTCTCCTAAACCGTCATGACTCCAATTGTAAGGAGGGTATATTGATGGTCTGTGTATATAAAGGCTGATGATCCTATAGAGAGGGTCCTGCCTCTACCAATATGTAGAGAGCACTCCAAGAGCATGAACAAACTCTGCTGCCAAACCTCATTACATTTCTGTAAGCTACCCTAGAAGGATAGGGAATAGCTAATTTCTCTAAATAATGATAACTATATCAAGAAGCTTTCTCCAAGAAGCAGCCCTGAGGGCTATGCATAGGGGATGACCAAGGTCTGCATATAGGGATTGTGGGAACAGCCTCACATGCCGGGATGCTGACCTCAGTCAAAGGCAGGGCCAGTTCTCTGACAAACAAATGGTAGAGGGAGGGAAAGGAGTGTCCAAGGCCATCCAGAGGAGTCTCTTATCCTTAACATTATAAAAATATTTCTTTTTCTAGTATTAATGCAAAAAATCAATATGTAATTACAAATAAAATTTTAGATTATTTAGAAGAATTCAATAACTTATTATAAAATTAATAGAGTGCCATCTATTTTTTTCTTAAAGAGAGGGAGCCTACAACCTAAATGATATGAAGATATACTATATAAAACATAGTAATAAAAATAATTTGTCACTGGGGCTGCCACAACACACCAACCATTGAAACAGATTAGAGCAGGGTCCCTCAAGCTCAGCACTCTTGATATTCTGCACCAGAAAATTTATGGTTGGGGATGGGGCAGGGCTGTGCTTTGCATTGTGAAATGTTTGGGCCTTTACTCACTGGATTCCAGTAGCACCTACCCCTTACCACCCTTCCCCATTTTTGATAAGCAAAAATTTCTCTGAGTATTTCCAAAGGTCCTGTGTGTGTGAATGTGTGTGTGGAGGGGGGCTGGGGGTTGCTACTAGTTTAGAAATATTGGACTAGAGTGCTCAAAAAAAAGCTCTGTATTATGAAAGGCCTTGCTTTTTTCAAAAAATAAAATTGGCATTACAAACTAAGGTGGGGGCGAGATCAATAGACAAAATTAAGAAAACTGGCTCACATACAGAGTAAAATAAGGCTGGATACTGTGGTGAGCTGAATAATGGCTGACTCAAAGATGTCTGCTTCATAATCTATAGATAAAAGGGATAAAGGAGGACTTTGCATATCTTAAAGATTTTGCAATGAGATTTTCATTCTGGGTTATTAAATGAGTGGATGTAATCAGAAGGGCCTTTATAAAAGAAAAGATGATGTGAAATGAAAACAGAGAGATTAGAACATTCTTTTACCGTCTTTGAAGATGGAGAAAGGGGTCATGAGCCAAGGAATGTAAGGAGTACAGATCTAGAAGCTGAAAAAGGGAAGGAAATGGATTCTCCTTTAGAACCTCCAGAGGGAGCAAAGTCTCCACTAATACCTAGATTTCAGCCCTGGGAAATCCATTTTCAGATTTCTGTCTTTCACAACTCTTAAAGAATAAATTGGCATTATTTTAAGTCACTAAATTCATGGTAGTTTGTTATAGCAGAAATAGTAAACTAAAGTAGACAGCTAACCCTAACTGTATATAATGGTGAATGCTAAAAAGATTAAGACATGCACATAAAATAATACATGGAATAAAACTAGTAGCAGAAATTTTTGGAAAATAATTCTTTGTACTTGAGCTGTGAAAAGAGTTTTTAACTAAGCTCTCTAAAGCATAAACCCTTAAGTAAAACCCCAAAAGATGTAACTATACCTAAATATCACTCAAAGGACATTTAATGGAGAAACTATTTACAAAATCTGTGTGACCTTTTGTCCCTTAATTCTTTAAGGGACAAAAGTTGATGAAACACCTGGGGTTAGCAATGGGTGAGTAGCCTTTAGCATTCATAAGCTTGAAGGAACCGGAAAAAGGAATGGTTATCTGAAGGTGCTCAGAACTGCAGCTGTGGCAGAAGGATGTGGTGGGGGAATTCAGCCACTCCCTAATTAAGTTATGGAAGGGAAGAAGTTGGGGGAATAACTGTTTCCCTTATTTGGCTTTCCTTCTGCTACACAGTCTCATTTCTGTGCCTCCCATTGTCTGAGCATGCCTGGAAACCAGAGGGTGGAAGACACTGATTGAAGCAGTCCATCAAGGTCAACTTCTTGAGTCATAAAGGCAGATGGAGACAATATATAGTTGATCTACATGGCCATAAACAGATCATTCATCACAATTGGAATTATGAGTTCAATTCCAAAAATTATACCTTAGAAAAAATAACAGATGGATGAAAGTTAAAAAAAGTTACTTCAAAGTAAGAAATTAACAAGTAGTGACATTAGCAGGGGCTGCAGAATAAGGAGGTCAGAAAAGCCTCATGCATATAAAAGCAACAAGACCACTGGTAAAATGATCAAAGTTAACTTTTTCAGAACTTTGGAAATTAATCAAAGGCTAGCAACAAACTAAAGAGCATTGATTGTGGAGAAGAGGCTAAATTACAGAACAATGAGTATCTCATTTTAACTTGCTGTATTACCATCTCTCCACCTCCAGCTCTGCAGTAGCCTTGAAAACCAACAGTTTCACAAGGATAGTCATGGAATTAGTAGCCAAGCAGCCACTCCAGGGAGCAGAAGACATCTGGCGTTCCTGTAGAACTTAAGCCCCCTAGAATTGTCACTATGGGAATTGCCTGGCAATTCCCTGGAAATTCTCACTTGTAGGGCTTGTCTTTATTTAACCTGGTTATAACTCAATCACTGTAAACAGCTTTTTCCATGAGGCATTTGTTGAAAAAATCAGTGGTAATTTTTTAACATTGAAGTTGCCTGATGTGGTGATAACAGTTGGGATCAACAAGGAGCTGACCAAAAAGCTTAAAAGGAAGCACTGGGGAATGAGAAGGTCATAGAGGTATTTGAAAAGCTTTGAGAAAATCTTGGGAGTCTAGAAGGCTACATATATGTGCAGGGCTGTGAGTAGTCGAAGAAATACCTGGAAGTCTCTGATCACTCATCTTTGACTGACCTTGAAGCTCTGTACATGCAGAAAGTAGTGGCTAAAGCAGAATTTTGACTGCTTGGTGGATCACTGAAGGTATGCCACAACACACAAATACAGCCCCTTGGTGAAATGCTTCAAGGAATTTAAGGACATCTCTGTTTAATCATTAGCTGACCACTAAACTAACCAAGCAGAGACTTCAGTGATGCTGTGTGACAAAAAGTACATGCTTTACACATTTAGATCAAGAAAGTTACTGAACAAATAACAGCAACAACAATGAAAACAAACAATAACTATATAAAGCTGCGGAATGGGTGGGATCTGAATTGCCACATTATATGGTCTATTTAAAGTGTCAATATTTAATGAAAAATCATAAAACTTGTGAGTAACAATAAAGTATGACCTCTTTACAGGAGTTCGCTGGGAGGGAATGCAGGCAGTAGAAGAGAAACTGTTCTAAAGAAGTGCAAACAATGGAGTTACTAGAAAAAACTATCAGCTATTTGTAATATGGTCAAAGAACTCAAGGTAAGCACATTTAATGAATGAGGATGATATCTTATCAACTAGAGAATATCAATAAAGACATAGAAATTATTAAAAAAAACAAGTAGAAATTCTGGAGTTGAAATCTGTAATAACTGAAATGAAAATTTCACTTGAGGGTGCAACAGCAGACCTGAACTAGCAGAAGAGAGAATCAGTAAACTTCAGTATAGGTCAATGGACACCATCTAGTTGGAGGAACAGGAAGAAGAAAGAATAAAGGAGAAAGAGTAGAGCCTCATAGACCTTAAGGAGAGCTTGAACTGGTTGTGCTCCTTCACCAAGTCTACCACTTCTGTCACGTTTGGCATGGTTTTCTTTTCTCAGATTTTTGAAATCACTCTGCATTTGTCCTTTTACCCTAGAGGTTGTAGAAGCTCTGCTGCTTCTAATTTGAGCTACTGAGATAACCCTTGTGGTTCCCCTAAATCTTACCCACACCATTGAAAAATAGTCCATCTGTCAGTATTATCCCAGACTTTGTCTTATTTGGGTAATAATTTTATACATGTTTATTATAGTAGACTGATGGAAATCTCTTAGTTGTCTGTCATTAAAAGGATAAATAAGAAAGACATAATTATACATACCATGGAATATTATTCAACAGCTAGTGATGAATGAAATGTATTCATAGCCACATTCCTATACCTTATAAACATGTCAAATAAAAAAACCCATAAAACAAATGACATAAGATAAAGCACTTAGTACTAAAAACCAGTGGTTTTATGTACATTTAAATCACACAGAATTCTACTATTTGTCAAAGATACATAGATATTTAATTACATATACTATAATGAGTACCCACTGAAAAAAAGAGGGAGATGGGACAAATATTAGGAATGATGAACAGTATAAAACTGTATATGTGAGGGACCTTTCATGAACAAATAGACTATTTCATAAGAACAAGTTTTTGACTGACTGAACTCATGGGTAGATGTCCAGAAAATAAAAAAATGCATAAAGATAAAATTAGTGGTTTGGGTTAAATTATCACAAAATATTTTTTGTTTTGAAGTTATTCTATAATTATGAATTTAAGATTTCTTAAGATAAATTGGGCAATCCATTAAAGTGGTATATTAATGACAATTTTAGTTATGATAAGAACATTCAATACCAAGTGGAAAATTCAACCAAGTAGAAGTTGTCATTTTAACCAGTTAAGACAGAATGAGGGAAGTGTCATGGGTAGATTAGGGATTATAGATGGATTGAGGTTAGAGCTATGGATATGTGGAGTCCAACTTTGGATGTGGGAATTATGAGATTTTCAGGGACAGAGTGAGGACATAGATAGAGCTAGGGATGAGGTGACACTCAAGAAGGGGGCAAAACACTTCCTTGCTCATTAATTGGCTGTAAATTTTTGGAAAGATAAATCATATTGTTCTTTTTTATTGTTGTTCAAGTAAAGTTGTCTCTATTTTCTCCCCACCACTCCCCCAGTACCCTAGGCATTCCCACCTGCCACCCTTGATCCTACCCTCTATGGCTTTGTCCATGTGTCCTTTATACACATTCCTTGATGACCCTTCCTCCTTTCCCCCACATTATCCCCTCCCAAATCCCCTCTGGTTGCTGTTAGTGTGTCCTTTATTTCAGTGTCTCTGGTTATATTTTGCTTGCTTGTTTGTTTTGTTGATTAAGTTCCACTTGTAGGTAAAATCATATGGTATTTGTCTTTCACTGACTGGCTCATTTCACTTAGAATAATACTCTCTAGTTCCATCCATGCTGTTGTGAAGGGTAGGAGCTCCCTCTTTCTTTCTTCTGTGTAGTATTCCATTGTGTAAATGTACCATAGTTTTTTGATCCACTCATCCACTGATGACCACTTAGGTTGCTTCCAGCACTTGACTGTCATAAATTGTGCTGCTATGAACATTGGAGTGCATAGGTTCTTTTGAATTGGTGTTTCAGAATTCTTAGGGTATAATCCCTGCAGTGGAACTGCTGGGTCAAAAGGCAGCTCGATTTTTAGTTTTCTGAGGAAATTCTATACTGCTTTCCACAGTGGCTATACCAGTCTACATTCCCACTAATAGTGTACTAGGGTTCCCTTTTCTCCACAACCTCATCAGTAATTGTTTGTTGATTTGTTTATGGTGGCCATTCTGACTGGTGGGAAGTGGTATCACATTGTGGTTCTAATTTCTATCTCTCTGATGGCTAGTGATGCTGAGCATCCTTTCATATGTCTCTGGGCCCTCTGTATATCCTCCCTGGAGAAGTGTCTGTTCAAGTCCATTGTCCATTTTTAATTGAGTTGTTTGTCTTCCTGGAGTGGAGTTGTGTGAGTTCTTTATATATTTTGGAGATCAAATCCTTGTCCGAAGTATAATGTGGAAATATATTTTCCCATACAGTTGATTTTCTTTTCATTTTGATGATGTTTTCTTTAGCTGTGTGGAAGTTTTTTTATTTTGATGAAGTACTGTTTGTTTATTTTTTCCTTTATGTCCCTAGGGGACATGTCAGTGAAAATATTGCTACATGGAATATCTGAGATTTTCCTGCCTGTGTTCTCTAGTACTTTTGGTGTCATGACTTATATTTAAGTCTTTTATCCACTTTGAATTCATTTTGTGTATGGTGTAAGTTGGTGGTCAAGTTTCATTTTTTTGCATGTAGTTGTCCAGATATCCCAACATGATTTGTTAAAGATGCTATTTTTACTCCATGTTATGCTTCTTCCCCATTTCAAATATAAATTGAGCATAGAGACTTGGGTTTATTTCTGGGCTCTCTGTTCTGTTCCATTGGTCTATGTGCCTATTCTTATGCCAGTACCAGACTGTTTTGATTACTGTGGCCTCATAATATAGTTTGATGTCAGGTATTGTGATCCTTACTACTTTGTTTTTCTTTCTCAAAATTGCTGCAGCTATTCAGGGTCATTTATAGTTCCACAAAAATTTCTGAAATGTTTGTTCAGTATTTGTAAAATATGTCATTGGTATTTTAATATGGATTGTGTTGAATCTATAAATTGCTTTGGGTAGTATGGCCATTTTGATGATGCTAATTCTTCCAATTCATGAGCATGGTATATGCTTCTATTTAATTGTGTCTTCCTTAATTTCTTTCTTCAGTGTTGTATAGTTTTCTGGGTACAGGTCTTTTACCTCCTTGGTTAGGTTTATTCCTAGGTACTTTATTTTTCTTGTTGCTATATCAAATGGGATATTTTTCCTGATTTCTGTTTCAGATATTCCATTGTTGGTGTACAAAAATGACTTTGATTTCTGAATACTGACTTTGTATCCTATTGTTTTGCCATATTCACTTATTAAGTGGAATAGTTTTTTGGTGGAGTCTATAAGATTTTCTATGTACACTATCCTGCCATCTGCAGGATGTCTTTATTTCTTTTTCTTGTCTGATTGCTGTGGCCAGGACTTCCAATACTATGTTGAAGTGGTGAAAATGGACATCCTTGTCTTGTTCCTGAACTTAGTGGGAAAGCTTTTAGTTTTCACCCATTGAGTATGATGTTGGCTATAGGTTTCTTGTATATGGCCTTTATTATGTTGAGGTATTCTCCTCTACTCCCACTTTACTGAGTGTTTTTATCATAAATGGGTTCAATACCTTATCAAATGCCTTTTCCACATCTATTGATATGATCATGTGATTTTTGTCTTTTGTTTTGTTTATGTGGTGTACTATGTTTATTGATTTGTGCATATTTTGCCATCCTTGCACTGGGATGAATCCCAGTTGATCATTGTGTATGATCTTTTTACTGTATTGCTTGTTGCAGTTTGCCAGTATTTTGTTGAGGATTTTAGTGTCCATGTTCATCAGTGATATTGGCCTGAAGTTTTCTTTCCTTGTTGTATATTTATGTGATTTTGGGATTAGGATGATGTTGGCTTCATAAAAAGAGTTTGGCGGTCTTCCCTCTTGTTGAATTTTTTGGAATAGTCTGTGAAGGACGGGAATTAGCTCTTCCTTAAATATTTTGTAAAGTTCTTCCATGAAGCTGTGCAGTCCAGGGCTTTCATGTATTGGGAGTTTTTTGATTAGTACTTTGATTTTGACAGCTGTTATCAGTCTGTTCAGGCTTTCTGCTTCTTCTTCATTCAATTTTGGAAGATTATATTTTTCTAGAAATTTTTCCATTTCACCTAGGTTTTCAAATTTCTTGGCATATAGTTCTTTGTAGTAATCTTTTTTTAAAAGATTTTATTTATTTATTTTTAGAGAGGGAATAGAGGGAGAAAGAGAGAGAGAGAGAGAGAGAGAGCAATGTGCAGTTGCTGGGGGTCATGGCCTGCAACCCAGGCATGTACCCTGACTGGGAATCAAACCTGCGACACTTTGGTTTGCAGCTTGAGCTCAATCCACTGAGCTATGCCAGCCAGGTTTTTGTAGTAATCTTATAATCCTTTGCAATTTTGTAGTATCAGTTGTAATCTCTCTTTTTTTCATTTCTGATTTTGTTTATTTGGGTCCCCTCTCTTTTTTCTTGATGAGTCTGCTTAAAGGCTTGTCAAATTTGTTTATCTTTTCAAAGAACCAGTTCCTGGATTTATCAATCTTTGGAGTTGTTCTTTTAGTCTCTATGTTGTTTAATTCTGCTCTGATCTTAGTTATTTCCTTCCTTCTACTTGCTCTGGGCTGTCTTTGTTGTTGTTCCTCCAGTTTTTGTAGATGTAGTGTTAGGTTATTTATTTGAAATGCTTCTATCTTTTTTTAGGTAGGCCTGTATTGCTATGAACTTCCCTCTTAGGACTGCCTTCACTATGTCCCATAAGTTTTTGACTATTGTGAGTTCATTTTCATTTGTTTCCAGAAACTTTTTGATTCATTCCTTGATCTCATTCTTAACCCATTTATTGTTTAATAGCATGCTATTCAATCTCCATGAATTTGAGTGTTTTTGAGTTTTTTCCTTGAGGCTGGTTTTTAGTTTCAGGCCTTTGTATTCTAAGAATGATATGATTTCAATTTTCTTGAATTTGTTGAGGTTTGTTTTGTGTCCTATCATGTGGTCTATCTTTGAAAATGTTCCATGTGCATAAATTATATTGTTTTTCATGCTGCATGTCAGTGTATTGTTATATTAGCTTACATCCAAGAGTTCCTGATTTAAAATGATATTGAAATAACACACATTTTTATGTTTTTTATTTTAATTGTTGTTCAAGTACAGTTTTCTGCCTTGTCATTTTTATCTTTTAACAGTTTAAATTAACAGAAATGATAGAAACCACTAGTCATTGATGGAAAGGATAAAAAAAAGGTAGATTTGATTGTCTGGTAAAGGAGAGGTCTTAGAGGAGGTGGTGAGGAAAGAGGAACACCAGATGTCATTCTATTCAGAAAGAAGAGATGGTGTTATTTTGATTAACATTGAATGTGCTTGTCAGGCAAACCCAAATAATTTAGGTGTGGGAAAATGTGGGCTGTGTAAGATTTATTTGGCTTAATAAGTGTGGGAAGGAGATTTGACAGGAAGATTCTAAAGATTGTAAATAGACAATTTTTAAAAGAAAATTGTTTTGCTTATGACAATGATTTAACTAATAAAAGTAGGAATTGTTTAATGCTAGTCACTTCCTCACTTGGGGATATTATTGAATTCTTTTAAATAATGATAATTTAACTTGAAAGAACCTGTGTATTCCTCGTAGACTGGCTTCAGTAAAACTATCCCAAGAAAATGACAGTCCAAAGTAGCACAAGAATGTCTTCCTCTTCAAATGCTTTTGGAAAGGGAATCTATGTGTATAATTTCATTTGGTATATGATCAGAGATTAAATGTTTATTCTATGGAATAAAAGGGCCAGCTGGATTCCTGTGTTGCCATTTCCTAACCAGAGACGATCTCCACCAGGTCTAGTTAACCTTTATTCCCATGGAGGAGATGTTCTTAGAGATAACTATAACCATTGAATTGAAATTTTGGGTAATTTCATTCAGGGAAATCTTTATTCACAGAAAAGGTGAAGGGGAAAGAGAAATGTGTCCTCTTATACTGAGAAAATGGTTTGGAATCCAGTCTTGCCAGACAATTACACACTTGGCAGTCAAATGCTCTGTAAGATTTTTAGAACTCTGACGTGGTCGTCTTTGGTGCAACAGCTGTTTCACATGCATGCTCCAGCCCCCAAATCATAATAGCGAACATTTCTGCTGTTTTGTTTTCCCAGCCTGTTGTTATTTGTGCTCAACTGTGCAAGAAGCATGCCTCCTGATTGATTTAAGTTTCTGGGCAAACAGAAGAGCAGGTGGGAATATCCAGTGATTCTGCAAGCTTTCAGAATCTTACAGCACCCCTCCCCCCACATCTTATCTCTGAGCAGGGAAGTGC
The DNA here is from genome assembly GCF_004126475.2 of Phyllostomus discolor. Classification (NCBI taxonomy): domain Eukaryota; kingdom Metazoa; phylum Chordata; class Mammalia; order Chiroptera; family Phyllostomidae; genus Phyllostomus; species Phyllostomus discolor. The sequence goes on along the minus strand of NC_040904.2, from coordinate 75,752,497 downwards.
TTTCTGAAGTGATGTGAACATTCACCAGACCTCTGTGTGGCTTTGAAGTGCTTGTGTTTCCCAGCAGTTCTGACTGATCTTTAGGGGGAAGTGGAATTCTCTAAGCTTGGTGCCTTACTGAGCAGAGCGTGGAGAGTGGCTGGTGTACAGCTGGTTTTAAGAGGGTAGAAGCTGAAGCCAGGGACAATTCTCTCTTCTCTGAAAGTTTAAATGCTCTGTAGGCTTGTAATGAAGCAACACAAGCCACTGGCTGATCGACTTCTCTGCTTCCCTGATGATTTAGCTCCTGAGACATGAGGGGGCACCAACTCCTTGTGGTGTGCACTGCCATTGGGAATCCCACACTGACTGATGCCCTCGTTATCTTGAATATTTATTACCTGTCAACTGGAAGAACAAGGATATTGAGTTATCACTGAGCTGTGGATGTTACCAATAAAAATGCCACAAAAGCTGCCTGAGTATTTTTCATAAGGCTAATGAAATATTTTCTTTGAGTTCTTTGATATCCTCAGGTTTCAATAATACAAATTATGTATACTTTCATAATCCAACATTTTGTGCATTGCATTTTCAAAATGGTTATAGATGTATCAAAAATAAACATTAGAGGTCAAAGCACAAGCTGTTTATAAATGAGTGAGGGGATTCTTTTGTAAAGTATGGAAGAATACTGCAGCATAGAGCTTTTTTATAAGTAGCCTTTAAAGTTTTATACGAGATTTAAGGGAAGCAGTTCTCTACTTGGACTGGAGTAGATAACTTAGATGGGCATGATGATTAGAGGACACTTTTGTCTGTTAGCTACAGGAATCTTGGTAAACTGTAAGTGAGCCTGTGTCATTCCTCTGCTTAAAACCTTCCAATAGCTTCCTCTGCTACTCAGAATATGTTACCGAATTACTATTACCATCAGTGGCCTGTGTGACCTACTTCCTGTGCCACCCACTGAATCCCACCAGCACCTCACCTCTGTGGCTGCTTGTGTCACAGACCACCTTTCTCACTCCATTCTGGGCACAGTGGCCTCTTTGTTGTTCCTCTAACACAGCAGTTTTTATTCTTTTCATCTCATGGCACACTTAAACTAGTCACTAAAATTCTGTAGCACAATAAAAAATATTTTTGCCCATCTGTAAAAAAAATAGGTATACTTTTGATTCATTCACACTAGACAACTATTGTGTTGGTTGTCATTTTTTTATTTGACAATTTAAGGGAAAAGAGGTCAGTGAGCCTGACTAAATAGTCAGGTATTGCATGTTTAAAAAATTATTGTGGCCCTGATGGGTGGCTCCGTTGGATGTAGCAGTGTCCTGTACACCAAAAGGTTGTGGGTTTGAATCTAGGTTGGGGTATGTACCTAGGTCGTTGGTTCAATTCCAGTTGGGGAGTGTATGGAAGCCAACCAATCGATATTTCTCTTTCATACTGACTTTTCTCTGTCTGTCTGTCTGTCTCTACTTTCCTTTCTCTCTGAAATCAATAATAGAATATCCTTGGGTAAGAAAAAAGAAATTCTTGCCTCATACCTGTTAAAAATCACTGCTCTAACAGTTTAAGCTTCTCCCATGTGGCCTTTGCACTTGCAGTTTCCTCTCCCTGGAGAACTTTCTTCCCCAGAAAACTCCATGGTTTGCTCTCATTTCCTTTAAGACTTTTCTCAAATTATGCCACTTTTTAAGTCATGCTTCCCTAGCCATTCTGTCTATAGTTTCATCCCTCACTCCTAGATTTCTTGACTCTCCTCTATACAGTAGTTTTTACAAATAGACTATGTAGTTTATGCATTGTTTATTATCCATCTTTCCATTAGAATGTAATCTTCATGAGGGAAGCTATTTTAATTTCTTGTGTTCACTACTGTCTTTCAAGCAACTAGAACAATGCCCAAACCATAATAATCATTCCATAAATACAGGGTCAGAAATAAATAGCTGACATTTATTCCTGCTTCTGCTATTCTATGTACTCTTTGGCTGCTTCATACATATATCATTTACTACTGACAAGAATACAATAAAAGGAATGGCCCTACTTTTCTTCATTTTACTCCAGGGAAAACTGTTGCAGAGTTTGAATAACTTCAAGATGATATTATTAGGAGGACATAGCATAGAATTTCAACTCTGATAACACTAAATTTACAAATCAAACTGCTAGCTCTATTCACTCTATTCACCATAATAATCTTTTTTTTTTTACCTGAAACCTATATTTTATTAGGATTTAAGGGGAGGGGCCACTTAAATATTTTTCCTAAGGGTGATTTAATTTATTTAAGATTTTAATGTACTTGTTGAATTTATTGGGGTGACATTGGTTAATAATATCATAAAGATCTCAGGTATACATTTCTATTATACATCATTCATGTATTGTGTTGTGTGTTCATGACCCCAAGTCAAGTCTGCTTCCGTCATTATTTATCCCTCCCTTTACCCTCTTCTACCTCCACCAAACCCCCTTGCCTCTGGTAATCACCATGGTGTCCTCTGTTTCTGTGACTTTGGCTTTATTTTGTTTGTTTAATCCCGTTAACTTTTTCACTGAGCCCCCAACCCCTACTCCCTCTGACAGCTCTCAGCCTGTTCTGTGTACCTATGAGTTTGTTTCTATTTTGTTAGTTTATTTTGTTCATTAGATTCCATATATAAGTGAAATCATATGGTACTTGTCCTTCTCTGACTGGCTTATTTCATTTAACATATCTCCAGGTCTGTCCAAAAGCCACAAAAGATAGGTTTCCTTCTATTTCCTTTTTATATCCAAGTAGTATTCATTGTGTAAATGTAACACCCCTTTTTTTATCCACTCATCTACTACTGATGGACACTTGGGCTGCTTTCAAATCTTGGCTATTATAAATAACACTGCTATGAACATGGGGTGAATATGTTCTTTTGAATTAATGTTTTGGGTTTCCTCAGATACATTCCCAGAAGTATTACTGCTAGGTAATAAGGCAGTTCCATTATTAATTTTTTGAGGAAACTCCATACTGTTTTCAACACTGGCTGCATCAGTCTGCATTCTCATCAACAGTGCAAAAGAATTCCCCTTTCTCCACATCCTCACCAGCACTTATTGTTTGTTGATTTATTGATGATAACCATTCTGACAGGTATGAGATGATATCTCATTGTGGTTTTAATTTGCATGTTTCTGATGACTAGTGACATTGAACATCTTTTCATACATCTATTAACCATCTGTATGTTCTCTTTTTAAAGACATTTTTCAAAGATTTTACTTATTTTATTTTTTAGAGGGGTAAGGGAGAGAGAAAGCAAGGGAGAGAAACATCACTGTGTGGCTGCCTCTCATGTGCCCCCTACTGGGGACCTGGCCTGCAGCCCAGGTATGTGCCCTGACTAGGAATTGAACCGGTGACCTTTTGATTCCCAAGCCAGTACTCAACTGCTGAGCCAAACCAGCCCAGGCTGTATGTTCTCTTTGGGGAAACGTCTATTCAGATCCTTTTCCCATTTTTCAATTGGCTTGTTTGTTTTTTTGATGTTGAGTTGTATGAATTCTTTATAAATTTTGTATATTAACCTGTTATCTGATGTATCATTAGTGAATATGTTCTCTCATTCAGTGGGTTGTCTTTTCATTTTGTTGATTTCCTTTGCTGGGAAAATACTTTTTAGTTTGATGTAATTCTATTTGTTTATTGTTTCTTTTGTTTTCCTTGTCCAAGGCAATATACCAGGAAAAGTATAGCTGAGATGTCTAAGATTTCACTGCCTATGTTTTCTTCTAGGATTTTTATGGTTTCAAGTCTAAGTTTTAAGTCTTTAACCTATTTTGAGTTTATTTCTGTATATGGTATCAAAAGGTGGTCTAGTATCATATTTTTGCATATACCCGTCCAATTTTCCCAATACCATTTATTGAATAGACTATCTTTACCCTATTGTATGTTTTTGCCTCAAATATTGTATGTTCTTTCTCAAATATTAATTGACCATAAAGGTGTTGGTTTATTTCTGGGCTGTCTATTCTGTTCCATTAGGTCTGTTTTTATGACACTACCATGCTGTTTGGATTACTATGGCGTCGTAGTACAGTTTGCTCTTAGGTAGTGTAATTCCTTCAACTTTGTACTTCTTTCTCAAGATAGCTTTGGCTATTCAGAGTATTTTGTGGTTCCATACTAATTTTTGGAATATTTGTTCTAGTTATGTTAAATATATCATTGGTATCTTGATAGGAACTGTATTGAATCTGTAGATGGCTTTGGTTAATATGGACATTTTAATGATGTTCATTCTTCCTATCCATGAACACAGTATATACTTCCACTTATTTGTATCTTCTTTAGGTACTTTCTTTAGTGTCTTACGATTTTTCACAAACATATCTTTTACATCCTTGGTTAATTTATTCCTTGGTATTATATTTTATGTATTGTTTTATTATTTTATTTTTGATGCAGATGCAAATTAGATGTTTTTTATTTTTTCTTTATTTTTTGGTGTATAAAAATAGAACTAATTTCTGGATATTTATTTTTATCCTGCTACTTTTCTGAATTCATTGATAAGTTTGAACAGTTTTTTGGTGCAGCCTTTAGGTTTCTCTAGGTATGGTATCATGTCATCTGCAAATAATGACAGTGTTACTTCTTCCTTTCCAATATGGATACCTTTCTTTCTCCTTCTGGTCTGTCTGATTGCTGTGGGTATGACTTCCAGTACTAGGTTGAATTGGTGTGGTCAAAGTGGATATCCTTGTCTTATTCCCAATCTTAAGAGAAATATTTGACATTTTTGCCCATTGAATATGATGTTGGCTGTGGGTTTGTCATATATGGCTTTTATTACATTGACGGATGTTCTCTATATTCCCACTTTGCTGAAAAATTTTAACATAAATGGTGCTTGATTTTATCAAATACTTTTTCTGTATTTATTGATAAGATCATGTGGTTTTTAGCCTTCATTTTATTTATATAAGTGGTGTATCACATTTTTTGACTTGTGGACATTGTACCAACTTTGCAACCTGGAATAAATCACACTTGATCATGGTGTTTGATCTTTTTAATTTATTGCTGCATCTAGTTTGCTAATTTTTTCTTGAAGTTTTTAGCACATATGTTCATTTGAGATATTGGCCTATAATTTCCTTTCTTTGCAGTGTCTTCATCTGGTTTTGTAATTAGGATAATGCTGGCCTCATACGATCAGCTTGGGAATCTTTCCTCTTGAAATTTTGGAATAATTTGAGGATAGTTGTTAGTTCTTTCTTGAATATTTGGTAAAATTCAATTCTGAAGTCATCCAGTCTAGGACTTTTGCTTGTTGGGAGTCTTTTTTATTACTACTTCAGTTTTACTAGTTGTAATCTGTCTATTCAGATTCTATGATTCTTTCTGATTCAGTTTAAGAAGATTGTATTTTATTCAGAATTTATCCATCTCTTCAAGATTACTCAATTTTGTTGGCAAACAATTGTTTGTAATTATTTCTTACTGACAGTTCCTACTTCTGCTCTTGCTTGTCTGATTGCATTTATTTGGATCCTCTCTCCTTTTCTCTTTATGAGTCTGGTTAAACGTTTATCAATCTTATTTATTTTTTCAAAGAACAAATGCTTGGTTTCATTAATCTTTTATAATTTTTTACACTGTACTTAATTTATTTTTGCTCTGCATTTTTAAATTCTCTTCCTTCTACTCACTTGGGGCTTTGTTTGTTGTTTTTCAAGTTTTAAGTGTAAAGTTAGGTTGCTTATTTTTCTTGTTTTGTGAAGTTGGCCTTTAATGCTAAGAATTTACCACGTAAGATTGCTTTAGTTGTATCCCACAGATTTTGAGTTGTTGCATTTTCATTTTTATTTGTTTCAAGATACTTTTTGATTTCTTTCTTGATCTCATTGTTAGCCCATTCATTGTTTAGTAACATGGTATTTAGCTTCCATGTCTTTGTGTGTTTTTCAGTATTTTTCTTGTGATTGATTCTAATTTTATGCCATTATGGTCAGAAAAAATGATTGATATGATTTCAATCTTCTTTAATTGATTGAGACTTGTTTTGTATCTTAACATGTCATCTATACTAGAAAATGTTCTATGTACACTTGAATAGAATGTACATTCTGTTGGTTTGGGATGAAGTGCTCTGAATATATCAATTAAATTAATCTGATCTAGTGTGCCATTTAAGACCATTATTGCCTGTTGATTTTCTGTCCGGATTCATTGATATTGATGTTGTATTAAATTTCCCTGTTATGACTCTTTTACTGTTGATCTCTCCCTTTATGTCTACCAAGATTTTCTTTATATATTTATGTGTTTCTATGTTAGGTGCATAAATATTTATACGGATTATAACCTCTTGTTGAATTGCTCCCTTTATCACTATGTAGTGTCCTTTTCTTTTATCTCTTATATAGCCTTTGTTTGAAAGCCTATTTTGTCAGGTATAAGTATTTCTACCTCAGCATTTTCCCCTTTCCATTTGCATGGAATATATTTTCATCCCTTTACTTTTAGTCTGTGTATCTTTCATTTGAGGTGAGACTCTTGTACACAGCATATATATGGGTCTTATTTTCTTTTCCATTCAGCAACCCTATGTCTTTTTATTGGAACACTCACATCACTTTACCTTTAAAGTGATTATTGATGGGTACTTATTTATTGCCATATTATTCCTTAGCTATGTTTCTCTCTTTTGTTATTCTTAAAGAAGGCCCTTTAACATTTCTTGTAATACTGGATTTATGATAACAAACTCCTTTAGCTTTCTCTTGTCTGGAAAGCTCTTTATTTCTCCTTCAATTTTAAACGATAGCTTTTCTAGATAGATTAATCTTGGTTGTAGGTGCTTGCTTTTCATCATTTTGAATATTTCATGCCCATCCTGCTGGCCTTAAATGCTTCTGTTGAGAAAGTAGCTGTCAATCTGATGGAAGCTCCCTTGTAGGTAACTGTCTTTCTCTTGCTGTTTTTTATGATTATCTTTGTCTTTAACCTTTGCTATTTGATTTTTATTATCATTTAAAAATTTATCCATTGATTTTTAGAGAGAGAGAAGAAAGGAAAGAAGGAGTGAAACATCAATTGGTTTTTCTACTTATTTATGTTTTCATTGGTTACTTCTTCTGTGTGCTCTGACAGGAGACTGAACCCTTAACCTTGGTGTATTGGGATGATGCTCCAACTTTGTTACCTGGACAGGGCCTAAACTTTGCCATTTTATTTATAATATGTCTTGGTGTAGTCCACTTGGGCTCATCTTGTTTGGGAAACTCTGCACTTCCTGGACTTTTGTGTCTTTTTGCTTTACCAGGTTAAAGAATTTTTCAATCTTTATTTCCTCAGATAGGTTCTCAATTTGTTGCTCTCTTTCTTCTCCTTCCGGTACTCCTATGATGTGAATATGGTTATGCTTTTTGTTGTCCCAAAGGTCCCTTACACTATCCTCATTCTTTTTAATTTTTTTTTTGCTGCTCTGATTTGATGTTTTTTTCTACCTTGTCTACCAAATCACTGATATAATCCTCTTCTTCATCCAATCTACTGTTTATTCCTTCCTGTATATCCTTTATTTGAGATACTGTATTCTTCATTTCTGAGTCATTCTTTTTTACGGTCTCCATGTTCTTTTTCATGGTTTCTATGTTCTTTTTCATGCTGTTGTAGTTCTCACTAAGTTCCTTGAGAATCCTGATAACCATTTTTCTGAACTCTATATCTAAAAAGTTGCTTGTCTCTATCTCATTTATCTCCTCCTATGAATATCTCTCTTCTTTCATTTGGGGCATATTTCTTTGTCTCTCCTTTTTGGCTTCCTCTTTGTGTTTATTTATATGTATTAGATAGATCTGCTATGGTTGTCAGGGTGAAGCCAGCAGAGTTTTATCATGCTCAGACAACCAAAATTTGGCTATGTGAAGTGAGGGCTCTGCACCTATCAGGGGTGCAAGGGGAAAAAGGCCCCTGTACTAAAGCCACACATCTCAGTATGTCCCAGATTATGTCCAGGACCTGATCTCAGCAAGGCAGGGTTCCTGGGAGACAGAAGTGGGCCACTGATCTCTCATGTTGAGGAGATTTTTGTCAGGCTTGAGGAAATATAGGAGTGGCTCTTGCCCCAAAGCCACACAACTCAGTCTGTCCCAGATTCTGTCAAACCATTGGCAAGGTGTAGCCACCAAGAATTGGGAGGTGGAGCTGCCAGGATCCTCCAGAGTAGCTGTTAGGGAAACAACCATGATGCAGTATCTCATGGTTGTTCACCATGAGGTTCACAGGGATATCAGGGGAATGGCCTCTAGCTTAAAGCCACACAACTCAGTCACTAACTCTCCTTGGTTCTACCTAGACTTTTACAGTTTTTCCCAGACAGCTGATTCCTCATCAGGATGCAAGCTCCACAGGGTTGAGTGGTAGAGAGTTCAGAGGGTGAGTATTGTATTTCCCAAGGCTAATGCTAAATGGGAGGGAAGTGTTCCACCCAAGAAAGATGGCTCCTGGGGTGTGGAAGCAGAACTTAGCTCAAGGATCCTGAAAGCTCTCCCTTCAGCTCTCTCCCCAGAGCCACAAACCTCAGTCTCTCTTTATGTGACTCCTGTTCATACTTTTCTCTGCCAGAGTCCAGAATGAGTGGTTGAAAACAAGATATTATGTATTGGCCCTTTAAGTGGGCACCTATACCTCTAGCAGACTCCCACCTCTTCCTGGTAGATAGAACCCCTGCTGAATTTCACAGCTAGATATTTTGTGGGTGTTTCCTCCAAGTACTGGTGCTCTGGTCTGGGGAGACTGGCTTGGGGTTAAGAAATCATTTTTCTCAGGGAGAAACTTTGCAGCTGAGATATACACCCAAAACCTCTGATGCCACTTGTGGGCACAAGGTCGGCCCTTCTGGTGTCTCCACCCTTCCTACCAGTCTTGATGTGGCTTCTTCTGTAAACCCTTGGTTATAAGTCTTGTCTTCAGCTAGTCTTCAGTTGGCCATTTAGAAAGATTATCCTATAATTTAGTTGTAATTCCAGTTTGGTTCTGAGAGGTGTGAGTGTGCTTTCTACGTACTCCACTGCCATCTTGGTTCCTAAGGCTAAATTTAAAAAGATTCCCAAAATCATGTCTTAGGAAAAACTTATTTTTCCCTAAGAAACTGCAAATGTCATTTATTATTCCCTCCAACACCAGAATACATAAGCCTTTGAACGTGCCAGTAACATTTCAAACACTGTGATACTGAGATAGAAAACAAATACACTCAATGCACAACACTTCACCCCTCTCTTCTTTTTATTTTTAGATATTAATTACAGATGCTTTAGAAGTATATTTAATATGCTATTTTTAAAGAAAAAATAATGACTGGTTATATATTGTTATAAATTATAGGATTTTTCACACTGTTCTGTTAGAATACAGATGAGAAAATTAATTCTCACAGGCAGTGACCCCTAAACCAAAATAACTCCTAGCAGTAAAACTTGGAGAGGGTATTTGATAATCACACTCATTGTTTGATGACTCAGGAAAGACATATTATCTCCTTTAAACTGAAATTAGTTATGTATATTCATTTTTATTGTAAATAAGGAATGCCTAAAACAAATTTATATTATAAATTTAAATATTTAATGTTTAGGAGAAAAGATAAGTATATATATGTGTGTGTATGTTAAAATATATTTAGTTATCATTTAGATTAGTCTTCCATGCCTTTAAGTAATTTTCATTTATCTTTACATGTGTAAATGTAATATTTACCTTTGCATACTAGGTTCAATAAAGGCATACATATTTCTGATTTTTATATGGGATGTAAATTGACTAAACCAAATTCTAAAATCTTTTCCCCCAGTAGTTTTCAGATAATATACTAAGAGAACGCCAATATATGCCCTAATATTTTATATTCAAGAGAAAATTGCTAAATTGGTTAAACCCAGTTCCCCCAACTCACCAAATGATATGACATAGAATAATGTACACTTGTTTCCATCATATTTGATGCTCAGAATGGATTACTTTAGAGGATGCTGAGATAGAGACATTTTTCAGATGAGAGGATGCTCCCCATTTATTACCATCAATAACAGCATAGGCATTATTCCAATTTGTTCTGTGTGTCTAGTGAAAGTCCAACCTGGTTTTCAGAATAGGAGATGGAAGTTAGAGGAAAATGGGGAAAGGAAGTCAAGAGCAAAGAAAAGAGATGAAATATTGGCTTTCTTTGTTTCATATTCTCAAGGCAACTTACCATTCAAGGAACTTTCAATCACCTCTTAGGAGACTTTGGAATATGCTTCCCCTGTTAGAGAAGCCACTAGCTACAGGAACACATTTCTGCTCCAGGAACCAGAGGAATGTGGGCTCAGTGATGGAATTCTCAAAACAGAATAAATTAGAGTCCTCTCATTATAGGATTACAAGGCACTTTCCTTAGCATGATGGGAAGAATTTGTACCTTAATATTTTAGGCAATAGATACATTGACATAACTCATTTCTTTCATAACTTTCGAGCATCTGTCTAATGTGATGCAGTACATTGACTTTGTTACTTGGTATAATGATAGTATTAATAATTCTCTGCTATTTCACTCTTTATTTTCCCCTTCTCTCTTCTAAAATGGAGGAGGCAAACTACTGAATCACAGCCTTACTACCCTACTTCCATTTCTCAAACACCTGCCTCCCCTTCCCGGCCTGCCTCTGCACAATGACCTTGTATTAATTTCGAAGGAGATTGTGTTGCTTGTCCTTCAGGTAGACAGCTCTTGTGCTGTGTACTCCTTAACTGTTATCAGACCACCTTATTACTTTCCCTCTCTTCCAAGGTCCCATCTTGACTTAATTCCTGTCTTGTGTAAACTCCATGAGTAAGCATTGGTGAGATTTAATTTGGAAACTTGGCTTGGAATCTGTGGAACAACAAGAACAGCTGGTGCTGCTGCTGTTCAGTTTTTCTTGGCAGGTGGGCATAGAGGAAATTAAGAATGGGGAAATTTGCCTCAGCTTTGGCTATTCCCTGCAGAAATGTTATGTTTACCAGCTCTTTCTCCTCTACCACTCTAGTACCAGGGCTCAATACTTTAATGCATTCTCTTAAATTTATGGTCCAGAGCTTCCTGCATAGCCTTTGTTCTGAATTTCATACCCGAGTAGTCCTCTGGCCACTTGACCACAATGTGAAACAGTTTCAGTTATACTTAAGCAGTCTGAAGTATACCATAAGTAAATGTTATTCAACATCCCCAATAATTATATGTATTGGTTTGTCTATTTATTTATTAAAATAAGCTTCACTGAGCATCAGTTTGTTCAGGTGGCTATAACAAAATACCATAGTCTGGATGGCTTAAACAACAGACATATTTTTATAGTTCTGTAGAAGTCCAAGGTCAAGGTGCTAGCCAATTCAGTTCCTGGTAAGGGCCCTCTTCCTGGCTGTCAGACAGCCACTTTCTTATTTGATCCTCATATGGCAGAGGGAAGGCAAGCTCTGTGTTCCTTACTCTTTTTCTAAGGGCACTAATCTCATCATGGGAGCTGCACTCTCACGAACTCACCTAAACCTAATTACCTCCCAAAGGCCCTGCTTCCTCTTAGCATGACATTAGGGGTTTGGACTTCAACATAAATATTGGGGGACACAATCAGTCCATAATAGTCAGTTATAATCTATGTACCATAGAACTTTATAATTTTAAGGGTAAAAATTAATGTGGTTTGATCCACCAACATGATCATGATATTAGAATGTTATCATTAGCCCCCAGACTACTTCTGCCACTGGGCAGGTAATTCCTGCTATGTACTCCCAGGCCAGCCTCTGCAAATTTTATAGGATAATTTGTCTTGGTATTGTAAAAGTTATTTGTATTTTCTGACTACCAGCTCTTTATTAGACATATGTTATGCAAATATTTTTTTCCCAGTCTGTGTATTGCTTTTTCATTTTCTTAACTGTGTTTTTAAAGGAAGAAAAACCCTTTACTTTTGATATTACATTAATTTTTAATTTTATGAACAGGGCTTTTAGTCCTACTAATACTTCTTTACTAACTGTAAGGTCACAGAAGTTTTGTTCTATTTTCTTCACTGTGCTTTCTGTTACTATAGTTTGCCTTTTTTAGAATGTCATTTAAATAGAATCATATAATGTATACATAATCTTCACCATCTGCCTTCTTTAATTAAGCTTGATGATTTAAAGTTCACTCGTGCTCTTTTGTATATCATTAGTTCTCTCCTTTTTATTTTTGAGTTTACTCGTTTTCCAGTTAATGAACTTGCAGCTTGTCCCCAGTGTGTGCCTATGGCTAACAAAGCTCCAGTGAACATCAGAGGACAAGTCTTTGTAGGGGCATAAGCCCTCATTCTCTGCAGTAAATGTCTGGGAGTGGAATTAGCAGGTAGTACGATAAATGCAGGTTCAATTTGACTAAAAAGTGTCACCCTGTTTTCAAGTTGCATGCCCTTTTGAATTTTCTCCTGGGGTCTGTGAGTTCCAGTTGCTCTACATCCTCGCCAGCACTTGTCAGTCCTTTAAAATTTTAACAATTCCAGTGGGTATGTAGTGTATTTCTGTATCGACTAGTGATATTGAAGATTTTTAACATGGTTATTTGCTACTTATATATCATATTTGAAAAATTTCCCATTCATTCTATCTATATTTTATAGGATAATTTGTCTCAGTATTGTAAGAGTTATTTGTATTTTCTGAATACCAGCTCAATATTAGATATAGCTTATGCAAATATTTTCCCCATCTGTGGATTGCTTTTTCACTTTTTAAACAATATTTTTAAAGGAAAAAAGCCTTTACTTTTGATATTTCATTAATATTTTATTTTATGCATAGGGCTTTTAGTCCTACCTAATACTTCTTTACTAACCCTAAGGTCACAAAGGTTTTATTCTAGTTTCTTTCAGAAACTGTATAATTTTAGGACTTCATTTAGGTTTATAATCCATATTTTTCTAGTTAATATTTCTTATGGTGTATGGTAAAAATTTATAGTTCATTATTTACATTTGGATATTCAGTTTTTCTAGCACCATTTATTGAATTCAGTCCCCATTATTCTAAGATATCCAGGAGTGTGGTTTTGATAGAAAATCTCCTCAGTGTGGCTTGGTGGAAAAAGAAATATAAAAATGACAATACTATTCAAAAGAGTTTTTTAAAAACTGCTTTAGGAAAGGGATCCTAGATATAGTGTGTATGAAGTAATTCTAATTTAATATGATTATATTAAAAAACAAGTGAGTATGTTTTACTTTTATGACATTTAGTAGAACCACAAATGAGAAGTAAAAATTTCTGTTACTGTAGATCTCTGAATTATAAATTTAGAAAACATGGCCAGCATATTTACTCACTGGGCTTTTTCTATTGATTATTCTCCTAATCTTTGATATAAGCATATTATGAAGTTAAATGCAGCCTTTATAAGTGGCAACTGTATTTTTTCCTTGTAGAACTCCTCCTAATAATTTTCCACAAGTACACATCAGAACACAATCCTCTACTTTTTCAAATAGTATAATTGTTAGTTTTTCCAGCATAGAAATATTTACCATCTTTGTCTAAATGGAAGTAATGTTAAGAGTTGCTCAATTAGGTTGATATAAAAATGATAGAAGGTGTATATTTTTCATAACCTTGAAGTGGATACATCATCTTTTTTCATGTTTTGCTTTTGTCATTATTACAAACATCATTTCATTTTGTTTTAATCATGAGTTGTTTCTATAATAAATCGATATATAAAGGCTTCTGCCTTTCTGTTGCACAACTTGAATTTGATTCGTCAGCATTTTTAGAGTGGGTAAGCTCTGTGCACACATCATGATAATTTGATGACTTATTCTTAGGTGAACACATAAATTTAGTTCTATTCTTTAAACAACCAAAGGGCATGACAGACCTGAGAAGTTCATTTAGGTCTTTTTTATGTGCTAGAGATGTGATACACACTATCTATTTTTAATTCTGCCGTATGCAGCTTCACAGCAAAATTTCACACATGCAGATGAGAGTGTGTGAAAAAACTTTGTTGGCTTAATTTAAGCAGCATTGTGATGTGAGAGCCAATTTTGTATTTTAATGCCAAATTAACAAAATAATTACTCTAAACCTGTGTTAATATTTATCTTTGCATTATAATAACTTATTTAAATGCTTAAAACATATACAGTACTTAAAACAGTACTTGGTACATAGCAAGTATTCAATAACTGTTATCATTGACATTCTTCAGTGGAAAGTGGAAGAGACCCACAAACTGAGGTTTAGGGTTGCTCATCATGAGAAGAGGTATGGTACCTGGAATAGTTTGTAGAGTATCAACTTTAATTATTAAATGAAAATATTAATCAGTTGCAACTAGGAAATAAAATATGGTTAAGAGTACAAAACCAAATGCACTTAGAAGAAGCCAACAAATCTGATCATTGTATGATTTATATATAATAAAATGTTTATGTTTAATTCTGTATATTTAAAAACTAACCATTTTATTGCAATGATAGATTTGTAGAAAATGTGGATCTTATCAAATTCTCATCTAAATTTTCTTCTGTGCTTTCAAATAGACTAGTTGGTATAATGTCCAAAACAATTTGTTTTCTTTTACTCTTTAAATGATATAAACATTCCTCCTTCCTTTCAGGAACCTATTTCCTGTGGCTAGGATGGACTCTGCTTCCACCTTCCTTAATTAGGCACATGCATAAGGAATAGTGAATGACCAATCAGGGTATCCTGTTTTCTCTGACAATTGCTATTCAACTTTTGGCATTTAAATCCCCTTCCACCAAAGCATATGCAATTTGATCTTTTTTTCTACTTTGTTGGGTGGGCAGTGATCACTCTCTATTTCTAGTGAAGTAAAACTTGCTGGGGTAGGCCTTCTACTATGCTTAGTGACAGTGTCCTAAATAATAGGAAGAAAAGTAATTCTATTGAAAATGTGAAAATGATTGATGACAGCTTTTCTCAAACACAGGTAGGGTGAGGATTTTAGATACACTAGTGAATATTCTTCCCTGATATGTGAGCTCTAAGCTGTAGTACTAGGCTTAACAGCTTCTCCTAGTCACTATTTATGAGCATTTAAACAATGTTCCTCACAGTGGTCTTTTCTTTGTCTGGGTTACGTTCCAAATGGGAGTCCTAGTCTTAAACTAAGTATTGGGGTATTTTTGGTTTGTTTTTTGTTTTTTTTCTCTTTATGTCCCTACTCCATCTCTGGTAAAACAGATTGATTCCACATTTTATCTCATGGAAATTCTTAAATGTCATGTTAGAGCATTTTAGGATTTGTATGCATATATGCCTGTATGTATGTTTACACACACATGTACCTGTGTGTGCATGTGTGTAGATATCTGGAAGGTAATGAATACCTTTGAAGAATAGAATAGCAAGATATAATCTATGCCTCAAGGCAACAAGGCTGGAAGTAGCAAGAAAATGGAATAGAAGAAATATGCATTGGAGGCTGGTGGCCAGAGGACTGTTTAAGAAAGGAAGAAAAAAAAAAGATATTTTGAAGCATAGAGTTGAAATGTTTAAAATGCTTAGGAGGAATGAACCCAACCTTGGTGAATGTTGTAGTGGTGAGGTTTTATTTTCTATATTGACTAATACTTTCGATTATTATAGCAGACCACATTGGATGGTGACTTTTGGTTCACAATTTACATAATGGTTTTTATGTATTTTTACTAATTTTACTCATGTTTTTGTACTGAAAATATATAAAGGTAGCTTGAAGTTGGAAAACTTGGTTTTTGAGATGAAGAACTAATAAAGTTTGGTTATTGACAGGAAGAAAGCAAAAGTGAGGGAGTGAGAAGTATTAAAGCTCTCCTTGAAATTTCTAATGGGAATTGTCTAGATGTCAATGGAATGATGCAGAGAGAAACAGACTAAAAAAATAAATTTCGCCCTGGCTGGTATGACTCAGTGAATTGAGTGCTGGCCTGTGAAACAAAGTGTCAGTTCAATTCCCAGTCAGGGCACATGTTTGGATTGCAGGCCAGGTCCCCAGTAGGTGGTGTGCAAGACGCAACCACACATTGATGTTTCCCTCTCTTTCTTCTTCCCTTCCCCTCTGTCTAGAATAAATAAATAAATAAATAAATAAATAAATAAATAACTCTTTTTTAAAAAGAATACATTTCTATACCTATATATTTTAATAACTTCTAGTGTATATTGGTTTTCTGGATCTTAATTTCTTATTTAAAGTGATTGTGATGAACCAAATATTGACAAATACTGTATGATTTCACTTACAAGTAAAATCTAAAATTATATAAAATTATATCCTTTGGGGGAGAGACCCTTCGGACTTTACAAAGTTTCAGTAATTCAAACAAATATTTTTTGTTATTATATAATTGTTTTACAATTGTATCTGCCAGCAAGTGTAGTGCCTGAGTCAAATATGGAACATCAGATCATTAAAATGTTTTCAGGTGATTTTTATAGTTTTTCTTTATTATACCCCTTACTCAGATCTGCAATCAGTACAGTTTTCCTTTGTTTCATTTGTTGCTACACTGGTGGGGTTTGTGTTAGTATGTTGGGGACTGCCTGTATTCTTTTTATATTACTAAATTTTGAAATATTTAAAAAACATGGAAAATTGCAAAAGTTAATATATAGAGTTTCTATAATTAAAATTATTAGCACCATCTCACTGTTGTTTTATATTCCTTCTTTCTGTTATTTTTAAAGAAACTGAACTCTAAATAAAAAGTGACAACCACTTCTTGCATTTGCAAATGGAAAAACTACAGGATTCAACATATTTCCCCAAGCCACACAGGTTATCAGTGTCAATGTGAGTCCTACAGTATGGGTCTCTAGACCCTTGATATGCTCTTCCATTGACAGGACCATTGATTTAATTATTGGCTGAATTAGAAATGAAATAATTTAACTAGATATCATACTTCTATGATATCAAATTAAACAAAACCAAATGGCACTTTTGTTTTAGTTTATATTTAAAAAGTAGTAAGACCCCTGACTGGTGTGGCTCAGTGGGTTGTGCATTGTCCTTCAAATCAAAAGTTTCCTGGTTTGATTCCCATCAGGGCTCATGCCTGGCTGGTGCGCCAGGTCCCTGGTTGGGAGCATGTGAGAGACAACCAATTGATCTCTCCTTCTCACATTCTTTCTCTCCCTCTCTTCCTCCATCCCTTCCCCTCTGTCTAAAAATAAATAAATAAAATCTTAAAATGAATATCTTTACACTGAAAAAATGAGTAAAACAAAAGATTTATTTATTTCCCAATTTATTGATAATGGAATCTCAGAAAGAGAGGAGAGAATGGGGAAGAAAAGATATTCAAAGACATAAAAATCAAGAACTTTCCAAAGTTGATAAACTCTATCAACCCACTCTACCAGAAATCTTAGTGACTTTTAAACTGGATAATACAAAAAAATTATACCTCATCTCAGGATAGTCAAGTGGCTGAATATCAAAACTAAGGAGATATCCAAAAGCAGCCAGAGAAGTAAGACATAGTGCAACTAAAGAATGAATACACAAATCATGGCTCAAACATTTCTAGAACACTTGGGTGGAAGAATATAAAATATCATGAAAGTGCTCTGGGAAACCAATAGAACATAACTAACCACACATACACAAAAGTAAAAAACCAAAAAGAAAAGTTGTTTTTCAACCCCATATTTTGTATACAGTAAAAAAAAATCTTCAAAATTGAAGGTGAAATGAAAATGTTATTTAACAAATTACTCTTAAATGCAAAGAATAACAATATATTGTGTGACTTACAGTCTATGTAATAGCAAAATATTGTATAAGAGAAGAGGTGGGAAAATGTCTAAACAGGGTTATACTGTTGTAAGGTATTCACACCAATCATTAATTAGTGTAATCTTTGAGGGCAATTATGATAGCCTAAAGAAATATTTTATAATTCTTAGAACAGACACACACACACAACACATAAAGAGGTATTGCTAAAATGTCAATACAGGAAATAAAATATAGGTTTGAAAATAAGTGGTTTACCCAAAGGAACACACGAAAGTAAAAATGAAAAGACAAACAACAGAGGGACAAATAGAAAATAAATAGCATGTGGATATCTTTGAAAAACCCAAATTATCAATAATTACACTTACTGTAAAAGGAATAAACACTAGAATTAATAGACAGATGTGGTTATATTGAATTAAAAAAGCAAGACATATTTTATTCTGTTTATAAGAGAGAAGCACTAATTGTTAAGGGGGACCCAAGAAATGAAATTTATTTATAAAAAGTTGTGTATTTATTCTTACATGTTTGTCAGTTACCTTCAAAGTTTCTCCATTTGATACAATACACTCATTGAAACATTTTCCCCACTGCTCAAAACAGATTTTGTACTCATTGATTTTGATGCCTTTTAGTGCTTCTGCCAATTTTTGTTTCATCTCTTCCACATCGGCAGCATGTTTCCCTTTGAGGACTTTTTTCATTCAGGGAAACAAAAAAAGTTGCTTGGGGTAAAATTGGACGAATAGGGAAGGTGAGAGTCATGTCATTTTTGGTCACAAACTGCTGAATACTCAGTGTGCTATGGGCAGGTGTGCTTGTAAATCATCCACCAGGAAATGGGCAAATGTGTTGAATCTCCAGAAAAAATTCAGTGAAGCTGAACACAGCCTCTCACAACAATGCAAGCTGGTACATTGATACAGGTGTGTTCCTAGAACACTCACCTAGTGGGGGAACCCTGTACTACAAGAGGCCCACTCTGCAGAAGGTAATTCCATTTTTGGGGGGAACCCCCTCATATAAGGACATTTGCAGGTTAAAAGCAAAAAGATGGAAAAAGATATGCCATTAAACAGTAAGGCACTATGATGACATTTGATAAAATACATTTTAAGGCAAAGGACGTGTTGGAAAAAATGGAGACATTTTGTAATTATGAAAATTTAATTTATTAACAATGCTTAATAATTCCAAACGTGACTGCACTGAACACAGAGCTTCAAAATACATGAAGCCAAAATTGACCAAAGAAAGGGAGAAATAGGCAAATCAATAATTACACTTGCATATTTGAATGCTCTTCTGTCTACAATTGATTGATCAAGGAGACAAAAAATTATTATCATAAATATATAAAAGATGTATACAACACTATCAACCAAGTTGATTTAATTGATAGTCACAGAACATTGTGTTTATTGAGAAATGCTTCTCCATGTTTTTGTTTGTTTGTTTATTTGCTACGTTTCTACATGTCTTACTAGCAAAGGCACTGCCTACCTTTGTCCTGGAATAATTTTCAAAAATGTTTGTATAGCATATTAGGAGAATAGATATAGTGTCTACCTCTGGAGCAAAGGGCAGGCATTCTTATTACCCACTATAAAAAATTCAGATTCTTTATGTTCAGAGTTTCTTTTCTATAATACACCCTAGGGCATGTGACTCTGTGGGAACTGGGGCTCAGGAAACTGGTACCCTGGCTAGTACATTTGCTATGATTAATAAACTAAAATTTTCTCTGACAGAAGAACCTCCTGCCTTCTGCCAGCACCCATAAATCTGTGGTGTGCTTGTTACTTTGGAAGGAGCATAAAATCTCAGATACTTTACAGTTCTTGGCACACTTAAAATGGCAGAATATACATTATTTTTAAGGGCCCATGGAACCTTCATCATGATAGACAATCTTCTGGGTCTTGAAAGAAGTTGCAGTGTAATAACACAATTAAACACATACAGAATATATTCTCTGACAACAGTTATGTTAAACTAGAAATCAACAATAAGATATCTTGAACTTTTACAAATATGAGGGAATTGATCAACATATTAATTTATAATCCATGGATCACAATAAATAACAAGGGAAGTTAGAATATTTTTCTAAAGGACTAAAAATAAAGCACAATATAATAAGTTTTTCTGGATGCAATAAAAGCTGTACTTAGAGGGAATTTATAGCTTCTATAAACATGTCTATGTGTATAGAAGAAAAGATGTTCTGTCAATGATGTAATATCCCACTCAAAAGAAAAAAATAGGAACAAATAAATAGTCCCAAATTATATGGAAGAAAAAAAAAATCAAAACATTCAAGCAGGCATCAATGATACAGAATATAGCCAAGAAATAAGAAAAACCAATAAAGTCAGTAAGTTCTTGTTCTAATTATTATTTAGCGCATTTGCTGTACTTGATCTTTCTGGATCGCTCCTTGGAAGGAGCAGTAACAGTGTGTTTTGTGCGGAGGAGCAGGGAGGATATTCTTTCCGTATGAGATGAACACAATAATCCAGCTGAGAAAATTATTCGATGGTCAACTTGAAAACCTAGTACCAGGTTGTGGCATCCTAATATCCTAGGTGTCATTTGTGATGGACATAACATTAGTGATAGTATCGATCTTATTCTTTTAATTTGGTCTTCTAAAATATAACTACTTATATGTGCTGAGGCAGTAAATCTGAGTTAGGCCTGTATGCAAGCTTTCTCTTTATTATATATATTGTATATTTATACTAGTCTGAAAGTTTGTGTCTCCCTCCAGATTTTTATGTTGAAATCCTACCCCCAATTTGATATTATGGGAGGGGGCTTTGGTAGATGATTAGGTTGTGAGGACTGAGCCATTATGAATGGGATTAGTAGCCTTATAAAAGAGATCTGGAGAGCTCCCTCATTTTCTGCCACGTGAGGGCATAGTGAGAGGGTAGCCATTTGTGAATCAGAAAATAGGCTTTCACCATGTACCAAATACGCCAGCACTTTGACCCTCCTAGCCTCCAGAAATGTGAGAAATAAATTTCTGTTGTTTGTAAGCCATATCTCTATGGGATCCTGTTATAGCAGTCCAAATGGACCAAGGCATGCATGTTTATGTATATGTGTGTGTATGTGTGTATATTCTATACACATATATATTTTCTTCCACTGTATCATAGTTAGTTGTCCAAAAGCAACTGAGACAGAAACCCAAGGAGTCCATAACATCATCTATTTCAATATCTAAATATTAAAGAGACTACATTATAATTAAATGGTCATTTGGATCATCTTATAGAGATAGAGGGGCACATTAGTAAAAATAGATCAGTGCAATTTTTAAATCCTTGCACATTTTTAATCCTTGCTAACTCCACACTTTGTTATGATTTTACATTCATATCTGTTTTGGAAGAAAACATTTATTTTCATGTCAGGAAGTTATCATTACTATTCAGTCATCACTGGAAAATTAAGACTTTTGCTGAAAAATTAAGACTTTTATATATTTCATGGGCTAAGAAGTCCAAGAATTGGTTATCTAAGGATGACATTTCATAATTCCAATGTATTCCTTCTCACTTTCTGTTCAGCAATCTTTCTTACATGTGTGTGGTTTGTAATGAATGGCAGGAAGGCTCAACCAAGACTGTCTATGCTTCAGGCAGGAAAAGGAGACACAGGGTGGAAGGCATGCACACTTTGAAACTGCCCCTTTCATGGATGTCCTGCTGAAAAAGTTTTTTCTTTGACTGGCAATGTGTCTCATGACCACTGATATGTCCACTGATATGACCACTGATATGGAAAATGTAAAAGCTTGGCCAGGAAGTTTTGCCATATTTAACAAAGTAGGAGTTCTTTCAGCAAGGGAGAAAAGTTAGGTATCTTTAGGCAATTGGCAATTTCTCACTAGCAACCTCTGCCATAGCTATTAGTAATTTTTGACTTTTCAGTGCAAGATAGGCATTATGGGAATCACAAATGTTTAAATTCCTGCAATTGTAGGAATTTACTAAATTGACTAAATTAGCAAATCATAGTAGGTAGAAGTAGATTGGTTAAAAGTAATAGAATAAAGACAACAAGGATTTTAAAGGCAGGTAGCAATGGATGTTTTGTCTGAAGTGAGTTAGAAGAAGCAAAATATTACCTAGAGAGAAAGGAGAATAATGCCATTCAAGTTACCAGATTTTCAGTACAGTAGTAGTCAGCAGTCTAAAATGAGTAAAAATGAAGCTCACCAACAAATTTTGAGCAAAGGTGAAAGAGACTATCTCAGAAGCTATCAATGTCCTGTCACTGGAAGTGATCTGGTTTGGCTAATGGCCAGCTGAAATGGAACTCAAGTCTCAGAGGTATTAAGAGAATCATTGTTATCCTACTCTCAATTTAAGATTCTTTGATTTTTAAGAAAGAGGACACAAGAGGCTAATCAGCCAAGTATGTAAGTTAAGACTCAATAGCCTTTGCCTTTAACCTTTTAAGCAAGTTAATAACATTATCTTCTCTTTAATTGCTCATCAAATAATCTAAAATAATCTAATCAAACTGTATAAATCATGAGGTATAATACTTCTAGCTACAGAAATATTTGTTATGATTATGCTTTATGGCTGACTTGTATAACAGTTATCTCAAGATAATTTAAATTATAAAGGGATACTCTTACATAGCTTAAAAGTTTCAGAGAAATAACATGTTTAGGCATGGCTTGATGAAGTCTCTGGCCCACTCTGTTTCAGTTTTGTCTTACAAGGGTGTCTCTCAGGGTGGCAAACGAATGGCACAGCCACAAATTCCACCATTAGGAGAGGACAGGCATCTCATTCCAGAATTCTTTTTAGAAATATCATAGCTTTTGTGATGACTGGCTAACCTTTAACTATCTCAGTGGCCAGAAAAATGCTATGCATTAATGAATTGGTCTTAGATTGCCAGAACCATTTGCTATGTGAATTGCCTTAACAGTATTTGTAGTAAGAAACTTGAGATTATCCCAAAAGATGTGGATTACTCAAGGTCCACCCAATCCCACCCAACTCGCACAGCGGCTTAGTGATGGAAAATTTTTGGAACGGTTGTTGAAGGGATAACCACAATATTGATTGCTGAAGTGAAAAACACTCCAAATGGTTTGAAATATATGGGAAAAGACATGACTTTATGGTTTCAACTTCAGAGGTTGTAAAAGATACTAAAGCTCAGAAATTGGAACTGTCAGTTCTACAAATGGAGTTGCCAACCAGCTTATAATTACAACATTCACAAAACTTTTATTTTCAATGATAGAGGCAACTGACACATTTATTGAGTGTTGGTGAACAGAGGTTACAAATTCCATTGTGCCTTCAAAATAAGTTATAAAGTTACCAAAGACAGTCTAACATTGCACACCTTGGAAAAAAATAGATTCAACTGTCCACTTCTACAGCCACAATGGCTGTCAAATAAGCTACTGAAAAAATGTTTTTGACCAGGAATAATCCTCAGATAAAGCTTTATTAATCCTTAAAGATAGATATCTTCTTTGGGATTTCTGTCAGTACAAACCATCAGCTTAATCTAAGATGAATGATTTTAACTGACACATGCTTTCAATACCCTCGGTCTTTTCCACATATCTTGAAGAAATAACTACCATCATTTCTCACTCTATCTTTCTTGGGTCTCACACAAATTGCTGCCAAATGACAAAAGAGAATAACAGGAACTCAATCATCTTTGTATTGAATACGTGTTCTATATAAATTGGCTTTGGAGAATGAGTTATTATACCCAATTCCAGTAAAAGCACAGAAAATTTAACTTTCATCATCAAATGGCAGAAAGCCATAAATTGTGTACTATGATGAAAAAGTTATTAGAGGGGTTTTCAGTATAAATCTGTGTTAGTCTAATGGTTTGAAATTTACAAACATATAGTTGTATTACTTCAGAGTATTATTTGTACTCTTCCCAATATTTAAAATAGTTATTTAAATGATTGTTCATATATATATATGTGCTATATATACATATTTCAGATATCACATATAAAAGATTTGATGTAGCAGAAAAGGCAAGGAAGATCCGGATTAGATCTTAGCTCTAGCATTTAATGTCAGGCAAACTTGAATATAAGTCATTGTGAAATCTTAGGCTTCTCATGTTTAAAGTGGGGCAATTCTGTGTATGCATAGTATTCCTGTGAACAATGAGATCAATCATAAAACATGGTGTTTAGTAATATTCACCATACTAATTCTACTCAGCCTAACTTAAAGGGTTGTTATAGGAATAGAAGAAACTATCAGTAAGAATATTATGAAGATAATTATATTATTAATATTTCTTATTCACTACAATAGAGGGTGAATCTATCTGGAAAATGTAGTTTTAGAATTCATGTATGGTTTTGCAATATACTGACACTGGAGAGAAGAATTCTTCCATATTGATTTTTAAATTTTAATTTTTTTCAATTTTTTTGAGGATTAAAATCACTTGGAAATGTAAGAGCACACATTTATATAATAAACAAAAGCATGAAGAGAAATGAAAGAAAATATACACACATTATACACATATACCTAGTTTTATTTCCACATAAAAGGAGATACTAATTTCTGGCAATAGGTGAGGGGTTTAGAGAGGTTTAAGAGAGGAAAGAGAATTCAGTGCAGAGCTCTTTAAAAAAAATTATTTTTGTTTGTCCCCATCACCAACACCATCAGTCACCAATCACTGAATAAAGAGGAAGGAATCTCCTAGATGGGAGAGTCTGTGAATAGAGGTATTTTGCCTCAGATACTGTCTGGAGCTCTGCAAAAATAACGAGATAAGAAAACATGCCGTGAATGAAAAAACAGAACAAAACTCCAGTAAAAGAACTTCACAAAATGGAAATGAGCAATCTACCACATGCAGAGTTCAAAACACTGGTTATAGAATGTTCAATAATCTCAAAGAGAACTTTAACAAAGAGATAAAATGTAAAAATGGAGATAGAAAACAAAAAATAGCTACTAAGAAATCAAGAATATAGTACTCAAATGAAGTATATATTAGAAGAAATTAATGGATTATATGAAGCAGAGGATTACATCAGCAAATTGGGAGACAAGGTAGCAGAAAACACCTAATCAGAACAGCAAAAATAAAAAAAAATCCAAAAATATGAGATTAGTAAGGGACCTCAGGATTAATATCAAGTATGGCATTTGAATCATATAGGTACCAGAATGGAATTGAAAACCTATTTGAAAATTAATAACAGAAAACTTCCCTAACCTGGTAAAGGAATTAAATATATAAGTTAGGAAGCACAGAGAATTTCAAACAAGATGAACCCAAGGAGGCCCACACCAAGTCACATTGTAATTAAAATGCAAAAGCTTAAAGATAAAAAGTCTTAAAAGCAGCAAGAGAAGCAGATGGTTACCTACAAAGAAGTTCCCATAAGCTTGTCAGCTGGTTCTCAACAGAAACTCTGCAGGCTAGGTGGGGTTGTCAAAATGTTGAAAGGAACTCAACTGAGATTACTCTACGCAGCAAGGCTATCATTTAGAATAAGAAGACAGATAAAGAGCTTCCCAGACAAGGAAAAGCCAAAGGAGTTCATCACCACAAAGCTGGTATTATATGAAATGTTAAAGGGACTTCTTTAAGAAGAAAAAGAAAAGATAAAAAATATGAGTAACAAAATGGTAGTAACTATGTACCTATCAATAATTACATATAAATGGACTAAATATCCTAATCAAAAGACATAGACTGGCTGAATGGATAAGAAAGTAAGACCCATACATATGCTGCCTACAAGAGGCCCACTTCAAATTGCCAATTTTAAAAATAGTTATGAGGATGTGAAGCACAGAAAAGGGAGTATAGTCAATAATGTGATGATTATGTATGGTGTCAGATGGGTGTTGGCTTATTGGGGTTATTTCTTTGTGAATCGTGTGCTATACACCTGCAACTGGTATGATATTTTATGCCAACTTTAATCAAAAATATAAATTATTTAAAAAATAAAGTATTTTTAAAAAATTTATAAGTGAGGGAGTAACTTGGGCAATGCCATGCACTTAGGAGTAGTGGTTTGATTCAATATTGGCTTGAATACGAAAACAAGGAAGTTATGAAACAAACAAATAAAACAAAACAAAGGAATTGGGGAAAAAAGTAAAACTGGATAGAATATCCATAACTGGAGGAATGAAGAAGATGGTAGACATTTCTCCTTAGAGGTGTGAACAAGTGAAGAAATGAATAAAGACAGGATTTAGGCAGAAGACATGGCAGAAGAATCCTAAGAAAAATAATGTCCAGCAGTTTCTAGACTCCATTCCTATTTTGGATACTGAGGTCTCCCTCATTTATTCTTAACCATTGAGTATCTATACATGTAATGGCCTTGTATTATTGGCTTCTTGGAGCATGAACGAGAAGGCTTTGTGGGGACTAGTGACCAGAAAAGAGGAAAGCAACTGTTAGCAACTGCGTACCAATGCAGAGCGGTGGCTAAGAGAATGACTGCAGTTCCTCAGGGGAGTCATGGAAAAGCTTGGAGTTTTGAAAGTACCTCCAAATGTGGGACATGAAGTTGATTTATTTGAGTTATTTATGAAAACAAACCAGAAGAATAGAAGATTTTGGGAAAAACAAATTAAATGTATTTTCCATTTATAATTCTACTTTAAATTGATTTTATTCCTCTTGGAAGAAAAAGGGATTTATGTATAGGGATTTTATTCTTTTTGGAAGAAAAAAGGGATTTATGTATAGCATAACTAAGAGGATAAATTTGTATATTTATGAGAGGTCTTGAAACCTGTTAGCCATTTATACTGCCATGTGTAATTAAAGTAACACTTAAAGTAGATTGTCTCCGTTCATTCATTAGGAAGGTTGTGCTAACAGGGATATATAGCTCATAACAGTGAACAGAATTGCGTCTTGGGACAATATCCCACAGGCTAGATAAAATCTGCAAATATATGATATTTGTTCTGTATAGTGTTTTAAAATATTAAAAAATATTACTTTCTAATATTTAAAGACTGGGAGATTTCATAGAATAATCTGAAATTTTGGCCTTTTCTGAAAAATGATGAACAATACTAAGGGGGTTCAAATTTGCAGAGCACAGCAAGCAGCTGGGGCTGATGAGCCAGCCATTGCTCACCCTGGATGGGGCATGCTTTCCCTAATTCTCTGCAGTGCGATCCACTCATTTGTGCCCCTGGTGTGTCTCCCATTTAACCCGGTAGGTATTTGGTTATTTTAGAGAAAAGAGCTCTCTCTCTCTCTGTTTAGCTTGACATCTTAACAGACTATTTTGGTCATGGAAGTGTTGCTCCCTTCTGTGGCATGTTAGGCACCAGGAAGTGGCTGGCGAAGCCAATAGTGACATAGTGACAACAGAATGTCTTGTATACATTACAAGTTTACAAGCTTGGAGGAGAAGAGCAGGAGCTGGGAAAAAGAAGATGGGACTCCAGAGACAAAGTAGAGGAAACAAGAGGTAAAATTCTTTGCAGGTGAGAATAGTTGGGGGATTTAAATAAATGATACCTAACCTTAAATTTTAAGGTATTTTCTGTGCTTCATTAGAGATATAAAATTCTATTTTGTTCTAAAGCTTATGTAAATTCCCTATGCACATAGCCTCAGGTTGTTGGACCTTGGGAAATTAAGGAATGGAAAGCTTAACTTTGATGAGCAAGTAAATGTAAATGTAGGAGGCACAACAAGAGAACAAAAAGAGAATCCAGCAGAGGAAAAAGGTGGAGATGACCAGGGTCTGCTCCTGCCTGGCTCTTTCTGTATATAAGGATATAAATTGGGCTCCCTGCATTCTTTGAAGTGGTGACTACAGATTATTTTCCTTTAAGTACAATGTACCTTCTGAAAACCAGAGGGAACACAGATATCCAAGAGTCTGACAAATGAGTTACACCAGTTAAAACATTCTGTTTAAACCTAAAACATGAGGGGGCTTCTTTATTTTCAGAGTTTGTTCAAAAAGTTGTTCTTTTCTGATTTCAACAGCAAGCATTTTGTCAGGAATGATTTCTGTTGAGATGGCAAATGTAAGCAGCAATAATGCTGAGTACTTTAAGGTAAAAGCAAAATATGGTAGACTCATATCTAATGAGAAAATTTGACTCTAAAGTAAGGACATGAAAAAAAATCACATACATTTACAATTATCTTGGGAAAGTTCCTTCACTGCCCCTAAGTGATCACGATGGGGTTATTTTCATTTAATCTGTAGCCTACACCCTGTGGAGATGGATGACAAGAGTAATAAAGGGATCTCTTCTGACTCCTCCCACCCTCTCCTGCCCCTGTCAGAGCAAGCACGAAGGATAAAAACTTGAGTGCTTGTCAGGGCCACTCTACCAGATACCCAATACTCGATTTTGAGAATTCTATGTTAGTATGATCTCTGGCACTATTTTAAAGTGCTCTTTAGCTTTGATATTTTTTCATCATACTGTTTCTAAAATTTAAAAGAGAACAATTCTGTAAGGCATTTTATAAGTATGATTTTCTTTACCATCTCATTGTTTTGGATAACCATGAACACTTTTTGAAGGGGCATGCTGTGTCACATCTAAATATGGAACAACTGATATTGCGGTCCTTAAGGCGATGGTTGCCCTTTGTATGTGGGATGTGTTAATGTGTTTATAACAGCGTGATGAAACATACTATATGGCCTCAATTTTGTTTTTAAGCTTGCTTTTAAAGGAGGCCAAACCCATCCAAAGGAGGATCAATCAACCCAGTTGCTGCCTACACATTACTACACATCTCTTCACAGTGTGTGAGATACTAGTAATTCTCCTGCCTTTAAGCCAAACAAGGCAGCTGTTTTCCCACACTTTTAAACAGTGTTGAGCAAAGGATGGAGAAAGGCACATAGCTGTTAAAGTTTTAGGACTTAAAAACATTAAGATTGACCTGATTCTAAGACCTGTAACTTCCTCTTACATTTTTTTCTCCCATATACTTAGATTTTTTTCTTCTTATAATTTATACGAACTTCTTATCTATGGCCTTGTTAACATAAAATAAATCATGAAAATAGCTAGGATTTAGCTAAAATATTATTGTTTTCTTTGGGATCTTGAAACAAAACTTTTTGGAGACTTTATAAATATTTTGAATAGAGCTAATCTCAACACATCTGTTTTGGTTTAGTGACAACTTTTAAGGTGTGGTTGGGGACAGGATTCATCCATCTTTGGGTTCACTCAACTTTGTCAAACTAGAGCTTAAATACCAACCTGTCTGTGTTTCTATAAAATTTTTGTAATGTCAGCTTGACTCTGGGAAAAGATTTTTTCCCCAGATTATACCATATTTTACCACTGCTGGTCCAACAAAGATTGAACAATATTGTAAAGTCCATGTCTGGAGTGAATTTCTTTTTAAAGGGAAGGCTGAGATAGAATCAACTCAAAATAAACTTAATTTGTTAAAATATTTTATTCTCAAGGGTATGGTAAATTTAGTCTGAGTTTACAGTATAGCTGAATACTATACAAAAAGTAATCTAAATAAACAGATGATTTTCATTTGTCACACTATTATATGCCATTTTAAAAAAAATCTGTGACAGCTATTGAACGTTGAATGTGTGGTCCCAAGAAATATCACAATAAACTGACCAGGTTGTTTCTGTTCACTTGGAAGATTTATGTGACGTGTGCAAAAAGCCATGATAACTCAATGAATAACTTTGCCACCTGCTTACTGAGTACTTGCAATCCTTTATCCATGCAACAAATCTTTTAAATGATTGTACTTGCATTTCAGTCCAGAAATCATCAAATATGGATGTATACTGCCTATTATTTTGGCCATCTCAGAATAAGGAATTTTAGAAAAAAATCAGCTTATATATTATGGTGCCAATGAAGGTGCCTGAGCTAAAAAGAAGCTATACTAGCATATATTTACATCTATATAATTACTGAATTATAGACAGAAAGCAGAACTATTCAATATTAGCTATTCTCTTTACAGTTAACTCCAAATGGGCAAGTTACTGGGCTTCATAGAAAGTACAAAGTTAGTACCAATAGTTCATTCCTTTGTATTGCTGAGTAGTACTCCTTTGTGCAGGTATATCACAATTATTTACCCATTGATATTTGGGTTGATGGACATTGGGTTGTTTCTGGTGCTGAATGAATGAAACCAGTCAAAAAAGATAACACACTGAATGATTCTACTTACATAAAATTCTAGAAAATACAAACAAATCTAGAGTGACACAAAGCAGATCAATGGCTGTCTGGAGGTAAGGATGGGAGGAAGGAGGAAGAGAAGGATTACTAAGGCACACAAAGAACTTTGGGGGAGTGATGTGTTCATCTTCTTATTACAGTGATAGGTTGACAGGTGTATATATGTGTCAACAATCTTCAGGTTGTACAGTTTAAACATGTATGTTTATTGCACAGTAATTATACTTCCATAAAGTTGTAAGAATTTTTTTAAGAAAGTACAAAATAATATTACTCAGTATTCTCCACACTGCTATGTATACCGCTATATATAATTAAAGTAGACTTTCTGCTTTTAACCTTGTATTCATGAGTACTTTTGGATTCTAATCAGAATTGTGGGCATTTCAATGTATTACCTTTTTTAAAAAAAGATTTTATTTATTATTTTTACAGAGAAGGGAAAGGAGGCAGGAAGAGTAACATTAACCAGTTGCCCCTGACACATACCTCGACCGGGGACCAAACCCACAGTGCAAGCATGTTCCCTAACTGGGAATGAACCTGCAACCATTTGCTTTGTGGGATGATGCCCAACCAACTGAGCCACACTGGTCAGGGCTTGATGTATTATCTTTATTGCAGCCAATGGCCATGTATTTTATGTAACTATTATGACATTAATTTTGCTAATACTTTTTCTTTAGTGATAAGGAATGGATGGTAAAATAAAAATGATTGAAAGTTGATCATCAAGTAAAACAAGCCAAAATGCATGGTCCTCCTATGCAGTGGGTTATGTAAATCTGACTGGGAAGGGGTTTCTTAGCCAGGGCATTTGTTTCCATTCTATAATGAATATCTTGGCTATTACTGAGCAATAGAGTAGTACTGGGAGGAAGGCATAGAACTAACAGATCAACCTTGGAGGGCTCAGAGTAACCTACTGAGGTACTCATTTGAAATTTATTTGCGGCTGATTTCACTCAGAAAGCTGGGAAATCTTCGTACTCTGGTAAACTCTTGCATTGTGTTAGTTTCACTTCCCTTTCTCTCTCTCTCACACCCACACACTCCTCCCAAAATACACATATCACACACACCCACACACAACAGTGTACACACATAGCATTTCCTTTTACACTATAAAGTTATCCTTCCAAATTATCTCACCATTGTTGGTTTACCTTATGAATCTGAAAGCATAAATTTACAATGGTCAGAAGGATGCTTATGTTAAAACCATTAATATGAAATGTAATGAACAGACATTTCTTTGGGCAACAGGAAATGAACCAGTTCATAGTTGGGTTTGAAGTTTATATCATTCCCAGGGATATGGAGACTCTCTTATGAATAGAAACTGATTTGACTGTAGGTTTCCTTGTCAATTCCTCACATTCATAATTTATGAAGCTTTATTCTGACAGCAGAATATTAACTCTGCTGTGTGCTTTCCCACAGTGCTCCCTCCACGTCTCTATACCAGTGATTGTTGTAGTGGGAGAGTGAGAGTGGGTTTGCTTCATGGTGAGCTGGCCTTGTTCCCCAGGAAGGTGAGGAATCTGATATGGGGAAGTCTAGCCAGGACGGAAGTATTTCTCTTTATTTTAGTAGTTGGTGGCAAAATTTTAGATAGAGACTTTTATCCATATAGAGATGAGGTGGATTTTGTTTGCTTTACCTGTCTAAGAGGGAAAAGCTAAACAGTTTTATGATAATTTCTTTGCTAATTAAAGTTTAGGGTAAAGTTATTTCCCCCCTTATTGAGGCCAGTGGGAACATGTATGGCAGGGAATTTTTGGCTCAAAGCCCAGTAAAAGATGTAGTGCAGAAGTACTTTCCAGCACTGGGGGGTGGGCATTTGATGGTCACTAGACAAACACTGGAACACTATCTTGATCTCAAATTGAAATGCTTGAGAAGGTAAAATTTTTTAACCCTGAATAATGTGCCATTATTCACACATTTGGGAAGATTACAAATGGCTCAGGGTCACCAGGAGCTAGGAATGTCTATGAAGAAAAACTACTTTATT
This sequence comes from Phyllostomus discolor, assembly GCF_004126475.2. Lineage (NCBI taxonomy): Eukaryota > Metazoa > Chordata > Mammalia > Chiroptera > Phyllostomidae > Phyllostomus > Phyllostomus discolor. Next base: position 75,720,455 of record NC_040904.2, on the reverse strand, counting down.
TGTGAGGAATGATTTTTACATTCTTTATGATTTCTGGAAAGTTTTATTGTTTTTGATAAATTTGACATCAGTTTATAAGAGCTATGTACAGAATAAGTAAGTAAACAAAGATTTTAGCTTTCTTTGAATGTTTTATAATGTAGAGTGTCACTTCTTGAATCTCTTCCATTCTGCTGTTGGACAGCATGAAGATTCTTAGTTTGGAATCTAGCAAAAAGAGACTAATTATTGATACAAGAAAATTCACTAAGTACAGATCATTACTCCATACATAATGATATATATTTTTCTGTCTAGTGGAGGGTGGGTATGTGAAGGAATGGGACTTTTTAGGAATCTGGGCACTTAATCTGAAAAAAAATTAGTTATAACCACATAATCTTTAGAAATGCCATATTATGTTAACTTTTTGACAACTTTGCAATTTTTATACCTCTCAGTTGGCTTTTAATGAACAATAATAACATAACAAGAAAGAAAAAGAAAATTTTTCTTACTTGTTTCATTGATTTTCTTATTATAATCAATCATTCCCTTTGTGTATTATATATACTTATCCATATTGCACATAAAGTTATGCATATCTATAATCGCTGGTTTGTAAAAAATATACTTTTTAATGGGGGAAAGTTGGATTTTGTTTATTTTGTACAGATTTTATTTTAAAAGTAATAGCAAGGCATTACAGGGCTTTAAGAAGTGCTATGCCATCAGTCACATGCTAAATGGGAAATGTGTTGAATATGGATTAGGGTAGAGAAGCAAAGATACCAGTTAGGAGGCTACTGCTGAAATCTACGTAAGAAAAGTCGTGGCCTGGACTAAAGGGTGCACTTCAGATGCAGAGACATAAGCAAGCTGCATGTGCAATATGATGTCGATTTGACTTGCTGGTAAACTGATGTGGAATGTGAAGGGGAGAGAGGAGTCCTAGGTAATTTTTTGGGTTTTTATCTAAATAACTTCCTATGTAGGATTGCCATTTACTGAGATGGGCAAGACTAGAAAGAAATGACTTAGGTGTTGGAAAAAAAGAAACTTGTTTTTTAATGTTATATTTTTAGGTGCCTATTTTATATTTTTAACAATCATTATTAAATGGCCCCTAGATTTTTAAGTACAGTCTTCCGCATAGAGTGTGAAAATTAATAAAGGAGACCTCAACTAAGATTGGAGTTGGGAGGGCCTGCAGAGGGTGCTTTCATGCCCCATCACTCATCATGGTTCCTTAACAGGAACAGACACGCTCTGCATCTCCAACAGGAAGATGTTTGTTTTTTTTTTTTTTTTAAAGATTTTATTTATTTATTTTTTTAGAGAGGGAAGGGAGGGAGATAGATAGATAGAGAGAGAGAGAGAGAGAAACATCAATGTGCGGTTGCTGGGGGTTCTGGCCTGCAACCTAGGAATGTACCCTGGCTGGGGATCGAACCTGGGACACTTTGGTTCCCAGCCCGCGTTCAATCAACTGAGCTACGCCAGCCAGGGCTAGGAAGATGTTTTCTATTCTCCTCCCAAGACAACAGCCTAGTCAGTAAGAGAGTATTATAATTCAGTCAAAGAAAAATCACCACATTTTGAACTCTCAGTTTCTATTAATGGACTAACTTGCTTATAACTGTCTTTCCAACTTTCTTTTTCCTCTAGAAAAAGACATTCCTCTTCTTTGTTTTCCAAACATGCCAATGGTTTTGTCATAGCTTGCGTGTCTAAAATTGCAATTCTCTGCTATTCCCAAATAAACTCATTCTTTGCTTTATAATAACTGACTTATTTTAAGGCCAACAAGAGTCAGGGGCCTAAGTTATGATCTACTTCTACATTTACGTTTTACTTGAAGTCATGTGAGGATGAAGTGTGTGAAGTAGAGAAGAAAAAGAATACAAGACCAAGCTCTTGGCCACCATAATATTTAGGTTGGGAAATAGAGTCAACAAACAAGACAGAGAAAGAACACTCAATGTGCCAGGAAATAAACCAGGAGAGCGTGGTTTTCTGAAAGCTAAAAGACGAGAAATTTCAAAGAGGCAAGTGATCAACAGTGAAAATGTTATTTGACTAAGAGTGAATTATGTGAGAAATATGAGGCTATAAAAACAGTTATCTAATCTTGCAAGATGGAGGTTATTGTTAGCCAGGAGAGAATATTGGCATAGTAGGAATTACAGTCTGTCTGAGGTAGGTTCAAGAGAGCATGGGAGAGAAAGAAATATGCTAATTTAGAAAAGAAGAGGAATAGACAAATGAGGCCACCAAGTGTGGTGGCCACCAACCAGCAGTGACCGTGGAACGCTGCGGATGGCTAGTCGAAATATGAGAAAAACATACACAGAGACAACCAAGTTCTGTGGAGAAATAGGGATGAACCAGCCACTCTCTCTAGTGGGGAGCACCATGGCCCCCCCCCTTAGGGAAGAGCGCCCCTAAGGGAGAGCGCCCCATTCCCCCACCCGAGCAGGCTTTTTATTGGGTTCATTTGCATAAGAATTCAGGTAAAGCTCATTACTCATTGCCAGGCAGTAAGGGTCAAACAATAGATAACAAGGAACTCTGAGGGCTTATTTTGAGTCAGGATCAAAGAGCTGTAAAAAACTTTAAGGAACAAACTTACTTCTTCCTTGGACCCTTACCATTCAATTGAGAATATTCTAAACAAAGCAGGTTTCACAGGATGTTACATATTCTTTCTTAGGCCTGATCACCCAGGGAACCCACCCTTTCCAGCACAGAGCAGCACCACCCTGTCATTGTTTCAGGCTTAGGTGGAGCAAGGGAAGTAAGGCAGCCAAGAGATTAGGAGATTTTCTCCCAGACAATGAGGACTCAGGGTATGTCGAAGCTGAGGGGCAAGGGTCCATCACCCCCTTTTGCTGTAGCCCCCAAAGTCCTTCATTGGGGGCGTCCCATGTGATCGTGCCTGTCTTAGGTCATCCTCCCCTTAGGGAATCTTACCCATCATTGGCTAACCGAGCAAGCATTAGGGGCCAGTTATAGATGAAGTAAAAGGAGCAGAAGGTGCTCCTGCCAGGGAGATAAGCCTGTCTCCTTGGTGGTTTACGGTTCCAAGGTCATTCTCTCAGCTTTAGCCTTGGCGGGGTTACAGCTTCTGATACCAGGCAGGGCAGTTCCCAACAACCAAGGATAAGGAATGTGCGACCAAATGAAGGATTTCTGAGATGAGAGATATTTTAGCTTGTGTGTCTGTTTATGGCATGATCCAATAGAGAGGGTGCAGACAGGAGTGGAGGATTGTAGGAGAGAAGTCACTGGGTGCATGAGCAATTGATTTTGGGGATCTGGGGGTATTCTTGTCTTACCATTTCTGTTTTCTTAAATAATTAATTAATTAATTAGTGATATTTTCAGCCAAAGGGAGGAAGCAGGGGCGTTGGAGTTCAGAAAAGAGAGTATGAAATAATCTGACCAGGAAAAAGGAAATTGAATTATTAGAGAAATGTGTTAATGGTAAAGCTGTTAGATATGGTAGTAGATCTTGGCATTTGAGAATTTAATTATTTGAAGGATTTTAGGATGTATTAGATGGTATCTGTCATTTTACGCAAAGGAATGAGTTAGATGGTATTTGTCATTCATATGCAAAAGTATGAATTTATGTCACATAAAAAAATGAAAATATATGACCTAGGTAGAAAATAAAACTACATAATAATTCTTTAAGAAAATTCAAAAAGAAAAATTAACAATAAAATCAAACTTATTTTCTTTTCATATTTCCCCTAAAAATATGGTGTTGAGGTTGAAAGTAAAACAAATATCTCGGAGTCTAAAAGACTGGTGGTTCTTATCCAGATAACAGAAATTTTAGGTTCATTAGAGAGTGCAATGTCTATTTTAGTGAGGACTTGGACCAGCAATATGAGCAAACATACCCCTACTTTCCGTGCCAATGATATAAAGCATGACTGGAATGTTCTAGTCAACGTTCCAACTAATCACATGAGGATATTCTCAGGAAACATGTGGCTTAACTAAACTGTGAATTGAGAGAAAACCAAGAGCCTGGACAAATATTCCTAGTTAGCAGAGTCACAAGGTCTTGGAATGCATCCCTCACTACATCAAAGATTTACTTCACCCCCTGGGCCACAATTTTCATGCTCCTTCTACTTCTTGTTATATTATGGGCTTGTAAACCCTAGTGATAATCACTAACTTACTCTCTCATTACCATTCTGAATAAGTAGAAAAAACTTTTTTTTTACATTATTGAATGCATTTAAATATAACAACCAGTATTTATTTCATGTTTTTCTTTAAAAATCAGTTTCATATTTATGTCATATTATCCTCAAATCAATTTTATTAAGTAAACATTATTTGTTATTATAATTAATGAAGTGTAAAAAAAGATTTGGTGATATATCTGAGTTCCTGTACCTGGGGAGGAGACAGATAATACTAGAATCCTAGTTTTCAGATTCCAAAATTGCCCACTGCTTACTACAATGTGCAACATTCCAAAATGTTAATAATGACTATAAATCTAGCATTTTTTATTATGCTTTTCTTAACTAGGAGGTTTCTCAGCTAAGTTCTGTGCTTAATTCTGATGTTTACCTGCTTAAAATCTTACTTGTATGTATGGCAAAATAAGGTTTGTAATTTGTGGAAACTTCAAAAACAATAAGTGATAAATGAATAAAAATAATCTCTGAGAGAGAAGCCCTTAGAAGTCATCCAGTCCGCATACCACCTCTATGTATTACAAAAACGAGTCCCGGGAAAGTTAAGAGACTTGCTTAAGGTCATTGAACTGGTTAATAGGATTACAGCTGGGATTATATTTCCTGACAACTGTCTCAATGTGTTTTTCATTGTGTTACACTGTCTCTAGAAATTTATCAGCAAAACCACCAAATCTGAGAGCTGGGAGAGACTCTAGAGATTGAGTTCAACACTCTCATTTTATGGGGAAAGTACAGATCCAGAAAATTAGATTTTGTTGTTGCAATGTTATGTAGTGAGTGTAATAGGAAGTTAATATGGGACTGTGCCTGCTGCAGGTTTCAACTGAGGTACCATAAGGAAACATATCAGGTAGCAGAGTGTATGCAGACAGCACTGTCCCCATATACTGATTAAAAAAAATGAAATATTTATTTATATTTTTAGAGAGAGGGGAAGGGAGGGAGAAAGAGGGAGAGAGAAACATTGATGTGCAAGAGAAGTATTGATCAGTTATCCCTTGTAAGCCCCCAGCTGGGGGCCTGGCCAGCAACCGATGCATGTGTTCTGACCGAGAATCAAACCAATGATGTTTCAGTTTGCAGGCCATGCTCAGTACACTGAGCCACATCAGCCAGGGCCCTATATGCTGCTTTTTAGAGGAAATTGCACACACACAGAGACACACAAAACCCCAAAGCATGACTCTTTCACCCCTCTGCTAGATGAAGGACATAAAAAATATCAGAGACAGTGGAAAAAGGAAGAGATTGGTAAGGAGAATTCTTTGGAGAAAGCTGGTATTTTGCTTTGAGTTCCCAAACTTTGGGAGAAATTTTGAGACAGGCTAATTTCTAAGCCCAAGGCCAATGACTGAGTCTGTGAGAGAACCATGATACATCACCTCCATCTTCACTGTAAGAGTCAGGAGAATATTGCATTGGGATGGCTTGAACTCTCATATTTTGCATAGAATATGCCATTTCTGTAAATCAGATGTAGTCCATGTAAAGTGAAAGAGCCCATATGAGACTTTTGGGTCCTGTCTCACAGTGCTGCCTCAAGGGGCAAGGAGATCTCAGCAGAAAAATGAAGAAGACACACTGTGGAATGCCCCGAAGCTGAGGTTTCAGCTTCACACTGTCACCCAGAGCAGAGATTTATTCTCCGAGGTTAAGGGCTCCTCAGAAAGCAGGCAAGTAAGAGGGAAGCTGCAGGAGAAAAAGTTGACTTTATCATCCCTCAGTGCTAGAGAGTACCATCACGGGTGATGCACATCTACTCTCTTCACCGCAAATGGTGTGAGTGATGAAGATCTTGGCCAGGACAAGTGGAGGGCAGCCTAGCAACTCTGTGCTTCCAGGCTTCAGCAAACCTGGCTTGGAGAAGGAGAGGTTTCATGACTGCCAAGGTCAGAATTGTTAAACGTACACTCTATGTACTTAAGTGAGCTTGTTTTTGGCTTACACAGATTGTAAGATGTCAGATTATCTAGGAGTGAGAGGCAACAAAAAGCCATGTGAGCTGTCAGAATCCTAATCAGGGGTAGGGAAGATTACCACCAGACGGAGACAGAACTGAAGTTGCATTTTGTTCAGTCTGTGGGTCAATAGGCCCAGCACGTTGGTTATAGGAATCATCACAGAATCTCATCTAAGACTTCTTCCCCTGCACTCTGCTGTCACAAAATAAAAGGTATGAGAATTATTGAAAGGAAAAAATTATTTGGTTTCTATCTCTATTTGCTAGGGAAAAATTAAGAAAATATTCATATCTTGAAAGTTAAAAAAATCTCATTGCATAGTGAATTTCAAGTAATGTCTGGTGAACAAATGAATGGATGAAATACGCACAGCCACTCCTGAGAGGCACGAGATGGGGAACCATTACCATCAGGCAGGTGTGCACAGCTGAGGACACTGATGCCAATCAGAAGGAAAAGTAATGTCTGGGCACCAAGGGAAGAAAAACACGAGCCTTGTATTATGCTCCAAGACTGGCCACCAGGCCTGTCCTGATGGTGTTTAGGACACCAGCAGTGAGATGTAAACACGGGTCAGCTGAGTTGTTTTACTTGGGCCAAGTTATATACATAGTGTGTATCCATGCTTTCAATCAGGAAAAGAACACATGGAGCTTGCTGGCCTGTTTTTAAGGACATGAGACTCTTAATAAATGTTGTTCTTTCCACTTCAGAAGAATCAACAGGGGCAGCAGGAGCCTCACATATCCCCTGTCACAGTTGAAACTAGCATATGCTCAAAGTCCTCATCCCTGACTCATACGCCCGTAACTGAACTGTAGCCCACAGTGGGGTGTCCTCCAGAGGTCATGTACAATTATGGCATTTGTGCCAACCTGAAGGATTGGAGGACTGAAATGAGTCAGTCCTCTTAGCAAAGGGCCAAGTATTGCCAGACTGTTCTGTCTCGCACACTGGAGAAGAATCTGGTTATGGATGCAGGCTTTAATTTTTAGGCTAACGTCAGTATCCTGATAACAAAGGCAATATTAATGCTGCATCCTCAGAGCCTTGGTGTTTCTTCATCGTAAAAATGGACAGAAACATAGAAAAGACATGACAAGGAACCATCAAGAAGGTAACCAGCCACATTGTTGGAATGGCAAAAAGGTACATTATAAAAGGAAACCTTTAAAAATGCATTTATAGATCAGACACAGGATATTTGATGCTAATAGGACATGATCTGAAATCTAAGAACAAAGAGGAGCCCAAAGAATAGTTACATTTCAAATGATTACTTTTAAATTTTGTTGGAACTCTCCAATTATAAGGATTATCTTGTAAAAGTAATAATTTTTTCTTTCCCTGATTAATTTAGCCAAGCTATAGCTGTGTTTCTAGTATACCATAGTTAATATACCTTCAGGTGGCCAATGCCCCTCTTGTCACACTGCAAGCCATGTTAAGTTTTGTCGTATTGTACTATATAGTACCATAAAGAATATGTAATGAAAAAAATGTGGAAATTCACAGTGCTATTTGAAATATTTTCCCAATCCTCTGATGTAGTAGCTGACAAAAATGGCCACAATTCTCTACCTGTTCTGGTGTCCAGGAACTTGGCGATGTGACTTACAGCATCTATTTCCTCATTTCTTAGACCTGAGCTGACTCTGTTGCTTTGGCCAATGTGATGCAGAATAAATCATGTTGTGCCTCTTCTGAACCTGGGTCTCAGAGGTTTTCTTGGTCTTTTGACGGTCTTTGAACTCTATAATTAGGGTAGCCTTTCGATGGATTAGATATACGTGGTATGGTCATTTGTATCACTCTGGCCAAAACTATACCAACTGACACACAACTGAGGAAGTCCATACTAGATGAGTGAGTACCCCACCCACCTGCTAACTATAGAAGCATAAGTAATCCCAATGCAGATCAGCTAATTAATCACCCACCTAACCTATAAAACAAATGTTATTGCAATAACATTTTTTGTAAAGGACCATTAAGGTCCTGTAGGTCCTTAAAGGACTAAGGACTAAAGGACTAAGGTCCTTTTAATTTTAAAAAATTAAAAATTTTTTTAAACCACTAAGTGTTGGGTGGTTTATTATATAGCAATAATTAATTGATATGCTTAGTTATATCACTTATGTAGTTCTTTTGATGTTATCATCCTTACAAGATTACATTCCATGCTGCATAACTTTAAGATTGTCTAAATTTTTGCAAATGGACGAGAACACAGCTAGTGGTATGGACTGTCTCTGTATGCCATTGTTTTGATTTACTATAACTTTGGGAAACTTCTGCCTCACAAATATTATTATTTTCACAAACACAAGAAAAAAAGGAAAGAGTAGAAAAAGATCCCTTGTCTCACATCTTTCCAGCTATAATGTTATTGGTCATCAGGGCCACTGATATGAGTGTACTAACCAACATGATTTGGGGTCATGAGCCTTTGGGGTAGTACTCAGGTCTTTTCAATATTGTATTCCACACAGACCTTCCCTGTTTTGTTTTTTTATTAAGATTTTATTTATTTATTTTTAGAGAGGGAAGGGAGGGAGGGAGAGAGAGAGGGAGAGAGAGAGAGAGAGAGAGAGAGAGAGAGAGAGAGAGAGAGGGAGAGAAACATCAATGTGCGGTTGCTGGGGGTTATGGCCTGCAACCCAGGAATGTACCCTGACTGGGAATTGAACCTGGGACACTTTGGTTCCCAGCCCGCACTCAATCCACTGAGCTACGCCAGCCAGGGCAGACCTTCCCTGTTTTACCACATCATAGTGACTCAAATACAATGACGGGCACTTAGGTTGAATTCATATGAACTCCTAAATGTAATAAGGGAAGGCACACTACCTCCTTCATCCAGCATTTGGTTCAGGTTTCACACACACTACACAGCTTTCTGAACAGTATTGAAATACTTAGGACTGCCTGGAGATTTCATCAGGATTTTTGTGCAAAAGCCATCAGTTGTCATGGAACATTCAATCTAAGTTTAGGGAAATCTCTAGGATTCGAGAGAATTACATCTGCAGGTATTGTGAATAGACCCAAATGGACCCGTAGGGGTCCTGGAAGGGTCTAAATGGAAGAAGAAACCTTCCAGACAATGTCTAATTTCTTAAGCCCTAAATGCATGGATTAAAATTCTTTGGGTACAGGCTGTGATCTGAGAACTGATTACTCCCCAGGCCTTATTCCATGAACCGAGTATCCTAGAGTAGACATCTTTTCCAGGCTTGCATGTGAGAGCTACTTCAAACGCAGAGATATACTGTAATATCCAATATATCTTTTCAGGAAGTTGCCCACAAGATCCCCCGACGAGAGCCCTGCCTACCTCATCATTCATCACTGTGACCTCCATACACTTCTATGATCCTGAGCACTTCCTTCTGTTTCCTCCTTCTGTGCCTTGTGGATCTTTTTCTTCCCAACTGAATTTTATACTTCTCTTTGTATGTTCTCCAAGTGACCACATTTTCAGCCTCTAAAATGCAACTCCGATACCTCCTCTTCCACAAAATTCTTCTCAGCTGCCTCCCTCCACCCTATTCTCTAAGTAGATTTCTCCATTTTATCACTACTGGGTGTGTATGTGTGTGTGTACACGTGCAATATTTTATTGTTGCCTTTATGGGGCAGTTTTGCCAGATTTTATTACTATATATTCACCTCTTTAAGGGGAGTAACAATTGTTCATCAAATTTCATACCACATTTAGTGGTATAAATGTGGTATAAATTAGTGATGTCCATATACAATATTCAGTGAACATCTTCTGAATGTGTAAATAAATATTATTATATGGTCTAACGCTTTTAGAAGAAATGTTTAAAGTCATTCTGAACATATGATTTTTCAGGTTTGATGAGTTTAAATGCATATTATTTCATTATGATTTGTTATGTAATATCTCCCTAGTGGAAGGATGAACTCTCATGAGTAGCAATATCTTATAGTATCTAAGGGAAATATATTTTCCTTTTTAGTCATAGGTTTGTCTTATAAGCTAATAATAAAACAGAAGATCATTTATATGGCAACTTCATGCTTTATTCACTTAGAATTTTCTATATATAAGAAACCATGAGCAATGTGCAAGAAATATGTATAATTATGAATATATATAAAACTAATAAGTAGGAATAAATATTACATTTCTACATCATCTATATAGGAAAATAATTTATTTAAAAAGAAAACTGAATCAGGAAAAAATATACCATATGGCTATATCAGCAAGTGAGTAAGTCACTGTGACAAGATTTACATTCTATTTATTTGTTTTTTCAAATGTAAAAAAAATAAGGTCAATGATTTATAACTCTGCTTTTTCAGGGATTATAAATCATGAGAAACAAATAGAGTAAGCATTTTGATCACTAAGAACATAGCAAGCAACACATATAGGGGAGATATATGTGGCCATCAAAATATAAATAATATATTTTAACTTGCAAATCAATGTGCAATGAATTGAGCTGACTTGGTGGCATTAATATTTCAGGATATCTCAAAACCCTTCATGGATATGATCCATGTAATAAAAGCTGATTCATTCTTACTTGTTGACAAACTTGAGGAATGTGCCAGTAACTTAAATAGAGAGTAAAGGAAATGACCCAATTGTTTTAGGAATAAAAACATGCCCATGAGAAAAAAGAAAAAAAATTGTCTTTGAATTATTGAGATTGGCTTTCAGCATTGGTCATATTTCCTGAGTACCTTTTCATCTCCTACTACATTTACATTAATGCATACATCAATACATAGGATTGGTCAAAGGGGATGAACACTTCAAGGGGGGATGGAGGGTGATGGGAGAAGGCAAGTTATTCCTTTCCCCTTCCCCAGCTTCCACAGACAGGGTTTTCTGTAATATCTACACTTTCTTATGGCTCCTTTTGGACCAATTCAACTGCATGCACCCTTGCAAGTACCACTACCTACCTGATGGATCACTGGATGTGAACTCACTAATAAGAGCTTAATTTTTTTTAATTCACTAGGATCAAATAAAAAGCAAATGGTCTCTCTTCTTGCCAACCAAGCATATTCCACTGTTCTTTAAGCTGATAATAATTCTATGTGCATTTAACTTTCCTGCTACAAATTTTAGAGTATAAAACCAGTTTACTGCTGAATTCTTACAAGATAGGGGATATTCTCTTATAATTCCAGTATTTAGGGAATACATCTTTTATCTCTTTTTAAATTGAGGTGAAAGAAGCAAACACTGTATACTACCATAGCTGTACACCCTTCAATTTTAAACAGTGCAGTACAGAAAGCAGTAATTATCATGCATGGAGAGGTAAAATACTTTGAAGTTAAAATAATAACATATCACAAATGATTACAATGGAAAGAATAGCATAACAATGATTTAGACTCCAATACCTCAGTTGAACTTAAGAAAGATATTGTTGTTAGATTCTTTAGGAGCCTTTGTCAACCATGGCCCCACAAAGAAGATCCAGCAAGTACTGAAAAAGGTTAACTTTTTATAGGGTTGAGAATAGCAAGCAATATAAGTTCAGGAAAAATTATTAGATAATTTCTGGGTTTTGCCACATACAGAATAAATTACATATAAATCAGTATAATTGCATTTAAGCAAAAGTTAATTATAATGCCTGATAGTTCATTTTAAAGAAGAGCATTTTTTATTTAATTGTTAATAATCCACAAGCTCTTGAATTATGCCTTTTAAATGTATCCAAAAGAGACTCCATCCCACTAAAATATTTTGTCATATGATTACTTTTCCATGAAAATGAGAACCATATTAGCATACAAATTTTCATACTCACTATAGGCCCCCTTCTTTCTCAGGATGCTGCTTCACAGAAGATGAAAATTGTACTCCAGTTCTGCTGACCAGCAAATCTTCTGTGTTGACTCTTAATCTGCAAAACAAAACTACTAGTTAATTATTAAAGAGGATCATCTCAAGTTCATTGGCACTCAATACTTCTCAGTAGATTAACAACATGATTATTCACAATGTAGTGCCTTATGCCTACTGTGCATTTTATCTCTAAACCTGTGCTTTCCCATAGAGTAGCTAGTAGCCCCATGTGGCTATTGAACACTTGAAATGTGGCAAGTTCAAATTGAAATGTGCTCTAGGTATTAAATACACACCAGATTTCAAATAGTACTGATAAAAAAATGTTAAACAGCTTATCAGTAATTTTATATTATTTGATTTTAGGTTAAAATGACAATATTTTAGTTATATTAGGTTAAATAAAATATATTAAAGTTAATTTCACCTATTTTTTAATGTAACAACTATAAAATTTAAAAATACCTATAAGTCTCAAATTTGTGGCTCTTACAATATTTCTATTGGATGTTATTATTCTAGAACAGATTCTTTAGAGCAGGGATGTCCAAACTTTTGGCATTTCTGGGCCACACTGGAAGAAGTAGAGTTGTTGTCTTGAGGTACACATTAAATATATTGCACACATGATCACAAAAAAAATCTCACAACATTTTGAGTAAATTTACAATTTTGTATTGGGCTGTGTGCATGGCCATCCTCGGCCGCGTATGGCCCTTGGGCCATGGGTTGGGCCCCTGCTAGAGTCTCAGACACCCAAAATCAAGTAACCGTTAGGCACACAGTGAGAACACACTCCTGTGAGTCCTGTCCATGGCCTGCAGGTTCACATTCCTGTTCCAGAAAATTTACAATCTACCTTTGTATTAAATAAAAACCAAATACCATGCTTATATTATTTTGCTATCTTAACTCAATACCTAAAATTTGCTTTGTGAACTGCATTTGGGGGTAATTCCACAGACTGGTATATTCCATTACCACAGACTGGTAATTCCACAGACTTGATTTCAGAATGGTATAAAAAGAGTTCTGAGTTCCTTATTGCATTTACCAAGGGTGGTGTTAGGATGTTGTTTATTACATCACGAAACTCCAGAGACATACCCTATTTTATATTACAGATGCATTCCTGAAAAGGCATGGGCAAATAATCTGGTAAACTTTAGTACGTTTTCACTTGACAAGCTAATATATAAATGTAACTTCTAATAAATTCTTTAGTAAGTTAAATGATAAAATTAATTATTTTGTTATTCGTTATTTGACCAAGATATTCATTTAATCTCTAGGAAAAAAATTGGGATGATTCCCAAATATATGAAATACAATACACCATTAAAAAACAGAGTTAACCTTAATTAATTACTCATCTAAATTCCTTTATATTGAAGCCAGAATGCTGAAACAAAGTCCTAAGGTTTCATTGGTTTCTATTTCTTCTTCTATATAAATAGCAGACTATACTCAATGATTTTTGAAGTCCCTTTTATCTCTAATTTTCTGCGATATTTTCTTCTTATTATATATATTATTATATCGAATATCCCTAAAATATAATGTATAATAGTTGCTGTTTGTGATTCAAGACTATTCTGGTAAGTATTGTTTCTCTGTTGTATTACAGTAACTATGTAATCCTCTTCATTTTTAAAGAGTGATTGGTTTTAAATTTTATTTATTTTCTCTACAGAAAATATCTGTAGAATTAGCAGAAGTTATTCAAGTTTTAAAAGTGAGGATCCTAAAGCTATTGATGATTAAACTTTTTTTTGGCTTCTATTTTTTTTGTTCTTTTTCTTCTTCTCTTTTCTATTTATGAATTCGGAATCTTCTCAAGGAATTGATTTAAAATTATAGAAATATAGAAGCATATGACTTTTAGATTATTTGCTGCTTTCAAAAGATGAGTGAGTAAAATCCTTCTTAAGAGTAGAGTGATCATTATAAGATGTTGTATTTAAAAGCTTTTTAAAAATACTCTATCTGAAAAAAATACACAAGTAGTAGTGTCTTTTGTTTATTGTAAATCTTGAAGCATTTACTTACAGTCTCATTGTCTTAACTGATATGTATAGTAAATCCTGAAGTTGCCAGGGTTAGTGATGATGACAGTGGTGGAGGTTGCAATTTCTCTAATTTCAGAAATCCCTTAGGGTTTTTACCTGGCTACACAGAGACTGTCCCTGATTGTGCTGTGAACTATGGATTTCACCATGGATCTGCAGGCAGGGTCGGGACAATGCCTGTCGTTTCAAGTAGAGAAACATGCCTGTGAGCACTTCTCAGAGCCAGTGATGAAACATGAGTACACTTTTTACATTTGACATTAAAAAGATAAAATTATTATTAAAGTCTGATAGGCATTTATTTTTAAGTTTTTTTTTTTAACATTTTTTTTGGTTTGTTGTTAATTGGGGACAGTGAATTTAGCATTAAGAGATTTTCAAGAATAGTTGAGAGTCTACATTTGCAGTTGAAAATGGTCAAAATGGTCTGGTTGCTAATGCCAAAGGGAGGAGCTATTACAAGTCTAGCATCAAGGACGCACTGGCTAAGTAGAAGCATCAGTTGTCGTGTACCATGAGGAAAAATCATAAAACTCTTTAACTGTAACTGCTTTTCTGTTCTTTAGCAAAAGCTGTCATTTTAAATGTGATGAATATTAGCAATGGATTTCACCTGTTCTCTAACCTGAAAACACCTTCCAATACCTGACAAGGGTCAGGCAAAATGTGTGATATTTTTGCACAATCAATAGGTCAGTAAAATTGCATTGCCCTTGTGATTAAAGAGAAAGAGCAACATTTCCTTGCTTTCAGACCTGAACAGGAAATACAGAAACACCAGTGTGTGGTTTCACTGCGCATTCCAGCACGTTGAATGTGACCTCATTTGCATGTTTGAGAAACCAAGTCACGCTGCTTTTGTTAATAGTAATTGGCAAACAATATGGTGAATGACCTGGGGATTCAATGTAGCTTTGCATCAATTATTGCATAAATCATACAGCTGTTACATATTGCTTTTCTTCCAGGGAACAGAGTAAAAACTAGATGAGGGTGGGGAGAGGGGAGGGAGAAGAAACAACGTTGTGGAACAATGTTTTCCCCTGACGTCTTCTGAAATGTATTTGTTTCAATAGCTCTGGAAACCACAGCAACATGATTTTCTTCTCAGTAGTTCTGAAGATAGTGATTTAAAAAACAGTTTCAAAATACAGTTCCCCAATCCTTCCTTCTTCTCAACATCACAATATCTTTGTTAGATATAACCCCTGGGTTTGGGGAAGAAAAAACTCCTGGCACTATGTCAACAATAAAGAACAATTTTGGGTGTAACTAATGTATTATGTTGATGTAAGATAGAATTATTCCTTCCTGAGTATGCCCATTCTGAAACTAATCCCTGTGACTGCAGTGGATAGAAGTAGGAAGAAGTGCGGTGTATGAAAATGACAAAGAGCCTCTATATTATGCCTTTAGGAAATGCTCAGGTATTCTTTCTTCCAATGAATTCTATTCCCAATATAAGAGCTTGAATTTTATAAGGAGGTACACTTTTTCCCATTTGGGAGAGCTAGCAAAATAATGAGTGCTGTAGATTTTATTGGTATTTATTCATGGTTGTTTATACCAAAAATAAAAATCACGCTTTAAAAATATACCTGTGTTATAATGAAATTGATGATTGCCCATATCAACAGTTGATTGTTAAAATATTTACCAATAACTTGAGGAGCATGTATGTCATCATGGAGGTAGCTTTATTTTCACTGTGGTTAAAGATCTCTCTGCTATTTTACCCATAAGAAAGGCTTTGCAGGTAAATGTAAGGTAGTATTAATTTGGATTTTAAGTGTCCATTTAATGATCTTAGCTTTTCAAAGTAAGTAAGCATTGTAAATATACATTGTTGAGCATGGGATATTTTAATATGTGATCCAGATATTCCATTCCATTTATTTCCTATACTTATTCATGACAGTAAATGTTCATGCAAGTGACAAAATAGACAGGAGAGTATAATTATATGACATCAAATTCTGTGCTAAGAATCATTTAATTAAGGGGGAGAATGAGATCGGTATCTATGAAAAAGAATTACTTGTTTTAATATAAGGCCACACCTAGACTAAAAGGAAACACAAACATTCAGAGCTTTATATTGATACAACTTTTATAATATTTCTCATTATCTTTTAAACTAGGGATCCTTACCTTTATGTGGTCTCAAAATCAGAGTAATGTATCAGAATTTAATTTTGAAAACCTAAAAGAACAAAAAAATATGTATCAGTTAAAAAATGAACTCTTAAAATTATGTGTAGAACCAACAGATTGTGTTAAACTTCTAGTAATACAATCATATTTCCAACACATTTAAAAAAAACTTTCATAAAACACTTGCTAAAATTAGCATGAAAGTTTGATAAAAAAAATCACATTTTATTTTTATAGGAGAATCATTATTTTGATACATTGTATAGCAATTATATAGACACAGTATACTTTATATGAAAATGATGGTTTCCTTTTCATAACATCCAGACATACACACCACTGGCCTCTGTCAGTTTACTGTGAGTTTGTTCGCAACTGCAACTGCTGTTACTGCATTGCTCTTTTCTTGTTATACTCCCTTTATTTTGGAATCTATACTCATTCCTTTGATTAAATAAGCCAAGATTTGAGCTTTCTATTATCATGGAAATTTACCCATTTGACAAAGCCAAAGCAGGGAAGGGTTGAGGGTGGGAAATGGGGGGAGGTGAGGCGGGGGAAATTGGTGGTGGGAAAATGGAGCCAACTATACTCGAACAATTTAAAAAAACCTTTAAACTTTTGAATCCTGATAGCAACTGAGGTTCATTGTATTAATTGCCACTTCTGTCGTTATTAGATTTTCTTGCTACATTCTGTTTGGATCACAACCTCCCACCCCACCCCACCATAATTTATCATCATCTTCTGAGCCTCCAATCAGTCATTCAGCTATAGCAGAAGTATCTTCCTCACACACCATTTCAATGCATCATTTCCCAACTCAAAAACTACTTCTTTCCACCTAGTGTTTAATATAAGGATTGTCATATAATTTCCTCTTTATAGTTTAATATGTTTAGTTACATTAATTGATTTTTGAAAATTGAACAAATCCTGCTGCTGTTCTGCGAAGAATCAAATTTGATTTGAGTTTATTATTTTTGTTATATATTGTTGGATTTTCTTTGCTGACATTTTCCTAAGGATCTTTGCCTCTATATTCCTAATTGTTGTGGTTTTTAACTGATTTCCTTTTAATGTCCTTTTAGGTTTCTTTTTTTTTTTTTGCCTTACAATAATTGTTGGAAGTAGTAGTATAGACTTTATTAGTATTCTTTCTTCTTTAAATGTTTGATAGAATACACAAATAAAGCCACCTGGTGCTAATGCTTTCTTTTAGGGAATATTATTAATTAGTTATGATAACTTTCTTTCTCAAGGAACTTGCCCATTTTATATATATTGTTAAATTAATTGGCATACAATTTTTCATAATATTTTCTCATCCTTTTAATATCTTTAAGATTTGTCTCATATTATTCTTGAGAGTGGTAAATTACATATATTTTTGATTAAGCTATCTAGAGATTTATCAATTTAATTATTTTTTTAGAAGATTTACTTATTTTTAGAGAGAGGGGAAGGGAGAAAGAAAGAGAGGGAGAAAAATATCAATGTGTGGTCCCCAACTGGGGACCTGGCCTGTAACCCAGGCATGTGCCCTGACTTGGAATTGAACCAGCGACCTTTTAGTTCTCAGGCTGGAACTCAACCCACTGAGCTACACCAGCCAGGGCTCAACTTAATTGTTTTTAAATAACCAATATTTAATTTTTTAATTTTCTCTGTAATTTGTTTTCAATTTTATTCTTCCTTCTCCATTACATTTGTTTTATACTTTTCTTCTGATTCCTTTGAGTTTAATTTGCTTTTTTTTAAACCAGCCTACTAAGATAAAAGCTTGGATCATAGATGTGAAAACATTATTCTTTTTTAATATTGAAATTGAAATTATATATATTTTTTGCTAAGTGTTGCTTTTGTGGCATTCTACTACTATTGATATGTTTTGTTTATATTATCATTCAATTCAAAATCTTTTCTAATTTCCCTTGTGATTTCTTCTTTGATATATATCAACACATATACCATTTTTACAACTTATTTAGCATTCTCTGAAGTCATGTTCCATCATTTATTTTCCATAGGTGGATTTGACACAAATGCCTCCTAAAATTATCAAGAAGGTTTTTTCTCTTAATATTTCCATTTATTCTAGACAGATTTTTGTTGCCTTAAAATCACATATAATTTCCCATCCACTGAAGAATCAACCACAGACTTCTCAATAATTCTGCTTTCTGTACATCATTAAGTAGTAAGCAGTCCTGAAGTACTTTGACTCTCCTTCTGATCTGGGATCACCACAAAAACCTCATGAACAAAAGATTGGAAGGATTACTATGGTTAATGAAATCTTCCAGAAATTCTGAGAAATAATTCTCTTGAGAGAATTAGAGCCACAAAAAGAGGAAGTATCACATTTCTTTAGCATTAAGTATCACAGACAAGGGTTGGACTAAGCCATTTTTAGAGTTAGTGAGGAATGTAGTTTTATGTACTCTTTACTTTACATTATCCCACCTTTCTTTTCAACACTTGTCTCACCACTTAAAACTATTATTGTTTTTGTCTTATTCATATAGTAGGTATCTTGCATCACTAATCATTCTCATACCCTTGAAATCTTTTCTAGGACAAGATAGCCATATAAATAAATACATTTATTTAGCCCATTCAGCTTCAGTGACCTTCCCTTTGTAAGAGGGAGAACAATCCCTATTTTATGAAACTTATAGGAAGATTAAATGAGAAAACATAGGTAAAACATTTAGCAACCTGTTTAGGCCATAGTAATTATTTAATACATAATAACGTTCTCCCCTACCCCATTTATGTTTTCCCTTTGGTCATATGAGCTTTATCTAACAACATTTCTGTTCTTACTGGTAGATTAAATGATGCCAGGTCAACTTCTAATACCTAAAGTCTATGATTTTAAGCTAGTTTCACTTATTTAATTATTTTTTTTCCTAAGCACTTAAAATACAATGACAGTTTTTCTTTCTAACAAGTTCTCTTTACTTAGAAGTCCCTGAGCAAAAACCCTTCGGGGAGCTGATTTTTTAAAATAAATTTACAAATTCAATGTTTCATTCTTTTGCTGCCATTCTCTAACCTGTCAAACACATCTGTTTTGCTTTTGCCTCAGTGGGATCTCTGCAGGAGTCAACTTCTTGATGTGATTATCCCAGCAATCTCATTTTTAGTTTCTGCAATACACTGGCAGCTCCCTCCTGAAGTGCTTTAAGATATTTTACAGATTTTTCTGTTAGTGATGTTTGAGAGACTACTTTTGGGGGGTGGGGCCAGTAAGATTTCTGAATTAAATCATCTGCTCAAGTGTCTTTCTAATCTCTATGTTTAGTCTTAGACTTAAATGAATAATTTATGTTCCGTGGCTTCTGTGTGAAGGAAGGTGCAAGCCTGCATCTCCCTCCAAGGTAGAACTCTGAACTGTGCTGAGCTCCACTGCATTAGCAAACGTGCTGTGGCCAGAGGTATCTTTTTAGACAATGATGTGACGGCAGATTCCCTTTGGGTTTCAGAATTCCACAAGAGAAGTTACTCTTTCTCCACTGAGACATTTTTTCTTCAGAAACCAAGAATTTCTGACTCACAGTTCTTTTACCACCTGCAAGATTCACGTCCTCTATCATCCATTATTCTAGATGACCTGTGATAGCTCCCACTTCGGAAGAGCTTCCCACATTTTGGCCTGTACCACTCCAATGTCACTCAAGCCACAGTCATTCGCTTTGATAATCCTACTGAACTGTATATTTCATAGAGCCTGTAACTTTCTCTTTAAACCCCTTTTTTCCTTTGAATCAACAATCCTATCTTCTATGTTCTTTATGTATATTGCACATATTCTGATTTTTTATCACTTTGACCTACTGCTTGTGTTTAACTTCTGCCATAGTTAAGATTCTCATCATGGCATAATTGGGTGTGTGTAACTACTTCCTAAGTCTTTTCCCATGTTTCCTATCTATTCCCTTCTGTAATCCATCCTGTGCACTGTCACCAACATTTCCTTTTAATGTAATCACAATGGACTACATTATTCTCCTTTTAAAAATCTTTAAGTAAAAGATATGATTCTTGATGTACCATAATTTGCAATGGAGTTCTTACCTATTTTGTGAACTCTATCTCCTGCCACTTCAAAAAATATAACTATAGTCCAGCCATTCTTCAAAAATCATAATGCTATTTCAGATTCTGTGACTTTACATATTATGCAAACTCTCTCTGTAATGTCTTTGATCCTCCCTTTAAGGTCAGTACAAATAAATACTAACCCTCCATACATCCAAATCCACATCCCTCCTCTCACCAAGTTCTTACACTTACTGTGCTCTGGAAACTTTTTTGCATTGTCTATTAACAATGCACAACAACTTGTATTTATAGTTTTCTTCAAATTAGAGAAAGCTGCCTTGCAAAAAAATCTTAAAAACATGACATTTTTTTTTTGTCTCCAGTGCATGGCCCATATTCTGTGCTGTTGCAAATATTTGCTGAATAAATGACTGAAAGAAAGAGTATAATAAGAAGCAAAAATACAGTATATTAGCATATGAAGTTATAGTATATTTTTAGAAACAGATTAAAACCACAGCAAAGTAGGTGTCTGGGAGAAACACAGGATCAAATACATAGGAAGGGTAAAAAAAAAAAAAAAGATCCAAAGGAACTAACCAAGTGAGAATTTAGGGATAATTTGAAAAAAGGAACAAAATAGAGAGGGGTTTACTGTTTTTCTATGGATTTACCTATCCAAGCCCATGGACTTTAAAATTTAAGTCTAGCTCTCTTATCCTGGTCCCTATCTCCTTAGCAAAAATGTAATTTGTGTAGTGAGATAGCTACTTTGCCAGAATTCTTCTAGCATTCTTAAATAATTAACATAAAATATATGAAGTATTCAATAAAGGTGTAGATTTACTCTACTAGTACCATATTTGAGTTGGCCAAGGATCAGAGCTTTCAAACAATCTGCTGCTTAGAGGACTTTTCCCTGCACCAGAGGGTAAAGCCTCCAAGGGTCAGGGAGGAAAATGGCATTAACAGAAGTACTGCTTGCCTAAAGGGCCTGGAGAAAAGAAGAAAGAAAGGAAAAGAGCAACACAGTACACACTTGGGGTGGAAAAAGAGGACAACACAGAGTCGGGAGCCCTGAGTTGGGTGTGGAAAGTGCCAGTCTCTGGTGGTGGTTCCTTGGGCAAGTCATTTAAGCTCTTCAGTTCTTATCAGTAAAACTAAGATGTTGACACCCACTGTACAAGGTAGTTAAAATGATTAAACTACATATAAAAGAATCTTCAAATTTTAACATGCTATATAAATGTATTTTCCCACAATTTTGACCACAATGAAGCTGTGCTTTATTTATTAAAAGTTAAAAAAGACACATATTAAATGTATAATGCTTAGAATGTAAAAATACTTACATCCCTCTTGCTTTAGATACTTTTATATTTATCTGTATAGCAACACAATTTTTTTCAATGCCCTAAAATAGAATGAGTAAAGGCTTAGGCTTTCCCTCTAGTTTAGAAATTACTTTAATTTCTCTTTGGTTTTATGCTTTCCCACAGGCAGTTTAGAATGTCACATACACTTAGAGTAGACACGCCGTACAGTGAAATTGTGCAAAACGTTCATGACAATCCTCATCTGAGACATAAACACTTCATGTTTCCTGCTCGTGTTTTCAATAAGGCCATATTATTTCAAGCAAAATTCTTAGAATATGACTAAACATATGCTCTGGAAAACAACATACAATAGAGTCATTTCCTTTTGTTGCTCGAAAGGGAAAAAATGCACCTCAAGAGTTGCAGTACTTAACTGATAGTTTTGGGGATAGAACTAATTATCATTGAACTCCTATATAATGATTCTTTAAAAAGATATATTCTTTATCTGTTTTAATATAGATTACTCAGAAGTTTAATTTTAAAATGTTAAAATTTGCAGATTCTTTTTATATGTAGTTTAATCATTTTAACTACCTTGTACAGTGGGTGTCAACATCTTAGTTTTACTGATAAGAACTGAAGAGCTTAAATGACTTGCCCAAGGAACCACCACCAGAGACTGGCACTTTCCACACCCAACTCAGGGCTCCCGACTCTGTGTTGTTCTCTTTTTCCACCCCAAGTGTGTACTGTGTTGCTCTTTTCTTTCTTCTTTTCTCCAGGCCCTTTAGGCAAGCAGTACTTCTGTTAATGCCATTTTCCTCCCTGACCCTTGGAGGCTTTACCCTCTGGTGCAGGGAAAAGTCCTCTAAGTAGCAGACTCTTTGAACACCATGATTCTTCTGTCCTGGGCTCTCTTTGATACCAGATCTTCCTGCCATATTTTCCATGTAAGGTGTCCAAGGTGTCTACTCTTTCCAAAAATGATTTCCTATTTCACTCTTCCTCTCAAGTTCTTATTTTTCTTTTCTCCCTTGAGGGAGAGAAGGCACAAAGCAGGAAGTTGATCTGGCACAGCCATACTCAGGACAGGAAAAACAATGTCTTTAAATTAATTGAGTAGTATCCTAAGCTGGACGCTTTTTCCTCTCATGGCCCCTAGTATTTAAAGAGTTCTGAAAGATTTATCACCTCTTTGGGCAGATTTATACTTATTGACAGAGTAATACATTTTCTAATGTGTCCATGAAAAAGACAGATTCTTTATCTGTTTCAATGTATATTTCTTAGAAATTTAATTTTAAAATATTTGTTTATTATCTTGAAATTCATGAGCAATATACACATTCTTTAAAGGCTAATAGCTTCAAGTGTTCAGATTGCTAAATCACACATATTAACTGATAAGGTTTTAAATTCCTTTTGCTCAGGGACCATTTTTGTACTTCTGGGTATCCCAAAGTTCCAACCACTTAAAATAGAAGCTTGATAATTGTACATTGAATTGAACTTAGCTATCTCCTAGCTCCAGAGAAATATGTGAATCACAAAAATGGTATCTGCTTTCAGTAAGAGAATTTAGTGATCTTAGGGAAAGGAAGATCAAGAATGTGAGACTATTACTGCTCTGTTTAAAGCATAATTGATAGGTGGTTATCCAGATCATAGGTCAGTAAAATAATCTAACTGTAGCAAAGAGGTCACTGTGCATTCCCACTTCTTTTGTTCCTTTTCTTTCTACTTTGGGATTTTGATAGAATAAAAGGCAGAAATATCACAATAGCTGCTGATTTTGACCTATGGAATTTTGTCACATAGACAGCATAGCCTCTGTCACCTCTACTGTGTTTTTGGTAAAATTGAAAGTAATACCTAGCTGTAGAATAGTTCTTTAATTTTTAATTTTCATTTTGCCTTTCTCTTTATTATAACTTTATTGACTAAATGACCATGTACTGCCATCCATGAAGTGACAATCGTTTGGGAAGGGAATGATGGGATTCTGGCTTTGGTGCCATTTGGGCCTATGCCATGCTGTACATTTCAGCCAGTAACGCATTATGCAGTTAGCATCATTTTGACACACAACCCATACCAATGAACTGGACTTATGTACTACTGCTTGAAAGTTTTAAACAGATGGCAAAACACTGTGATAAAACATATTTTAATTAAATACAAAAAAATTCTCTTTGGGTAAATGATGTGTATTGCACAGTTAAGTTTCAGTGTGATTTTACCAGAATCCAGCCAGAAGGGTGTGCAGCTATGTGAATTATACTCACTGAACATGCCAATCCTTCGTGCCTATTTAAACATCCCCACCCCCTTCACACCACAGCTGGTGCTTGTTTCCACCCGTGAGTTTTAAATAATTCAGTGAAATTCTTGAGAAACAGGGAATGTTTTACATAATGTCGAAGCTTGATTACTATTTGCACCAAATGTTTCTGATCAGCAAGATCGACTCAATGGGAATAGTGAAGATTCCCTTTGAATTGAAATTTAAGACAAGTACATTATCCTAAAAACTTCAAAAGAGAAGAATCATTTCAGTATCATCTCGCATTTGATATTGGAAAATGATGAAGGTAGAGCCCTGGCTGGCGTAACTCAGTGGATTGAGCGCAGGCTGCGAACCAAAGTGTTGTAGGTTCGATTCCCAGTCAGGGCACATGCCTGGGTTGCAGGCCATGGCCCCCAGCAACCACACATTGATGTTTCTCTCTCTCCCTCTCTCTCTCTCCCTTCCCTCTCTAAAAAATAAATAAATAAAATCTTAAAAAAAAAGAGTAAAGCTTGGGTGCAAATGGTAGGAATATCTTTAAAAAAAAGAAAATGATGAAGGTAGATCAGAATATAATGGGAGAGAGTCTGATTCGGTGAGCTTTGTTTCTTTTGACAGTTATATTAAATTTTATCATTTATTTTTCTACAGTTTTGTTCATTCATTTGTGGGACTTCCTTACTCTGCTTCACCCAACATTTATTATTATTAAAGACCTTATTATTGTGCAAGAAATAATAATCACCCCATCTGACTATTCTTTGTAAACATTGTTATTTGTAATTAAACAGAACCCAATTCCTTAAAGAATATCAAAGGCAAATAAAGCTAAGGTCTCATAAAATGTGTGGATGAGTACTTGGTTTAGAAATAGATGATTTCTAATATGAAAAATAATTACAGTTGGGCTTACTGACTAAAAGGGTAGATCAGATCCAGAAAGCAATAAAAGGAAAATAGAACAAAGAAACTGGGAAGTTAGTTAAGGGAAGAAATAATACACATCTTTAAAACATTGGAACTGGAGGTCCTGGCTGGTGTGGCTCAGTGGACTGAGCACAGGCCTTTCAACCAAAGGGTCGCTGGTTTGTTTCCCGGTCAGGACACATGCGTAGGTTGTGGGCCAGGTCCCCCGGAGGGGGTGTGTGAGAAGCAACCACACATTGATATTTCTCTCTCTCCCTCTCTCTCTCTCCCTTCCCCTCTCTCTAAAAATAAATAAATAAAACCTTTTAAAAAATTGGAATTGGAGGATGGACTAACTCTATGTCTTATGCACAGGACCCAACAAGACTGGGGCAGGGTTTGAGGATGGTGGAAAAGAAATTCCTAGTTCTACCCCAGCATTATCAAACATCAGAGAGGATGTAATATTCATGAGTGAGGGCAGATTTCTTTGGTCTCTCTTCTGTCTCTCAAATGAATGTGCTAGTAGTCAGCATGCCATGCATGATGAGGAACCTCTAGGTCTGAGGAACTAAACAAATAGCTGCCCTCACACATGCTAGAATGATCAGATCATCACATGTGAAAAACATCTATGCCACATGAAGTGATACTTTTTCTGTTCATGAAATCCTGTCAAAAAGGCCTAGGTACCTGAGGATTTCAGTGATTCCACTGCTGGGAATATATCCTAAGAATCTTGCAACACCAATTCAAAAGGACTTATGCACCCCAACGTTCATAGCAGCACAATTCACAATAGTCAAGTGTTGGAAACAGCCCAAGTGCCCATGAGTAGATGAGTAGGTTAAAAAATTATGGTACACTTACACAATAGAATACTAAGCAGCAGAAAGAAAGAAGGAATTTGGTGAAAGAAAAATACCACATGATCTCACAAGAAGAATCTAATGAACAAAATAAACTAATGAGCAAAATAGAACCAGAGGCATGGAATCATGGAATAGATTGACCGTAGTAAGAGGGGAGGAGGGAGGTGAGGACTCTTCGAAAGAAGGTGAAGGGATTATTCAAAGAACGTATATGAAGGATCCATGGACACAGACAATGGTGCGGGCAATGACTATAGAAGTGGGACGCAGTCTGTGGGGAAGGGGAAAGGGGAAAAATTGAGACAACTGTAATAATATACCCAATACAAAAATAAATGTAAAAACATAAAGTACTGAAAAAAATTTAAATTCTTACCTAAGGATATATGTTTATTGATATGTTTATTGACTTTAGAGAGAAGGAAAATTGGGGAGGGGAGGGAGAGGAGAGAGGGAGACAGATGTCCATGTGAGAAACATTCAACAGTTGCCTCTCATATGTGCCCCGGACAGGGATGGACCCTACAACTTAAGTGTGTGCCCCAACTGGGGATAGAATCCACAACCTGTTTTAGGTGTATGGGACAAGGCTTCAACCAACTGAGCCATCCAGTCAAGACTAAAGTCCTGAAATTCTTGATGCACCATACTTAATCGCTCTTCTGATGCATCTGAAAGAAATTCTATACCACCTCCCATTATCTCTGCTTCAGTACCTAGAAACTTCCTATTTATTCTACATAGGGACTTTTCTAGCAAAGACAAGGTGATGGCCTGAGTACCACCTTCATGTCAGCATATAATTTATTAGATTTATCCCATGTAAATTTGCTCATTTATATGAATGTAACATGATGGGAGAAGAGATCTTTGTTTTATTCAGTGATTAATCCCAAGCAATACTTGAACAGAGTGTAGGAACTCAATAAATACATGTTGAATAAGGAAATAAATAAATAGAGGTGTTATTTGATCTCTAACATATTCTAGTTCATATAATTCAACTTGATCTCCATCATATTCAAGTAGATATATTAAATCATATTATAGCATGGTTTTTCAACAATAAGATGATTTTGGCTTTTTTATGAAAGTAAACTATTTTCTGTTAAAGGAAACAATACTTCAGTCATTTCATTGTCATTTAGATATTATTCAACATGTGGGTCAGTTGAAGTCTTACTGAAGCATATGTATAAGAAATCTAAAAAATGGTAACTGATGAAATTTTTATGCAGATAATATAATGATGATGGATTAAGCAGAAAGAACCAAAAGAGATGGTTCAGATTTTCTCTGAATGAGAGAATGTATGTTTTTTTCCTCTTATTATTTAGTCAAAGAGGAGGACTGTGATCTGCCCACATTTGTCCCTTAGATTTGTGTTTGCAGAATAAGAGTGACCTTGTTTCTCTCTCTCCCCGTACCTGGAAATCACATGTTTATTGACAGACAGTATAGAAGATACTTTGAGTAAATACCTTCTGAATTAAAGGCTTAATTATACCAATATTTTATTTGGGGCTATTTTACATCCCATTTATGATAACTGACTGACTACAAAGGTTTTCAATACTGGATTCAGAGGTTGCTGCTTCTGTGTTTTAGTAATATTATTAACCTACCTGTTTGCTTCTGGAAATAACTTTGTGCAATGAGTGGATGAGTGATCTCCATCATAAGTCCCATGAAGTGATTTCTGTGATTCAGTGAACTCATGTTTAATAAACATGATTATGACCAAATAAAGTAGTGCCTAGAAAACAATTAGAATAGTCCTGGACCCCTAGCTTCCTCAACTTTCTAGGAAACACATAGAATATAAGTAATAAACTAATTTTCTGCCTGTTCTATGGTGTGGGAATGTGTACTGGACCCTAGGATATCAAAATTTATGCCAAATTCTCATTTTCCTTCTCTACCATGTATTGAAGGTATAGTTGTATTAGAAACAACGGGAAAAACAAAATATAATAAATGGAAAAAATTATCACTTGGAGAAGGCCTTTTATTTAGCTTTCCATAATGGTAGCTCTTCTTAAAAGAAGCGATATGAAAATCAATTTCTATCTACTTGTTTCAAATCACATCTGAAAGTAAATGCTCGTTATGAGTAGCCTGAGTAAATAAACATTAAAATGGGTTGGAAAAAACAACTAGAAATAGTAATAATAATATTTATTTCTAAATGTATCATATAAATATATTACATACATTATGTATGTATAAGTCAGCACACTAGTGATTTTTAATATATTTGTAGTCTGATGAAAAGAGCCTGAAATGGACTACCAAGCACTTAAAGGGGAAAATAGCTCTAGATTGTAATTCTGGGTCTGCCATCAACAAACTCTTTGACCTAAAGCAAATATCAAATTACCTGAGATTCAATTCTTTTATTTATAAGATTTTTGGAAATAACACCTCCCTCAAATTGGAATACAGATGAAATGACATATTTGGATTCTTTTGAAAATACATATGTAATCAGGAGTGCTATAGATTATGAAAATGGTGAATGAGAAAGAGAAAAAAAGAAGTAGAAATTCTAGGGGTAACATTGTCCTTAATGCTATGGTTTCTAATTTCCTTAGAATAGATCTCTTTTTTTTGTCATCAAGACCTTGGAATTAATCAATCATAGTTTCAAGAATTTTTTGGAATTACTTTTTTAGAGAAGGCCTAATGCTTTGAATTCAGTGTCTTTTATAGTTTAAATTTAAATGGCTTGACTTTGCAAATAAAGCAAAGTGGGCTCAGACCATCCTATATAGAAAATAAAGTTTTCAGTAATTAGAAAAACTATAGTTCCTTAAAATAATCAAGCCTGTCTACAATAAATTACACAGAAAATCCCAAGTCATTAAAATGAGATTTAATAATTGAATTGCATTTTATTATCAAGGAATGTCAATATTGTACAATCATAACATTTCAATCAGTAGAAGAAGTAAAATTACCCTAGATGATAATCTCATTAGTGTCTATGAAGAAGTCAATAACAGAGAAGCTCTTGTCTTTGAACATATATCCAGCTTCCTGATTCTGATTGTCCAATTAAGAAACTTGCATCATTAATTCAAGTCAAGTGATCAATATACTTTTCAAATGTAAAGCAGATAATCAACTGTAGAAGGTTCTGGCATTTATTAAAACTACAATGCCAAAACAAGCCAATATTTACAAGAATGATTAGAAAAGCTTGCTAGATCAGATTTCTTTGTAAGCACTGTTATTAATGCATTTCATTGCTGTTTGCCTCCCGGATCCATATAGCGATAAGCAATGGGTTGAAGTGTACTTGTTGAAAGAGAAAAATGCTATCATGAAAGTTTTGTTGAGCTTTCACAGAATGGGTTGGTTGCTTTTGACAGTTAGCTGCTATTACCTTACATAGGTGAAAGCACATACCTATATTAGCAAAGCATTAAAAACTGAATTCTTTAGGTTGCTTCCTGATTTAGAGGATCAAAAATACCCAGATTCTGACTACACGTGATTTGAAGTCCAGAGACAACAGGATCCATGTGTCATGGTTTGGAGGTCATTCTGCCACCACATAACATGGGCTCTATCCTAATGCTATGGTTCCTAGGTGATCCTGTTCATGGTTCATAGGGATCTGCCAATGGCAATTTGGAATCTGTACATTTTTTGAGGGCTGGGAGGAGAGAGCAAGAAAATCCACCATAAGTATTAGCTATCACTCTTTCCTTTCAGTCTGATGGGCAAGAAATCTTGAGTGTACTCCTGGACCAATAACAGTCACAGGGGAATTTCATGTACAGATTAGCCTAAGATCTAACCTTAGAGTAGGGCTCAGGTTATCCTTTTTAAGGGATGCACCTTAGATTGCATTCAACAGAACTTGCTGCTGGGTCTGTGGCAACCTGAAGGCCCAGTTGCCACTCCCTGTGTCCACCATTGTATTTGTTTGTTCTGAGGTTATGCTTTCCCAGGCCAATGTAAGATGATGATCTTGGTGTAGGCTGTAGGGCCCAGGGCAGGCTGCCCCAAGATATCCTATAATGGCATATTATTCATTTTTAAATTATTGATTTTTAGAGAGAGAGAGGAAGGGAGACAGAGGGAGAGAGGAACATTAATTTCTTGTTTCACTTATTTGTGCAGGCATTTGTTGCTTCTTGTATGTGCCCTGATGGGTGATTGAAGTACAACCTTAGCATATGGGGGTGACATTCTAACCAGCTGAGTTACCCAGCCAGGCCCTTATTCTTATTCATTATTGTTAATTAAAATTACTTAAGTAAAAGCCAGTGCAAGAACACTCTGACCTCTTTGTTTCCTTATATATATATGGATATATATATGAATATATCCAGGAAAGGTACACACACACACACACACACACACACACACCCTGTCCAGTTCCCCTTCTTTTCTCCTCTCCTTTTCACATGTCTTTCTGAAGTTCTGGAGTCTCTCTCTGCTTTCTACTGATGATTCTTTAGCTTTCTTGGATTTTTCTGTCCCAATATTAAAAATAAGATATGTGTTTATTGTATACAAACAAACAAACATTAGGTTAACTACAAATTTTATGTGGAATATCTATGAGTTTTTTTAGGTATCATCAATTGATAACCACTTATGGTATAGTTCAATAATCATACATTTTTTTCCCAAAAGTAAACATTTCTTAAAATTTCTTTTGACTGTACAATATATGGAATTTCTGGCAATTTTATTCATTAAAAGTAAGAATAAACCTATTTATGTACTATTAATTATTGACATCTGCATTGTTCATTTGTATTTATAAGGCAGGCCATGTTTTTAAAAATGCTTTAGTTACTTTGTATTAATTAATCTATTTAGCAACCTCACTAGTTTCATTGATTCCCTTTCTTCAATCACATAACGAGATATTTAAAAGTAGAACTTTAATTATTCTAATTTAAAAAACTGGTGTGCCACGAAAATTTTAAAAACACACAATACCTGACTATTTATTTAGGGGCACTGGCCTCTTCTCTCTCAGACCATTAAATTAAACAAAATTGACAACAGCCAACAAAATAATAGCCATCTGGTGTGAATGAATCAAAATTTTACCTATTGTTCTTGTTAGATCTGCAAAAAAACATAATATATTTTTGGGAGTGCCAAAGAATTTCAGTAATTAGTTCATGTGTGCCATGAGATGAAAAAGGCTGAAAATCACTGTCTTAAGCAATTAGAAAAGACAAGCTGTTCTTCTCAGAGCCCTTCAAGGTCATATGCCGTAGGATAGTGTTGGGCTGGATCAAGGTCTAGATTCACTCAGCTGCTCTCACTAGGTGTAAAGTGGTGGGACTAGGATGGATAAAGCAGCAGTCTTCCAAGGTCATAATTTTCCTTGATCTCCATCCTAAAACTCTACACCAATTCTAAAATTATTAGAATTCTAAAAGCCAAGTAGGTAGTGGGTATGGAACTTGTTTTATTTTCCAATTATTTAACTAAGACTTTCTGTAAGCTTCAAATATACTAATTCTACTCTGTGGTCTCAAATTTATTTAATGAAAGTCTTAATTCAGGTATAGGCTTATACATAGATACAAAATACACAAGAACTCAGAAATACTGCATCACATATACATGTAATGCTTTGAAATAGCTATTACATTTCTGTGTCATCTTTTATATAAAGCTATATATCCATAATATTTGTTCCATTTGTTGATATGAATACAGGTTACTATTTGTTTTAGATATTAAATGGCTAAGGGGAACATGATGTGTTTGAAGTGGGTGTAGATTAACTTAATATAATTTAATGACAAATTTAAGGAAGCATAATACATTTACTCTTATAGCTAATTCCTTTTTAATATCTATATAGTATGAATCCTAGTCTTTGTTTAAAACACAGACACATTGTGGTAATTGAAATAAGCCAGACAATAAAAGACAAATAATGTATGATCTCACCTGTAAGTGGAACCTAATCAACAAAACAAATAAGCAAGCAAGATAGAACCAGAGACCTGGAAATAAAGAACAAACTGACAGTAACCAGCAGGGAGGAGGGAGGAGGATAACAGGAGAAAGAAGGGGAAGGGCCAACTCAAGGAACAAGCATAAAGAACCCGTGGACAAAGACAATGGGTGTAGGATTGAGGGTGGGAGGTGGGGGAAGGCAAGGGGAGACTAATGAGGGAAAAATGGGGACAACTGTAATTGAACAACAATAGAAAACAGATACACTAATTTTCTTTGTGAGAAATACATAGAAGGCAAAGAAATACCACACTCAAGGTAAGGATTACAAACACGTGCTTCATCTTTATAAGGCATTTTACAGAATTAGGGTCTTTAAAATTACATATTTTTGATAAAATTTTACTATAAAAATGGCCAATTGAAATGATTTTAAGATAGGAAAAACTCATGACTTGCTTAATCACTTAGTTAAAATTATAGTTTGAGTAAAACGAGAATAAAATTTCTGCAGGAAATTACTGTGGGAAAGTACTACAGGAGCATGGAGACAGCATGTTACATACTTATGAACTGAAACACTATTAGGATGCCTCTACCAGTCATTGAACATGGTGGCTCTCCAACAGAGATGAGGCTTCTTGCTGGACACTTGCACAGATTCTTCATCATGTCTGTTATGCCTGTGTACGATGGGCAGGGCGTGGGAAGGAGGAAACTGAAATAGGTTTTGCCAAATAAAAATAGAAAAGATATGTTCCCAATTAATTCAATTATGCCCCTACACACAAATAAGCAAGAAAAAAAACTAATCTGTCAAACCCGTTAAAACGGATTATTACATTGTTATTTTGTAAACACATAAATCATATAATATTTTAACATAAAATACTAGAAATAACTTCCATTGTGTTACTAAAATAAGGCTAAATTTCACTAATTGAAATCAGATTATAGAAAAAGTTAAAATATATCCCTATACCTATTACAAAATTTTTGTTCATTTGTATAGGTAAAGTTTAATGGGAAGATGTCCACAGCTGACTTTGGATAAACTTTCAAGTCCTTTCTCAAAAGTGAAACATTTAAAATATAGTTATTTCATCAGCTGACCAATCTTTGCCCTTAAAGTTTTATGTACTTTCCAATTTCTTTGTATTTTCTATTTTGCAAATGAAGCCATTTATACCAAGAGGTTAAAAATATGCTCACAAATCAAGTTAGATCCCAGTTTAATATGCTGCTGTGAATACTGAAATATGTAAGGGTTAGCACACAATAAGTGCTCCCCTTACAAACATTAGTTCAAGACATTGCTATTAAGTTTACCTGTATTATCTTTCAGACTGCAGCATTATTAGAAGGGCTATAATACCAAAGATTACTAGTGTGGGCTTGTTAACTTGATTTTTGTTAACATTATGGCCTTTATTTTTGTATCATATTTTTCAAGGATCCTTCTGGAACAGTGATTTTCAACCAGGGTGCCCCAAGAATTTCTTTAAACATGCACTATCTGTCTATTTAGTCAGAGTTGGAACTCTTTTCCCTTAGAAAAGACTGACCTCTTTTCCTTTAGACTGCCAAATAAAAAAATGGCAACAGCCAACACAATAGTAGCCATTTGCTGTGAATGAATCAAAATTATACCTATCTTTTTTTTGTGAGATTGACAAAAAAACATATTTTTTTGTGTGATGCAGGATTTAAGTAATTAGTTTATGTGCTATGAGATATAAAAGGTTAAAAATTGCTGTTGTGGGAGACTGTGGATCACTCTGATGGCCAGGCGGACGCTATTCATCCTGGCCTAACAAAAGCACAGTTTAATTAAGAAGCATTCTGCTGTTTATTGTGTACTCTAGACTGCAATTTTAATGGTGGTTTATAAAGGCTAAGATTTGTCAGATTCAATTTCTCTTCTCTAATTTCCTATCAGGGAAAATGTGACACCAGGCATAGATCCAATTTTCCTTTTCTATTAGCATTTATATTGACAGAATTAATGATTTTATTATCATCTGTGGTTTGTTGCTAAATTGTAGACATCATATCCCTTCTTGTAGATGGTTATATATACATATTGTAAACTCATTGTCCCAGGAGGAATTATGATTAATTCCATTAGATTTATTTTTAAGGTGGCCAAGTTAAGTGGTAGGAAAAGAAGTCAGAGAACATTAGAAAAAGGATAGTGTTCCTGAGTAAAAAAATGTTGATATTTTTTCTATATGAATAACATGTGCAAATGGATAAGCTGGCAAAGGTTCTGTAAAACTCTCCCTAGAGGCTGAATTGTAATCCTTGTGATTCTTAATAATTCTCTGGAAATGAAATATTTGTCATCAAGAAATATTTGAATGGGACTGTGAATCTCCATTGGATCTGAAACAAAATTAATAATATTAAGAGGTGGTAGACTTTGCATATGTGTCTCACCTTTTGGAAAAGAAAACTTTCCATAGCTAATCTAATCATGTGGATGATTTGCCTGTAGTTTACCTGTTAATTTGTTTCTCTAATACTCAAGTTGGAGTGTTTCAAGTCCCTATTCACGAGTAACTTACTCATCATTATTTAAGTGGAACCAAATTAGTTGTATGGTTTTATGAAGGAAAAAAAAGCCATAATGTGGCACTCCTTTTTACTGTATTTCTTTTCATTGTAGGATGTTATAATGAACCCCTTCCTGTTCTTTGCCCTAACATTTAATTGGGATATCAGTGTTCTCCAAGTTACAGCATTATATATTAGAAACTTTTACATCGACATAAAGCTATGAAATTTTATCATAAAATTTTACTAATTCTCTAATGCATTGATAAGTATGTATAAATATATTTCTCTACAATTTGCAGTAATGCAAAATTTAACAAAAGGGCTAGTGTTTTTGTGTTTTATAAGTGTGAGAATAATCATATTCTTGCCACAAGTGAAATGGAGATATATTCATGGAGTGTAATTAATATATTTAATATCCAAATACTGTCCATATGCAAATTCCATGTGAATATTTTCTAAATTGTATTCACCCTCTGAGACATGTATAACTAACATGATTTGAGCGTGGTGAACCAAATCAGTCACTCCAGAGACTTTTTAAATGAATTTCTAGAGGCACTGAAAAATAGTCTGAATATCTAGTATCATTCACATCTATCACTTACAATTTAAAATCAAAATAATAGAATAAAGGATAGTGAAATAAACATAACAGAAAAGATATTGGGGTGGGGGTACACACACACAGACAGAGACAGATAATGAGTGAACATATGATAAAGCTGGCCCACTCAAATCAAAAGAAAACTAGTAATTTAAATATTGTATATTAAATGAATTATGTGTGGTGCAGGGAAACCGAATGTTCCAAATCGTCCTTTGCACACAGAGTTGAAGTTAAGGACTGCTGCCGGAGTCAGAGGCTCAGACTCTAGGTTGCCTTTTTCTCTCAGTGTACTGACTGTTCTGCAAGGGAAAACACAATGTACTCAAAAAGCCTGAGTTTTAGCATACCACACTTGAAAGCCCTTACCTCTTTGAAACTCATTTTTCTTATCTGCAAAGCAGTAAAAATAATATGTACTTGGTATTGTGCAAGAATCAAAATGAAATTACAGTGTAAATTGCAATGTGTTACACAAATATTTTGGTGGTAATATTGTTACTGAACCCATTCTCATGTTCAAGCTATTATTGGTATCTTTAAAATTCACTTACTGTTCATTGATATCCACACAATTATATTCCTTTCAGCAGAGATAAAGGGATCAGTGGGTTATAAAATAATACACTTATTTGTTCCATAATTATACCTGATAGTAGTGTGTCTTGGAAAGATACCAGCCAGCTTAGACTTTTCCTTTTGAATAGACATTGAATTTGGAAGTCCATTTTTTTAGGCATTATATAGGTAAGAGATAATAGAGTCATAGCATTAGCATGAAGAAACTAACAGAGTAGAAAAAAGAAATAATACAAATTTTAGGAAAACTTTTTAATTATGTCTTAAGAGATGAGTGGAGCTAAAAGAAATCTTGACTCTACCTCTTAGTTCCTGGAGTTGAAAAAGAATCATTAGATAGTATTCAGGTGATGATGTTGAAGTCACTTAGGAGGGAAATCAACATTATCTGTAGGAGTCAAGGAGAACTTCTGTGGACTTTGGGTAAGAAGGGCCCTCTCTGGAACTCTAAGTCTCCATCCACAGGTGAAGGGAAGCCTGTGGATGTAAGGTTTCCTCTTCTCTAGTTACTACTTTTCCTAATACAAGATGGTAGAGGAGGCCACTGGGCTACACTAACCCCAGTTGTTCTCTAAGAATTATGGCCTTACCTCCACTTTCTATCTTAAGTCCACCAAAAATAATATCAGTGTGACTCTATCCTGATTGCACAAGTGATCATGAGACAGAGGCCCACACTCCCAGGTCATCCTTGTCTTCTACACTCCGTGTCACCGAAGACAGTACCCACTTCCAGTTCTTTCTTTATCTCAGAGCCATCCCTAGCTCCAGAAAGCCTTCTGCTGAGTTCCCTTGAACACGCAGTACCTCACTAGAAAATAAATTCCTTCTGGTTTCAAACTTTTCTGAATTTTGCCTTTATTTCCTGCTCTAATAGAAATCTAAATGTCTCTTGAGAATGATGCTTCCTCTGTTACCCTTTCTTATACCACTGTGCCTGAAAGAGGGTGAGTGTCGTCCTTGACACCAATTGCTATTTCTAGACCATTCTCCCTCTGTCTTCTCTAAGACGTGTTAACTTTTCATATCAGATACAAGACAATATCCACTACCATTGTTATTGCAATAATATGCCTACCATTGGGTCATAACCTATCCCCTCTACTCCAACAGTATATCTTGAAAGTTTTTACATCAGAATAACTGTCACTCTAAAACCACATTTAGTGATTTCAATGTCCACATGGCTAATACTTTCAAAATCTTGGCCTCTCAGTTCCTTGATCTTCTTATCCATGGATCTCACTGAGAATTTCAATCCTTTGACCATACCCTATAAATGTCAGGATCAATATATATAACATCATTAAAAATATCAGTCTAAAACATCCTTCTGAGACCCATCTTTGTCTCTTCCCCTTTGACTCTGACAACCATTTCTCTCTCTAACTCCCTCTCTCTTGCTCTCTCTCTTTCTCATTTCATAAATCCATCAATTCTGTTCCTCATCCCCTTCATCTGATCTTACCACATACTTGTTTTCTTTTGCTCCTCTCTCATCCTCATTTCTTTATCAGCTTGCATTTCTCAGCCAATCATTATATTTACTCCTTTGTATTCACTGTCAAAGTTCTTGCCCCTCTTTCCATTCACCTACCTCATTTGGTCAGACCACACTCCTGTGTGCCTGCACCTTTATAGCAGAATATGGCTGTTTCATTTGATTTCATTTTTTCAACAGGTAAACAATTTATTTTATTTTTGAAAGCTCACAAACAAAACAAAATGAAAAAATCCTGCTTTCATTTACAAGATAGTCTTTGACAAATCTATGTAACTGGCAGGACTAACTTCTTGTGGGGTTTCAAACCATCTTGTTAGCCATTTAAAAGTGCATGCAATGGCAAATTTTGAGTTTTAAGAACGAAGCACATGGAAACATACAGCATGACTTACCCAAATCAATAGTAACTCTTGTTAGTCAGGTTCTCTGGAAAATAACTTTCCAAAATTTATTTTTCAGTTGCAGTTGACATGCAATGTTATTTTGTATCAGATTCAGGTGGACAGCATAGGTTTAGACAACCAGGTACTTTACAAAGTGCTCCCCTCAATATTTCAACCACCCACCTGGCACCCTATGGAGTTATTTAAATATTATTGACGACATTCCTTATGCTGTGCTTTTACATCCCCATGACTACCATAACTACTGATTTGGACTTCTTAATCCCTCTACCTTTTTTCACCCTGTCCCCTGACCTCTTCCTCTCTGACAACCATTAGTCTGTTCTCTGCATCTATGAGTTTGTTTCTATTTTGTTTGTTTACTTGTTTCTTTAGGTTATAGATTTAAGTAAAGTCACATGGTCTTTCTCTAACTTATTTCACTTAGTACAATAAATGACCTCTAGGTTCATTCCTGCTGTGTCAAATGGTAAGATTTCATTCTTTTTATGGCCAAATATATTCCATTATGTATATATACTACAGTATTTTTATTCACTTATCTATTGATAGACACTTGGGTAGTTTTCATATCTTGGCTATTGTAACTACTGCAGTAGTGAATATAGGGGTGCAATATACTTTTGAATCAGTGTTTTGGGTGTCTCTGGATATATGCCCCAAAGTAGAAACACTACTATCACAAGGCAGTTACATTTTTCAATTTTTTGAGGAAACTTTATACTATCTTCTATAGTGACTGCACCAGTCTGCATGTCTACCAGCAGTGCATGAGGTTTCCATTTTCTCCACATCCTCACCAACACTTGTTGTTTGTTGATTTAATGATGATAGCCATTCTGACAAGTGTGAGGTGGTACCCCATTGTGGTTTTGATTTGCATTTCTCTGTTGATTAGTGAAGTGGAGCATCTTGTCACATGTCTGTTGGCCATCTGTATATCCTCTTTGGAGAAGTGTTTATTTAGGTTCTGTGCCCATTTTTCAATTGGATTGTTCATTTTTTTGGTTTTGAGTTGTATGAGTTTTTTATAAATTTTGGATGTTAACCCCTTATTGAATATATCATTGATGAATATTTTCTCTCATTCAGTGTATTGTCTTTTTGTTTTGTTTATGGTTTCACTTGCTGTTCAAACCATTTTTAGCTTGTTGTAGTCCATTTGTTTCTTTTTCTTTTGTTTCTCTTGCCTGAGGATATATATATATCCTCAGAACAAAATATTGCTAAGAGCAATGTCAGAGATTTTACTACCTATGCTTTCTTCTGGGAGTTTTGTGGTATTGAGTCATACATTTAAGTCTTTAGCCCATTTTAAATTTATTCTTGTATACAGTATATGACTGTTTTATTTTAAATTAATAACCTTAAGTGGACTCTTAAATGCTATTTGACAATCATTGTATTTAGTCCATCCACTTTCTCACTCCCAATTTCTTTGGTCCCCAAAACTTAATACCTCTTTTCTTTCTCTTCTAATACTCAGAAAATGACCATCTTTGTTATTTTTGTGAGAAAACCCCAACTTGGAAACCTTTCAAAATAACCACCGTTTCTACCTATCTACTAGCAACAGTACCTGCATGCTCTAAGCTCAATTTATGATAGACAAATCCTTAGTCATTGTTAAGGCCAATTCCTCCACTTGCATCAGAAATTCCACCATCTCTCTTCTATATTAACATTTCCCCCCCATTGTATCTTCTTCATGATGTTATGCATCCATGTATATGCCCGCCCTCTACCTTAAAAACAAAATCTCTTTATCTTCACTTCTCTCTGCACCAAGTTCCTCATTTATCCAGTTATTTTACAAGAAAATTCTTGAAAGTTTTTCTATATGAACTACTTCAATTCTTCTAATTCTAATATACTCTTTAAAGATTTTATTTATTTATTTTTGGAGAGGAAAGGGAGGGAGACAGAGAGAGAGAGAGAGAAACATCAATGTGTGGTTGCTGGGGGTCATGGCCTGCAACCCAGGCATGTACCCTGACTGGGAATCGAACCTGCGACACTTTGGTTCTAATTTTTTCTTTTAATTTTAAAATTCTCCATGTTGTTGGATGTATCAATAATCTATCCTTTTTTTATTGTGGAGTGAGTACATCATTGTTTGGGACACACCGTAATTATTCATTGATTCTCCTTGTGGTGTATACATTTGAGTTGTTCCTATATTCAGCTATTACAAATAGAGTTGCTATAAAAATATCTATACAAGTCTTTGTATGGGCATATGCTTATATATTTTAGGTAAACGAGTGGAATGACTGGTTTATATACTTGATATATCTAGCTTTTTAAGAAAATGCCCAGTGATTTTCCAAAGTGTTTGTGTCATTATGTATGTCCAGCAGCAGTTTTTGAGATTTTCAGTTGCTATTCATCTTCATATAGACTTGATTTGTTTAGTTTTTAGAATTTTAAATATTTGAAATAAACATAAAGTAGCATTTCATTGTGGCTTTAATATACTTTAATATACATTTCCCTAAAGAATAACAACATTGAGCATTTTTATGTGTTTATTTGCTGTCCATGTATCTTTCTTGGTAAAATGTATGTTTAAATATTTTGCCAATTTTTAAATTGGTTTATTTCAAATTTATTTCTGGAAGTTCTTTATATATTCTGGATACAAATTCATTACTATGTTGTTATTTAGCAAAAATATTTTCCCAGTCTGTAGTTTTTCTTTTCATTCTCTTGATAGTGTGTTTTGAAGCACAGACATTCTTGATTTTCATGAACACTAGGTTATCAAATTTTTTCTTTTATGGATCATACTTTTGGTACTATAACTAAGAAATCCTTACTAAAGTGAGGGTCATAAAGATTTTCTCCTAGAAATGTTGTAGTATTAGATTTTAAATTTTATGATATATTTTCCAATGATATGATATACCTATGCTATCACTCCACCTATGGTATATATTATATCATTTAAAATATACATTTTATATGTATCATAGATTTTAAATTCTACAATGTATTTTAAGTTACATCTGGTAGAGTAACATATATATCAAAATGGTCTTCACTTTTCTTTGTTTGTGTTCAGAACTGCTATTAATTGTTTGGTAGATTTTAACAGTGCGCCATCTGGGCTTGGAGATGTCTTTTTTGGAAGACTTTTAACTATAAATTCAATTTTATTATATCAATATAGGGCTATTAAGATCATCTATTACTTTTCATTTAGTTATTTTTTTATAATTACAGTTTATATTCAATATTATTTTGTAATAGCTTTGGGTGTAATATGTTACTTTTTAGATGGGATTTGGTAGTTTGTGTCCTTCAAGGAATTTATTCGTCTAAATTGTCAAATTTATTGCCATAAAATTGTTCATGATAACCACTTATATATTAAATATTTATAGAATTAGTAGTTTTGCCACTTCTCTCATTCCTGATATTGAAAATTTATGTCTTATTTTGTTCTTTCTGATTGGCCTAGCCATGGATTCATGAATTACATATATATAAATATTTTTTACCAAAAACACCATTTGAGTCATTCACTTTTTTTCTTCTGATTTCTATTTCATGGGTTTCTCCTTTCATATTTCATGTTTCTTTATTTCACGTCTTACTCTTCACTTTGTATATTAAGTTTCCTTTGAGTTTCATTTACTCTTTTTATTCTAATTTTTAATGTGGAAGGTGACATTATTTATTTGAGGTATCTTTTCTTTCCCAATAAAGGCATTTAAGGTTATGAATGTCCATCTTAATTCTGTTTCTGTTATATCTAACAAAGTTTGATATGCTATGTTTGTGTTTTTACTCAACATGATTTCTAACTTTATTTTTTATTTCTTTTCAACCCATGGGTTATTTAGAGTATATTACTTTATTTCCAAATATTTGGAACTTTTCCAGAAAGTTTCTTGTTATTGATCTCTAATTTAATTCTCCAGTAATAATACTTTATATAAGGCAATACTTTATATGATTAAAGCCTTTTAAATATAGTATGATTAGTTTTATGATGAAGAGTATAGTCTTTCTTCATATATGTTCCATGTGCACTTGAGAAAATGTTTTCCATGGTTGTGTTATAGAGTTGTCTATAAATGTCACTCAGGTCTAGTTGGTGGATAATTTAGTTCAAGGCTTCCATAGTTGAAGGGTATTTCTCTCTAATTGCTCTTTCAGTTATTGAGAGAAAGGTGTTAAAATCTCCTATTGTATTTTTGTTTTTTTTTCTTTTTCTCCTCATAGTTCTATCAGTATTTCAATGCTCATTTTACCTGCATAAACATTTAAGATTGTTATGTCCTCCTGATGAACTGACTATGTTATCATAATGAATTGATTCTCTTTATCCTTGATAACATTCTTGTCCTGGACACTTATTTGAAATTACATGATATGGGTTTTACTTTTTTTAAAAAGATCTTATTTTATTTTATTTTATTTTATTTTATTTTATTTTATTAGAGAGAGGGGAAGGGAGAGAGAAAGAAAGGGAGAAAAACATCGATGTGAGAGAGAACTATCAATTGGTTGCCTCTTGTACATGCCCCAGCTGGGGACGTGAACTTGCAGCCCAGGATTGTGCCCTGACTGGGAATACAACCGGCAACCTTTTGCTTTGTGGGACAATGCCCAACTGAGCCACACTGGTCAGAGCTGTTTTTTACTTTCAATCTATTTGTATTTTGGTTGCATAATTTGAAAAGAGTTCAATCATCTTGGATGATATTTCCAAATTTTGTGAGATAGAAATAGAGAAGTGTTTGGTCTAGGTTTAAACTGGCTCAATTAGAGAGGCAAACCTTGATGCCCCTTGAACTACAAGATGTCTCTTTCTTATGAAAACAAGGATTTTTTTCTTGACCTTTTGCTTCCTGGGTGCTATTTTTTTAGGCCTTTTAGATTAGGATATCTGGACTTGAGTAGTATTCTCAATTGTGTGTGTTGGTCAGTACTCAAGTGAACATAAAAATCACACTCTAGATTTCTAGAATTCTCACCCTCTGACACTCTCTCATCTCTGATACTTTTTCCTGTATTCTCTATTCACTCACCTTGGCTACCACAGGCCTCCTCAACTCAGGGATACAACAGACTCTGCTAATGTTCCCATTCCCTGCACCATCCTTCAGGTAGTAAACTGAAGAAATAAAACTTGTTTTTTGCTTTTTCTGTCTCCCAGGGATCTGTGTCCTTTATTACTTCTGTCAAATGTCTTTAAAGTCATTTTACTGTGTGTTTTATTCAATTTTTAAATTAATTTAATTGGTAGGGTAAACACATTCCCTATTACTCCATCTGGACTGGAAGTGGAAGTTTTCTC
Source organism: Phyllostomus discolor (assembly GCF_004126475.2). Lineage (NCBI taxonomy): Eukaryota > Metazoa > Chordata > Mammalia > Chiroptera > Phyllostomidae > Phyllostomus > Phyllostomus discolor. The sequence goes on along the minus strand of NC_040904.2, from coordinate 75,677,871 downwards.
TTTGTATATCGTTTAAAACTATTTCTCTTAGGCTTTTGTTCACACTGCTTTAGTAATGTTTATGAATGTCACTGATGAGCTGAATATTGATGTCTAGTGGTTAAATTTTCTATACTTGACAACCTTTCTTGAATATTTAGAAGATGAGCACAAGTTGTTCAGAACTGATGTCATTTTTCCCTTCTGCTCCTACTCTACACACAGTTTTCCATCATATTTTTATGGACCTTACATTTAGGTCATTGATCCATTTGAGTTAATTTTGATATGGCACAGGGCAAGGGTCCACCTTCATTCTTTTGCATTCTATGCCTTATTTTCATCCATACATTTTTTTAACCTTTCTGGGGGCTACATACCCTTGATTTTCTGTCTCTCATCATTAGAAATGTAACACTATGAAGATGGAATTTTTTGTTTTTCATTGTGTGTTTACTGCTATAGTCTTCACATGTAAAATGATTTTGGTCAATAGTAGGTACTCATTAAATATTTGTTAAGTACATTATGTAAATATCAAATTCTTTTATGAAAGAGGTAGCTATGGATTATAAAGGTAATGTACAACTTGTGCCATTAAAACTTCCCTTATCAGATTAGCCCACACAATAATTTGAGCAGAGAATGTTTAATATAAAGAATTATTAACTATAACAGGGTATTGGATTAATGATATACTGGGTAATAAGAAGTAAAGAGAACTAAATGATACATAAATACCAGATATAAAAAACAGTCTCTAACCCTGGGGCTGAGATAATGCACTCAAGGAAAAGGCTCCTGAGAATGATATCCAGACCCTGTTGGAGAGGATAGTGCTTTGGCTCATTGAGCAACAGAGAAGAATCCACAATACCCCGCTAACTGAACTTGCCAGAAGTCTGCCCTCAATTAAGCTGGGGAAAGCGCACAGGGGGGGCTTCAGTCAGGGCACTCTGCTACAATATTGCCTGAGGAAGATGCAGGGCAAGCTGGCTGCTAGTGACCATGCATTGTGGAACCTGGGCACTGGAGAAACAATGAGAACTGTAGGAACCTGGTGTTAAAGAAGCTGTGCCTGCTGCAGGATCCTGCTAATTGAGCACATTAGAGTTGAGAAGCAAACAGCTATTTTCCTCCAATTTTCAGAGTCAGTGCTAGTTGGTAAAGAGAACAAATGTTTAAAGCCCATGTCCACTTTCACACAGAAGTGTAACAGGCTAAGTTTGGAACTGAGAAGCAATAAATTGGTAAGTGGCATACTTTCTGTGAAAAGTGTCTATATTTCCAGTTAGTAACTGGAATAGTTTTATTTGTGGAGTAAAACTGAGTAACTTAGTCAAGAATAAAGTCAAGAGATTTTGTGATTTTATGGTTTTGTGATTTTGCTTCACAAGTTATGCTATTAAAAGGTCAGCCAAGGTAATCATCTAGTATTTGGAGGGAAATGCGGGAGAGGAAACAACTGAGTATTTTCTTTGGCTGTATGACTGTATTGACCCAGAGTGAATTTGTTCAGTCAGAACACCTGAAAAAAGATTTGTGAGTTTATTTAAAATTTTGACTATTCAAATATCTCACTTGTATTTGTTTTACCTAGTTGACCGAAGAACCTTACAGATAATTAACTTTTGACGTAAGTTTCTGAATTAGTAGGTTTTATTCTTCAAGGTATGCATGTTAATTCTTGAGTATTTTCTCTCATCTTTTTCCTTTATTTATAAAGGATCATATACATGATTTCTTTAAAATGAATAGACTTTATATTTTAGAGCAGCTTTGGCTTCACAGTAAAATTGAGTGGAAAATACAGAGAGCTCAAATATACCCGCCCCCAAATGCACACATAGCAATATAATTCTAGTATAGAAAGGAATAAAGAATAAAATAAAATATATAAAAGTAAGGTTAAAATATAATTTTCAAGATAATATCTCACATGCTAAAATATTAAAATAATGTTAACTAGCAAGTAATTTTTAATCAGCATGAAAATACAATTCTAATACACTAGAGTTGAGATAGAGGTTGGAAAGTAGGGATGGAAGTAAAGTGACAAAAAGCCTGGATTTTACTTAGCATCATATTTTCAAGATTCACCCATGTTGTTGCAAATGGCAACATTTCATCTTATGGCTGAGTACTCTTCCACATCTTCTTTAAGAACACTTCAGTTGTTTCCATCTTGGCCACCATGAATAATGTTGTAGTGAACATAAGGGTGCATATATCTGTACAAATAAATGTTTTCAAATTTTTGCGGAAGTGCCCAGAAGGGGGATTGCTGAGTCATATGTTTACTCTATTCTTAATTTTTTGAGGAGCCTCCATACTATCTTCCATAGTGTCTGTACCAGTTTACATTCCCACCAGCAGTGAATGAGGGTTCTTTTTTCTTCGAAACCTCTCCAATGCTTGTTATTATTCTTGTTGATAATAGTCATTTTTATGGTTTTGAGGTGGTATCTCATTGTAGTTTTGATTTGCATTTCCTTAATAGCTAGTGAAGTTGAGCATCATTTTATATATATGGTGGCCATTTTTATGTCCTCTTGGGAGAAGTGTTTATTCAGGTCCTCTGCTCATTTTTTATATGGATTGTTTGTTTGGTGTTGAACTGTATGAGTTCTTTATATATTTTGCATATTAACCTTTTATAGGAGCTGTTGTTTGAAAATATCTTCTCCATTTCGTTGGTTGCATTTTTGTTTTGTTGTTGCTTTCTTTTGCTGTAGAGAAGCTTTTTAGTTTAACATAGTCCCATTTATTTATTTTTGCCTTTACTTCCCTTGACTTTGGGGTCAAATTCATAAAATCTTCTTTAAGAGCAAGGTCCATAAGTACAGTACCTATGTGTTCTTTTATAAGTCAGGCAGAAAATGTTAAGAACCACTGGATTGCATTCGTATGTGGGATATAAAATTTCAAGCAACAAATGAACAAACAAGAAAAACAAGGAAAAAAGAAGGAAGGGGTAACAGTAATAAAGGGTAAAAGGGGTCAAATATATGTTGATGAAAAGTGATTTAATTTTGGGTAATGGGCACACAGTGCAATATATAGGTGATGCATTATAGCGTTGTACAATTGAAACCTATATAATTTTATGAACCGTTGTCAACCCAATCAAGTTAATTTTAAAAATTCAGCAACAACAACAAAGCTAAATAATATTACTTCTTCTTTGGGCTCTAATTATCCATTTGGGTAAAGCACATATTCATTTTAAGTCAACTAATGAAACCTAAAACTCTTATTTTACTAAAGTACTTATCAGAGAAGAAAGTTTTAATGTAAGAGGAGGAGTGCTATAAATAAGGGTATTAAATGCCTTATTGATAGTAAAGACAAAAAAAAAGCCTGGGATTTGATGTAAGAAAGATATGAATGAGGTTGTATCTGGGTATATCTACTTTTGACCATTGCACCCTTAATTAAATTATTTACGCAATTGTTGAATCAGTTATGACTGCTTTCTTCTATATTCAATAAAAATAGTAATAATATCTATTGTTCAGGTACACTATAAAAATAAATATATATCTAAAGATCTTAGCATAGTAGTATATGACATGTTATAACCACACAGAATCACTTAATGATAGTGTTATTGTTATTTTTTGTTTTTGATACTAAACTAATGTAGTTTTTCCTGTATTAGTCTAGCAGTGATTAATATCATTTCTCAGTGCCATATGCTTCAAAAACAGTAGAAAATGCTAAAATACGAAGGCATGAAAATTTTAGGAAATTGGACTTCTAAGCATTTTATGAAAGCCAAAACTCTAGTCTGAAATATATAGTCACAATGCCCTTAGACTGATTTGATTCTCTTGCATTTATTCTCAACAGTAAAGAGGGTAGGCATAGCATTACAAATACAGCATGTCTAACATCCATAGGCCAAACCCCAGTCCATTACATTCAGTAACCAATATTCCCTCCAGTTGGATGGTAAATAGAAGACAATGGACATGTTGGGTGGTAATGAGAGATGAGCTTGGAAAAATACAGTAGCCAGTTGATAGAAGGCCTTAGTCTTGATAAATGTGCATAGAAAGATTCCATTTCCTAGCCAGATGTGTGTCGCATATGGAAATAGTTATGTCTCTCTAAGAGAAATTCATGTTCAACACTCCATTAAGAAAGAATTTTTTTCAATATGATTTTAGAGATTCAAATGGATTGCAGTGTTTTTGCAGTCAATACAGAACATCTCACCACTTTAGACATTCTTAATACATACCCTAAAGTATAGACTTTTTCCTGGTTCTACATTTATTTGAATCATCAATGGAAAAATATAAAAGACTGAACAGCAGTATCAATAAACCTTTTAACATTTATTTTCCTGAGAAATTCTAAACACTGCTGCCTTCAATTTGTGTTTCTGTCCTATCAGAATTTTTAATTCTATACCAGAAAATAAATTTGCAAATGGAAAACTAGGAATATAACAACAAATGTATGGTTTAAGATGTAATCAATGATATTTAAATAAAGGAACATTCAATAATTAAATCTTTTCAAGATGATGTCTCCAGTAGTGGAAATTAAACTTTTTTCATCGCTCTGTTATGGTGACAAAACATAGTTATATTTGAGCAGATCGAAATGCCCATTAATTTCTCAAAATTTAAAAGACTAGAATAAGTAATGTTTGTATGATCGTAATTTTAATTTCCAAGCACATGGTTAGTGAGCCTTTATTTTCAAAGTCTGATGATTTCAGCAGTCAGAACATAGGTTCATGGCGTAGAAGGGTTGGCAAGTAGTATATCTGGTAGTTCATGTTTCCTGGAGACTCTACACTTGTCTTTAGTCTTCATCTGTCAGATTCAGATTTATTGCAAGTAGGCTTCCAGTAGAAAGAAGGTGCTGTTTTTCATATTCTTATGTAATATTTTATGTCTTTTTGGAGGAAAATAATATAATATGACATTTTGTTGAAATTCATGCAGGGCATGTTCCTGAAAGCCTTGTAGTTCCTTGTATTGAGTACCTTAGCTTCAAGGAACACAATATTTCTATTTTTTCCCAAGTTTATGGGAGCATATTTGACAGATAAAATTGGGTATATCTAAACTGTACAACATGATGATTTATTATACTTGCTTTTACATATATATTATTTACTGTTGTTCAAGTACATTTGTCTCCATTTGTGCCCCACCCATACCCGGCTTTTATACTTTCAGAGTACCTTGGTAGTCAATTTAGTTTTGACCAACTTTTAGGTTAATCTAAATTATTTTCTTACCTATATAACTCTGAGATTCTGAATACTACATTTTATGTAGATCTTTAGATTAACTGATTAACTGCTCAGGGTACTTATTGCATTGCACTATAATTATTTTGTAAACTCCTTGAGGGCATAGATCTAGACTCAGCACTTGGTGTCATTTATGACAATTGCTGTGGTATTACAAATTGGTTAAATTGACTTACTGATCAATGAGATCTGCAAACTCTGTTGCTATAACATAATCCACATTCGAAACATGTTTAAGCACATATTATATAACCTAGATATATGTCTCAGGCTGCAGCTGTAATATTTTCTTGCATTTTAACTGTTTTCTATTAAAAACAATATTCCAGAATTTTAAAAAATCCATATAAATTCATCAGCAAATTTCACTTTATATTTGTGATTTGTAATTGTATTTTAGGCAAAGGCTTTAAAAAGTTTGATTATAATATTTCTTTTGTCTCTTAAAGAAAGTGTAAAATAATTTTCTTGTTATTTTTTATTGCAAATGCACAATCAACATATGATTATCTTTATTTGTTAACTTAAATCTTCTAATCAGCAGAATTCTTTTCATAATTTTGTTCTTTTCTCATTCACAATTGTAAGTGATCACATATATTGTGAGATGGACTTTTTTAGTATTCTGAACTAGTGCAACTGAAATTTTTTTTCACTGCCATTAGGAAATATAGAAGTACTCTTAAAATAAATCAGACAAGTATATTTCTTTCACTGCTAGTTTCTATTAACATCCCTTTATTCTTCCATTAATCTTATTACATACCTCAGATATTCTATGCAGCTTGTATTTATAGCAAAATATTAAAGAAAATCTCAAATTCAGGGTAGCTAGTTGATCAGGTAAGTTTGTTAACATTCTCTAAGTTTACATTAAGAAAAAAATCCTGGCTAATAACTCAGAAACTTGAACTTGGCTATACTGTTCACATGACAACAAATAAATATTTGGGAAGCAGATTAAATGTGAGTATGTCTTGGGTTTTTGTCAGCTCTGAAATTTCCATAGTTCTCTGATTTTATGTAAATTCTGTTCAATATGCTAAATATGAAATTTTAGGAAAGCTATCTTTTAAGTTATTTAGTTAGAGGAAAGGTATTTTATCTATTAAAGGATCCTTATGCTATATGCTAATAGAAAGACAAGAGGAAAAACAGCAACTGTTTATTATCTACAAATCTACTCATAAATCACTGTAACAAAAATGATAGGGTATTCAAATTATCACAATAAAATATTGAGTCAGTTCTTTCTTACTATCTAAGCACTATCTAACATAGTGCTCAAAATGTTTATAATAAACAAGGGTAAAGGAGTAATAGTTTCATATTTTGCTATGTGTTTCTATTTTTTCCTTTTTATACATAAGAACTTTATTCTAGTACATTTGAGGTAACCATCTGTAGGAGTAGGAACAAGGACTTGATAAAAATAAGCACAAAATAAGTAGTAAAATATAACTTTCATACCCAAATTTGGATTATGAGACTGGGCAATAGAATTTCAGTCTAGGATACCATGTAAAGAAATTTCTTCTCAATTTTTGTATCTCTCTATTTGAGTTTAAAGAAACTTCTGCCCATGGTTAACTTATATGATTGAAAGAGGATTTGTGGCAATGTGGTAGGCTGACCTATGGGATTGTGCAAAGGAAAAGTGGGGAAGATGAAGAGTCTGAGAGCAAAGTGATTTGACGTGTGTCTCAATTTTGCTCCATCCAAGATAGAAGAATAGTATCAGACAAATGCTGGTGATACAGAAGATAGAGTTAAAGGCTTGTGCTCCTGTTCAATTTTGAGAACTCTGAAAAGTGTGATCTCAAAGCTAGCGCCTGCATCAACCTGGGGTGTGAAGTTCCAACTTAATGGTGTCTTGTTGATGGGAGAGAGGACCTTGAGATTGAGAAGTTGCCTGCTTCCTTTTAATTCTTAGGTCTTAGACAGGAAGTAGACATTTTGACTAAGAAGATTTCAAGTGAGGATGAGAAGGTGAGGCTGAGGTGGTTCTGTGCCTGCAGCTGCAGAGCTGACCATGTGAGCTGCAGCAAGTGAAAATCACAACAAAATCCCAGGTCTATAGTATTAGCAAAAGCTGGGTTCTGAGAAGGCCATCTGGCTTTAGACTGGCAAAGAGCATAACCAGATCAGAGTTACAGCAGCTACAGATTCTGTTGTAAGAAGGAACTCAATTGGACCAGGGAAAGCAGAAGGAGATGGGGAAGTAAAGGTCTCATCTTTCCCATTGCAATGAAGATGAATAAACCCTTTTTACTCCCCACTTCCAGCTCCCATTTAGTGGAGATGAGCAGGGTGCTAAGGAGTCTATGTAAGAGGCTGAGGAACTGAACATTGATTTGGCCTAAATTTAAAACATAAGATTAAAAATCTCCTCCCTCTCTCACAGTAAATTATGTGTTAGAATTTTTGAAGGTGATCAAATCAGCCATACATAACAGAAGAAATATCTTTTCTTTTTCTTTTTTTGAACATTTGAATTGTTGTTTAGGTTTATACCACTGCTTCACAGTATGAGATTAAAACACAGGTGTTATTTAAAGACATGATTTTGTAGCATCAAGAGGAAAGCAGACAGTTACCTACAAAGGAGTGCCCATAAGACTGTCAGCTGATTTCTCAAAATAAGCCTTGTAGGTAAGAAGCAGCTGGAAAGAAGTATTTGAAGTCATGAAAGGCAAGGACCTAGATCCAAGAATACTCTATCCAACAAAGCTATCATTTGGAATGGGAGGGCAGATAAAGTGCTTCCTAGATAAGGTCAAGTTAAAGGAGTTCATCATCACCAAGCCCTTATTATATCAAAAGTTAAAGGGACTTATCTAAGGAAAAGAAGATAAAAATATGAACAGTAAAATGACAACAAACTCACAGTTATTAACAACCAAACCTAAAACAAAAACAAAAACAAAAATGAACTAAGCAAACAACTAGAACAGGAACAGAATCCCAGAAATGGAGATCACATGGAGGGTTGTCAGTGGGGGAGTGGGAGGAGGAGAATGGGAGAAAAGGTACAGAGAATAAGTAGCATAAATGGTAGGCAGAAAATAGACAGGGGGAGGTTAAGAATAGTATAGGAAATGTAGAAGCCAAAGAACTTATATGTATGACCCATGGACATGAACTAAAGGGGGGGAATTCAGATAGGAGGGGTGTTGCAGGGTGGAGGGGAATAAAGGGGGGAAAATGGGACAACTGTAATAGCATAATCAATAAAACATATTTTTGAAAAGAAAAAAATAAAACATGCTTTCATTTGAGTGCAGAAACAATTGCCACAAATATTGTTTGCATATAATCTCAGATACTTCTTCGCTCTTTTCAGGCAAACTATTTTTTGGTGCAACTAGGCTCTAGAGTTTTAAATAGTCCTCATTCTTAGCAAGGCCCAAATATATATTCAAAACTGCAAGGTTTCTATAGAAGCTTTACTACTTGTTTTTATTTACATGCACAACTTCCCCCTCACTGCTGTCTGTTTGAGATGCACCTGCCTATTAACACTCACAGTGATCTAGGAGGCTGAGAATAGATCTTTGTTCAGCTGGATATTGCAACTAGGCTCCCTACAATATTTATTTGAACACTATGCAGGGCTGCATCTTACCCCTGCATAATACACTTGTACACACATGTATACATGCACATAATCTATTCCTCATTTATATAAATAACTTTAAACCATAATTATATTTTAGAGATAATTTATGTGAACATTGTGGAAGAAAGCATCATGTAATTTTTTCAAAAATATATAAGAAGATTAATACAAAATACTGGATTTATACTAAAAAGTTATAAAAATAATTTCACTTATTAAAAAAATCCAGTTTTCTGTATTCTAGACAATTTTTTTTCAAAAATCATAAGAGACAAACATTCAGCTTTGGCCCTTGAATCCATCTGAGGTGCAGTTTTGGTATTGCCTTTGTTTTCCACTATGATGCCAATATGCTGCAGAGTCTTCTTGGGCATTTCTTGACTCAGACCTGGCATTCCAGTTTTCCAAGGATCTCCATTCTTATTAGTGGGAAATGGTATCTGGATAGCATTTTCTGTAGACTGAGCAACACAATAGGCACATTTTAACAAAATACATCATGAATTATTATTTCCAATTCAAATTGAGAAGCAGGGAGATGTTATTAAGCTCATATGTCTCCCCTTGTCCTGTTCTCAGTGACATTGACATAATTACTCATTTAATTTATCCCATGGTTTACACACACATACACACACATTCAGAATAAAACTAAAATCACTATCATAAAAAACAAAGTGCAGAAAAGAGTTTAATATTTTTTGGAGTTCTTTTTCTTTCTAGGGTATAACTATAATTAAATCTCTGTGTTTTAAAGTCATTTTGTGATTATGCCACTAGATATACAATTTGGTTCATTGTTTTCATTTTGCTTTTAATGTTTATGGATAACTTATAAAAACCCAATTTTGCTTTATATATGTTTAAGGTTCCAAATCAAATCAACATTTGCATTACGTGCAGAGAATTCTAGCTTCTGTTTTTATAATTCTAGCCTTCAGTTTTTCCATATGCACTCCCCTTCTCCCTACAACTGTAGGTAATTCTTTATTTTTACATTTCCCACCTGCCTCTCAAAAATATAATTTGGAGCAATTTCAGTTTACAAACTGTCTGCAGGAAGATCACAGGGAATGGCATACCACTCACCCAGAGCTCCATTTGTGTTTTGTCAGTTGCTCTATGAATCAGTCTTGGGTCATGCAGTGTGCCCAGTTGTTGTCTCTCTAGTCTCCTAGTTTTTATCTTTCCTTGACTTTCATGGCCTTGACATGAAAATAGGAGGTTTGAAGATAGGAGCAAGTGATTTTTTGCAGTATCCCTCAAGTTATATTTGCCTGATGTTTCCTCATGTGTTGCTTCAGGTTGTCTGTCTTAGACAGGGACAGCACAAAGTTCGATACTGTGTTCTTCTCATTGCATTCTAGCAGGTCATGTAGAATGTAACAATGGATTTGCTTAAAAAGTGACTGCCACGTTTTTGCATGATAAAACCACTTTGTTATTTTCTTCATTGTTACTAACAAATAACTTGTAGAGAGCTTGAAATTATGTAAATATCTCATTGAGTTACTTTTTGAATTTTATTGGATAAACTTTATTGAATTTTTATTTATTAATTTTATTGAAGATTCTGAAATAATTATTACTGTGGTGATTGCCAAATTGTGATTATCTAATTCTACCATTCCTTCTACATATATTTTTGTTATTATGCTACTTAAATAAGATTTTTCTTCTTTTTTCTTTGTCTCTTATTTACTAGATAATTTATCTGTGTGAATGCATGAAATCATATTGTATTCATTAAGTTATAATACACTGTTATTTATTTATATATTTTCCATCTATCATCTATCTACTTATCATTTAACTACACATTAGATAGATACTGAACAGTTACTGAAGTTTTGTAAATTTGTTCATTATACATTTTGGTGCACAACATTTCCAGTCCTGGCTGGGGAGCCCCTTCAGGCTGGCTTCTCTATTGCTTTGACATGTTCCATTACCCTTTGAGTGCTTCTTTGAGATTTATTATAAAGAACTGGCTTACCTATTATGGAGGCTGAGATGTCCCATGATGTACTATCTGGAAACCCGAGACCCAGGAAAGACAGTGTTGCATTTGAAGGCCTGAGATTCAGAAAGTCTATGGCATAGAATCTAGTCCAAGTTCGAAAGCTTGAGAACCAGGAGCACAAAGAGCAGAAGAACTTCAGTGTTCCAGTTAAAGTAATCAGGCATAGAGCAAATTCAACCTTTCTCCTTCTTTTTGTTCTATTCAGGACCTCAATAGGTTGGATGGTGCCGTTTCATGTTGGTGAGAACTGTTTTATTCAGTCCACTAATTCAAATATTCATCTCATCTGGAAACGCACTCACAGACACTCAGACATAATGCTTAACCAGATATGAGGTCATCAAGTGGCCATGTTAGGATGGGAAATTAAATTAACCTTATTCAAAATTGCATCACAAGATGACATAAAATTTCATTAGTTATTTGAAAAAAGTAAATATAGAAGAAAGAGGTCATTATTTCAAGACTGGGTATTAATATTTTGCATATGCTGGATGGTGGCTACTAATTCAAATAATACATTCTTATCTTTATTATTTCAAGTTTTGGATAAAAGGAAGTATGTCATCACATCAGAAAGGAGGAAAATATGATTGAGTTTATGATGATATTTTCTATTTTTTATTTATAAAAATGAAGGTCTCAAGTTTTATCAAACAAAATGAGATAGAAGTCAAAATAGATGCACCAGTGAGAAATGGATATTTCAGGTTGAAACTGAATATCACTGACTAAAGATTTGATGTTTTATAAGAAAATTCATAATTGAATACATTATTTTGGAAATTTGAAGAATTTTTCTTTCATTATTAGTTGAATTATAATAAACAATTAATGATTATATAATACCTACTATGTGCAAAGTATTGTTCTGAGTTTTTAAAATACATTTAATCTTTTATTTTTGACAACAGTCTTATATTCTATGATGTTTTTCCATTTAAACATAGGGAAACCAAAGCAGAGAAAAGTGGGATAACTTGCCCAAGGTCACACTGCAATTAAGTGGGAGAGCAGGATTTCAGCAGGCAGCCCAGCCCAAAAGTTGGCCTCCTACATACTTCACTAAAAGCTCTATACATCATAAATTAATAAATTAGTGTTCACCAAAAACCAGTGTATTTTTATCTGATTGTAGAACAATATATTTTCTTTGAAAATTTTATCCACTCATTGACTCAAAAATACATTTTTAAAAGTAAGAACCCTTGCTCTGGCTGGTATGGCTCAGTAGGTTGGAGCATTGTCTCATAACAGGAAGATTGCAGGTTTGGTTCCCCTCAGGGCATGTACCTAGCTTGTGGGATTCCATCCCTGGTCTGGTTGTGTACAGTCCCTGGTTGGACATGGTCTGGGTGCCCATGATCCCAAGTCTGGGTGTGGACGGGAGGCAACCAAACAATGTTTGTCTTTCATGTGGTGTTTCCTGCTCTCCCTTCCTCTCTCTGTAAAAGTGATGAAAGAATGTTCTTGGGTAAGGATGAAAAAAAAAAAAAGAAAGAAAAGTAAGACTGCTTCAGTGAATACAGGAATTTTTTTTTTCTAGCTGAAGGTAAGATATTATTTTAAGATTTTAATTTTATGTTATATAAATTTATTTTGCTTTCTAAGTGGCAAGAAATTTTGATTAACTTTTATGTTATCTTTATATATGTTCCTATTTTTTTGTATCTTAGTGAGAAAATGTATCTACTCTCACAGAAAAGGGACAAAGTGACCATGGGTAGCAGATGAAATGATTACTGCAGTCTGGTTCATATTTATCTCTTTAGTACTCAGCGTTAATATCATCTGTATTGAAGACTGGGATGGTTAAACACTTGGCCAAATAGTTTTTTTTAATAAAAAGTGTTAATTTGAATGGTCAAATATGCCTATATTAACAAAACTTTTAGACTACTGCTTAACTATTTATTTTGTCAAATGAGAAACAAATGAAGATGTGGCTTTAATCCTCCAAAGTTAGTTTTAAAATTACTACCTATGCTAGAAGTGTGATATTTAAAGATGTATTTTTGAAACAAAAAAGAAAAAAGTATGTGGCACAGTGAAAATACACAGGTATGTATTTTCTTTTTCAGTGAAGGTTTGTTTTGGGGCTATCAAGGTGTTAGTACAAGTAACACCAAACATCCTGTAGATATTCAAAAGTGTTTTTGAACTCTTGCACACTCAAACCTGAGGGAGAAAGGGTAGAGGACATTTATAAATATAAGCACTAAAGGAAGAATAGAAATTTATTAAGCACTTCCAATTAAAATATCATTGAGTTCTAAAACTCACTCCCACAGTATTTTTTTAATGTTAAAGAGAAGACGTGGTCAGATTTACTAAAAATCTAAACACTCTTGTAGACAAGGAAGTAAAGAAAACCTGTAACAGGAATCAAAGAGTACCTGGCTCCAGACACAAAAGGCCAGTGGTTGTCAAGGTTCTTTTCCTATGTGGTGACAGGGATGAAAGCTCTCCTGATATGCTGAGAAGCCAGACTTAGTACCCGAAACCAAGATATGAGTGCTCTCCTACTCAGGTTGGGAGGCTAAAATAAACTTCAACCACTAGTGAGTGCAGGGACCCTCGTGGATCAGCTTCTAGGAATGGCATGAGGGAATAGAGAGATACATGGCCATAGAGCAGGCTGTGGGCAACATCACACACCAGCTCCTGCACAAATCTGGTTTATGTTTGTGAATGAACAGGTTCAAGGTACACACATTAGATCTGTATTTCACCTGGGGGCCATGATAGGCCTGCTGAAGGGCTGTCCAACAATCAGCCTGGAAAAGATATGCACAGGTAGAGGAAAAGGAAATACGTATGTGTGCACACCTGCACACATTTAAATAGATTTAAATAAAAGCACACTACTGGAAAACATAACCTTTCAGACTAAGCTTCAGAGCAGGTGGAAGAATATTGATTTCATGAAGGATAGGCAATAAGTAGAAGAAAATGCATCTAAAGAAAATTTGAATGTTATCATAATATTCTGAGAGTGTATATCCAAGCATGTTTGAAATCCTCTAAGAAAAAAATGAAGTAATTAATAAAAAAGTAGGACAAACAATAACAATGAAAAGTAGAAAAAAGAACTTTAATAGAATAATTGCTTTACCGGACTTAATACAAATGTACTTAATAGAAACATAATACTGAGGTATTGACATAGAAATATGAACTGAAAATGTAGAAATAGAGAGATTGCTAAAATATAGTTAGTGTTGCAATATCAATATAGAACAATTAGAACTTAAAGTAAAAAATTATTATGGTAATAAAGATACTGTATAATGGAAAAATAATAATGCAAACTGTAATATTCCTGACTAAAAATAATATATTTTTTAAATATAGAAAACAGGAGAAGATATTACAGAGAAAAATCTAGACAAATCTAATGTCATATTGGGAGATTTAATACACTTTCTTCAGAAATTATTAATTAAAAACTTGAAATAATTTTCAATGACATAAAACAGCACATTGAGAAGTTTGACTTAATAAATATATGCAATTAGATTAGAAGTCAATAATAGAATGATGGTTGAAAATTTACACCAAGTACATTTTGAAAATAAAAGGTGAATTTTTATGTAACATGTAGTTAAATAACAGAAGACAACTTTTCTTTCTTGGATAGATGGGTTTACAGTCTTTAAGGACTTCCCTAACCCAAGGTAAGATAATGAAAAAAAATACAGTCATTCCTAAGTTTCTAAATACTAAGTGCAAAGATCATATTTTCAACAATACAATGCAAAACAGTCATCATTTTTTCACCATACATTTCCTTCATGACTCTGGAAGCTATATTGCGGAAGCTACAATAATATCTGCAGACTACCGTTAGGAAATGTTTATCATAAAAATTCCATATCCAGTCAAGATACGCTAACAGTTTTATTGTGCTCAGTATGCTAAGCATCATTTCATGTGCTATATATCCATCTTCTGAGATAGATTAGTTTATGGTCCTCAATTTACATGTGATGAAACTAAAGCATACTCCAAAGTATCTCTCAGGAAGCAGCAGAATCTGGTTCCAGACCCACCATTAAAACATATTGGCTTCTTTGTTTGAAAATCATTTACAGAACAATGCAAAAGAAAGATGAGTACAGTTGAATAGGAAACACCATGCTATCTACAGAGAATACCTCTAGGATATTCTAAACAAATGTAAACTTAATAGTAAAAAAATAAGCAATGATAAAAACATGGTAAGATTTTATGCTTTTTAAGGATAGTTAAATTTTTTGAAAAAAGAGACACATTGTAAATATAAATCTCAAGAGCTTAGAATTAAGAATTATCATAGCAAAAGTAATAATATTTCATATTTGAGTGGGGCTAAAGGTGGGAAGAGGGGAAATAAATATACCCTAAAGTTTTTTTACCAGTGGGTTTGGAAAGAAGTAGGTAAATAAAGCATCTTAACTGAAATTGTATTGTACTTTTTATAGAATTATTAGAAAAAATAATTTTAGATATGATTGCAAGAAATGAAAAAGGAACAGCCATTGTATCCTATTATGAATATTTGTGCCCACCCCATTTTCATATACTGAAGCCCTAACACCCACTGCAATGTTGTTTGGGGACGGGCCTTTTGGGAGGCAACTGAGGTTAGATGAGGTAATGCTGGTGGGATCCTCATGATGGAATTAGTCCCCTTATGTGAAGAGACACCAGCAATCTTTCTCTCTCTACCACCTGAGGATGCAGCCAGAAGGCAGCTGACTACCAGCCAGGAAGAGAGCTTCCACTAGGAACTGAATTGGTCAGCATCTTTCTCTGGGACTTCTAGACTTCAAAACTGTAAGAAAATAAATTTTTGTTGTTTAAACCATCCAGTTTATGGTATTTTGTTATGGCAGCCTGAGGAGACTAATACATATCATTTACATAAATGAAAAGCATAGCAGAAATTTCCAAATTATCAAGGGAAAGATAGTAATAAAAATAAATTTAATTAAGTTGCAAAATTAGAATGTAAGAGAAGCAAAAAAAAAATCTAAAGAACAATAAACATTGGTAAAAGTAGTAACCACATTAGGATATAATTACCTTAAAAATAAAAGTAATAAAATAAAAATTTACCCAACAAGATTGTAATAAATAGAAATTACCATTTTTTTTTTATCATGCCTCACATAACATCCCCATGACTTATTTATTTTATAACTGGGAATTTGTATGTTTTCACCACCTTCATCCATATTTGTTATTTTGAAAAGGGAGAAGGTAGGAAAAAGTAAAAGAGCAGATACAAGTTCCTCTCCCTGGCATATACCAGGGACCCTAGGTAGGGGTCTTGGCGTGGATTGGTAATGAAGGATGAAGCACAAAGACACGTGCAGGGGGAAAGGGTTGAGGGGTCAGTAGGCCAGAGGGTCGCCTTCACCACAGGCTGCTGTAAATGCCAAGGGCGGCCTCAACTGAGAACATAACTTGGGTTAAATTCTTTATTTATTAACATGAGATATGCCAGTGGTATATGATTAAGAGAGAAAAGTAAACTGCAAACTAATGCATATAGTATTAATACATGTTCTTAAAAAGACAGATTAATAATACAATCATGTACATGTGCATAGATGTGCATTTATTTTTAGAGTAGGCAAAAATAGTATTAATTATTGGAGACAGGGATTTAAATGTAAAGGTTTGAGAGGTTGATTCCCAGCCAGGGTACATTCCTGGGTTGCAGGCCATAACCCCCAGCAACCGCACATTGATGTTTCTCTCTCTCTCTCTCTCTCTGTCTCCCTTCCCTCTCTAAAAATAAATAAATAAAATCTTTAAAAAAAAAAGGTTTGAGAGTAACATGCATTAGCTTTCTTCACACACTATTACCACTGGTATTATTTTAGTAGGGTTTTATTTTTGGTGTGTGCAATTATTGCTTTAATCATTTTGGAAAAGTCATTTAATAAAGAAAACAATAAAAGTTGGCATATTTTATGCCTTTTCACACATAGAAGGCACAACATTTTGACCAATGGTTGAAACTTTTCTGAAAGAACATATCAATTTTATGTAGCAGAAAGAGCATGTAATAAAACTATTAAAAACAAAATCAAAGCAAACTTTTGCTCCAGTTTAGATTTTACTTGTATGTGCAATTAAACTATCTGAATCTTGTATCATTTGTTTGTCCCTGGGGAGATTACCTCAGTGTTCTCATTGTGAGGATCAAAAGAGACACTATGTTGTTCTCCAAGGACTTTGTAAACTGGATATTACTATTCCACTGTTTCCAAGATGGTGAGAATGATTTCATTATTATGTTTCCAATGTGTGTATGAAAAGGGGGGATGGGTGAGATAGAAGGAATAGCATTTGAAGACTAGAACCCAATTACCTTTATAATTTTAATGAGATGGTAAGTACCATCTTAATAACCATGTATTACCTAGTGAACATTTTTACCTAGCAATGTAGACATGTAAATATAACATCGAATCAAAATACTGTTCTTTCTGTAGGTAAAAACTTTTAGAGAAAAATATTGATAAACCTAAAAATGAAACATGTTAAAATATGAAATACTCTTTAAATTTTTATTTTTGGAAGATATCAGTTTAATTAATTAATTAATTTTTATGAGAAAGGATACTCATGTTAGTTGTTTAAAAGAGTGCATTTTGTCTTTGTCTTCTCCATAAATGAATAATTTCTCATTTTTAGTTTATTTGTGTTGTTTAATACAGCTGTCCCCATTTCTCCCCCTTTGCCCACCTCCTCCTGCCTCTGGCTTCCCTTCCCTCTGGCCATCCCCACACTGTTGTCTGTGTCTATGGGTTATGCATACATTCTCTTTGGCTAATCCCTTCACCTTCTTTCATTCAGTCGCCAAGCCCCTCTTACAGCTGTCAGCCTGTTCCTTGTGTCCATGTCTCTGTTTCTATTTTGTTCATCAGTTTATTTTGTCATTCAATTCCATATATAAGTGAAGTAATTTCTTAAGGGTGCTACGCAAAGGTTTATTTCTATGGTACATGTGCATCTCTGGAGAAAGTCATGCCCTTTAAGGACATAGGGAATTAGAGGAAATTTGAAAAAAAGAGAGAGAAAGTTCTTTGAAGGCACAATATTTTGCTCTATTTCAAGTGTTGCTTAACAGTCTATTGAGAATGCAACATGAACTAAACAACACACAGGCACATTTACTCACTTTCCAAGAGCGACAGGTGCAAAGAAGCATTGAGGAAAAAGCACTCATTATAAGTAAGGTTAAAATTAGGTACTTAAAAGTCGTCATCTAATTTAGGTCATTTATCATTCTCCTCAAAGCCCCTTTTATACAATTTAAAACTGAAGTGCTTAGGTTACTATTAGATCATCACAGCTGCTACAGTATCACTCAAAGCAGATGTTTCACAGACAGAAAGAGCCCAGCTAATTTTAACAGAGACATGGTAACTGCAAGGCGCTTTTTGGCAGTTCCAGAGTGAAGGAGACTACACCATGCAGGTGCAACTATACATAGTGAATTGTATGATAAATGCATTGAGAATGGACAAAGTGACATTGGTGAGAGATGTCTGAAAGGGTTTTATTCTTCATGGATTAGAAATCTAGAGGTTGTTCACTGTAGTTTGTGATGAGATTCAAACTATTTCTACCCTTTTGAATGAAGAGAACAAAATTAAAATGATTGGGCTAATTATAGTGCATTCTCACAATCATTTTCAAAAATGATTTGCACTTGAAAAAAAGAATACTGAGGTAATTTCTTCCACTTAGATTATGAATTAATATATTTTTATTGTTATTCTATTACAGTGGTCCCAATTTTCCTGCTTCACTCTCCTCTGCCCATTCTACCTCCCCTCCCACAGTCAATTCCCACACTGTTGTTCATGTCCATGGCTCATTCATACATGTTCTTTGTCCAGTCCCTTCCCCTTCTTTCCACCATTATTCTCTTGCCCCCACCCCTCTGGTCACTTTCAGTCTGTTCTGTGTTTCTATGTCTGTAGTTCTGTTTTGTGCATTAGTTTACCTTGTTCATTAGATTACTCTTATAGGTGAGATCATGTGGTAATTATGTCCAAAATATATACAGAACTCATATGACTCAAGACCAGGAAGACAAACAATCCAGTTTAAAAATGGTCAAAAGACTTGAACAGACACTTCCCCAAGGATGGCATACAGAGGGCCAATAGACATACGAAAGGATGCTCAGCATCACTAGCCATCAGAGAGACACAAATTAAAACCACCTCACACCTGTCAGAATGGCCAACATTACAACAAACAACACGTTCTGGTGAGAATGTGGAGAAAATGGAACAGTGCACTGTTGGTGGGAATGCAGACTGGTACAGCCACCATGAAAACAACATGGGATTTCTTTAAAATACTAAAAATGGAACTGCCTTTTGACCCAGCAATTCCACTGCTGGGACTATATCCTAAGAACCCTGAAACACCAATCCAAAAGAACCTATGCACCCCAATGTTCATAGCAGCACAATTTACAATAGCCAAGTGCTGGAAGTGGCCTAAGTGCTCACCAGTAAATGAGTGGGTCAAAAAACTGTGGTACATTTACACAATGAAATACTATACAGCAAAAAGAAAGAAAGAGCTCCTACCTTTTGTGATCTCATGGATGGAACTGGAGAATATTATGCTAAGGGAAATAAGCCAGGAAGTAAAAGACAAATGCCATATAATCTCCCTCATAAATTATGAATTATTATATTAATATATTCTCAAACTTTGTCCCTAGTGATATTAGTTCATGTATTTGTATTTCTGTATATTTAGGAATATTTATGTCTTATGTGGAAATCAGAATAAACCATAGATACTCAGAAATATTAGACACATACCATAAATTCTTTGTCCAGTTCCTTATTATTATAATTCATGGAATAACATTTCTGTAGAAGAGAGAAAGTCCCTTGTACTTATAAAAATATAGTAGAGATATTTGTGTCAGGAGACTAATTTAATCCCTATGGTTTAGAAGACAATGAAATGTACTTGGGATAAATGGGATCAAGTCCCTTGCTTGAGTAATTAGTAGAATTTTCAAAAATATATAAATTGCAACCATTAAATTTTAATTTCTTGTTAAGTCACTGTCTTCCACTATATTTATATATCAAAACATTATATATTATATATAACATTATATATATCATAAATTATATATTCCCAATTATATATTTCTAAGGAATAGTTTTTTGGAAGATAATATAACAATACAAAACTACAGCATTGTATTAGTATTTTCGGGCTACCATAAAAAAATTTCTGTGAACTGAATTTCTTAAAACAACATAAGTTATTTTCTCATGTTCTGGGGCCACACTTGCTCCAAGGAACCTAGGGGAGAAACACTCCCTATTTCTTTTAGCTCCTGGTGACCCCAGATGGCCCTTGGCTTATGGCTGAACAACTCATTCTCTGCCCATATCTTCACACATTCTTCTCTAAATTCTCCCTGTGTCTTCTTGTGTCTTTTCTAAGTTTACTTGACATCAAGTTTGGGGTCAACCTATATAATCCAAAATCATCTAATTTCAAGATACTTCACTTAATTACATCTGCAAAGATCTTTTTCCAAATAAGAACACGGTCACAGGTTTTGGGGTTAGGATAGCAACAGAACTTTTGGGGTCTATCATTCAATTCAAATAGGCATTATAGATATAAATGAATATTTTAAGCTGTGCTAATCAAAATCTAGTCCTCAGATGGCTGTCAAGTTTGCTACTCGTCTGCCACAAGATAAGAAGCTTGCATCAGAATGTAAATCAATTTCATTACACAGTACATTTAGATTCACCTGACTTTTTTAGAAGAAAGATTTTCTTGGTGAAGGAAATGGTACATTGATTTATTTTCCAGAGTAAGCTCCTTATCTTATCATGGACCAGCACTATTTGAGTTGCATATTTTAAAAACATGATGATCAGATTCACTCTACCTTCATATGGACTGTGAGTCTAATATGATCACTGTGGAAAGGTTCTGCTGGTAGGGAATGGGGTAGTTATTGGGTTAGCCAAAAAGTTTGTTTATTTTTTTCTGTAAGAGGGCTCATTAGCATTTAGTTGTCTTGAATTTCATTAGAAACAATTTTGTTAGATTGTATTGTGACAACTGTCATATCAGCATTCATTAAAAAAACTCGCCAAAATTGGTGAATTTTTGTGTAGCTATTTTAATATTCAAGATGAAAGAAAATAGGCAGCATTTTGGCACATTATGCTTTATTATTTAAAGAAAGGTAAAAACACAAGTGAAACACAAAAAGAGATTTGTGCAATGTTTGGAGAAGGTGCTGTGATTGATTGAAAGTGTTAAAAGTCTTTAGTAAAGTTTTGTGCTTGAGATTCTTGATGGACAATACTCCATGGTCAAGTAGACCAGTTGAAGTTGATAGCGATCCAATCAAGACTTTACTGAGAACAATAAACATTATACTACATGGGAGATAGATGACATACTCAAAATATCCAAATCCATAAAGTTATTGGTGAAAATGAAACATGAGTCTTTTATTTTGCAGGAAAAAACGTATGGACTTCTTGGCCAACCCAGTACGTATGATACCCAGTCATCATATGTACTAAATGGGCAGGTACCAGGTACCTGCTGGCATGGAGCAATATGACATAACTAAAATAGAGAAAAAGGAACATCACAATGTTTGAAAGCATACCATTGTTTAACCATACATGAATCTGTTTTGCCTTTGTTTATTATATTGCATTTTCCTTGCAGAATAGTAAGTACAATGTGCAACACAGTTTATTAAGTTATTTGTTACTGTCATTAAGTGGACCACATGATATCAAAATCCTAGCCACTGGGTTTTTACCTTGTCTATAATGCTGATGTCATCACCTCCTGTGTACCATTTCAGAACACACCAGAGGCCTTTTCAAATCCATGGGAGTCTCTGTTGACTAAGAAAATTTGATTTGCCCTCAGTTGTGTGCAAGGCAACACAGCTTCTCCCTTGGGTTATCTTGTAGTGTGGCATTTCCTAGAGCTTTTAAGCTAATTTATAAAAACTAAAGCAATATTTCTCTGGCAATGCCATATTTCCTTTTGTCTATTGATCATCAGCTTCTCTCTACAAATAGCTATTGCTTTTGCTATTGCTCTTGCCCCAGAGTGACTCAGGGACACGTTTCTAGCCAATTGGTTCTTAAGCCCCTTTCACTTTTATTGTGCATTTCTGTGTCCATCTTATTACACACTGTTCTCATTTTTGAAGTTAAGAGCATAAAATTATATTTCCTAAGGATAAAAAGGGCCTAAATCAATTTCCCTGAAGTACATTCTGGGGAGAGTATTAAGTATGGCATCCAGCTTTATTATGCTATTGAACTTGAATTTGTTGAACTGGGAAGTTAAGATGTAAATGTCACTGCATCACAAAGTTAAAGTTTTGGGTCATCACAGTCTACTCAGAATTGTCACTTGGGTATACAGTATATAGCATGTCTCTGTAACAATCCCAACATATTTAAAAAATAATTTTCTCTGTCCCTAGGGAACAGTTTTAAGCAAAGCATTTCCATATGGAAAAAGTGAGGAGGTTTAAAGGGATGTATAACATCACTCATGAGTAGCATTTAAGTCTCGAGAGCATAACTGGGGCCTGAAGATTAAGGTGTATATAGACATTTCATTCCCTAGTATGCTCATATATATACTGTCAGGGCAGGAAACACCACAAACACAAATATAAGCACCCCCAGAAGCCATGTAATCAAGCCTGCTATTGGGTGATCTGGTTGGACCATCGACACTTCCATTGTAACAATAAAAAGGAAATTGATATAGTAGCTTCAGGGCATCTTTTTTTGTAAAAGTTAAGGGTGGAATATGCATTTTCACAGGTTGGAAAGAATATCCCAGCAAAGATGATCATTTCTACAGTTACTGATGAAATAATCAATTCTTAGATTATAGAAATTAGAAAGAGTGTACTCCCCTTTCCCTGGTATTCTACGGACTTGAATGCAAGCAGTGGTTCGCAGGCCTGAGGCCACAGGTGGTGTGAAGAAGCTGGTGATCTTTAATAATATCAGGTGCTCAGGCCCACGCCCACTCAAGATTCTGATTCATTTGGTTTAATTTTTCAAAGCTCCCAGGTGAATTAAATGTGTCAACAGGTTGGAGAACCAAGGTTTGTCCAAGAGCACTGATTATCAAATTCCAGTACATAAAAATTATGTATATTGCCCTGACCTGAGTGGCTAAATTGGATGGGTATTATTCTACAAAGCAAAATATTGTTGGTTCCATTCCCAGTTAAGGCCTGGGTTGCAGGTTTGATTCCTAGTGTCGGGTTGCATATGAGGTGGCAACTAATTGATGTTTCTTTCACATAGATGTTTCTCTTCCTCTCGTTCTATTCCCCTTCCCTTCTCTCTAAAAATAAATATGTAAAATCTTATAAAGAAAGAATCACATATATACAATGAAATACTACTCAGCCATAAGAAAAGATGAAGTACAGTATTGGTAAGATGGATGGACCTTGAGGTTATTATGCTAATGAAATAAGGCAGTCAGAAAAAGTCAAGAACCATAGAAGATTTCATTCATATGTGGGAAATAAAAATGAAACTCATAGATGCAGACAGCAGTATGGTGGTTACCAGATGGAAAGTGGTTGGAGGATAGTGAAGGGTAAAATGGACCAAATATATGGTGACAGAAGAGGATTTGACTTTGTGTGGTGGGCACACAATGCAATATACATAACACATATTACAGAAATGTATACTTGAAACCTATGTAATCTTATTAAGCAATGTCACCCCAATACATTTAAATAAAAAATTACATGGAAGCTTGATAAAATGCATATTCTGGTGCCAAAACTCCAAAGATTTTGATGGAGTAGGTCTAAGGAAAGATCCCATAATCACATTTTTGCAACATCCCAGGGGATCCTATACCAAGGGCCCATGTACTTTACTGGTTGAGAAAAATAAAGTGGAATCCTTGGGGAGATGTCCTACCAATATGATGGCTACCTTATACAACAATGATCTTTTGGGAAGTTTAATATCTCAGTTTATATAATCACATTCACGCTCAGTTTCAGACCTTTTGTGAATGAGAAACAAATTATATAGAAAGTCTCAAATTTATAAATGAAGAAATCAATCCACAGAATGTTAAAATGGCTTCTGTACTTCTATCAAAAGAAATGTTTCATACCCCTGATTAATTCTGGTTTATTATTTTGTGAGTCAACCTAAATGATCTCAGATTATCTGAGAGTACTATCCAAATACAGGCCTGGTTTGGGGGTCAAAATAAGTGACGAAAAGACTAAACACCTACTACTAGAAGATGTGTCAGTGTGGAAACTTCACACCTCTCTGGAGAGGCGGACAAGTCTAGTAGATGAAGTCATGGAATGGGGAGCCAGGCCGCAGCATGTGTGTGAATCCTGGCTTCGCACCAACCAGCTGCGTGACTCTAAGCTAGTTACACAGTCTCTCTGTGTCCTAGTTTTCTCATTTGTCACAAAGGGATAATTCCTATCTCATAGGGTTTTTGCAAGGATAAATGGATAATTATGTGAAAACTCCTAGGACTGATGTAATGTAAGTGCTGTGTACAGTTGGACTTTATTATTTGACAAATGTAATAGGTACCTACTGGTACCCATAGGTAAATAAATACTTATTGTAAAATAGGGATTATATCTGGATGGGGTACTGTGATTTATGTCACATGGAGAAGATTGCACTTTTATTTTTGGCAAAATTGACCTAATCTTAAGTTGTATTTAATCATAAGCTATACTGACAATATCTTTCCAGTTAACCAAATTAGTTGAAAATTACATAATGGGAATTTATTA
Organism: Phyllostomus discolor; assembly: GCF_004126475.2. NCBI lineage: Eukaryota > Metazoa > Chordata > Mammalia > Chiroptera > Phyllostomidae > Phyllostomus > Phyllostomus discolor. The sequence goes on along the minus strand of NC_040904.2, from coordinate 75,653,114 downwards.
CTTAAAATATTAAGGCTTTGGTTCTATTTGGTTAAGCATCTTCTCTTTAACAAAAGAAAAAAGAGAAACATTAAATTGTTTTGTTGTAATGTAGTAATGTTCAAGAATAAATCCCACGGGAAATATTGAAACAAACCTCACTGTACCAAAGGCACATGGAAAGCTTTCAGACCTTGTTATAAAAGCTCGGATGCTGAGATGACTTGCTTCAGATACATAAAGAGTGGGTTCTAGGAGGGAAGCTTCTCTAATATGCTCTTTACACAGTTTTCACAGGGAAAATTGAGCCAGTCATTTCAGGGCACTCTCCTACACCCAGTCCAAAGTGATGCTGACTTTCCTCATCAGGAGGGGTACCCAACAGCAACATCCATCCCATCATTTTGACAACTGCAGTAAAAGATTAATGACAAGGGATGGCAGCCATAGAGAGTGTAGACAGTCGGTGTAAGGAACAGTTTCTAGATGATAATAATTATGGTGCAAAAAATCTGAGAAAGAAGGTTTCAGAGACTGTTTTCAGGTTTACGTAAGGATCATCTCTTGCTTTTAGCAATGTCATTGGTACCACCTGGGTTTACTGGGCCTAGTTTTATGATTTTCCCTCTCTTATTTTCTTTTCACTGTAAGTCATTCAACTATACACAGAATCCTTTTGGTGTCTGTGCTGTGCATGTCTGCACAAGCATGTGCATGTACCATGTGTGTGACTGGAACAAAGAATGGTACAGAATATAAATTAATAAAAATAACATTGAGGTGTGTGGACTAACATTTTGGCAACATTATCTAGACATGACATATCTCGTTGCCACGTTTTATGCTACCCATGGTTTGATGGTTTCCTCTACAACAGGAACATGGACCTAGAAAAGATTTTCCCAGAATTGCAAACTCCCAAGGGAATATTACTTTTTTATCTATAAACAATTCTGTCTTTTTAAAGCTAAGGAACGAGTACTATTATCTGATATTCTCATAGAGTAAATAATTTGTTCCTTTCTCCCCAGGAAGTTTTGTTTGGGTTCAGAGTTGGATCAAATATTTTATTTAGTTTTGCTTTTGTTATTGTAGATGTTTTATGAGACCAAAAAGTATTTGTAGCATCTGTTTAATAGAATTACTTCCTGAATATTGAGTTGGCATGAGAAGCCGGAACTCTGTGTATATTTAGGAACAAGCAGCACATACTTCATTATTTATGATCATTCTTTTTCACTCACTTTGAATTCTGCCTATTTTTTTTGCCAAGTGTTTTAAACATCTAAGTGTTTATTGCTTGTGTTGCTGAAAACACTAGCTGATGTAACATTACTTGTGACATATAAATCTTTTATAATAAAGTTGTGCTCATCCTTTAAATAAAAATAAAATGCAGGGGCAGATCGCAGAGTGCCACTAGCTATTTTCCAGGGTGTTGTCTGATCCTTCCTCTTCCTTCCCTCTTTCCTTCCACTGTGCTGCTGTTTATGTTAATTCATGGCAGCTTTTCCTTTCCCTGTCTTCTGTCCAGAATATTGTGTGTGGAAAGAATTATTTAGAAATAAATATGTTTAAAGTTAGAAAATAGGAGTTTGAAATGTAATCTTTGCAACCTATTTGATTAAAAAGATGAGTCTTATTTAAGTACTGGAGGCATTAATGATTAGTATTGTACATATTTTAACTGAGCACCCTTTATTGATTATATCCAAAGTTTACATCACTATAATTTTATCTGTAAGTTCAGACCAGCTCCTCCCACAAGGGTTCTGTGACCACTTGGTGGCGATGTTGCAGAGGGGATTCAATAGGGCAGGGGGGTAGAAAACCTGAGGCCCTTTTCAACCCATAGCTTGTACAATGATTTACTGAATCACAGCCCTATGTCTTAATTATTCAGAGGGCCTTGTAGCATGGGGACTGCCTCAAATTTCCAATGGCAGAGTAATAAAACATGTTACACATACTTATTTTGAACATAAATAGCCACCATACAAAATTACCCAAAGCTAGCAACATTAAAGCAAGGCCTTTTATCTTTCTTTTTCTTCAAAGCAACTATAAAAGGACATGAAATTTTAAAATTCATGCATAAATAAATAAAAAGAGAAAAAAAATTAAAAAGAACAAAAACAAAACTTGGGTTCATCTTCTTTGATATAAAAAATGTAATGACACACCAAGTCCTACTAAGTCTGGATCTAATTTGCCACTACAGCTTCGTGTGGTGCTGACCAGTTTTTCCCATGAATAAAATACCAAGGCCACAATAAACTCATTTTTCCTTATAGATTTTACGCATTTTTACATTTCCATGTCTATGTTCATGTATTTATTTATTTACTATTTATTTATTTATTTTGCACAGAATACCCTCCCACCTACTACCTCACCGAGCCTCTGCAAATCTTCCCTTCTTCAGATCACTGTCTCTATTCCATACCTCTTAGTCCTCAACAAAATGTTGTAACTATATTTTAATCAAATGCATGCGTATTTGTCTCCCTGATATAATTTATTTTTCAAGGGAAGTGACTATTTCCATTCACTGTTTTTGTGATTGTCTTGCTTTCCTTCCTTCTTCCCTTCTCTTCCTCCTTGCCCCTTGCCCAACTTTTTCTAATTAAGTATAACATAACTATAATAGATTGGACATTGTGTGGGTATGACAGATATGATAAATCACGGTATCTACCATATCATAAGGAAAAGCGTCAAGTAAAAATCAATTACATACCTGTGTCTTGATAGAGGAAAAGCACTTGGTACCTAGAAATAATAGTGAAAGCTAAAATATGCTAATAGTTATTTTGTCCTAGACAGTTCTACAATAATTTTACCTGTATTGATGTTTTAATCTTTATACCAATCATATATCTGATGTAATTAATATGCTCATTTTAGAAATGAGGACTTAGAAGTCTAGTGAGGTTAAAATAACATTCCAAAGAAAAACAGTTGGATTTCAACTGAGTTGCTGTGCTTCCCGGTTGTATAATTTTAATAGCTGTGTATAGTGCCTCTCATTACATGTTGGGTAGAAACATATGAATGTTGAAATGTTGAAGCAGCTCCTTTTGAACATATGATAACTAATTCCTAACTAATAAACCATAATCCAATATATTATTATAAGAACATTTTCTGTTTACATACTTGCTATACTTTAAATCTGTATTTTGAGTACATAACTTTTTGATTTAGCTTACATTTGTATATTGCTGGTAAAATTGTAATTTCTTATGAAGCTATTTCATTTAAGACTTCTTTTGTCTTTTCTACTTCTGGGATAGTGCTGGACACATGCAAATTTCACTTATAATACATACTTGACCAGTAATTGATATATTTTTAACAATTTAAGCTTACTAATCCTTTTTTTCCAATTTACCCTTTATTGAATTATTTTTAACCAAGAGTGTAAATCAAAGTTATCTGCGGAAACTTTTTCACACTGCACATAGAGTTAGCACCAGGATTTTCTTTGCTAGGTATCACCTTGGATGCAAAAACTCGATTAAGAAAAACTTGATCTTCCTCCAGGAATTCAGGCTTAAAGATCCAGCTTGAGAATAGCCTGACACTCTTGCTCCTATTACCACTGTAAATCACGTTCTTTGTGTCTGGCTCAGGAGTCCGACGTTTTGTGACTGAACCCATGAAACTGGCAGGCTGACTTAACCTGCTAGCAGATTAAATCGCAGATTCTTCCGCAGTGATTGATACTTATTTTTTTCTGAAAGCAGTTCATCAACAAGCAATAGATACTCACATTTGATTAGAATTTTCACAAGGCTCAGAAAAATATATTGAGATTTTACTTGGAATTTAAAGACTGGTGGATCCATAATTAGTCTACTTTCTAAGTTAGTATTTTTCTCAACATCTCCCATCCTATTAACTGCATCATTCAATAATTGTCCTTGGAGTAAGCCTCTTTGACCTGCAATCCTCTTCCTTAACATTGTTAATGACCTCCATCTCCTCCTCCATCCTTCAGCTTTCCCTTGGACACTTTCCTGTGCTGCTTCTCGCAGGCTCTTCCTTCTAAGAACTAAACTGCATCTATGAAACTCTGAAGTAATTTTGTTTTCTTTACACCTGTTTTGGTTTCTGTGGGAGGGAGATTTCATTGCATTTGTTTAACATTACTTTGCAGAACAGCTACTACTATGCTTTCTTCCTTTCTGTACTGTAAACTACTTAGGAATAGTAAAGCAGTTTAATTTATTTTGGTGTCCTCTATCCCCCATGGCCTGGTAGGATTATTTGAATTTAATGATTAGTAAAACCCTTTCTGAATGAAAGACTTTTAAGTATGTAATTAACGTATAACATTGGTTAAGTGCATAATATGATTTCAATATAGATACTTTCTTACTTTTTATAAGGCCCAAATACATTAGATAAACATGGTTGTACTTAAAAAGGGGGATTGGTACATAACTAGATTGTTGTCTGAAGATTTTAATTGCCTGGTTAGGTAGTTTGAATACAATAACAACCGATCTTTAATATCAGGCTAAGTATATATGCTCATTTTTTTATTTGCAAGTCCCATTCATAGTAAAATGAGTGTTGGTAATACAAACACACCTCAAATATTACAACTAAATTGTGCCCTTTTAAATACATGGCTTTAGTTTCAGGTATACAGCATAGTGTTTAGACATTTATGTAATTTACAAAGTACCTCCATAAATCTTGTACCCACCTGACATCATACATATAGTTACTACATATTATTACTATTTTCCTGATACTTTACTTTGTATCCTCATTACTATTTTTAACTGCCAATGTGTATTTCTTCAATGTCAACTCTAATTGAAAAAATAAAGTAAAATAAAATAAAATAAAAACATTAGGCTAAAGCCTATAATAAAAGACCCACAAATATTTGTGTTTCATGGAGCACAAGAATTTTGTGAAATTAAGGGTAATTCTGCTCATTAGAAAGCTCTTTGTTCAAGGTTTTAATGACAAAGTATGAAATATATTAAAGAAGTATAGATGAAATTTGTAGGAAAAAGTGTTTTTTTTTGGTGGGTTCCCTGCATTATATTATATATCTCCACATTTATGTGAGATCTCAGTTTTTCCGAATGTTAAATAAGGTCTTAGAGCTAGAACCCAAGGTATTGGAATTTATGTGCTGTACCCAAATGTGTTATATGATAGATTTAGGCAACTCTGTAGTAGTCCAGTGGCTGGAAAATGGTACTTGATCTTTTGGGGCCATTCTTGCCAATTTTATTACTACATGTGTATTATACAACTAAAACCAAAATATATTACTTTATTAAGGCTCATAAAAGCTTACTTTTGTTGCTCATGGCAATATTTTCATCAATGTGACATATAATTATATAATTTTATATAACATCAATGTTTCACTTTCTTTGAACATATGTAAATTGGTAGCAAAGAAAAATGATTCAGAAATACACTTGGCATTAAGACATACATAACTTGGGGAGGCAAATATTTGAAAAAGAAAAGGGATTTAATTTTTAGTTTTATGATCTGAGTTTGAGCCTGGCTCTGGAAGCAATGTGTAGTCAACAAAAGATATAACATTTAAATAAAAAATAACTTCCTAGGTTCTGTGTATGATGTCTTGGAGGGACAAATGATTATTGACAGGGTATAGTTTGATAGATATCAGATGTGAACAGAAAGAAAAAAAACTTGTGTAAGTTGCAGAGGGAGAAGATTTAAGAAATCTAAGAAAAGAAATAAAATAGCAGACAATATGATTTTCTGGTTTCTGGTTTTGATGACTGGCTAAATAGAAGTACCAAAATACTATATGCATTTCCACAAATTTGCAAATTGCAACATTTAAGTATAGAGAAAAACACTAAATAAATCATCTCTTTGGAGGGACAACATAGGGGAGATGATAGGATGGGAATAGTATTTGTCTGAACATTATTTGTTATTCAATATTTAATTTGAAATATTTAAATATTTAAATATTTGGAAACTAAAATGGAAACAAAAATGAAAATCCAATGGAAAAAAGGTTTTTAAAGTAGAAAGCCAAATGGAAGGAAAAATGTATGTTTTTCAAATTGCCAACATACTGCATAGAGAAAATTACTACTACAAATGTTTTTTTCAACATAAACTTCGACTTGCTACTTAATGTACTATATCCTGAAGACAAAAAACAACCTTGCAAATATATCCATAATATATATTGTTAGTTGCACTATGAATATTTTTTTAAAGATTTTATTTATTTATTTTTAGAGAGGGAAGGGAGGAAGACAGAGAGAGAGAGAAACATCAATGTGGGGTTGCTGGGGGTCATGGCCTGCAACCCAGGCATGTAACCTGACTGGGAATCGAGCCTGTGACACTTTGGTTCACAGCCTGCGCTCAATCCACTGAGCTACGCCAGCCAGGGTGCACTATGAATATTTTTAGTGTGAAAAATTTTATGTGTGTTGAGAATGCAGCAAATAAATATTTATGCCCCTAAAGCACTGTTGGGAAGTAAGATTTTCAGTGTGTAAAGAAATAATTTAAAAATCAAAATGATTGGCCATGATATGTAATATGAAATGAAAATACCGGCATCCTCATAATTTTTTTGTTTTGTTCTTTTAAATGAATTTTTAATTTTGTCCCCTGAAAAAGCCCAGGTTATGTTCTGTGAAATCTATTTCTCACTGAAGGTAACAAAGGCTTCCTAGAATATGAGTATGTGACTCTAGGTTCAGAGTTAGAAATGTACAAGACAGGAGGTCAGGACAGTTTGGAAGAACAGGAAAGAAAGGTGGCTTGGACCTGTTGGTTCTGAGTTCCTCCTGGGCATGAAATTTTGAGGTGTTAGAAGTTCTGATTTAGGGCTTTGGCTCAGCAATTTAATATGTATTCATTTAATTTCTATAAAATTTAAAGAACTTAATGTAATGATTTTTAGGGTACTAGAAATTCTCAAAAGTATATGATTTTGTGACTCTGCATAATGTGACTATATTTAAGTAAACTCAGAAATGGGACATTCGTGCCTGGCTAGAGGAATTGGCAGAGTTGCTCAGAATCAAAAGAACAGTGTCAAGTCCAGAGTCAGTTTGTTGAATTAATGATTTATATGTAGTAAGTCAGAGTTTATTTCATAAAGCTAGTACTAGTACTGCCTTTCCTTTTTTATTTTTGCTTTTTTCATAATTTATAATTAGTTTGATTTGTTTGACTTAGTTTATAACTTTGAGATTATTTAATTGAAGTTAAAATAAGCATGCCAAACTATAAAATAATTATGTATTCGCTTATTTTATAGTCACATTTAAAATGTGTATTAAAGTATCTTTAATACCTGTAGCCAGTGATTTAACTTCACCTTTATACTTAGTTTAGTTTTCCTATTTAGACTTCTTTCCCAAGTATTTGTGATTCATTTTATGAAAAAGTACTTCCTGACATCTGCATTGAATTTCCTTCTTCCCTTGTCTCAGTCCTGAACCCTCATCTTGTTATCTTCTTTAAGTGGAAAATAGTCTGCCTGACATTATTTCTATCATGTTCAGCTCTGTGTATTTCATTGAAATCTTTCTTAATTACGTTCTTCCCAAGGGAGCACTTAATCATTTTTTAGCCTGACTTCACAGATTTTTACCTGTTGGCCCTAGGATAAACCCCATTGCTTTTAAAAACAATTTCAATACTTTGAAAGGCTTGAGTACTTAATTAAAAGAATTCCCATTAAAACAATATTAACAAAATATCAAAATTCAATTTTCACGCTTTGGAAAAATTAGTGTTCTCTGACAATAAGCAGAATGTTCAAAGAACAAAATGACCTCAAATGTAATACAGTCATTTGTGCATTTTAATTCCATCTCTTTTCCTTTTTGCTTAATACATTTAGTACCTTGAGGGTTCAAATAGGTGATGAAACTGTATATTTAAGTTTTAATTTTTCTTTAATGTCTACTTCCTATCCAAAAGAGCATACATATATAATATCCAGAAGATGTTAACATTAAATTAATCTTTCCATTTATATAATTTCTTATATTTATTAACCTAAGGTTAAAATGTTATAAAGCATCACAATAAAATGGAAAACAAATTGTTACTTCCATGTAAATGGACAACTAATATAATAGCTCAAGAGTCACAATGGAGGGAAATATGAATGAATGTATGTTTTGTCAACAAATATGATTCAACTAATAATGTGAATTAATGTATCTATATGTAAATAGTAAAGAAAAAAGCTATTTTCACTTTGCATGGTACTAAGTATTGTCTACATTAAGATATTCCCAGTCAAATAGATATTTTTTTAGTGAACATATTGAATTAATTTACAGAATACATAATAGTTAACAAGGTATCAATGATCAGAGGTTGTAGTTGACTGTATAAATAACAACAGGAATACTCAATATTAATAACCTTCAAAATTTGGGCTGCAGAGATCAACCAATGAATGTTTAGTCTGAGTAAGGACATAAATTGGTAAACTTGAACATTTTCTCTCTCTCAAAAATATAGGAGTTTAATAGAATTTGGAATTTGGCCATACAGTCAAGCAGAGAAATTATAGAAATCATCCCAGAGCTTTCCTTTCTTTTCCAGAGGAATTTACTTTAGTTCAGAACTCTGACCGACTTCAAAGGAGAGTTTTGTAGGTAGGTATTTTGGGTCTCAATTGTGCAGGAAAAACTAAAACTGGCTTTCAGATAACAGCAAATCATTCGGCAAATGCTTTTCCATGCAAAGCAATGGTGTCACACCTTGTGAAATCAGTGTTTGAAAATGTATGTGTACATAAACTTCCTGGCTATCTCCTATGTAGGAAGAAATGAAACTGATATGGCTCGAAGATAATGTTAAACAGTTTTCTGCCTGCTTCCTAAACAATGATCAAAAACCCATCTGGATTTTGGAGAGTACAATACAAATTAAAGTAGTGGATCCTCAGTAGATCATAGAAGAAAGGAAGAAACAATACTGTTCAAACTTTGAATGTGGTGGTTTAATTTATGTTTAAATTAATTTAAAATTTCTAATCAACTACTTGTTGGCATTAAATAATATATTGTCATTATTTGTTATAGGCCATTTGTTTAGAAGAAAGAACAAATTAAGAATTCTGAGCTATTTGAATCTGTTCAATATGGAATATTATATTTTACTATTTTTTTCAGGTTTACAATAACAAAAATAAAAATAATTCCAATAGACCTTTATTAAAGAGTTTACCTGGACAGTAAGGCATTAAGTTGTATAAAACTATTCTTTTTCTTTCATAAATTATAAATGGTAAAACAAAAATTTTACACAGACCAGACCATTTTGAAGTGCTATCTTGAAGTTGATTATAGTAATTATAACAGCATTTGCCTGAATGATAATTTATACTTTATAAAAGATCCTCTACAACATTGCCACATCCTTCTTTACTATTAGTTTGCACGTCACTTCTTACCTAGTCCAAGACAGGTAAAGAATTTATTGTCAATAATTTAGTTTAAAGTCTGATGCTTTTTGGATGTAAATATAATAAATCTTTTTAAATATAAATTTCCTTTAATATCAAGATAGGCACAAAAATTGTTTATAACAAGTTTTCTATGCATGCTTTAATTATTTTTAGTTTAAATTGAGGTAAACTAGGGTATATAACTATCTACATCTATTTTAATATTGGCAATATAAAATGTTTTTCACTGTGTCAGTTTTTAAAAATCTGAAAATTAATCTTAACCCTAAAACTCATTATGAAAGTCAAAAATAAAGAAAGAAAGAAACTGGTTTTACTGTTAATATTCATAGTTGCTGTACCCTATCCTCTGAGTAAATTATTTTTCCTCTAAGGAAATAACTTGTCACTTGGAAATTATTTAGCTTTATCACAGTTCAATCCATTAAAAACATGAAATAACGAGTCAAAAATGGAAAACCCCAGTTATTAATTTTTGAACTGCTCTTCTAGTGCTGAATGCAAAAAGTCAGAAAGTCCCTTCTAGATATACCAAATAAAAGTCAGCCCACATGCAAGATGACTTAATATATATGTATTTTTCATTTTATAGTAAAAAATAATTTGACAAAATAAAGCTAGACTTTGGATTCCTTGTGCTGTTCCCTGTTTCTTATCCAGATCATTCCACTACAAAATTTCTTTATCCTACTAAATCCTTTTTAAACCCAATTTCCTTTTCATATTTTTCAAACCGAATGAATCTGTTTTCTCAGACACACATTTCTTCAGATTTCTTTCATTGTTGACAAATCCTTTTGTGTAATATTTTCTTTTTTATTAGTAATCCCTGATTTCTTTGTTTATCTGAGATATTTCCCTTCTTATTTTAAGTACCATATTAATATTTTAAATAGGTGGCTTTTGAAACACCATTACATAAGATGTATGAAGGTTCTGTTCTTGTCATATGAAAAGGCATGGCATTAGAAAAGCTTTTAATGGCTGTTACAGTTTTGAACAAATAATTTAAACCTCCTTGTCCTTATGTGTAAAGGAGATAATATGCTTCCCTTAGCAAATGAATACATCTTTCCAAATATTATTACTATGCAATTGTTAAAGATTCTTATTCTATTCTTTTTTATATGTTTATTCTCTAGACCAATAAAAAATTGGCAGTAGCTACAGGATATGTTCTAACTAAAAATAAACAGACAACTAATACGTTTTGTTCTTTTTTTCCCACCAAAACGAAGTTAAGAATACACTTGTATGTTCTATCATGTAGTTTTGCTATCCTTCTTCAACTATAAAATTATCAAAAGGCAACTTGACCAGCTGAAGCTGATACTTCAAGTCCCTTGACAGATAGGCACTATTGTAGGAAAATGTGCATAAGGTTACCAGAGCGCAATAACAAACTTTGTAAAAAGATACATTTCATCCCTTTATTCCTATTCTTTATTTATCATGTGCTTTTGAACATGAACCAATTGCACAAATGACTTTTCCTTTGTAAAAAGAATGTTAACTGGCAATTAACCATTTCCTTGTATACTCTTGATTTCTCTTGCTTGGTACTGATTATAAAATTGCATTTTGGTAGAAAAGTAGATTCTTTTTTGAATAAGACAATGAAAATTTGTTCTTGATTCCATTTTATTATTAGGAGACTAATAATAAATGATTCAAGACAGAGCAATCTTTCAAAAATTTTATTATGTTTTTCATCATTTTATTTTGTATTGGTTATTAAGATCTAGCAAAAAATTATTTCCTCATGTTGAATCTATAAAGGATAACTCAACATTTTCCTTGTGTACTGTCACATGAATGAATAAGTTCTAATTTACTCTCTGGCTGGGATTCAAACATAAATATACTTAATTAGGTAAAATTATATAAAGAACTCATTGGAGTTCATTATATATTTTGAAACACTAGGTATAAAGTGTGAATTTCTGGTGCTATAGGACATAAAAACATAAGTGCATAAAGGCACTTATTGAAGAGGCTATTTTTACTCCATATAATGTTCCTGCCCCCTTTGTCAAATATTAACTGGCCATGTTGACATGGGTTTATTTCTGGGCTCTCTATCATGTTCCATTGGTCTATGTGTCTCTTCTTATCCCTGTACCAGACGCTTTTGATTATAGTGGCCCTGTAGTATAGTTTGGTATCAGGTATTGTGATCCCTCCAACTTTGTCCTTTTTTTCTCAGGATTGCTGAGGCTATTCAGGGGTCATTTATGGTTCTACATATAGTTATGAAATATTTGTTCTCTTTGAAATATGTCATTGGTATTTTGATAAGGATTGCATTGAATCTATAGACTGTTTTGGGTAGTATGGACATTTTGACGATGTTAATTCTTCCAATCCATGAGCATGGTGTATGCTTCCATTTATTTGCATCTTCCTCAATTTCTTTCTACAGTATTCCATAGTTTTCCAAGTACAGGTCTTTTACCTCCTTGGTTAAATTTATTCCTAGGTACTTTGTTTTTCTTGTTGCTGTAGTAAATATGATATTTTCCCCTAGTTTCTCTTTCTGATAATTCACTGTTAGTTTCCCACTATTTTGTCAAATTCATTTATTACGTTGAGTAGCTTTTTGGTGGAGAATATAGGGTTTTCTATGTATACTATCATGTCATCTGCAAATGCCAGTTTTACTTCCCCCTTTCCAATTTGGATGTCTTTTATTTATTTTTCTTGTCTAATTTCTGTGGCTAGAACTTCCAGTACCATATTGAATAAGAGTGGTGAAACTGGGCACATTTGTCTTGTTCCTGATCTTAAGGGAATCACTTTAAATTTTTGCTCATTGAGTATGATGTTGGCAGTAGGTTTCTTGTGTATGGCCTATATTAGGTAAAGATATGCTCCCTCTTTTCCCACTTTGTTGAGTGTTTTTATCATAAAAAGATGCTGGATTTTATCAAGTGCTTTTTCAGCATCTATTGATATAATCATGTGATTTTTGTCTTTCATTTTGTTTATTAATTTGCACATGTTATAACATCCTTGCTTCTCTGGGATAAATACCACTCGATCATGGTGTATGACCTGTTTAATGTGTTGCTGGATTTTGTTTGCCAATATTTTGTTGAGAATTTTAGCATCTACCTTTATCAGAGATACTGACCTATAGTTTTCTTTCTTTATTGTGTCTTTACCTGGTTTTGGAATTAGGATAATACTGGCCTCATAAAAAGAGTTTGGGAGTCTTCCCTCTTCTTGAAATTTTTGTAATAGTTTGGGGAGGATAGGTGTTAGATCTTCTTTGAATGTTTGGAAAGATTCTCCTGTGAGGCTGTCCCATCCTGGGTTTTGTGTGCTTGGAGTTTTTGATTACGACTTCAATTTTGCTAGTTGTTATTGGTCTGTTTAGGCTTTCTGATACTTCCTGATTTAGTTTCTGGAGATTGCTTGTTTCCAGAAATTTATTCATTTCCCCTAGGTTGTCCATTTCCTTGTCATATAGATATTCATAGTAATTTCTTACAATCCTTTGGACTTCTGTGGTATTGGTTGATACTTCTCTTTCATTTCTGATTTTATTTATTTGTGTACTCTCTCTTTTTTTCTTGATGAGTCTTTTTAATAGTTTGTCAATTTTTTTATCTGTTCAAAGAAACAGCTCCTGGATTCATCGATCCTTTGAATTACTTTTTTGTTTGTTTCTATGTCATTTACTTCTCCTCTGATCTTGATTATTTCCTTCTACTTGCTCTGAGCTTTGTTGTTGTTCCTCTAGTTCTTTTAGATGTAGGGTTAGTTTATTAATTTTTCTATGTTCTTTAGGTAGGCAGGTATTGCTATAAATTTACTTCTCAGATTGCCTTCACTATGCCTCACAGGTTTTGAGCTGTTGTGTGTTCATTTTCATTTGTTTCTGGATACTTTCTGATTTCTTTCTTGATCTTGTTATTATCCTATTCATTATTTAATAACATGTTATTCAGTTTCCATGTATTTGAATGTTTTTGAATTTTCCCTTAAGGCTGTTGGTTAATGTTTTTCCTTAAGGTTGATTTCTAGTTTCAAGACATTGTGATCTGAGAAGAGGCCTGATATGATTTCAATTTTCTTGAACTTGTTAAGGCTTGTTTTGTGTCCTACCATGTGGTCTATCTTTGAAAATGATCCATATGCATTTGAAAAGAATGCATACTTTGCTTCTCTGGGGTGAAATATTTTGTAAATATCAATTAAGTTCATTTGACCTAGAGTGTAGTTCAATGCCACAATATCCCTGTTGATGTTTTGTTTGAACTATCTATCCATTGTTGACAGTGGAGTGCTAAAATCTCCCACAATGACGTATTGTTATTGATCTCCTTCATAAAGTCCTCCAAGATTTTCCTTAAGTATACAGGTGCTCCTAGTTTGGATGCATATATGTTTAAAATGGTTCTATCCTCTTGTTGGACAACTTCCTTAAGTGTATGTAGTGACCTTCTTTGACTCTTCATGTGGCCTTTGTTTTGAAATCTATTTTGTCTGGTATAACTAATGCTACCCCAGATTTTTTTTCACATCCATTTGCTTGGAATATTTTCTTCCATTCCTTCATTTTCAGCCTGAGTAGCTCTTTTGTTCTGAGGTGGGTCTCTTGTAGACAGCATATATGCAGTGTTTTTTATCTACTCAGTTAACCTATGCCTTTTTATTAGATCATTTAATCCATTTTCATTTAAGGTTGTATTGACAAGTTCTTTTTTTAAAATATTTTATTTTAATCATTGTTCAAGTACAGTTTTCTCCCACTTACTTCCATTCCAGCCCACCCACCCAACCCCCCCCTTCCCCCCATTACCCTCCACCCCTAGTTTTTGTCCATGTGTCTTCCAAATTTGTTCCTGTAAACCCTACGCATTCCCTCCTGAAATTCCCTCTTCTCTCCCCTCTGGTCACTGTCAGTCTGTCCCCTATTTCAGTGTCTTTGGTTATATTTTGCTTGTTTCTTTGTTTTGTTGTTTAGGTTCCTGTTAAAGGTGATATGATGTGGTATTTGTCTTTCACTGCCTGGCTTGTTTCGCCTAGCATAATGCTTTCCATCTCCATCCATGCTGTTGCAAAGGGTAGGAGCTCCTTTCTTTCTGCTGCATAGAATTCCATTGTGTAAATGTACCATAGTTTTTTGATCCATTCATTTACTAATGGGCATCTAGGTTGCTTCCAGCACCTAGCTATTGTAAATTGTGCTGCTATGAACATCGGGGTGCAAATGTTCTTTTGTATTGGTGTTTTAGTGTTCTTAGGATATAGTCCCAGCAGTGGAATTGCTGGGTCAAAAGACAGATCCATTTTTAGTTTTCTGAGGAAGTTCCATACTGCTTTCCTTAGTGGTTGTACCAGTCTGCAGTCCCACCAACAGTGCACTAGGGACCCCTTTTCTCCGCAGCCTCTCCAACACTTGTTGTTTGTTGCTTTGTTTATGATGGCCATTCTGACTGGTGTGAAGTGGTATCTCTTCATTGTGGTTTTAATCTGCATCTCTCTGATACCTAGCGATATTGAACATCGTTTCATGTGTCTTTGGATTTTCTGTATGTGCTCCTTGGAGGAGTGTCTGTTCAAGTGCTTTGCCCATTTTTTAATTGGGTTACTTGTCTTCTTAGAGTGCAGTCTTGTAAGTTCTTTATATATTTTGGAGATTAAACCCTTGTCTGAGGTATCATTGGCAAATATGTTTTCCCATACAGTTGGTTCTCTTTTAATTTTGATACTGTTTTCTTTAGCTGTGCAGAAGCTTTTTATTTTGATGAGGTCCCATTTGTTTATTCTTTCCTTTATGTCCCTTGCTCTAGGAGACATGTCAGTAAAAAAGTTCTTGTTGAAATATCTGAGATTCTCCTGCGTATGTTCTCTTCTATGACTTTAATGGTGTCATGGTTTATATTTAAGTCTTTTATCCACTTTGAATTTGTTTTTGTATAAGGTGTAAGTTGGTGCTCAAGTTTCATTTTTTTGCACGTAGCTGTCCAGTTCTCCCAACACCATTTGTTGAAGAGGCTATTTTTATTCCATTTTATGTTGCTGCTTCCTTTGTCAAATATTAATTGACCATAGAGACTTGGGTTTATTTCTGGGCTCTCTGTTCTGTTCCATTGGTCCATGTGCCTGTTTTTATGCCAGTACCAGGCTGTTTTGATTACAGTGGCCTTGTAGTATACTTTAGTGTCGGGTATTGTGATCCCTCCTACTTTACTCTTCTTTCTCAAAATTGCAGCATCTATTCGGTTTCATTTATGGTTCCATATAAATTTTTGAAGTGTTTGCTCTATGTCTGTGAAATATGTCATTGGTACTTTAATAGGTATTGCATTGACTGTGTAAATTGCTTTTGGTAGTATGGACATTTTGATGATATTAATTCTTCCAACCCATGAACATGGTATATGTTTTCTTTTGTTTGTGTCTTCCTTGATTTCTCTCCTCAGTGTTATGTAGTTTTCTGAATATGGGTCTTTTACCTCTTTGGTTAGTTTTATTCCTAGGTATTTTATTTTTCTTTTTGCTATTTCAAATGGGATTTTTTTCTTGATTTCTGCTTCTGCTATTTCATTGTTGGTGTACAGAAATGCCTTTGATTTCTGGATATTGACTTTGTATCCCGCTGTTTTTCCAAATTCATTTATTAGGTTAAGCGGTTTTTTGGTGGAGTCTATAGGGTTTTCTATGTACACTATCATGTCATCTGCAAACAGTGACAGCTTTGTTTCCTCCTTTCCAATTTGGATGCCTTTTATTTCTTTTTCTTGTCTGATCGCTGTGGCTAAAACTTCCAGTACTATATTGAATAGAAATGGTGAAAGTGGACATCATTGTCTTGTTCCTGTTCTTAGTGGAAAAGATTTTAATTTTTGCCCATTGAGTATAATGTTGGCTGTAGGTTTCTCATATATGGCCTTTATTATGTTGAGGAATGCTCCCTCTATTCCCACTTTGCCAAGTGTTTTTATCATAAATGGGTGCTGTACCTTATCAAATGCTTTTTCTGCATCTATTGATATGATCATGTGGTTTTTGTCTTTGTTTTTGTTTATGTGATGTATTACATTTACTGATTTGTGAATATTGTACTTCCTATTTGTCCCTTGTTGTCTTTAAGATTCTTTCTTTGTCTTTACATTTTGCCATTTTAATTATGATGTTTCTTGGAGTGAACCTCTTGGAGTTCATCTTATTTGGGATCCTCTGTGCTTCATGAACTTGTATGACATTTTCCCTTACTAAGTTAGAAAAGTTTTCTGGCAATATTTTTTAAACAGGTTTTTTATCCCTTGCTCCTTTTCTTCTACTTCTGGTATTCCTATGATGTGAATGCTGTTACATTTAATGTTGTACTGAAGCTTCCTTAAACTATCCTCTTTCTTTTTTTTTTTTTTTCATTTTGTTGTTCTGACTGGGTGTTTTTTCTATCTTGTCTTCCAGCTTGCTGATTCAGTCCTCTGCTTCATCTAGCCTGCTTTTGACTCCTTCTAGTGTATTCTTCATTTCTTCTTGGTTCTTATTCATAGTTTTTATGTCTTTTTTCATGCTGATGTAGTTCTCACTAAGTTCCTTGTAGCTCCCATAAAGTTCCTATTAGTTCTCACTGACTTCCTTGAGTATCATTATAACCATTATTTTGAACTTTATGTCTGATAGATTACTTGCCCCAATTTCACTTAGCTCTTTTTGGGGGGATTCCTCCTTTCCTTTCAATTGTGGGCTGTGTGTCTCTCAATTTTAGGTTACTCTTTTTGTTAGTTTGTACATATAAGATTGCTCCATTTTGACTCCTTGTCTTTATGGGATGGTTTTCTGTGGTAGGAGTTCTGTGGGACTAGTGGTACAGTTTCTTTGATCTCCCAAGCTGGATGACCTAGGGATGCCCTTTATTCAAATCATGTGGCCTCTCTTGCTGTACTTGGGCTTTGATTGTTGATGACTTATTCATTGGTGGGTTCTCCCCTCTGGCTGCCTGAGAGTCACAACCCCCATCACATTTTGTATACTGTTATACAGGTGTTTGCAGATCAAAGCAAAACTACCCTGAAAACCAGACCCATCTCAGAAAATACCCTCTTACCATATCAGCAATAACAACAGCATATGAACAAAGATTAATAAAGTTAGAAAGAGATTAAGTCTATTATAATGTAGAAGAAAAGACTATGAAATGAAATGATTTTGATAAGGAAGAGGGGAAAATAATAAGCATAATGATTAGGAACAAGATGTAGAAAGGGGGAAAATAAAATTTAAGATGGAGATAAGAAAGCAAAGGAAGAAGGCAAAACAGATAAGACAAGGCAAGGGTACAATGTGATTTGAAATAAAAATAAAATAAAATAAAAAAATATAAATAAAAAGAATAACAAATAAAAGGTAAAAATAATGAATTAGTTCAGAATACAATTAAAAATGAAAAAATGTTAAAAGGCTATGCGAGTGAAAATAATAATGCAATTACTGAAGAAGGATGAGGTGGAATTCATCTCAGCAGAGTTTGGTGTTTGCCTTCTGTCTCCTCCTTCCAGATCCACTTGTGGCTTTTTATCAGCTCAAGGTCCAGGGGTGGGTCATCCAACTTCTGGCAGTACCACATGTGTCACCTTCAATTGCCTCTACAGGGAGCTTCTATTGCAATTGAGAGGGTGGGATCCCTGGGTTTCCCCTGGGAGGTGCTCTTTAGTCTTCTGGGAAAATTGCGGGTGTGTTCCCTTGCCCCTGTGACACCTGTCTTTTTCTGTCTCAGCTTATTTCCAATAATGTATAGTTTCTGATTAATTACCTATCTATTTCATGGGGTGGGGGACAATTTGTATAAGTGGGTCAGCTCTTTCCTGTTTGGTGCTGATGGCAGCTCTGTGTGAGAGCCAAGACTGGGCGGGGCCCTGATTCCCCCTTGCTCCGTGGGTTTCTGATCTCCCTGTCTTGCTGGCCTCAGTGGAATAAGGCCCTAAGAACCAGTGTATTTTGTTTCCCTGAGAGAAGTTTAAATGGGCCCTTTTGGAGTTTCTCTCCCTGTCTTTGTTCAGTGGATATGCACCCTGCAGGGGTTCTTGAGCGTGACCTGACCATTCTGCATCCATGTTGGATGTGTTGCTTGTAGTCCTCAATGAGGTGGGGGCTGATTACATCCTTCCCTTCCCAGAGGTCTGAACTCTGCCAGGGAAGGGGGTTCTCTGCCTGGCTATAAATAATCTCAGGTGCTCAATTTTTGCCCATCTAATTCCCAGCTCACTGACCTCACAGTAGACACAGTCCTGAGCTTTCTGTTTTGCGTAGACCCTGGGTTGCTAGCCACACTGGGCTTGGACCCAGAAATGTCTTTGCTATGCAACTCTGATCTCCCTACCCAGCAGTATTTTCAGCGGGAGCAAGCTGCGTTTTTAATCTTGTGGTTTTGCTGGCAGGGAAGCTGCCTAGTGTGCTTCAGCTTTCCTTTTACTACATTTCTCTGTGGCACCCCCACTGCAGTACAAGTCACTGTCCAGTTCTCCAGGCACACAACCTCTCCAAAAAGCCTAAAGTCTCTCATGGTCATGGCTAGCTGTAGCCCAACTCTGCCTGACCCAGGTGCAGCCCCTGCTCATTTTGAGAGTTCCACTCTCTCACTGGCACTCTCCAGGTTAGCATTTGGTGCTGTAGATATGGACATGCGGCTTGCTGTGAGTGTGTGGCCTGGACCTCCCTGGCTCTGTATATCCTCTCAAGTCCCTCCTGGTTAGGTTCTGGGGGTTCCCTGCACAGGTCTGGGGCTCCCTGCCCTGAGAGGGGAGGGAGCCATGAAGCTATGATTTCTGACTAGTCTCTGCTGCTGCAGGTGCCATGCATGGGGTATTTCAACTTATAATCTATTTACTCCTTACCACCCATTGTGAAGCATCTTACCAGCTGAGATTTCACTTATTGTTCAGGTTATTTGTAGGAAGATCAGCCAAGAATTCAAGTTGGGGGCAAGAGTAAATGGACTCAGTTTCCACCTCTTTGGTCACTATCTTCTCCTCTCCAAAGCAACAGTTTGATTATAGGCTAAGTACAGAGTTTCTCTCTCTCTCTCTCTCTGTATGTATTTGTATGTATGTACATATACACACATGCATATATAAAAATGACAAAATTGAGATATAAAGAATAAGAGTGAAACAAACATCTGTATATTTATCACCCACTGTTAGATAAACTCATACTTTGAACCTCTTGATTTATCTCTACTTGATCCTACCACCTTATTTCTATATTTCTTCCCAAGTTATCATTATGTTGAATGTTGTGTGAAACCATTTTTTTTGCATTTGTTAATACTCATAACAAGTTTGCATGGTCTAAAATTTTGTAAAATTGGAACAATATGGTATGTATACCATACATGCAACTTATGTTTTTCATTGAGAATAATCCATGTTAATGATTATAGCAATCAATTAGTTTTTATTGTGCATATGATTCTATTTTTGAATATATGACCATTTATTTGTTCTATGATTAACTGATATTAGGGTTGTTATTATATTTTTAGTTTTAAGTACATTTCCTTTGGTGTGTGTGGGCAAAATTATCTTTATGTTTTATACCTATTAGTGATATTGTGATGTCATAGGATATATGGAGCTTTGATTTACTACTATGTACTTGTTTCTCAGAACAGCTGTGCCAATGACCTCTCACCATCAACAGTAAATAAAAGTTCTGATTGTTTCACCCTTACAAACAGGTGATATTAAGAGATTTTAATTTTATTGGTCTGGTGGAAGTGAAATTATATCTCAGTCATTTTGCTTTTTCCCTATTTCTATCAAATTGAGTACCATTTGGTATGTACCATCTGATACATTATTATTTTTAAAAAGTGCCTGTAAAACTTTCCTTTTTAATTTTTAAAAATATGTTTTTATACATATATAGAACTTATAATTTTTCTGAATATTTATTTTTTGTAAGTTTTATGTATTGCAAGTATTTCTGTAAAATAATTTCTGATTTTACAAACTACAGTCTTAAATCCCATATTTTAATGGAAGAAATTACTGATGGATAATTATTATAATTACTGAAGTATTTTTCCATGCCTATCAGTTAATACATTTTATTAACTGTATTGTACATTTTATATTTTCTTCTTTGGCATATTTTGGATTCATTGTATTATTTTTATTTTTTTCTCATTTTAATATTTTTCCTCTACTGGTTTGGGTATTATATATAGTATGTATATTACTTTAGGAAATACACATCTTAATGTTCAAACTAATTTTAACAAAGTTTAAATGAATCTTTCTTTTTTAAGATTTTATTTATTTATTTTTAGAGAGGGAAGGGAACAGAAAGAGAGAGAGAGAAAGAGAGAGAAAGAGAGAGAGAAACATCAATGTGCAGTTGCTGGGGGCCATGGGCTGCAACCTAGGCATGTGCCCTGACTGGGAATCGAACCTGTGATGCCTGGTTCGCAGCCCGCGGTCAATCCACGGAGCTACACCTGCCAAGGCAAGTTTAAATGAATCTTAAAAGTAATTAATTTCCTTTTTCATCTTTGGAACAATACAACAGTGATGACTTTCTCCCTAATATGTATATTATTTTATTATTTAGCTATTGTAAAATAGATCTCATATTTGCTTGGATTTGTCCATACATTTACCATTTTCTTTGCTTATCATTTCTTTTGGCATCTCAGATTTTTTCCCCTGGTCATTTTCCTTCTGTTTTAAGGTCAACCTTTAGAATTTTCACTAAAGTGAGTGAGGGGCTATTGCTGGTATTTCTCTCTCATCTAAAAATATAATTACTTCATCATTATTTTTAAAATAATGCAGTTTCATTGAGAATATATTCCAGGTGGGCAGTTATTCTTTTTCTCATCATAGTCAAGATACAGTTTTATCATCTTCTGTCCTTTATTATTGTACTTGACAAATCAGTCTTGGTTGTTTGCAAATCATTTGTTTTCTATCTTGCTACTTTAAAGATATTCTTTTCACTTTTGTTAATAAGCTATTTTATTTGTATGTATTTAATATAGGTTTATTTCTATTATTCTAGTTGAGGTTTTTTTGTGCTCTGAATATGAATATTCAGGTTTACCAGCTCCCAAACTTCTAAGTCATTATACTTCACTTACCTATTTCTACCTTATTCATTTATTATATGTATTGTAATATGATATAATATAAAATCGCCAGAAAGAAGAAAATTTTATGAAATGTGATGGTTAAAACCATGTGGGATAGGAAATGTTGGGTAAAGGATAAAGTATAACATTTTTTGAAACAGCAAGTTATATAAATAAAACAGAGAAATGAAGTAGATAGATACTAGTCTCTATTTTTCATAGATATTCATGCAAGGCATGAAAGTAGATGTTGTTTCCATACCTGAGCTTCATGGCACTAAATAGTTCAGCATTTTATTTGATTAAATTATATCCAAGCTTTATCCTCCCCAAAAGATTGTTTCCTGAATTCACTACTCAAACCACATACATCTTTGTCTGGACTTTATACTTTTGAACATTTCCTTCAGTATTTTGTAAACTGTAATATAAACTTTTCCAATACCACTGTCCAGCTACATAAGTATTCCACAATATCTCAATCAGCCCAAAAACGGGATTTAAAAACCCATGCAAACATTTGGGGAAAGAAGTACACTATACTTTCATTTTGTATGCCTCATTATCTCATAGAAAACATCCAAACTCAAAAAACATTTTCTAAATAGTTCTTTTTAAAAATATTTTTGAATTTATGCTATATTTTAGAGAGAGGGAAAACAAGAAAGAAACTGAGGGAGAGAACATTGATGTGAGAGATAAACATCAATCAATTGCCTCTTGTATGTGCCCAACTGGGGTCCTGGCCCGCAATCTAGGTGTGTGCCCTGACTGGGAATCGAGCCATTGGTGACCCTTCACTTTGTGGGATGACACCCAACCAACTGAGGCACACTGGCCAGGGCTGTAAATGGTTCTTTAGTACAATATTATAGTTATGTACATCTGCAAAATCTGTGAATATACATGTACTTTGAGAACTCAAGATACATGTATTTTAAAAGTACAGTTCATACATTATGAATATTGTGATAGGCAGCTAAGTAGATCTAAAACTTTTACAATGAAAGCACCAGTGTGGTATCCAGGGCATTACTCCTCCCAGATCTTCCTTATGGAAAGGAAGACAATATAACTCACATATATACACAATAATGCTCTTTATTACATAGATTTTAAAGTTTACTTTTACATTCATAATGATATTTAAGGCTTGATGTTTTATTGGTTAGATATAAAATGAAAATTATCTTTAATGTGGGAAATATGCAGTCATTACAAATCTTTGGAAGTATGTATAGATAATCCCTTTCCTAATATGTCATTCTGTATAAACATGGTTTATTAATATTATGTGTGAATTAGCTGAAAGCACACATCTGTAGTCCAGACAAATTAAAATATTTTGAACAGGAATATAGATTAGTCAATTCCATGATAAAAAAATATTTGAGTTCTTTTTATTCTGTGCATTAACTAAGAGGTAAAGATTTGTCTTATGATTTAATTTTTTAATGATAGGCTATCCTATCATCTTACTACATATTTATCTCATAAATTTTCACTCATAATTATCTGTTAATATTTTAAAAGAATGCTTGTTTAAGAATACATATATGGAACATAGGAAACTTTTTAGTAAAAACATGTATTTGAGATTATTCTAAAAGAATATATACCTTTGCATTTCAAACTTGCCATTGCTACAGGCTTCAAATATTCTCTAGATTCATTTATTTGTAAAAACTAAGGGAACATTCATGAGAGTCAACTTTGTTTTGGAATCTAAGACAAATGGCAGAGCAAATGTAGAAGATTAAAGAGTTATGTAGAAAATATTGGCTACATGAATTATTTTAATGAGGGGGCAATTTACATATTCTGACCCAATGGTATCTTTAGTCATTCATTCTGCAATTCAGAAATATGTATTTGTACCTTCTACATGCCATCCTCTATAAAATGTGTGGGTAGATATTGATTCTTCCCTTGTGTCATCTGACATACAGATCAAATCACTCTTATTTCTAATCAGGAAAAGCTACCAGCACCGATTTTACCCTTCAGCCCAAGTATTGAAATAGTTTATTTCATTTGGTTGACAATCCCGCATTGTGACAAAGAAAAGTTGCACCAAGCAGAGTTAAAGGCATGGGAGGCTTCATTCAAGACTATTTTAAAAGAGGAGAGAGATTGAACTCAACTTCATAGGAATGACAGGCAGGGAGTTTTAAGCACTGGACAGTTTTAAACACTGGAATAAGCTTGTGGAAAATACTGGGGGACATTTGGGTGAGGTGGTCAATGTTGTTACAATATCAATGTTTCTTAATTGGAGTTTATTGAAGCTAGGTACCTACCCTCCCACACAGATGCTGAGATGAGGCCCTGTATTTCCAGATCCTTTTCTTTTCATTTTACTTGATATTCTTGAGAAGGATATTCTGGCACTGTAAAACTAGCAGGAATCTGGGAAGCAATTTATATTTCAAAGGGCTAGAGAAAGAATTTACAGTTGCAGGTTTTCTGAAGTAAATGTCAACAGCTCCACACTTTCATCCTAAAATCTGACAAAAGCCAACTTTCCCTTTATCTCTTCAGGCTTGTTTACGGTTCACCATAACTTGCTTGTCTGACTTACAATTCCTAAGTAAACCCTTTTGCTGGTAAAAAGAAAAATAATAAGGTAAATGCTCTAACAACAGGGAAGTCAGGAACAAATCTGTCTGAAGTTTAGTAAGCCTAAGGGGAACATTAAGGCATTCCATCAATTGTACTAAATAAAATTATGTACACAATTAATATTAATTATGATGCAGCTAAAAATAAAGACCTTAATTCAAGATGGTTCAACAATCAATGAATTGTACTTAAAATAGAAAACTAAGTGGTGCTGAGAATAAGAAACATTTATTATATACATATTAATTGGAACATAAAGCAAAAAAGGTTTTAGACAATATTTCAAAGGCTAAGATTTCTTTAGGAAAGGCGAAGTTAACCCCTCGTCCTCATCGAGTCCCCTCATTTTGGGCTCTGCTGATGTGCACCCAAGGGATCCTGAGCTGTTTGCCAGTGTTTTACTTTCTTTCTTCAATAAATGGAATTTCTCATTGCCTTCTTTTTAGCAACTTTATTTCCTAGAATCCAGTCTTTATGTGTAGGCAGTTAATTTTAATTAATCCCTGTAGAATTCTGTGTTTTATTGTGCCTCAGCTACCACGTAGGGCGGTGTTACTTGGTTAAAGTAAAACTGAGATGTATGAGTTCATGTTTTGTGATTTGTGGGTGAGTGCATTTTTGTTTTGAGATTGTCACCTCTCCCCTGTGCACTAGGTGTATTTCACTTTAGCATTTACTGGAAACACTAATTCCAATCATTAGAGGTAAATGTTTTTACCTTTGTTGGAAAACTACTTAAAATAAGCACTTCCTACATCTTTTACAAAAGAAGAATTGATTAGGTACACAATCATCAAGCTCTTATTAAATTGCATTTACTTCAATTATCTGTATGTATGTTTCTGGCAAAATAGAATTATAGACACCTAAAATTTGTTGTGCCTTTGACAGCCAGACCAAATAGATTTTACATTTTCTTAGATGAACTACAAAATCCTTTGACCTTTACGTATCTCTGATTATAATTCTGGCAGTATTTTATAGCACTTAGAATTCTTATGTCTTACATTTAGTATGTAAATTAAGTCACTGCAATTGCAAAAATTTTTCTTCTACCCTAATTATTTATAATACATTTAATTTAAAAAATTTTGTTTTGAAAATGGGAATTTACTTAGACTTATTCCATCTATTTTAAAAACTAGTTCAAGTAAGTATGGCATTATTTTTATTATGATTATAAAAATGAGAATTTGTATTTCTTTTTAGATTTACTGCCTTTGGTAAAAGTAGACTGGATTGGTGTGTTGTAGTATGATTCACTTAAGAAAAACTTCTTGGTATATATGGCTGTTGTAAGAAAAGGTTTATGAAACATCAAATGGCCAAAGAAACTGATAAAGGAATTATTCTTATTTTCTTGAAAATACTTCTTCCAAGTAAATAGCATAATTTTTTCTGAATAATATCATTGGAATGAAAGATTCTTACTAAATAAGTCTCACCATTGTCACTAAAATCATCTCCCTAGGAAATATATTTTATTATTTTAGTTTTATATTAAAATGCATAAGGTTTTTTTCTTTAGTACCTCACTAAACTCTTAAGGAAATTGGTATAAATGTAGAGCTAATATTTTAAAGGACAACTGTGAAAAGACTACAAGGACTTGGTGTTCTCTGAGAGCTTCAGAAACTCATCACTCTTTGTGTGTCATGCATTTTATTGCCTCAGGAAAGCAGGGACCTATATTTGAAGGACATTCTCTCACTCTTTAATATATGTTGACCATTGAGGGCACTGGAGGAAATGAACAATTTTTCAATACCTTTTTTCCCTTTATTTGACTCAACTAAGATGTAATATTTCTTGTTTCTAGTGAGTCAAATTTTCCCAATGACATAGTTTCAAAGATTTTTCTGGATTATCATAATTTGATGGTTTGCTTCTTTCTAATATTTTGGCCCACTGTACTACAGGTACATCAATTACTAAAACAAAGAATATGATTGTAGTGCAGGTACTCAAGGAATAAAATATCCTAGTTAGCATTTTGAAAGCTCATTTGCATAATTGAATGATGTAAATGATGTAGAGTAACATCTTAATTGCAAGAGTTACTTGACGTTAAAAATTAAGACAGTGTCATCTACCTTAATATCGTCAAGAAAAAGCAACTTTGTTGAGTGATTAATAATGAAAATCAGAGTTTATAATGTCATCCTCAATTTAAATGATAGTTCTCATTATACTGATGTTTAATTGCTGCTACACATTTTTAAAGTCAATGTTGATATGGTTTATTGGTACTTTAGTCACATGTAGAATATGCACTTTCTAAGAAATGTTTATTTCATATTTACCTCAACTGCTTATAAGATTGAAGATTACTTTTGGAATGAATTAGAATTAATAAAATTGGTATAATGAAATACACATTAATATTTCTTGTAGTTGTGAAATTGTTAGTTTTGATTATTTGTATAAGATTGTAATAAGATAACTAAAAAATCTGTATTTTAATTTGTTAGTTTTCCATATTTTAATTCATGTTATACTTTACACAGTTCTATAAAACATCTTTGTTCTTTTTTCATAATTTATGGTATATGATGCATCCTGGGTTTTTTTGCATACCACATCTTTACATTTTTTAACATATTTGAATTTACAAGCTTTAAAATTAGCATGTGTTTCTTATTAATCAACTTTAATTTCCTCAGGTGTTAGTGAAGTAATTAAAGTCAGGTGTACAAGTCTGAATTCATGCATTCTTATTAGTACAACATCAAATTATTATTACTTTGGCTCTAATTGCATTTTTTGGCCTTTCTAAATAAAATTTCTGTAAGACTTACAGCATTAGCATTATTATATACACCACAATTAAAAAAAACTGTTGGTGTTTTAAAGAAAATTTATAACAACACACAACTTCTCTAGAAAAAAATTCTGTTTCTGAATCTGTACATTCCTCCTGGCTATATTTTACTCAAAAGAAAAAATGTTATGTATTTATAACCTATTACATGATTTAATGGAGGTACTCTTGTGGTTCTTAAGATGACTATCCTAAGTTCTTTTCTCAAAAGAAATCCCTGTTCCCACAGTCAGTCCCCACACCTCTGTTCATGTCCATGGGTCATTCAGACATGTTCTTTAACTAGTCCCTTTCCCTTCTTTTCACCTTTATCGTCTTACCCCTCCACTCTAGTCGCTGTCAGCCTGTTCTATGTTTCAATGCCTGTGATTCTTCTTTGCTCCTTAGTTTATTTTGTTCATTAAACTTCCCCCTATAAGTGAAAGTATAATCAAAATGCATAATCTTTTAGAAGTGAAGGTAGCTTGTTCATACTGCTTCATTTGTATACATATAGATTCTTCAGACTGAGTGTTTGACAAGTTATAAATGATTATCTTATTAACTGATATATTTTCTTATTAACTTATTCCCACTACACATTTGTCCTGAAAAGTATTTTCAGGTGCATCGTCACTCATACAATCTCCTGAGTCTTATTTTGTATAAGGATGTTGGAATATTGCCAATATGTATTATTCCTTTTTCAGTCATCAGTATTTACTTCATTATTCTTTTTCTTTTTTTGGCATATGACATGGAGAATAGAAAAAGAATCACCATATGTGCTTCTGAAACATTTATAGGTTTTTATTTACCAGGAATCTTACATCATAATTTTGTTTTATGTGAGAAAAGAAGATAAAGGGATTCTATTCTCTTAATTAGAAAAATGTCATTTTTCCTTTATCTTTCAATTTGACTTTTTCATTAATTTTTTCTTTATGTTTTAGAGCGAGTCACTTAAATATTTCTACACTATATTCATAAAAATCTATTATGTCATATTGCTAATTTTAGAGATTACATATTTTACTTAAATGAATATAATACATACCCAGGTAAAAAATAAGAGTTTTCAAAAAAATAGGAAGATATTTAAAATCTATTGCAGACAATTTCAGCAAAAAATGATTATTAAATTTTTGGTATAGCCTTTTATTTTCAAATGCATAGATAAAGCCTTATCATCATATAGCAAGTATAGTTTTAAATTTAGTTTTCCTCCCCTGGCTGGCATAGCTCAGTGGATGGAGCGCGGGCTGTGAACCAGGCATCACAGGTTCGATTCCCAGTCAGGGCACATGCCTGGATTGCAGGCCATAACCCCCAGCAACCACACGTTGATACATTGATGTCTCTCTCCTTCCCTCCTCCTCCCCCCCACCTCTCTCTCTCTCTCTCTCTCCCCTCCCTTCCCACTCTAAAAATAAATAAATAAAATCTTTTTAAAAAATTTAGTTTTCCTTTCTTGGTACTATGAAAAATATGTTTTATTATTAATTATTTATTTAAATGTTTATATTGTTACATATTAGGAAAATGTCATCAAAAGAAAGCATCATAAAGTTGTTTTAAAATTTACTAAAAATCATTTCTAAAGGTAAATGCCAGTATTTTAAAATTGACTCACAGAATCAAAAGTTATAAACAGTTGTGATACTTTAGTGGAATTAAAAATATTACTTTAATAAATAGCTAAGTTAATTTATAACTATTACTTCCAGTTGTTAGGTAATACAGTTTTTCTTAAGTATTAGTAATCAGATATCAGGAAAAAAGTTTTTGTATTTTATATACATTTATTTTTTTAATATTTTATAATTATTCTTATTTTTCACATTTATCTTTTTCTAGTTTCTAAGTTCACATGAATTTTATTTTATTTTTTCCATCACCATTTATCCCCCCATACTGTCTTCCACCTTCACCCACCCTCATCACCCCCATATGGACACCACACTGTTGTCCATGTCTATGAGTTCTTTCTTTTTGTTTTGTTTTTTGTTTTGTTTTGCTCAATCCCTCCATCTCCACTCCACAGCTAAGTTTATGTAAAATTAAGAATACCTTTTCCTAATGGAATTGTTCTTAGAACACAATATCTTTTTTATAATGCTAGTTCAATTGTTATTATTATATAAATAAATTTTTATATAGTTAATTTAACCTCTCTTTTATTGATGCTATTTTTTTTCAATGAATTATTTCAGATTTTTGTCTTAGAAAGCAACTCAAAACTGAGAGGATCCTCTAGATTAAACATCCAGTGAAGGTAAATGAAGCAAGACCATATAATGTACTTAGATTTTTAAATGTATTTATAAATACAATGGGAAGTGTTAATAAGTGTCTTAAAATTGATTTTAAAATGACTGGAGTTGATTGATAAGTAAGGGAAGAATTTTAGGATAGAAGTATGTAGACTAATTTTGGAGATTATCATAACATCCTGGTGAGATATAATGAATTGATGTTTGACAGGTTTGTTGAGGTGGTAAAGGAAATGAAAGAATCAAAAATGTCTCCTTGGTTTTTGGCTTGAACTAGTGGCTGGATGATATATAATTTTCTGAAATGTGGTAGACTAGTAGAAAAACACTATCTAGTATGTGTTCTGAGTGAGATTTCAATTTTGGAGATACTAAGTTTTAGATGACTTAAATATTCTGTGGGGGATTGTCAAAATGCATCTGCAAACTATACCTTTTCCTCTACCACCCCAATACTCATATTTCTTATATCTATTTGGAGACTTAATTCACTTATCAAAATTAATAAATATTAAGTAATGATGTTAACTGCCATCATCTTAGAGTATTATGGAGATATACATTAAGAATGATGTTGGCTATTGATTTCAGAGAGATTCATGTTAGAGAATAATTATTCTATAATTCTTAAAATAAAAAAAAAAACCTAAGTAAATTCTTTAGGTTATATTTATTTTTACTTTTAGCATCCAATGAGATAATAATGAATTTTTGATTTAGAATGATCAGATCATTTTTATTTTTTGACTTCAAGTTTAATATTTTTTATTTACTTCCTAATAAAAATTATCATTGTATTTTGGGTATAAAATCCTGTACTGCTGCATGGAGTTTTACTTTTGTATTTTGCCCTAAGTATAATAGATATTTACATGGAGTATAATTTTTGCATGTGCTAACATTAGGATTAAATAAATATCAAAAGAAACACAATTGTGTTAAGAAACACAATTATTTCCCAGGAATGTAGAAGAAACCTTTAAAACTACAATAGGTTCTCCAAAAACAGAGTGCCTGACAAGTCAAGGGGAGACAAAATCAGTTGACAGTCTGCTGGGAGCTCCCCTGTAGGTAGCTAACTGTTTTCTCTTGCTGCTTTAAGTTTCTGTCTTTGTCTTTAACCTTTTTATTTTAATTATGATGTGTCTTGGTGTGGGACCTCTTTGGGTTCGTCTTGTTTGGGACTCTCTATACTTCCTGGACTTGTATTCTATTTCTTTCACTGGGTTAAAGAAGTTTCTGTTATTGTTACCAATAGGTTTTCAATTCCTTGTTCTCTCTTTTCTCCTGACGGTATCCCCATGATGCAAATGTTGTTATGGTTGAAATTGGCCCTTAAACCACATTTTTAAATTCTTTTTTCTGTCTGCTGGTCTGATTGGGTGTTTTTGTTTCCTTATTTTCCAAATCACTGGTTTAACCCTCTGCTTCATCTACTTCACTGTTGATTTTCTGTAATGTGTTCTTCATTTCAGTTATTGTGTTCTTTATCTCTGACTGGTTCTTTTATGTGTTTTCTATCTCTATTTTTATTTTCTTATTTCTTTGTTGAAAACCTCACTGAGATCATTGAGCATTGTTATAACCAGTCTTTTTAACTCTGCATCTGATAGATTGTTTAGTTCTTTTTCTGTTATTTTTTTCTGTTCTTTCATTTGGGACATGTTTCTTTGTGTGTCATTTTTGCTGCCTCCATGTGTTTGTTTCTATGTATTAGGCAGAGCTGTTATGTCTTCCAGTCTTGGTAGAGTTACCTGTAGTAGGTGTCTTAACGGGTCCAGTGGCACAGCTTCCCCAGTCTCTTTTTCTGGATGCTACAGGTATACCCCCCACTGTGGGCTGTGTGCACTCTTCTGCTGTCATTTATTTTTTATTGCTGTTGGTCATCAATGGGAGGGATTTGCTCTTTGATCCATTGGCTGCAAGGACCAGCTTCAACCACCATGAAGGATCTGCTGTGCAGGGTCTGACCCCAAGTGGAAGGACTTGCTATTGTGGGGCTCTGACTCCTTCTGAGTCTGCCCTTTTAGTGTGTCATTGGTGGAGGTGGTTGGGTGGTGTTTTCCCATGATCTTTAGCATGCTGTCCATTGGGCACACTGGTTTCATGACCTCCTGGGAGGTACCAGGTCAGCCCCTACTTTTGCCTGGGCCCATCAGGCATGAGATACAAAATGATCCGCAGATGGCTGCTACTGGTGCTGGGCTTGAAGGTGCCCCAGAGAAGTCAGGCTGGTAACCCATGCTGGCTGTTTCTAGTGCTGGGACTAGGGCCACTTAGTCAGAAGCATGGGTCGAGCCTTGGCCAGATGTGACCTTTCTGAGACATTTTAAGAAAGGCAGTAGCAAAAACCAAGGCAGTTTTTTTTTTTTTTTTTTTTTTTTTGGTATGGAATAGCCACTGCCAATAGCTTCGTGAGCTTGAAATTTGGGTGGAGTAGGGTCTCAGAGAATCACTAGGGCAAGGTAAACAGTGTTAGCCAGGTGGATAAAGATTTAGATAATGGTGCCCACTTGCCAGCTCTGTGCATAAGGGTTCAGCAAAGGAATTATGGCCTCTGCCAGCCCTTATATCCAGGAGAAAGCTGCCTTTCCAGCCATTGCTGCACAATTCAGTTTTCCCAGTAGGTCTCTGGTGCCTTTTAAGCTGCTGCCCCAGTGCTGGAGCTCAGAGCCAGTGAGTCCAAGTTAGTCCATGCTGGGGCTGTTTAAGAGGATTGCCTGGGACTCCAGAAGCCCTGTGTCTCACTCAGCCACAACTCCCACAGGTTTTTAAAGCCAGAAATTATTTGTACTTCTTTTCCTGGCCCTGGACCCTGTGCTGAGGGCCTGGTACAGGGCTGGGAACTCACTCCTCAGGAGGGTCCTCTGGAGTTGATATTGTTACAGAACAAACAAGGGGGGGGGGGGCTGGGACGATATACTATTACTGAAAGAAGCCCCCAGGTCCGTTATGTCTGCCGCCAGAGGAAAGACATCTCTCAATGCCAGAGATTCGTGAAAAGGAAAGGAAATGTTTATTTAATGCTATACAGACTTAAAGTAGTGACCTAATGTCTTCACCAAAATCCTAAAGTCCCTTAAAACACCCACAAACAGACTCAGTCCTTCCTTCCTTCCCCCTTTGCCCAGTCCAGAGCACCGTATCTCAGGAAAGGAAATAGAAGCCCATGGCTCAGGCAGTCCTCTGGTTATTCCCAGTTAATACTCCATCTCGACTGGGAGACTTCCCTGGGTTCCCAGCACCCTCAGCTGAGTTGCCGGGATCTCTGCTAAAACCAGGTGGTGGTTCCCCCTTCTAAAGCTGCGGGAGTCTCCACTCTGGCAAAGGCATGTGGTCGTCTCTCCCTGGGCCACGGGAGTCCCCACTCTGCCAGAGCCATGTGGTTCTCTCCCTCAGGGCCGCAGGGGTCTTCACTCTGCTAAAGCTGTGTGGTTCTGTCTCTAATGGCTGCTGCATCTGGGTTTAAATCCCCACGCCAATCTTCCTCTGCAGCCCCATTTCTGACTCCTCCCACACTCGGCTTCACATGCCAGAACTCATATCCTTCCAGCTTTACTGGGCTGCCATCATGAGTCTGGGCAGGTATGGCCCCATGTCATGGAGCCAATCATCTCCAAGCTCCCACGCAGGTGCTGTAACTCGAGGGACCTGCCCCCCAGTTACACCTTGGTGGGGTAGTTACTTCCATTCCCCTGGTTCAGAGCATGGCCACAGCTATTTAACATATCTAAATGACCAGCCAAAGGCTATAGATATGTTAAATGACCACACCAGAGGTTAGCTACAAGGCTATTGCTATGCGAAACAGCTCTCAAAGGCCCTGCCTCATTTGTCCCTTCCCTCAACCCACACCCTGGGGGGAGGGGGTGAAGACGTCCTAAAATCTCCTAGACACCTTGAGTTCTGGACCCCATTTTAAATGCCTATTTGGGGTCCCCCCTCTAGGTTGCACCCTGTAACAATATTCCCCTAAATTTTGATTGCCATATGTGGGTGGGGGACTAGCCTGCCTGTGGCTCCACCCTTATACCATCTCAATTAGGTTTCTTGTGTATATCCTTAGTTATAGCACTACTGCGCAGCTAGACTTCAGGTGATTCTTGATGGTTTTTCTGTAGTCTCATAATTTGATGTGGTTGTGAGAGGAGGTGAGCACAGCATTTACCTACTCTGCCATCTTCATGGAAACCCTGCCTTTTATGGTTTTATTATTTTATGATTCCATTTATTTCTTTTCTTTGCATATTAGTTATATTTCTTTAATTATTTTTTAGTGGTTGTCTTAGACTTTGCAATATACATTTACAGCTGATCCAAGTCCACTTTCCAATGGCACTATATACAACATCATAGAGTATACTACAAGAACAATATAATCCTAACTCCCCCCATTTCTTGTATTATTGCTATCATTCACTTTACTTATACATAAGTATATATAATGAAATACACTGTTAGTATTACTTATGTGAACTGTTTAGATCAATTAAGCATAAGAATAAAAGCTTATGTTTTACCTTCACTTATTTCTTCTTCTATGCTCTTTCTTCGTTTATGAACATCTGTGTTTTTTACTTACATTATTCCCCTTCTCTCTAAACAATTACTTGTAACATTTTTTTTTTTGCAAGGGAGGTCTACTGGAAATGAATTTTCACAATTTTTGTTTGAGAGAGTCTTTATTTATGCTCTGTGTTCCTTCCATTCCTCCCTTCCTTCCTCCCTCCCTTCCTTCCTCCCTCCCTCCCTCCCTCTCTTCCTCCCTCCCTCCCTCCCTCACTTCCTTCCTTCTTTCCTTCCTTCCTTCCTTCCTTCCTTCCTTCCTTCCTCCCTTCCTTCCTTCCTTCCTCCCTTCCTTCCTCCCTCCCTTCCTTCCTCCCTTCCTTCTTCCCTCCCTTCCTTCCTCCCTCCCTCCCTCCCTCTCTTCTTTCCTCCCTCCCTTCCTCCCTTCCTCCCTTCCTTCCTTCCTTCCTTCCTTCCTTCCTTCCCTCCTTCCTTCCTTCCCTCCCTCCTTCCTTCGCTTCCTCCTCATTGGTGCTTTCTGAGCTACCTGGTACTGTGCTTTTGTGTCTGACTTTCACTGGCAGAAATTCTTCATCATTATGTTCTTAAATGTTTTTTTCTGTTCCTTTCTCCTTCTCATCCCCTTTTGGTATTTTCATGTACCAGTATATTACACCTTTTGAAGTTATCCCACAGTTTTTTCATATTTTCTTCTGTTTCTTTCAGTATTTGTTCTTTTGCATTTTCAGCTGTGAAGTTTCTATTGCCATATCCTCACTCTCAGATCAGAGATTCTTCTTCATCTGTGTTCAGTCCACAAATGAGTCCATTAAAAGTATTTTTATTTCTATTAGTGTTTTTATTCTTTCATAATATTTCCATCTTTCTGCTTACATTGTCCATCTTTTGTTGCATTCTGTTCACTTTATCCAGTAGAACTCTTACCATATTCATCAGAGTTGCCTTAAATTTCAGCCTGAATATTCCACCATCCCTATTATGTCTGGTTTTGGTGCTTGCTCTGTCTTTTTAAACTATTGTTTTTGTTTTAGTATGCCTTGTAACTTTTTTGTGATAGTCAGTCATGATGTACTGGGTTAAAAACTGAGGTCAATAGTTCTCTAATAATGTGGTGGTGAGGGGTGGAGGGAGGAGAAACATTCTTTAGTCCTATGATAAATCCTATGATTAATCTGTTAGTGAATGCATATATCTAAACTGTGAACTTCACAAGTGCTTCACAGGTGGGAACAGATGATAAGAATGGGTTCAATTTGGTTATTTTTCTTTCCACATCAGGTAGGCTATGATAGAACCCCAATAAGTTAGTCTGTGGAAAACTAGTTTCCTTGAGAGCAGACTTTGTTAAGAACAGAATGCTCTGGAGTACTGCAAAACAGTTCTTTTCCTCCTTATCTTAGTGGAAGCACGAGGGGATTTTCCTCTGATATTCACTGTGAGTACCTGTTCCAATTCCTGTAGGTAAAAACTCACAAAAACTCACAAAAATCCTCCTGTGATTGGGTGCCTGGGGAGTTTTTAACCCCTCAAATTCATCTACATTAAACCTCCAACAGTTTGTTAGAGATCAGGTTCTGCTACCTCAGTTGTAGTTCCAGTGGGGGTTTCTGTTTGGAGGTTTCTGCTCAGATTCTGGTTCTCTGTGTCCTTGTTTTGGTCTCTCTAATTTTGGGGGCAGTACTCTGCTCTGTGACCTCACCTTTTGGACAGATCTAAGAAGAGTGGTTGATATCAGTTTTTTTTCCAGCTTTTTATTTTTTGTGAGGATGGAGTGACAATTTCCAAGCTCCTTGCATACTGAATTGGAAACTGCTAATTTTTGTATTTAAAAAAGTGTTTAGATATAAAATCAAGAGTATCTTGCAATTTTAAAACGAATTGAAATTGAAATTTAGTTCTCGTATTGCTGATTTAATTTAAACCTATTATTTCACATATTTATTCTCACTGATTTATATAGCCTTATAAACTTTTCTGTTCTCAAAACTTTCTGATGCATACTTCTCCACCTTTCATATACTCTATATGGTACATGTAAGTCAGCACTGTATTTTTGGTATATTTTCTTTCTTTTTTAAAAATACACCTCTTTTATTTTTTAATCACCATTATTTATTAATGAAGCTAGTTCTAGGAAACTTGATTTTTTAAAATTTAATTATTGTGATCACTGGCCTGCAGTGACCATAGAACACTGTGGATGGCTCCTTGAAACACAAGAAAAACATACACAGAGACAACCAGGTCCTGTGGGGAAATAGGAACAGAACGGCCGCTCTCTTTTGGGGAGCCTCATGGCCACCCTCCCTAGGGGAGGTACCCCTAAGGGAGAGCGCCCATTCTCCTGCCCAAGCAGGATTTTAATTGGGTTCGTTTGCATAAGAATTCAGGTAAAGCTCATTACTCATTGCCAAAAAGTAAGAATCAAACAATAGGTAACAAGGAAGTCTGAGGGCCTATTTTGAGTCAGGGTCAAATAGCTGTAAAAAACTTAAGGAACAAACTTCTTCCTTGGACCTTTACCATTCATTTGAGAGCATTCTAAACAAAGCAGGTTTCACAGGATTTTACATATTCTTTCTTAGACCTGATCACCTGGGGAACCCACCCTTTTCAGCATAGAGCCGCACCACCCTGTCATTGTTTCAGGCTTAGGTGGAGCAAGGGAACTAAGGCAGCCTAGAGATAAGGAGATTTTCTCACAGACAATGAGGACTCAGGCTTTGTTAAAGCCAAGGGGTAAGGGTCCATCAACCCCTTTTGCTGTAGCCCCCAAAGTCCTTCCTTGGGGGCCTCTCACATGATCATGCCTGTCTGAGGTCATTCCCCCCTTGGGGAATCTTACCCATCATTGGCTAACCGACCAAGCATTGGGGGCCAGGCAGGGTGAAGTAAAAGGAGCAGAAGTGGAGCTCCTGCCAGGGAGATAAGCTTTTGTCTCGGTGGCTTATGCTCCAAGTTCATTCCCTCAGCCTTAGCCTTGGAGGGGGTTATAGCTTCTGATACCAGGAAGGGCGGTTTCCAACATTTAATCTTTATTGTATTTTTCCATTGCCATTTAGTCCCCTTTTACCCGTTCCCCTCAGCAATCACCACATTGTTTTCCATGCCCATGAGTCCTTTTCCTTTTTGCTCAATCCCTCTACCCTCTCACCTCCCCCCACCCTCCAGCTGTCATTCTACTCTCCATCTATGAGTCTTTCTCCATGTCTCTTATTAGCTCAATTTATTCATTAGATTCCACATATGAGTAAAATCATATGATATTTGTCTTTCTCTGACTAGATTATTTCACTTAGCATAATGTTCTCCAGGTCCATCCATATTGGCACAAATGGAAAGTTTTTCTTTTTTCTTTTTTATGACTAAGTAGTATTCCATTGTGTAAATGACCCATAGTTGTTTTATCTACTCATCTACCGATGGACACTTGGGCTGCTTCTGTATCTTGGCAATAGTAAATAATGCTGCAATGAACATAGGGGTGCTCATGTTCTTCCAATTAGTGTTTTAGGTTCCTTCATATATATTTCCAGAAGTAGGATAGCTGGGTCAAAAGACAGATTGATTTTTAATTTTCTGAGGTATCTCCATGTGTTTTCCACAGTGGTTGCACCAGTCTGCATTCCCACCAACAGTGCACTAGGGTTCCCTTTTCTCCACATCCTCGCCAGTAGTTGTTTTCTATTGAAAACTATAGCTAGGTCTTTAAATGATCAACTAGTAAGTTTCTCAAATAAGAATAACTTATTTTCTCCTATTTATATACAGAGTAAAGTTAATAAACATTGTCATCATTCACAGATGTCTCCTAAGGGACAGGTAGAACTTCTGACACTTATGGTTCAGCCACTGACTGGAACATTCAGTAGTCTCAGCTCTTCTCTGATACACATGTAGAAATCAACCTCAATGTTATATTAGTCACTGTAATATTGTAGTTTCTGTTTCCACAGCAGAACTCAGCCTCCACTGACTCAGATATGTGGATATTCATCAAATATTGCTCTCACAAACTTTATTTAGACTATGTAGGCTTGTTCCATATGTGAAGTTTATTGGATTTGAATCATTGTAATTTTTTTTCATGGAAATACTGGAATGTCGATGGAAGCATGTGAAAACCAAGTTATAAAGAACTTGAACTTGCCACTTTAGTAATTTCAGAGCTGAAAGAGAAATGACCAAATAAATCATCATAAAATGAATTAAAGAATAATTCCATTTTTTTCTTATAAGAAGGGTGAAATAGCTGGAGGAGAAAATGTAGAAGTATTAAGTTTCTAAGTGACACTGACAATAAATCTGGATAATATGTCTTTCAAACACACACACACAGGCACAAATTATCTTAACTCATGATTTTGGAATGAATTTTAATGATAATGATGAGAGTATTGTCCATGAATGGAAACAGGTTTCAAAATATAATTTACCATACATTGTTTTAAATGCTCCAAAAAATCACTTGGTTTTATCTTTGTTTGTCATTGAGACACTCACTGTGTACTATATGTTAACTTTTTGCCAAATAGTAACAGGCATACTAGACTTTGAAGTCTAGTTTTGATTTGATACGGCTGATTTTTGTGCTGCTCCTGGTGTTTCCTTGCCTGTTGTTCCTGGATTCCTGCACTCATTCTCTGATAGCAACATATTAATGATATCACCAGGAAAAAGACTGCTTCTATAGCACTAATTTATGGTGAAGGTATTTTATGGAAAATAAAACCTTGTTAAAAATCAATAAATGAAACTGCAAAGTCAATGCAAAGACTCTCGACAACTGAAAATGTTGTCTTGCCATGATTTTTTTTTTGCATTGTTCAGTGCAGAAACAACCCAACGGCCTCTCGATCCTGTTGCTGAATAAGCACCTATATGCTTATTGTAGTGTGCTAAAATACCTTGGAAATCTCCACCTTTAGATAATATTTACATAGTGTGTATAAAACACTAATGAAGGGAAAATAACTTAATGTGGTTTACCCTCCTGAGGCATAAACTGTGCAAAACCAATACATACATATCTTTTAAAAACAATACTAATACTTCATAAACCCAGAGTCTTTGAATACTTAGAGGCTTATGCCACTAGGATGCTTAATTTGTGTATCACTGGTCAAGGGAAGCACAGGTGCTAAAGGTGATTTCTGGAGGAAGGTGTCACCTGTGAAATAATAAAAATGGACTCTGCACGTCTACATCCCTACTGCTAGTAGTTAAGCAATAGTGTTACTTGGCTGATTTCCTAATAAACTACAGGTGGGTGGGTGTTGAGGTTGTGCCATTACAAATTATCATCTGTTAGATCAAAGTGCAGAGGGAAGAACGGCAGGTGTGCTGTATTAATAGCTACATTTATCTCCCCAGTCACTTAATAATTGCTTCTGGTGTGGCTTCCCTGTAGCAGAGCATTTCATGGACTCCAAAAGCATTTTGATGAAGCCTAATGTGTTCCATGCTGGCAGAGTTCTCACGGGCAAGTGTAGGGTTTGTGTGTTTCATTTCCTAATGAGGCACTGGTATAGCAAATAGATACATGGAACAACTCATGAATTATCATTCATGTTACTCTTATTCCATGAACAAATATTAGCATTTGCCTTTATATTTTAAGATATTTTGAAATACAGCTAATATTTTCATCTTATTTTTATATTTCCCATATTTAATAGTTGCCTTCTGTATGCAGCCAGATACTGATCTAGCTTTTTATATACTTATAGTTTTTAGAACAACCTTTCTGTGAAGATTATTTTATAATTATGTTATCATTGTCCATAATTATAATCAAATATTGAAGAACAATAACAGTCTAAATTGTTTGGCTTTTTCATCTTGAGACATAAAGTTAAGTTAGATTGTTCTCTTAGAAGAGGAAAGCTTTTTATAGTTGTAGGCAAACAGATACTACAGAGCACAGGGCTCAATTATGGAAACTTTTTGGTTTGCAATGCTATACAGGGTTGGGCAGGAGTAAGGCCTGCTTGAGTGTGGTTGGTAGGGTAATAATATGGGTATGATAATTTATACTTTTAATTGGAACACCTTAAATGTCATGTTGTGTGCTTAAGTGTGATATTGTTATGTTACAGAATTACATGCTTATGAATTTGTAATAAAAAGGGGGCGTTATTTGTGCCAGACCCTGTATTAGTAGCTGGAAAATTAGTATTTTCCAGTGTACATTCTGATTCTGCTATAAAACTTGGACTGCATTTGACTGTATGTGCTTCTGCATGTGTTTGTGTATTTTATAAAACTATGAAAATCCTGGCAGGGGAAAACAGGTTGAAAAACACTGTAGGATGTTATTTGCATTGTGTGTGATGTTGTGCACACACTCACGGTCTAATATTCCAGAGGGCTTCATGAATCCGAATGAATAATATGCTGCTCCTCTGTTCTTTTGCAGCCCTTCTATACTAACAGAGGACAGGCGGTCCATGTATTTAGAATTATTTATGGACTTCCATGTGGTTGTTTTCTTCTCAGACAGTGGCTTTCTAAGTTGTGAAAATGTCTCTGCATCTGTCGCATTCTAACATTCTGAGTTGCAAATATTAGAACATATGTAATTGAAAATGGAAAATCGTCAACATTCTATGTGTTTGGAGTTTAATATAAACAGAAAGCATTTCTGTTCCCTTAGGATTTACTCCTGTTTTTGAAGTGATGGAATGCCATTTAACAAAATTTATTAAAATATATAAAATAGAAAACCTATTACAAGTTATAGAAAACATCATTTTTTAAGTATTTTCAAATGTCTAAATAGTCAATGCAAAATTGGTAGTTTAATTTCAGTATAATTTTTAGGAAATATTCTTGTTACCATGTATTCAAATGTGAAATTTTGACTCTATAGCACAGTGAACATTGATATATTTGTTTGTTAAAAGAAGCTTAATTCATCTTTATCTTTTGCATATTTCCAGATATGTCCCTGTGCTTGTTTTTCCAACTGTCCAAACCCTTAAATCACAACTCTACTCCAATAAGATGTGAAAGCAGATGGAATGTAGCTGTCTTCTGAAATTAGAACTTGTAATTCCAGCAATTGCCATTACAGAAATTATTAGCCTTCCACGCAGATTCATCCTTTCCTCCTATAGCAGTAAGATTGTTGCTGGGATCACAGTGAAAATACATGTTCCAGACTCGTTTGGGATTGAGCCCACAGGACCAGGTCCATCAATGCAATGAGGGTGAGTGAGTCATCTCTGAGACAAAGTG
The DNA here is from genome assembly GCF_004126475.2 of Phyllostomus discolor. Taxonomy (NCBI): domain Eukaryota; kingdom Metazoa; phylum Chordata; class Mammalia; order Chiroptera; family Phyllostomidae; genus Phyllostomus; species Phyllostomus discolor. Next base: position 75,612,111 of record NC_040904.2, on the reverse strand, counting down.
TTAAAGGTAGATATTTGCCTTCTCCATGTCCTCTCCCTTCTTTTGCTGACTGGATGAAGATGACAATGTAGCAATAGCAATTAGAGAGGAGCCACAAGGTATAAGAAGCCTGGGTCACTGAATATTAATATTAATGCGCCTCTTGTCAACCAGAAATAAACACCTTGGACCATTACCTAAAAAGGAAAGAAACATCTATTACATTCCAGCAATATATATTCCTGAGTATATTTATTATATAATATATAATGTTATACAGTACTACTTCGGTACTCATTGTTAATTTGTCCCAGAACTCGTGAGCAGGGAGGAAACTGACAAGTACCACAATGAAGCATTTTTGTGACTCTTACAAGTTCTAGCAAATGTGACGAATTCCGAGCAGGTGCCAAGTGCGAAACATTTTTTCTCATTGAAATGTGACAAATACAGGGTTTGATGATTTCTGAAGCTGACAAGTACTGAGGTATGGTTGTATATTGTATCCATTATGTCATTTTAATTTTCCCTAAGTGATGCAGTGCCAATGCATGAAATAAACTAATAATGATGAAGCCTTCCTCAAGGCAAACATTATTAACTCCAGTTCACAAATGATGGGTGTTTGGGTTTGGAGCATTGTGCTGAGAAGCTTTTGAAAACTCCTCAGGACACAGAACTATTGACTGCTGTGATCAACAGCAGGCTTGTCACAGCAAGTGAATACAGAATGGTGCAAGTGTTTCACATATTTGCCAAATCTGAAGTCAATAAATTAGTGACTGTCTAGTCTATAAGATTAAAACATTAAATATTAACACATAACCACATACAATATGGTACATCTTTGTCTTTTTTTCAAAAAATACTTAATGTTCTGTACAATAATGGTATGCCTATTAATGTCCCTCAGGATAATATCACGTTTTCTTGCTTTCTTACTTCCTCTCCTACAAACCAAATTTAAAAATTTAGTGAGTTCTCTCTTTTTCTGTATAGTTTTAGAAGTTTAAAACAGAGAACTTAAACTATAACTAAATTATCTATGGAATCTATCAAGGACAAATATAATTTAACCCATTCAATATTCCTAATAATGTAATATAGGCTTGAAGATACATGCATTATAGAGCATGTTATGAAGAGAAAATGGCCCTGGCTGGTGTAGCTCAGTGGATTGAGCATGGGCTGCAAACCAAAGGGTCACCAGTTCGATTCCTAGTCAGGGCACATGCCTGGGTTGCAGGCCACGTCCCCAATGGGGGACACGTGAAATGTAACCACACATTGATGTTTCTCTTCCTCTCTTTCTTCCACCCTTTCCCTCTGTCTATAAATAAATAAATAAATAAATATTTAAAAAATGGATTGAGCATAGCACATCATTCTTTAGCCAGAACCTGGGAATGAGAGAACAGCTTTTTATGTTTTAGTTTATTTAGAGGAAAGCTCTCAGTGGATCTTGTGAATATGAGAGGATGAAAGAAAATAATAGGAGAAGTAGAGGTGAGAGTAGCTGTCCCTGAGGGAAGGGGAGATCCCTTCATGTGGTAAGGTCACAGTTGAGTAAGCACATGTCAGGATCAGCACTGCAGGTCCTGTGGCACTCAGGTGAGAGGAGATAGACTTTGGAAAAGCAGTAGCTACAAGATGCATGTGAGGAGTCTGGATGTAAGGTGCAGATGCTCCCAGACTGCAAAGACCACTGTGTCTAAATTTTGCACTTGCAGAGGAGACCCTGCCTGTCCTCAGCAGATCCTCAGATGTGGGCAATGGGCACTGTCCAGGCTCTCATGCTTAAATGAATGAGAAATTTCTCTCCCTCATTTTTGAAAAATTAATTTTTTTGCATAACATCAGTTAACATTATATGTTTCAAGTGTACAATTCTATAATACATTATCTCTATGTTGCATTGTGTCCTCATCTCCCAAAGTCTAGTATGCTTCTGTCACCTTATTGTTTGGCCCCCTTTACCCACTTCAGTCTCCCTCTTCCCCTTCCCATCTGGTAACCACCATGCTGTTGTCTGTGTCTAAATTTGTTTGTTGTTTTCTGTTTCATATCCCACACTTGAGTGAAATCATATGGTTCTTGTCTTTTTCTATCTTACTTACTTCATTTAGCATGATACTCCATGTGGTTGCAAAGCAGTATTTTATTCTTCTTTATGGCTGAGTAGTATTCCACTGTGTATATATGTACAACATTTTTATCCAGCCATCCACTGAAGGACACTTGGGTTATTTTCACATCTTGGCTATGGTGAATAACATAGGAATGGACATAAGGGTACATATAGCTTCAAAAATAAGTGTCTTCAATTTTTTTTTCTGATAAATACCCAGAGGAGGGATTGCTGGGTTATATGATAGCTCTATTCTTAATATTTTGAGGAAGCACCAGAATGTGTCCCATAGTGGCTGTACCAGTTACATGCCCATAAGCAGTGTACAAAGGTTCCTTTTTCTCCACAAACTCACCAACACTTGTTATTACCTGTCTTGTTGTTAATAGCCATTCTGACAGGTGTGAGGTGGTATCACTGTAGTTTTGACATGCATTTCTCTTATAGCTAGTGAAGTTGAGCATCTTTTCATATATCTGTTGGCCATTTGTATGTCTTCCTGGGAAAAGTGTCCTCTTCACATTTTTCAATTGAATTTTTTGATGTTGTATTATATGAATTCTGTATATAATTTAAATATTAGACCCTTATTAGATGTATCAGTTGCAAATATTTTTTTTCATACAGCTGGTTACCTTTTTGTTTTGTTGAATTTTTTTTTTTTGCTGTGCAAAAGCTTTGTAGTTTGATGTAGTGTGTTCATTTATTTTTACTTTTATTCTCCTTACCTTTAGGATCAAGTTCACAAAAAACTCTGAGACCAAAGTTCATAAGTTTAGTACCTATGTTTCCTCCTATGTATTTTATTGTTCCAGATCTTATATTTAACTATTTAAGCCATTTTGAATTCATTTTTGTGTACGGTGTCAGATAGCAGTCTAGGTTTATTCTTTGGCATATGGCCTTCTTGTTTCCCCAACACCATTTATTGAAGAAAGTTTTTTTTTTTTTATTCATTGAATGTTTTTGGCTCCTTTGTTGAAAATTAGTTGTCTGTATTCATAGAAGATTATTCCTGAGTGCTCAATCTGTTCCATTTGTCTGTGAGTTTATTTTTCTGCTAATACCATGTTGTTTTGATTATTTAGTTTTCAAGTATAGTTTGAAGTCAGGGAATGTGATACCTCCTGCTTTGTATGTTTTTCTCAGGATTGTTTTGGCTGTTTAGGGTCTTTGGTGGTTCTACACAAATCTGATGATTTTTGTTCTGTTTCTTTGAAAAATTCCAGTAGGATTTTGCTTTATGGCTTGGCAGAATCAACATAGTTAAAATGGCCATATTACCTCATTTCTTTAGTAACACAAATGTTTATTTATAATTTTAGGTCACTCAAATAGGAAAGTGGAGAGTAATGGGCTTAAAACATGCCTGAGACAATAATTCTCACACCTTGAAGAGTGGAAATTGGGATTATACAAAAATAATCAGTGTGGAGTAAAATTTACTCCTGGCACATATGGAAATACCAGATCTCTGAATTTATTATTCTATTTCCAAAGTCACTTGTGCAGTATCAAAAGATCCATGTATAGCACAAGACTTCTATATCAACCTTCCCTTGTTTTTTATTATATATAATCTCTATATTTAATTAGTTAATTATGTAAGACCTTAACATTAAGAGAAGCAGGGAAAGAAACATAGGAGACTTTGTATTATTTTGTACTTTTCTGTAGGTCTAAAATTAAATATTAAAAATTGAAAGATGTAAGTAGCAGAAATCAGTCTTGGTCTGGAGCTATGTAATAGAGTATCTTAAAAACTTCAGTGATGCATATAACTCTTATAATAAACTATAAGAATATAATAAACTGCTAAAATATAGGTTTATTAAGATAAAACTGAGTGAGTTATTAAGAAAAGCTTTTAGCCAAACTGCTATATTGGCACAAAATTATAAAAGTTACTTTAAAAGGTCAATAAAACAACATCAACAAAGACTATAGGCAAACCAAATGGTTTTGTATGCATCTGTCGAGCAGAGTTGTTGGTGGACTTTTATTTTCAGAAGCAGAAACATAAGGAGTTAGTAAAGAAGAGTTTCAGAAGTAGGTGAATATTGGCAGAGGATAGGGCAAAGGATATTCCTCTAGGGTGTGACTTTCATCCAAAAGATATGAGGGAAAATGAGATTTCTGGTAGGAGTAGACAAGTGAGAAGTTGATACCAGTGTATGATGGGAAAGCAAACTAATTTGTAAGGAAACTCATTTGTATTTATAACTCTATGTTTATTGATATTGTACTGGAGTAGAATAGAATTTAATATGAAAAGAATCAAAAGTCCCTAGGTCATCAGAGCAATTATTTGTTAAAAAGACGTTTGAAGAAAATTGTATACATAGTAATACAGGCATATAAATGTGAAAAAGAGAGCACATAGTCAAACAGTCACTTAGACAATCCTAGAATGAAAATATGACCTTAGCTTAGTGGTCTACAGGTGAAGATGTGCTTGGTGTCCAGGGTTAAAAGAGAACTTGTAATCTCACCTAAAATTGGTCCATTAGCTTAGAAACCTGAAGAGCCTCCTTCTTAGAGCCATTCTGGGATTTTTGTCTTGGCTCCTCCCATTATTTCTTAGAGCATTGTTTGGCAAAGTATGGTCCTCAAGCCAGCTCCACATCCTGGGATAGGGAAGATGTGAAGAAATGCATCATCCCAGACTTACTGGGTCACAAACTCCAGTGTACAGCCCAGCAATATGAGTTTAACAAGCTCTCCAGGGGTTCCTGATGCTGCCAGGTCTGAGAATTCATATCTCAAAAAATAAGTCACCTCCAGTTATAACAATAGACTTTGCTCCAAAGATACTTTCTCACAGATCACCAGTTTTTAATCTTTCCTTATCTACCTAATATATGTACATGGAAATTCTAATCTAAATCTTTGTATCAGGCCTTTTGAAACCTAACCTGCTCATATATTTTTCCTATAAATCCTATCAGAATAACAGTGAGCATTTAGACCCTGTCAGTTGTTGACATTAGAAAAACTAAAGGTAGAAAAATAATACAATTATCAGAGCTGCTGGGCAATGCGAAGAACTAGGGTTATTTTCATCTGTTAAGTAACTGAATTGACAGCACACCAAAAATATTGCAAAGAAGTCATCGTGCATTGGGTGGAGTGAATTAATTTAAGAAGGAGTTCGGCACATTGTCATACAGAAGCATTCCTAGCAGGACTTGAGTTGCACCTGTTAAACTACTGTGAAGAAAAAGAAATGCCTGTGCTCTCCAGCCAGAAAGAGCTGCTTGCTGCCAGCTCTACTCTCAGATAGTATGCAACTGGCAACTTACAGACAAGTCAGCAACCATCCCTTTCTCCAAAATGTTACTTAAAATAACTAACTTTTTTTCTGATTTGGAAAGAAAAGCCCAGCAATTTGTCAGTCTTTTTATTTGTGTCTGCCAGGCAGCTGTATTTATGGAAAGCAATGGTCTGGTGAGGTTTTTGTTGTTGTTGTTGTTGTTTTTATCTTGATTTCTAATTGAGCAGTTTGGTGGTCTAATGATTTTAGATTGTGAAACTCATAAAATGAATGGACCAAAATTGTTTGAACCTTTTCCCTTTTCCTTTCTTCCATGTTCTCGTTATTTATAATGAGTCTTCCCAGAAACCGTTCAGTGCTTCCCTCACTGAGCGCATGGACACTGGTGAGGCTGGAAGATAATCAACTCCAGCCGGGGCCACGCAGCAGCGCCAGCAAGCCGTTCACGACTCCAGCAGATGTTTCTACTTTGGGGGGCCAACAGGAATTTTATAGGGTTTTTCCTCCCTTTCAGGGAGAATTGCCAGAACAGTCAAAAATGGGAAATATATAGGCCTGCTCGCATTTCCAAGTTGGGAGGGATATTATGTCCAATAAAAGGAATCTCAAACAGAGGAATTTCTGAAGACACCATCTCACAAATCTATGTAAAATGTTCACCAAGAAAAAGAGAGACCAAGAAAGCTCACTTGGCTTTAGATTTCTCTGTATATTGAAAACTATGCGAATGTTAGAGGGGTTAGAAATAATTCCCACTTATGGTAAAAACACACCTGGGAGTCAGTAAAGACCTCCTTCCTCTGCCCCCTCCCACCCCGAGAAACACACAGATGCAGTACCCTGAAATTTTGCAATGTGTTTTTTGTTTTTCTGTCTCTCTTAAGAAAATTTAAATTGTGGGTCTACTGAGAGAGAGAGAGAGAATTTGCAGGACTGAGAGTCCTTTTTTTCTCTTTTAAATTAACTGTGTACTGCATAGTATGATTCTATTCCTGAAAATAGCAACAGTAACAGTTTTTCCTTGGGTGGGGAGTTCTGAGAATTTCAGCTATCAGAGGTTAACTTATTTGGTTTTGATATTATTTTGGATCTTAAGAAAAGTTTATGTGCAAAATCATGTGATAAGTAACAGACAGCACTAGTCACATGAAACTTGCGGCGGTGACAGCATGGACCTGGGCGGCCTTAACACAGATGTTCAAACTTTCACTTTTGTACATTTGGGAAAAAGTGTGAAATAGGAAGGAGAAAGGAGCCTACCAAGACACTTGCAAGGCTTGTTTACGTACCTGGAGGTAAAGGGGATCAACTTGGAGAACAAATCTGCTGTAGTTCTCCATGGATTTTCTGTGTAACAAAGCTGTCTGCTCAGAGCCAGAAATAATGAGTTATTACAAAGTCACTCTGATAACTCTCAGCTGATTATTTTTTTCTGATATTGTACGCTCAAAGCTATGTATAAACAACACAGAGATTATGATTAACTAGAAATACTAGTATACTCCATCAGTTTAGTTACCCATATTTACCTATAGTTAGCCCCACCTTATGTTTCATATGCTTGACAGAACAAAAGTGGTTTGAGATGATTCTGTTGAGGCACTATACTACAAAGGAAATGTATCATCCACCTATTAAAGTACTGATAAGACAGCATCGGCTTTAAAATCCATTAGCTAGTTTATTGCTAAAAATGGGAGTGTTCATTGAGGTCCTGTAAAGCTCTAGGAGACACCTTAATATCTGAGAGGAGGCAAACTCTGCCTGTTATATGCACCATAACAATCTACACCTTTTAGTGGAGTCCAAGTTATTTACTTTATTTCAACTTCATTAACCTAAGACTTGAAGACGAGGAACTCTTTGGCTAAGTTGAGAATAACCCACCAAACTAGGAAAAACTACGTAGAATTACTCAGAGTTGAAACAAAAGAATAATACATTTGAGAACTAAAATTCATGCACATCAATGTCACATAATTTGTGAGGGAATGGAAGATGAAACTAGGAATTAAGCAGGGGTAAGACTGAAAATGGACTATCAAACCTGACAAGTGGATTAAAGAAAACCAAAACCAGTTTCAAGGTGGCCAGGTGTAAGGTTGTCCTGGGACACGATGTTACTGAGTGAGGAAGTGACAGTGAGAATTAGAGGTCACCTCATGAAGATAAAGGATATCTAGGGGTTATAATTGATCATATTTGCTCATTAAGAATGTGGAAATGGTGGAGAAAGAAAGTCAAAGATCACTCCTTAGTTCCTGGCTTGAGACATTGATTGGGTAAGAGTACCATTCACTAAAATATTTTCAGGTGTGAAAGAAAAGATGCATTCACTCTTAGTGTTTAACTATAGGGAAGTTATTTCTAGGTACCCCCATTGTGCATATGTGTTCCCAAGCCATTCCATGCATCTTCTGTTCTAGTAGCATCCTGTAAGTGCAATAATCAAAGTCAGTGTGAAGGAAGCTCACTGCCAGTGCCATGCTCCCTTGCTGTGCTAACTCCCTGATAGTCTTCTGAAGGGCACAGCAATTGCTTCTGCTTGCTCCACAATGCCCACTGCTGCTGCTGCTGGCTCTTACCAAAGGAACTGGGGAAGGTGCTTCTGGCTCTGAATTATTGCTGAAGGCCAAATCATCATGGGCTATAATGATAGTACCTAACTTCTGATTACACGCCCTGTTCCTTAGATTTCCCAATGAGTTCATTAAGACAGGCTGGGATCAAAGGTCATCTCACTCCCTCCATTGTTCTTGCCATCTTCATTTCTTCCCCTGGTCACTTGGACTTTCTTTCTTCCTGGATTAAAACATTAAAACATGCACATATATTCTTGTCAAAAAACAAATGTCCACAGTGGCCACCTACTTTCCAGTTCTGTAGATAGCCAAGTACACAGATCTTCTTTTGAACTAAATTGGAACATCTTGCTGAAGTAACATTTTATAGGATTTTTTTATTCCATGTACTCATGGGTTATTGAAGAAGAAGTCCTTGAAGTTAATCTTCAGGTTAATCACAGTGTTTATCAAACTCTAATATGTGTATGAATCACAGGGAGTCCTGTTAAAATGCAGATTCTGAATCAGTGGTTTCAAGGGGAAGGCTCTGAGCCTGGGTTTCTAAACAAGCTCTGGAGCAGTTTAGAGGCTGCTGGTCTACAACCCTTGTGCTGAGAAGCATAGTTCTACTCTAGGCAATTACCTCAGAGTACAGTTGAAGAAGAGAAGTCACAGACATTTATTTAGTGTAATCTGTTTGGTGTTGCTTATGTATTAAATTAGCAGCAGCATCTAGGATAGAAAGGATAATTTTCCTGACTCTCAATCCTCTGTGCTTTGTACCTCAATCAGCAGCAGTTGCCTCAAGTAGATCGTGAAATGTCAGTAACATTTACTCCTCATTTTGGAACCTAGAGTAACCTTCTGTTACTCACTGAAGGAAAATCTACCCAAAGAAGGTTGTGAACCAGAGGGGAAGGGGGTGAGGAATAATGGTGGAAAGAAGGAGAAGGGACTAGTCAAAGATCATGTACGAGTGACCCATGGACATGGACAGCAGGGTGGGGATTGACTGTCAGAGCAGGGGGGTGGGCTGGGTGGAGGAGGGCAAAGGGGAAAAAATGGGACAACTCTAATAGAATGACAATAAAACATTTTAAAAATGCAAAGATTATGAAATCCATCTGAGATAATATTTTGGGTTTTTGTTACTAATACTGTGTGTACGTGTGTATGTGGTGATTTATTAAACCTTTGGAACTGTACATGTAACAAATATCCACAGGTAAAATAAGTGTTCATAGAACATAGTTTCATACTATCTGTCAGGAAATTAACTATAAGGTAAAATCCTGTCTTTTTCCTTTTAATGATACTTAGATTAAATTTTTTACTTTTAAATGTGTTAATATACAGATAGATTTTGTGAAAGTAAACTACTCAGGTCAAGCAGGAAACCTTAATTCACCTGTTTTACAAATGTGCTTCTAAAGCATAGACATTAATGAACCCTAAATTTGAGCAAGCATGAAAAATTGAGGTGCTGAAAATTGATTTAGTTCAGCAACACAAAAATAGGACTTTCCAACAATTGATTGGGGAGATTAGCCCTTCAACTGAAACATCTGGTCACCAATTCATACCTGGATTTCTTTCCATTGCATCCCTCCCTGATCCCTCCCTTCGGAATGCTGCTGCTCAAGTTTAAACAAGTGCTGGCAGGGAAGCAGATGGACTCCACTCCCGACTGGGGAAGAGCCAGCGAAACTAATGCAAGGTTCTCCCTTCCGACCCTGAGATGACTGCAGACATCATCAAAAGGGATTTTTCTCTTTAGGTAGAAGGGAGAATGCAGAAGTGTTGCTGGCTGGAAAAATCTCCTTACCAAAGGCCACCGGTTCAGCTGTGGTTTGTATGGCGATTCCTTCGAAGGATGTGCTGAAGCCGTCAAGCTTGTATCCCCTGGAATGTCTCCTGGGATTCAAGCACTGGTCAGGGAACAGAAATAAAGGAGCTGTTTCCAGTGATTTACAATTCTCCTAAATATAAGAAGGAAAGTGTGTGGAGATGTTTTAGTTCATCAGGGTCCTCAGCTGAGCATTTTAGAGAATTTTCCATGGCTTCTTGCTGTGGCTTGTAATTTTGCATCTCAATAAATGTTCTACCACCTGAAAACTTTCAGGAATACTAAATTCATTCAGAGAGGAAAATCACTCTTGTGTGAAGCAGCAACATGCACATTTATTGAAAATCTTATACTGTCTTCTCAAATAAATATCTGATTCAAAAAGAAGCCAAATGTAGAGCCAGCAAGTCAGGCTTTGTATACATATTGTGTATTCCATTCATAAATCTATCAAAGAGAAGGGATTAAACAGCCCTTCACCTTTATCTGTAAAGTCTGAGAGGGCTATAAAAATAGAAATGTATTAACTTTGTCTATGAAAATTTATATGTACATATAGCCCTAAATTAAATCAAACTCTGGGCCTAATATATGATATAAAATACTCATCATTTACTTTCTCTTTTTGAGGTAATATGGAAAAGGAATTCATTCAACATTCAATAAATATACTCCTTTAATTGAGACTTAATAATAGCTAATTTTTGCTCTGGTTGGTTATAGCTCAGTGGATTGAGCATGGGATGGCCAGCAGAGGGTTGCCATTTTGATTCCCTGGCAGGGCACATACCTGGGTTGTGGGCCAAGTCCCCAGCAGGGGGTGTGCAAGAGGCAACCACACATTGATATTTCTCACCCTGTCTTTCTCCTTCCCTTTCCCTCACTCTAAAAATAAAATAAATAAAATCTAAAAAAAAAAAAAGGCTAACCTGGAGGGAATTGATAGTGGCTATGCCAAACAAAGACGTAACATTTGTTCATAGGAATGGATCTAAAGTAGTTTTTGAAAAAACAAATAGAAATTTGTAAATTATCTATAAGTCTCTGAATAACAACAGAAATACATTTTAAAAAATTGGGTAAAGACAAAAAAATTAGTCTATAATATAGATTCAAGGACACATAGATTACTATAATTGGGAAAATTAGGTTTACTCTTATTAGTTAATATAATCTATAAATGGGTAAAAAATTTCTACATGGAATTACTTATGTGTTTTAAACCAGTGAAGAAATTCAGAGATTTCCTAGATTATATTGCTGTTGCACGATGGAATATGAAACTGTACTATGAGTTCTACAGTGCTTTCTCAGATCTGTGAGTGCCTACCATGTATATTGCAAAATATGTGCTATTAGTTGACTGTTTGATTTTAATTATCTTTTATAAGTTATAAAATAATACAACTGTATATCTTAAATAGGAATTGAGAACTGATACCATGTGGTCTTAAATAAACCCTCAGGCATATTTTGTTTGGTAGCAGAGTATCATAATTGTTTTAAGAAAGTATGATTTGATTAAGTTTAGCATTGAGCTTTTTCTAGTTTGTGGAAGATCCTAGCATTGTTTATTTTCTTACTCATTGCTGCTTCACACATTTAAATTACTTGCCTAACTTCTGAAGGCAGTTGATTTTGCAATATGGCTTTATTTCCAGACTTCAAATGTTATAATCCTTTCCTGATATTCCACACTCTTTGAAAGCAATATATACTTCCTTGATTTTTTCCTGGCAGGAATTATCACAGTTGTTTTTAATTAAATGGATTTCTTCATTAATTCAACTAATTTGCAAACCTTTGCTATGTACCTGTTCTGTTTTAGATAACATACTCTTCAAAGAGAACAAGGATGAACAAGATAGACCTAGTACCCACTCTCATGAATCTTAGTGATTAAGTGAGAAAGAATCTGGTTACTGATTGATAAAATGGTCCATCTTAAATCCTCTCCCTTCATAACTTAAAAAAAGAAAAGGATTGCTATTACCTTCCCAGAAGAGAAAATATTTTTTAAAAAGTAAATGTATTTCCTCACAATTCATATGTTGACATTTTAGCCTTCAGTACCTCAGATGTCACAGATTAGAGACAGTCTTTAGAAAGGTAATTGGGGTAAATGAGGTTATTAGGGTGAACTCTAATCCAATACAACTGGTGACTTTATCAGAAAAGGACCTTTGGAAATAGACGAAGAAGAAAGACATGTAAAGACATGGGAGAAAAAGCCATGTGCAAGAGGAAGAGAGAGGCTCTCAGAAGAAACCAACCCTGCTGACACCTTCATCTTGGACTTTCTAGAACTGTGAGGAAATAAAGTTCTTTTCTTTAGACAGCCAGTCTCTGATAATTTGTTGGCACTTGCAAACTAATACAATACTGTTTTTTAAATCCTGAGGAGCTTATCTTTATCGGCCAAGTCCAAATTCTGGTAGAAAAGAAGGACCACATTGCCAATTACTTAAGCAGTGGCTGTCAGGTCCCTAAGTAAGTTGGCTGATGATATAATTTGCAGAGGCTTCTTTTTAATTATCTTTTTTTGCATCAAGTAACATGTAGATGTATATTTGTTTGTATCAATATTTCCAATGCAAATTATAGGGAAAATATGGTGTCATTTAAGTTGTTGATTTTGTGAGAAAAATAAAATGATATATGTATAAAGTGGTCAGAAATATATGTACCTGGAAAATGAATCGGAGATAGACAAAATATTATGGTGTCCAATAGAACTGATACTAGTGAAGTAAAAAGCTAAGAACACATTAAAAATTGGATAGAGTTTCCTAGCTTACATAATGGCTACATTTTCTGTAGCCCAGTTGCATGTTTCTCACCATATCATTCAGAGATATTTATATCTGTTGTTCCTTCCTTTACCCTATCCATTTCCTTGCTCCTCAATTCAAAAAATATTTATTGAAAAAAGTGCCTGCTAGTTGAGCAGAGTATGGAAAAATGAGACTTCATGCAAACACCTATTTGACCAAGTAAATCATATTACATTGAGAAATCATATATATTCTCAATTTGACATACAACAGAAAATTTACACATATATTTTTATAAATTATATCATTTAATTTTTATATTTGTAATTCTGCTAAGGAAATTGATATTTAACTCAATGTTATTTAGATTTCTTTGGTCCAAAAAGTCTTAAGGAAATTTATTATTTCTTTTATAGTATGGATTTTTATATACAAATTTAAAGCAGATTAAATATACAAAAATACAATAAAATCCACAAATGTTTAATACTTTAAGTTTTTGCAACATTTTGAGAGATGTTAATATGATGACATTCCCTTGTTCAGACCAGTTTGGTATGTTTTAGATTTTATTTATTTATTTTTCATTTAATCCTTATTACAGTGTTTTTCCATGACCATTTAGTCCTTTTATATCCCCCTCCCCCACCAATCACTGCACTGTTGTCCACTTCCATGAGTCCTTTTTCCTTTATGCTCGATCCCTCCACCTTCTAACCTCCCCCCAACCCTATCTGTCATCCTGCTCTCCATCTATGAGTCCATCCCCATTTTCCTCATTAGTTTGGTATGTTTTAAGTCTTGAATTCATGGACTGCATGTAGTTTCTTTGTAAATTAAAAAAAAAAAACATTTATTTTTTTATCCAAAGATCTAGCTTTATCAAGGTAAGCTCAATAAAATCTATGGGCTAATGATATCAGGTAATATAAAACCTAAAAATCACTGTGTTTTACCTCTTCACATATTTACAGTCAGCTTTCTATAGCCACAGGGTTCCAAACCTGTAGATTCAATCAACCACGTATCAAAAATATTTTTTAAATTTCCTAACCAACATAGTATAACAATCACTTACATAGCATTTATATTAGTTATTAAACATAATCTAGAGATGATTTCAAGTATACAGGAAGATGCACATAGGTTATATGGGACTTGAGCATCTGAAATTTTGGTATTGCAGAGGGAAGCATCCTGAAACTAACCCCCCAGGTACCAAGAAATAACTGTACTTAAATTTTACATGAGAGACTATGGGTAAATTCAAGTAAAGTATAAGGGGCTAAAGCAATAGCTGCCTCATTCTTTTTCAGTGGAAGGCAATGAACTTGACAGTGCTTAGAAGTAGAGCAATGCAAACTTTACTTTTCTGTTTAGGTGATTATGCATTAAGAGCCTTTTAAACTTATTCTAAGCATATTGATTTTGTATTTGCTTCATAACTCAGTGACCATGTGGTTGGATCTATGGCCAATAGTGATACAGAGAACAATGGTTTATAGAAAAAATGTTTATTTACTGACCCAAATCTAATTCATACCCTTAATTCAATCTGAAGCCTAATATTTGAGAAAAAGCAGAATTGGCAATTGCAAATATACAGAGTTATAAATTAGATTTTAAACAAATTCTATACCATTTCTCAGGTTTCCCATGTAAAATACAAAACAGTTTTACTCTATCCTGGCTAGTGTTATAAGAGTCTTGAGATTTTTCAGGGTCACCTTTTTATTTAAAAAAATTAAGTTAGACACTGTATCAGTGTAATGGTATATATCAACAGCTGATCCCATCTGAGTTTTTCCTTCTGTTGGTGACAATGAAAATTGTTTTGTAGGAAAAGGTGGTATTTGTTTTCTCCTCTGCACATTTAGGCCTAATTTTTAAATTTTTATCATAGATAATATTTTCTTACTGTCCTAGAATAAGTTCATTATAAAAAGATAGAAAATTTAGTGAAATATAAAAAGCTCCCCAAATATTCTTACCATCTAAAAGTTTAAACAGCATTCACATTTATTTTATTATGTTTTTGTGTGTATAAATTATTTTTCAAAAATTTTAATGTGTTGTATATAGTTTTATAATGTTGCTTTTTTCTATAGCATATCCTGTATAATTTAAAATTATTAACTATTAGTATTATATATTTTATTAGCTATTATTCATGCTATTTGTTGAGCATACTGAATGCAATCATCAGAAAAAATTTTATTGTATTTAAAATTTCCAATATTTTTAGATTTCTCTATTATATTTCTACTGAAAATGATGAAGCTATCTCTATAAATACTTAAGACTCTTTGAGTTTCTAGGTTAAATTATTATAAGCACAACTTCTGACTCAATATTGTAAACATTAAAAACTCTTGATTATTCTGTCAAAGGAAATTCTGGAAAGTTGCATCCATTCACTTCATTAGGGCAGAAGGGGAAAGTTACCCCGAACTAGTCACCTTCAGGCACTAATAGTTGTAGAAGAAAAACAAATGTTTTTACATTATTCTACCATGCATTGTTGAATATTAATGAATCTAGAAACATTTCATATACTCTTGGGTCCTTTATATTTATTTTTGTCTAAATTTCCTTCTAAAGTTTTTTGTACAGTTTTCTGTAGGAACATGTTTTCATGTTAAAGATTTGTATATTCTTATAAAACATTAATAGTGCTATTTGTTTGACACATGCATTGAATTCTTTAGTTTATCGGTGACAACGTAATGAGATTATTTTTGACATGGTGGAGTTTCATGTGTAAGAGGTCAAATATAACTTTATATTTTTACATTTTAGAGAATTTCTGGCTAATATGCTTAAAAATATTTCTGATAAATATTAACTTAGATGTCATATTATCAGTTTAACACATATTTGTGATACTACTTCTAAGTGCCTAGCAGTAGTGTAATCAAAATATATGTTCTCAGAGAATTAAATATGCTGCCTTTGCCCTTAATCCATGTGTATTTTATTATTCTTGTTGCTACTTAGCACATCACATTAGGCATTATAAGTTGTGTTTCCTTCCCCCAAAATATAAATCCAGCCCAAAGAAAGAAGGGATTTTGTGAGTCTAGAACTACTCTAGACCTCTGTTTCACAGAATTTGCTTTGACAGGCTCAGATGACCTTGACCGATATTGGCAGTTTATATACTTAGATTCAAATTCCCTGCCTTATGGGCATTCAAATTAGTCATACTGTTGTTAGTCCAACATTGTATCTGTGTGGATTAAGTCCTGAACTCATGGATTTATTCAGATTCACAGCCTTAACATAATTCCTACAATGTTTTTTATGATCTGTGTATCTTGATTACATTGTGATTAGTAGTTTAGTTCCTCCATGAGGATGGGAGTGTTGAATTGAGTGATGAACTACTAGGCTAGGCTCCTTGGCTAGGTTAGGGCAGTGTTGTGTTTTGGGATGTTCAGCTAATGTGGTGCCAGTGTCTTGGACTCTGACCACTGATTGGAACCTCTACATTGTTGGGATCACCCAGAATTACTGGATACCTGCTGACTACTGAGCTTTGACCATTACCTATTATCAGACTCAAGTTCCTTAATCAGAGTCCTGCCTTGTATAACAATCTGAGTCTAATTCAAGGACAAGTTTAGGTTAGAACCTTGGACCAGAACCTTCTTCCTTACAAATGAAGCAAAGGCACAATCCTTGAGAAGAATATTTGAGTACAGCATATTAAGTTTTAGGAAGATAGGGATATATGACCAAAGGTTACCAATGGTTTTTCAGGGAGGGATTTTCCAGAAAAGTGGCGTTTGAGCAGAGACTTGAGTGAAGCTTGAAATTAGCTATGTGAATATCACAAGGGAAATCATCCCAGCCAAAAGGACCAGCAAGAGCAGAGTTCTTGAAGTAGAATTATACTTGGGTGTTTGAGGAGTAGAAGGCTAGTATGACAGGTCTTGAGTGAGTGGGAAATAGATTAGTAGAAGATGATAGTGAGATAAGGGAGATAGTATGGCCAAATTATACAGCCCTGGTATGGATATTCCTTCTCATTCTGAGTGAGAAGGGAAACTAACAGAAGCTTTTTTAAAGAGTAGTGGTATGATCTGATTCCAGATAAGGGATTATGTGTGCTGGGAACACTTTCTAACTTAGTCCATTTAGGTCACTAGAATAAAATACTACTGACTGGGTAGCTTATAAGCAATAGGCATTTATTTCTCAAAGTTCTGGAGACTGGAAATCCAAGATCAGCTTGCAGCAATGTAATGCAGGGCTCTCTTCTGGGTTGCAGATTTCTTATAGCGTTACATGGAAGAAGGGGCTAGGGAGCTCTGTGGAATTTCTTTTATAAGATCATTAACTTCATTCATAAGGGCTCCACCCTCATGATGTAATCCCCTCCCAAAGGCCCCACCCACTAATCCATGACCTTTAGAGTTTAGAATCTTAACATACACATTTAGGGGGAGACTAATAGCTGGTAATGCTGGCTTTGGATGAAGTAACTGGATTATGATTATAGTGTGATGGCAGAAGAAAATGCTGACAGAATAGACATTATGGACATCAAGACGTTTGGAGTAAATTTCTGGAAAAATGCAGTTGTCAATAACAGAGACAAAGACAATTGGAATGAAAATTCTGAGAGGGAAAATCAGAAATTTGTTTTTGGGCTTGTTAATTTTGAATAATTTATTGGATATTTAAATGGAGATATTAAATAAGAGCTTAGATTTATGAACCTAGAGTTTACAGGAATAGGTCTGAACCAGAGAAATAAAATTGGGAATTGTCATAATATAAATTATACTTAAAAGCAGGAGAATGGATGCACCACCCGTAGACTGTGTATAAGTGTTACAGAACACAACAAGGGGGGCCTGGGATGATATACTATTATTGAAAGAAGGCCCCGGGTCCGTTATGTCCGCCGCCAAAGGAAAGACGTCTCTCAATGCCAGAGATTCGTGAAAAGGAAAGAAAATGTTTATTTAATGCTATACTAACTTAAAGTAGTGACCTAATGTCTTTACCAAAATCCCAAAGTCCCTAAAAACACCCACAAACACACAGTCCTTCCTTCCTTCCCCCTTTGCCCAGTCCAGAGTACCGTATCTCAAGAAAGGAAATAGTCCTTTGGTTCTTCCCAGTTAGTACTCCATCTCGACTGGGAGAGCTCCCTGGGTTCCCGGCACCCTCGGCTGAGTCACCGGGATTTCTGCTAAAACCAGGTGGTGGTTCCCCCTTCTAAAGCTGTGGGGGTCCCCACTCTGCCAGGCCACGTGGTTCTCTTCTCAGGGCTGCAGGAGTCTACACTCTGTCAAGTCCGCGTGCTTCTTCTCCCAGGGCTGCGCATGGCTCTTCTTCCTAAAGCAGCATGCTTCTCCTCTAAAGCAGCATGGTTCTCCTCTCAGGGCTGCGCATGGTTCTCCTCCTCAATGGCCCCCAAATCTGGGTTTTAAATCCCCGCGGCCAATCTTCCTCTGCAGCCTCATTTCCGACTCCTCCCACACTCGGCTTCACATGCCAGAACTCATATCCTTCCAGCTTTACTGGGCTGCCATCATGAGCCTGGGCAGGTGTGGCCCCATGTCCTGGAGCCAATCCTCTCTGAGCTCCCACGCAGGCCCTGTAACGCAGGGGACCTGCCCCCCTCAGTTACATCTAGGTGGGGAAGTTACTTCTGGGTGGGGAAGTGACTTCTGTTCCCCTGTCTTAGAGCTGATCACAGCTACTTAACCTATCTGTGCAACCAGCCAAAGGCTATAGATATGTTAAATGACTAACCCAGAGGTTAGGTGCAAGGCTGTTGCTATGCAAGACAGCTCTCAATGGCCCTGCTCCATTTGTCCCTTCCCCCAACCCACACCCTGGGGTGGGGGATGGAGACATCTTAAAATCTCCTGGACACCTTAAGTTCTGGACCCCATTTCAAATGCCCATTTGGGGCCCCCCTCTTGGCTGCACCCTGTAACATAAGGAAGAGAATAATACTTGAGTAAACCTCTCAAACAAAGGGGCTATATACCCTTTGGGGAAAGTATGACCTGCTGTCTCAAAAGAAGAATCAAAAGCTATAAGAAGTATTTCAAAAATGATGAATGATCAACTGCATTAAAAGCATGGGGTGATTCAATATATTCAGATGAGAACTGGTCACTGCATTTAGCAAATTGGAAGTCACTTCTGACTTAGATAAAAGTTCATTTTATTTTAAATTGAAAAATTAACATTTTTGTATTAGAGGGGTAAACTACCCTTGTTTATAGGTTTACTTGAAGTTTTACATTTTAACTTATTTTTGCCCATATTGTTGATAGAAACAAAGCAACAAATTCTTTAAAAGTTAACATACAGAAATACAATGCAGCTGTTATTTCACTAAAAAAAGATACAGAAACAGGGAACATTCAGAGAGAGACAGCTAAATAATCTAGAATTTATAGTAGGTTAAGATTAGATCCCTTAGTCTAAAAAAGATAAAGACAAAGAAGTCTAATACTTAAAGATATACAATAGAAAGAATAAAATTTATGAAGTTTCCTAAATTCCTAGATAATGTCATTTAGCAGATAACCTCTGATATTTGGAAAATGATATGTTTAGTTATAATAAAAATACATACACATGAACACAAAATGTGATCATTTAAAAGCACTTAAAAGCATAACCATTCATTGATTCAACCATCATCTCACTTTCCTTCACTCACATAATATCCTCACTACTCTTTCATCCAATGTAGGCCAACGGTATGTCATTGTAATCAGTGTTTTGTCTCAGTTTCCTAACTCTTTGGCCTCTGCCCTTTATTATGCCCAACTGAAAACATCAGTGCCAATTGCAGAAAACTCTCTACATATATTGCCCCATTATCTGATTAGCAGAACAAAGATTGTTAGAAGAAAATACAAACATACTGATTTGTTTCCCTTATATTTATGAACCATCACACAAGATGAGTCCTTGGTGCAAGATGAACAATCCTGACAAGTATTCCTGTTATATTTACTTCCCTATGCAAGAAAACTCTTTTCTTTTGTTCTCAAATGCCAGATAATTCTCTCCTTATTTCCCATGGATGGAAATGCTTCTGATTTTATTATTAAAAGTAAAAAACAAAAAACACTGTTTTTTGACAGATGTACTAACTTAATTCCATCTATACCTGTATACTGTTTTAGATATTGCCACATGATGCTAATGTTTGTACTCCTACCAAAGCTGGACTATCTATTTGCATACTCTTGCTTCTCAAATGTACCACTTTTTTAATGACCCCACTGTATTCCACATAACATTGCTGTTTTTAGTGACCATTGTCAGATTACATATATATTATATATAATATATACAGTATATTTATTATATATACATAATTTTGTTCATCTTAAAATTCTATGAATATTCATTATTCTCTATCAGCTATTCATTTGAAAGCACAACTAATGAAATAGTTGTGTAAAATTTCTGTCTCAAATAACATTTCTCCCATTCTTTCCTGAATTCACTTCCATTAAATTTCTATGTACTAGAAAAGAATATAATGAAAAATTCTGGAGGACTAGTGAGGCTCTATACCTTCTTTTGTGTTACATGTATATATACAATTGTTCAAACCCACTGAGCTGCATGCTCAAGATCTGTGCTTTTACTGCATGTTAATTATACCTCAAAAAAGAGAAAACATAAACTAGCTGTGTTCCCCACTCTTTTTATTTGTTGAAGGACTTGAAACAAATAAACACAAAATCAAACAAGGCAGATATGGACGGATAAGTTTTAAACAGGAGAAACCCTGGAAGGGAGTGTGAGAGAAGGTCAACTCAAATAGAAAGAACCAACAAATGGCATAATAAATGCAACTGAGATTAGAAATCTATAACTTGCAGTGATTCCAAATTTGAAGTTGTATAGTTTTGTCTTTTGGAGATTAGTTATCAAAATAGAATAATAGAGAAAGCAAAATGAAAAATTTATCCAGCTTAAAGAATTTGTGGGCAGTTAGGCAAAGAATTTTGCTAGGGAATTGTTGGGAACTGCCCTGCCTGATATTAGAAGCTGTAACCCCCACCAAGGCTAAGGCTGAGGGAACAACCTTGGACTATAAGTCAGCAAGGAGACAAAAGCTTATCTCCCTGGCAGGAGCACCGCTTCTGCTCCTTTTACTTTACCTTGCCTGGCCCCCAATGCTTGGTCAGTTAGCCAATGAAGGGTAAGATTCTCCAAGGGGGGAACAACCTCAGACAGGCAGGATCACATGGGAGGCTCCCAAGGAAAAACTTGGGGGGCTACAGCAAAAGGGGGTGATGGATCCTGGCCCCTCGGGTTTGACAAAGCCTGAGTCCTCATTGTCTGTGAGAAAATCTCCTTATCTCTTGGCTGTCTTAGTTCCCTTGCTCCACCTAAGCCTGAAACAATGACAGGGTGGTGCTGCTCTGTGCTGGAAAGGGTGGGTTCCCCGGGTGATCAGGCCTAAGAAAGAATATGTAAAATCCTGTGAAACCTGCTTTGTTTAGAATGCTCTCAATTGAATGATAAGGGTCCAAGTAAGAAGTCAGTTTGTTCTTTAAAGTTTTACAGCTCTTTGACCTTGACTCAAATAGACCCTCAGACTTCCTTGTTATCTAGTCTTTGATCCTTACTTCCTGGCAATGAGTAATGAGCTTTACCTGAATTCCTGTGTAAAGGAACCCAATAAAAAGCCTGCTCGGGCGGGAGAACGAGGCGCTCTCCCTTAGGGGTGCTCTCCCCTAGGGACGGTGGCTATGGCACTCCCCACTAGAGAGAGTGGCCATTCCGTTCCTATTTCCCCACAAGACCTGGTTGTCTCTGTGTATGTTTTTTTCCTGTTTCGACGAGCCATCTGCAGTATTCCGTGGTCATTGCAGACCTGTGAGCACATGACAGGGAATAACTGAAACAATGCGACAATGACCAAATAAAGGGTGTTGTTTACATGTCCCTAGAAGGCAAGTGTAATTGGAGAAACAGAGAACGTCAGAGGGCATTTGGTTAAGATAGAAGCATATTAGAATGTCAGACTGTCATGGGCTGGTTGACAGTCATCCATATAAAAATAAAAAGAGACTAGCAATGGAATGCAATGTTCTGCCTTTCACTATTTTAGTTATTTTGAAAAAGTCACATGGTTACTCTAGTGCTGTTTTATCTGCCACAGAAAAGAATTCCCCGTGGTCCTATATTAGACACCATGATTGAGATAACTTATACAAAAGCATTTGGTAATCTGTTAAACTTTATGAAATATAAAAAATTATCAACAGGTACTTTTTACTATTAAAAGTCTATCATGACCTTTAATAATTATTTATAAAATGAACCAAATGATTTATGGTAACCATTTCTTAAAAATTAGTTTTTTAGGCATACTTAAATGTCTATTACAATGTGTATGACACAAATCTTTGTCCGAGGTTCATTAGTTTTATTGAACTCACCAAATAAAAATTTAGATTTTAGTGAGTGTACTTTTTCCTTTAAGATTTGCATAAAACTAGCAAATCAGCAATTCTTTGAAAAAGGTTTTACCCAAAGCCTCACAGCAGATGCTCACATGATCAGGAGTGTGTGCATTACAGAAACATTAACAACACAATATATTAAGTTGATGTTTCCTTTGATTAACAAGCACATTTTCACAATATAAAAATTACTGTGATTTTGTCATTACAGATGGCTACAGTTTTTTCTATGTGTGGGGGAGTAAAAATATTCAATTAGAGGCCTTGTTTGAAAAACTAGTTTCTCACAAACTAAATGCATTGTTTCAGGTTTTAATAAATGATTTGTTCTATGATTTGAATTATATTAGACAAAATGTGAACCCTTCTAAAAAGGTATTATGAAAGACATAATAGTATAAAAGATAAAGCTTATATTTTCCCTATGTGAAAAAGGTACACACTAATTATGCTTAAAATTCATTTTACAACCATATGTAAAAGGATTTGCCTTACTGAAAGTCTTAACAATCCACTAGCTTTATTCCCTTTTTTATTTCTCTATAATGAACACTCTTTTTTTATACATTAATAAGGTTCTTTGGGGAACTGTTATGGACCTCTTGAATATATTGATTTCCTAAGGTTGCCATGATATACTACCATGAACTGGGTGCCTTAAAACAACAGAAATTTATCAGCTCATAGTTCTAGGGACTAGAAGTTCAAAAATAATGTGTAGGCATGCTCTTGCTTCTCTAGGATTATTACCTTCCTTACCTCTGCCTAGCTTCCAGTGATAGTCATTAGACCTTGGTGTTCTTTGGATTGCAGCTATATCTCTCTAGTGTCCATCTGTGTCATCACATGATGTTAGCCTTCTATGTCATTTTGTCTCTTGTCCTCTTCTGATAAGGACAACAATCATACCAGATTTAGGGCCTACCCTAATCAAGTGTGACCTCAACTGAACTTTATTACATCTGCAAGGATCCCATTTCCAATTTAGGTCACATTCACAGATACAAGGAGTTAAAGTGTCAACATATTTTGGGGAACACAATTCAACCTATAACAATATATGTGATGTTAAATATATGGAGGGCAAGTTGTATTGCTAGACGTTGCATAACAATTAAAATCAGAATGTAGAAAGCTTCTAGTTTGATTCAAATCTTAGGTGGACATTGAAAGTTCCCTAGGAATGTCTGTAAGATAAAATCAAAATGAGCTGTGTTTGGATTGAGGCTTGGAGGTCAACAGTCACCTCAACTGCCAGGACTCTAAAATGTAGAGAACAATTTTAAAGATACTTTTTGGGAAACAAAGATTCACAAGAAGTTTTGAAAATTGTATAATCAGTTCTGGTGTACCTTTCACTTAGTTTCCCCAGTGGTTACATTGTACGCAATTAGAGTACTATTAAAATTAGGAAATTGACATTGGTGCAATATGTGTAAAGTTCTAAGCTTTATAATTTCATGTGTAGAATTCTATAACCACCAGTGCAATCATGATATAACTGCATATCACCACAAAGATGTCCCTCATACTACCCCTTTATAGTCACACACAATTTTTCCCTAATCAGAGATTTACTTATGTATAAGATTATACATCCTATAAGTATTTAAAACAAACCAGGTTTTCCTGAAGCTCACAAATGAAAAAGAAATTCCGAGAGTTAGGTTACAGAACATTATGGTTAAAGAGCTTGGCTTCTGGTATAGGAAGACTAGGAATCAAGTCTTATAGAGCCAATTCCTGGTTGTGTAATTATAGTAATTTACTCAAATACTCTGAGACATGGTTTATTCTTTTTTCATCTAGTTTAATGGATTATTGTGCAAATGTGAAGATAAATGTAAAATTGTGACCTAAAGTCTAAAACAAAATTCCTGCCTTCTAGCCAAGGTGGAGGTGTAGGTAGACACACTATACCTCCTCATGCAACCAAAAAGAGGGACAACAACAAATTTAAAAACAAAAAAACAATCATAACTGCCAGAAAATCGAACTGTATGGAAGTTTGAAAACCAAGGAGTTAAAGAAGAAACATTCATCCAGACCTGTAGGAGGGGCGGAGATGGGCAGCAGGGGTGGAGAGGACTCATGGCAGGACAGCAGCTGGAAGAGCAGGTGGTCCCACATTTGCGTGCAGATAAACCAGGAGGAACAACTAGGGAGTGAGACAGACCACACAACCCAAGATTCCAATGTGGGTAAATAAAGCCTCAAAACCTCTGATTGAAAAAACCTGTGAGGGTTGATGCTGTGGGAGAAACTCCCAGACTCATGGGAGAATACGTTGTAGAGACCCACAGGCCCCTAGAATGTACACAAACCCATGCATCCTGGATGCAGCACCAGAAGTGCCCAATTTGCTTGTGGGTAGTGGCGAAAGTGACTGAAAGATAGCAGAGAGACGGGCAAGCTGCATTGTTCCCTCTTAGACCCCTCCCCCACATATAGCACAACAATGCAGTGATCTGGGTTGCCCTGCCTTAGTAAGTACTTAAGGTCTTCCCCTTAATATGTAACAGGCACGGCGAGATGAAAAAAAAAAAAAAAAAAAAAGACCACATGAAAGAACAGATCAAAGCTCCAGGAAAAAAATCCAACTAAGGGATGAAGAGGTAGCCAACCTATCGGATGCACAATTTAACACACTGGTAATCAGGATGCTCACAGAAATGGTTGAGCATGGTCGCAAAATAGAGGAAAAAGTGAAAGCTATGAAAAGTGAAATAAAGGAAAATGTACAGGGAACCAACAGTGAAGGGAAAGAAAGCAGGACTCAAATCAATGTTTTGTACCAGAAGAAAGAAATAAACATTCGACCAGGACAGAATGAAGAAACAAGAATTCAAGAAAATGAGGAGAGGCTTAGGAACCTCTGGGACAACTTTAGACATTCCAAAATCTGAATCATAGGGGTGCCAGAAGAAGAGCAAGAGCAAAAGATTGAAAACTTATTTGAAAAAATAATGAAAGAGAACTCCCTCACTCTGGCAAAAGAAACAGACTTCCAGAAAGTCCAGGAAGCTCAGAGAGTCCCAAAGAAGTTGGACCCAAGGAAGCACACACCAAGACACATCATAATTATATTACCCAAGATTAACGATAAGGAGAGAATCTTAAAAGCAGCAAGAGAAAAGGAGACAGTTACCTACAAAGGAGTTCTCATTAGACTATCAGCTGATTTCTCAAAAGTAACTTTGCAGGCAAGAAGGGACTGGAAAGAAGTATTCAAAATCAGGAAAGGCAAGGACCTACGTCCAATATTACTCTATCCAGCAAAGCTATCATTTAGAATGGAAGGGCAGATGAAGTGCTTCCCAGATAAGGTCAAGTTAAAGGAGTTCATCGTCACCAAGCCCTTATTATATGAAATGTTAAAGGGACTTATCTAAGGAAAAGAAGATCAGAAATATAAACAGTAAAATGACAACGAACTCTCAACTATCAACAACCTCAAAAAACAAAAACAAAAACAAAATAAGCAAACAACTTGAACAGGAGCAGAATCAGAGAAATGGAGATCACATGGAGTGTTATCAGTGGGGGAGGGTGAGAGGGAGGAAGGGGGAAAAGGTACAGAGAATAAATAGCATAAGTGGTAGGTAGAGAATAGACAGGGGAAGGTTAAACATAGTATAGGAAATGGAGAAGCCAAAGAACTTACATGTACAACCCATGGACATGGTGGAATGTGGGTGGGAGGTGGTGTGCAGGGAAGAGGGGAATAAAAAGGGGGAATGGGACAACTGTAATAGCATAATCAATAAAATATAGTTTAAAAACCTAAAAAAAATAAAATCCAATTCCTCATGTTACCATTTGCTAGCAGTTGGTTAATATAGCGCACCATGGTAGTGTGTGACCACTACCCACCCGAAATCCTCCAATCAAAACTTGGATTATGAGTAGATCCTTTTTAGTTGCATGCTTCTATCACTGCCCCTGTTTCATCTTTGCTACAATTTCCCAAAGTGCCTGAACCATCCTATGGAGAAAAACAGAGCTCATGATATTAGATTGTATCCATCCCAAATCAAATCTGTCACTGCTCAGAAGGTAATATGCCACATCCAATGTTTCCCCAGACCCCAAGACTAGGGTGGTTCCTGACACAGAGTAGAGACTCAATAAAGCAATAAACATCAGTGAATAAAAAGAAACAGTAATGATGCACAGAGTATTATTAGTTTTCTATTTTATTTTGCTATCACTCTGTATGAATCTGTCTCTTGCAGATACATAGCAAATGGGATGTCCTAAACTAGCCTTCTCATGAAAGGTGGGCCAAGGTCCTGGGATAGTCAGGTTCTCTTAGAGCTCTTCCAGTGAAACTCCTCTTCCTCACCCTGGCAGGTGTGGCTCAGTTGTTTGGAGGTTGCGTGTGACCAAAAGTTTGTGGATTTGGTCCCTAGTCCAGGTGCATATGGGAGGCAACTAGTTGATGCTTTATTTTTCACATTGATATTTCTCTCTCTCTTCCTCTTTCTAAAGAAATGAGAGTGTCCTTAGAGAAGGATAAAAGAAGAAAAAAATCATAATTTCCTCTTATGTTGGTAGTATCTCTCTCTCTTCTATACTTGAAGCAGGCAGAACTTTCTTAGAACCAACATAAAGTGATTCTCCTTACAACCTACTTTATGCCATTAGATGTCAGACACAGCCAGGTGCTTTTCCTCCAACTGTAACATAAACACAGTTGAATCTTGGCTTTTGTAAATAATGCTGTGATGAACATAGGGGTGCATGCATATATTTTTCTGATTGGTGTTTTGGGATTCTTAGTATACATTCCAAGAAGTGGGATCACTGGGTTAAATGTCAGCTCCGTTTTTAATTTTTTGATGTAACTCCATGCTGTTTTCCACAGTGGCTGCACCAGTCTGCATTCCCACCAGCAGTGCACAAGGGTTCCCTTTTCTCTACATCCTTGCCATCACTCATTGTTTGTTGATTTATTGATAGTAGTCATTCTGGCAGGTGTGAGGTGATACCTCATTGTAGTTTTAATTTGCATCTCCCTGATAATTAGTGACATTGAGCATTTTCTTCATATGTCTTTGGGCCATTCCTATGTACTCTTTGGGGAAATATTTATTCAGGTCCTTTGCCCGTTTTTTAATTGGGTTGTTTGTCTTCCTGGTGTTGAGTTGTGTAAGTTTTCTAGGACACAGACAACATTGAGGTAGCCATGGGTGGGGGCTTGGTGGAGGATGGAAGAGGACAAAGTGGGGGAAGGAAGGCATCTGTAATAATGCAACAATAAAAGGCACAGTAAGCGGCTGGATTTCATGGTCTCTAAGGTCCTCTCCTTCTCAAACATTCTGAGTGTCTAAGTCTGTTTCTCAGCATATTATGCAAATTAAACAATTTTAAAAATAAATGTGTGGGGGAAATAGCCTAAGTATTTTTGTGGTTGTTGCCCCCTATGTTTTTAAAAATCTTAAAATTTTATTTTTATTCAATGAGTTCACTTTTTTATAATTGGCATATATGTATGTACATATGTATGTTCACATGTATACATGTATGTGTTTGCTTATTTTAAGATACCTGTTGTGTTCAGTTTTAGTTGCAACAGGCCAGAGTTGCATTGCAAAATTATCTGTAATATAAAGGGAAAACCTGTTAATGTGATATTTCTGCCATAGAGAAAGTCAGATGAATCTA